>NC_071112.1:19702500-20908333 GCF_024256425.1 Clarias gariepinus
CAATGACTCAACAGAAATCTTCACTGTTTCTGAAATACAAGTGATGTGGTTGGTACTGTATTTTCATTTCATTTTATGGTTATCTCCTGAAATCAAAAGAGCAAGTGATTTTTTTCCTTCTCCGAGTTTAAAAAATATATATATTACCGAGAAATCTAATGTGGAAATAGTGGTGACAACAAACATTGGAGTTAAAATTACATACTATCATACTGCTATATAACACAGCTGAGACTCAGCTCTAGTTAGCAATCTACAAGCTAAAATTCACACTGGCAATAATAATATTAACCTAAAAAGTAAAAATTTGTTTAAAATCTGGTCTATTTAAGCAATCCATACAGATGAGGAACTGAGAGAAGTGGATAGATTAAGGACATAATGTAGTCAAATGGCATTGTGGGAAATGTAGGAAACTGCTAATAAAAGTAAAAATACACTGCCCAGCCAAAAAACGGTGCTGCTTCGATTTTAGACATGGCATAATCTTGATAAACTTATGTAATGTTATAACATTTATTTCAGTTCAGAGATGCATTAATTTCTCTCCAAGATCTTGTATTTATGATGAAAGAGTTGCCAAAGATTCTCAATTGGGTTATAAAATACAAACTTTATAACAACACATGAGCTTCATTAACATTTCATTCATGTTGTAAAAAAATGTTCTGTTGATTTTTAGTTTAAACTTATTTAACTAATTGACATGGTGGTGGCTAATTTATGTGTGAAAATGATGTTGCATGCTCCCTGTACCACTCTTTCACAATTTCAGCCTAATGAATCCTTGCATTGTCATATTGGAATATATCCGTGGATCAGGGGAGAAAACCTTTCACCTATTGACAAAAAAACCTGGTCATTCAGTATTATTGGGTAGTGATCTGACCACATTTTTGGGCACACATTTCTGAACCTGACTAACATAAGAAGCCCCAGATAATAAGGCTGCCTTCAAAGGCTTGTAGAATAGGCACTAGGCATGATGGGTGCATCACTCTCATACGGCTACATAACCTTTTCCCAATGCTCAGCAGTCCATTCTTTATGCTGTCTAGCAAATTAACACCTTTTTTAAATTTAGCCTCACTCATAAGTGGTTTTCTTAAAACTACATAGCTGTTTAGTCTCAATCCTTTGCGTTCCTTTTGCCTTTTTGTACTTGCTGCAAGTTCTCGTGTATAACAATTTAACTTTAGTAAGTATTTAAGCATTCTCCCATGACACTCATTCAGGATGTTTTTGCCACATTTCTTCCTTGAAGATGATTGTTCATCACTATCCTTCCAAGTTTTAATACTTTTTTTTTTTTTTAACAGTTTTTGTAGTTTCAGCAATCTTCTTAGTTGCTTATTTTTGCCTGATGCAGGCCAGTAACTTGACCCTTCTGAAACAGAGTAACATTTGACACAGTGACAAGATATGTCTTCTAACATGGTTGTTTCAGAGATGAGAAGCTACTCACTGCATCAGTTAGGCTTAAATAAGTTGCCAGCCAAACCACATTAATCACTACAGTAATCATCTAATGGGAGACTCTTATTTGTTTGCTTAGTTCAATATAGGTGGTGACCTTTTTTGGCTAAGCAGTGCATGTACACCAACATGTCAATAAGTAAAATAGGTCCAAACTAAAAAAAAAAGAAGAAGAATGAGAAATTAGCATACCATTTCATTACAACATAAATGAAATGTTCCTGAAAATCATGTGCTATTATAAAGAATTGATTTTTGTCTAACAAGCACACATCAAGCAACCATAGAGTCTTTTCTGACTTCTGATGTCTCCTTAATCTGTTATTTACCTGCAACTTGGAGATGTGCTTCTGTAAACAGTGGTACACATGCGATGGTTGTAGTTCAGTGAAATTAAGATCACTCACGCTGGCAGTGACGTTTAAAACACCAGGGCTTAATTTTACCTAAAAAAAAGAAAAATAAGTGGCATGTATTTCTATCATCATCATCATCCTGTTATACAGGTAAGCTTACACTTCTTACTTCATACAAATAGTCTCTTCGCAGTTCACTCAAATATACTGCTAATTACTTGTTATATACTATATGGAAGCATATTTATTCCAGAGCTTATTTTCGAAACAGATACCACACTGTTCTCTGTACTGCCTGTCTAAATCATCATGTTTTTACAATAAACCAGCCGGGAGAATTTTGCCTCGGCTCGAGCTCTCCATAACATTACAATGGAATAAGTCGGAAATAAATGCTTTAACTAACCTCAGAGCTAAACTCTGCCATCGAACCGATTAAAGAAGAGAAACATTCTTGGAGGGAATGTTTAATCACCACATCAGGACTCATTTCTGCCGCGCTTGCTTCCTGTTTATAATCCATGCAGGACTCCTGAGTCGCTCCATTCGCCGCCATTGCACTTCCGTATGACGCGGCCGCACTGATTGGTTGATCATAGCCTACGTCACAACCGGAAACAGAACACGACAAGACTCTTAAAAAACGAAATCATGAACCGTAATTATTTAGGTAAACTGTAATCTGGACTAAACAAAAACAAAATCTAGAATGAACTGGTTAAACACTTTATTGACAGGAGAAGGCTGGATGATTTTAAATTAGTTTAAAACCAATAAGTTTTAGTAATTTCCTTTGATCAATTACTGCTCTATCCAATATCATTTTATAATTATATAATTGTCCTAGCAAAAAGTAAGATTTTTGTTGTTGTTGTTGTTGTATGTTAAAAACACATTTTGTAATACTTTTTTTTTGCTATTTTTCTAGAGTAGGTCAAAAATTATTCACACTCCAGTTATATTAAATCTTCCATTGGCCGCACTATCTCATCAGCGCTTTTTGTTTATAAGGCTACTGTTTCCCCAATTACTGCTGTGCAGGTGTCCACGTGTTACATCAGGAATAAAAAAAAAAATCAAACATCAGCTGGAAAATTGATGCTTACAGTTTTCTGGGATTCTCAAGGGCCAGTATTGGAACATTATCAGAAAAAAGTTCAACAAACTACAGTGTTCATTACAGTAAGACGCTTATTGTTAAACGCAGAGGACTGCTATCTATAGGCGTTGTGATCTTGCATGACAATGCACGTCCGCACACTTTTGCCCAGACTTTCAACATTCTGTAAAAAAATATTTTTTGAGGTGTAGTCCCCATCTTGCTCCCTCAGATGTTCCCCTTGTTTGGTCCCTTAAAAGCAGCTCTGATGAAGAAGTGAAGACAGCGATACATTTGGCAGCTTAGGCTAAAACATTTTTAATGAGGGAATATGAAAGCCTTGAAAAGCAAGGATATATGTCGAAAAATAATAAACCTTTTTTTTCTAAAAGTTAATTTTAATAAATTCTACGGCCGGAGTGCGGATAATTTTTGACTCACCCTCATACATTGTGTGCAACAATAGGAATGTATTTTCAAAAGCATTTTAAAGTTTTATTGCTTAGAATTTCAATCATACAGTTCAATCAATTATAAGATGAACAGGTTCATTATTGTAAGAGTCAGACTGGTAGTCACTCAACAGTAATTCACAGATAGTGCTGGGTTATGGGTGTTGAAATAAACAGAAGGATATTTGTATTCATAATTTTTTTTTTTTGCAGATTTTTGCAACCAAAAAGTGATTGTTTGCTTTACATGCAGTATTATGTGCTGGGTTTTGTTCAAATTCTAAGCAATGAAACTTTTAATTGCTTTTGAAAATACGTTCCTATTGTTGAGATTATCGAAGCAAGCTAACTGTACTAGCTACATACAATCTTTCCTACTTTCTTCCAAACTTTATTTTTCTTTGTACTTTCTCTGTACACATGAGATGTGGCACATTAAAGGATATGATGAATCCACAGGTTTAAGTGGTGAGTGAGAACTTGAAAAAATATCATACCATGCAGACTTGGTTTAAACTAGAAATCTGCTAGAAATCTTTTTAGCAACATGTACAGTTCACAAAGTGATGCGACTTCACAAAGTGATGGGAATTGTCAAGCCTCAAACTGTGCTATCGCAGTCATTCAAACAGGTATGTGGAGTCATCTTTATTTCCATGTATATTTAGCTTCTTTTTTTTGTCTAGATCAGCTAGGCTACATAAACTAAAACTAATGTGCACAGATGTTTTTCACATAATTTAGATCAAGAAATAAATAGTGATTGATAGAGATTGATGCCACTCTTAGATCAGCATCTGTTATGCTACATGTAAGAAAGCTCCAAATGAAAGCTGTGATGAATGTAAGGAAGCTCCACATGAACATAATGTGTAGAATATCAATGGATAAACAACAGCAGAAATGTTTTAACATTTACTAACACATTAAAGAGAAAGGCAATTAATACATTAATTTATTTATTTACTCAACTTATGCAATCATTCCTCTCTTGTCTTTTTTCCCTATTTTGGTCATGTGGAACGCTGCTGCACTTTGTCACACAACAATGTCTTTTCATAATAACATATATTAATGAAATGAAAAATTTAAAAAAGATTACAGAAGAAAGCCTAAATAGGCTATGTGCACTTGACTGTTAGGATGAATAAAGTATGAGCTGGCTACAGTATAAAAAAGCACATAGCATACAATATGGCAAATTTCACAGAATGCACTGCAGTGTGACATCAAAATGCCTGAGCCCTATGGTAGAGTAGGTAGAGTGTTTAGTCCTTCAGAGACACGCTTTGATCCGATCACTTGAAGTAACTTTGGAGGTGGATTTTGGATTCATATGACAACATAATATTTGTAGGGGCCCAAACCCCCCAGCCACTGGATGCAGTGCTTGTCCCAAACCTGGATAAAATAAGAGGGTTGCGTCAGGAAGGGCATCGGGCATAAATTTGGTGCCAAGATGTTATGCAGACTGAAAATTCCGCTGTGGCGACCCCTTGCCAGGAGCAGCCGAAAGACCAACAACATGACAACATAATATTTGTAGTGTGGATGCAAGGGTACCTCAGTGCATCTCAGACAGCAAAATGGATCAAATATTCACTGTGCCACTGCCCTAGCTAAAAAGATTTTTACCATTACGGTTAAACCTTGGATTGAAAACCTCGATAATTTGTTCCTGAATTGTGCTTGTATATTAAAATTATTAAAACTAATTATCAAAGCTAATTTCCCTATAAGAAATAATGGAAACTTAGTTGATTTGTTTTACAACCCAAAAGTATTCATATAAAAATACAAAGTAAAAATAAAACAATTCTGTCGGAATGTTATAGTAAACAGTATACGGGCGCACAGATGTTGACTATACGAGTGATGCACACGCACTGTGCCTGAGCATAGAAGATGATTACCCACAATCTTGCAGCACGCAAGAGAGAGAGAGAAGAATTATTGGCTCAGTTTGTAATCATGTGATGCTCGGCAGACAAAGCGCATGCATACTACTCGTATCTCAAGACCTCGTTCATTTTTAAGATAAAAATTTTGCTCATCTTGCAAAACGCTCGCAGACCAAGTTAATTGCAATTCAAGGTTCCACTGTATATATAGTATATAGTAGGCCTATATGTTTTGTTATCAGACCACAGTATTAAAACATCTAAAAGAGGGGATCTAAGCAGGAATTTACCTGACATTTCTGCCTGTAAGCAAATGTACCTAATGTGGTACCACATTTACAAGGGCTTGCTATGAAATAATAGTGTTGCACTAACACAATATGCTAAATAAATAATTTCCTGTGACATTGCTGTTTGCCAGTGTGAATGTAGGCTAGCAGTTTAGTGACTGGATTGTGTGAGTGTTTTGGGATTTTTGTATATCAAACTTAGTTATGCCAGTTGAATAATGGTATAAGAGTCACCTAAACTATCTTGTGTATTGTTCTGTGGTTTAGCTATTAAGGACTGAGATTACAATAGAGCTTTTTTTAAAGAAGTAACTGTAAATTTCTAAATTATGTTTGCAATGAAATTTTCTTACTGTCATAATGCTTCTGTAATATTAGTGATACAGATGTAAAGGCTGTAATTATATCCCGTAGTTGCTCCAAATACCTTAAATACATTGAGTCCTAGGGGTATAGTTTAGCCAGTAACACATGGCTGACAACAATCATCGAGGAAATAAATATTCCAACTTGGCAAGTTGGTACAGTACCAGTCAAAAGTTTGAACTCATCTTCTAATTCAATGTTTTTTTCTTCAGTGTTATATTTTTTACATTCTAAAACAATTCTACAGATTTCAAAACTATGAAATAACATATACAGAATTATTTAATTAGTTTAAAAACAACAAGAATAATCGATTGACTTTTATTTTAAGACATGAAGGCCCTTCTGGAACAGGACTTGCAAGAACAATATTTTGAAGTGTATTTACAAAACCCATCAAGCACCATAATGAAATTGGCTCTCATGAAAACCATCCCATGAAAGAATGACCGAGATTTACCGCTGCTACAGAGGAGAAGTTCATATAGAATTACAAGCCTCAGATTAGAGCCGTTGTGAAGGCTTCACAGAGCATAAGTAGCAGACACATATCAACTGTTCAAAGGAGATTATTGCACATTGTGATTGTCTTCAGCATTGTTTTACAATGTAAAAAGAAATAAAAACCAGGAAAGACTATGGAATTATAAGGTGTGTCCTGTGTCACTGTACCATAATTACAATGGTCTAAAGTGGAATGTTAAAAAAAATAATGTTGTGTTGACCTCTTTAAAAATGAGCAAACATGCTACATGGAACGTGATGAGCCATAATTTGCGCATGTTGTGTTAACATTGGATACATATGTGGAAGTTGCAGCATCTTAATCTGCGTACTACTGCATTATTATTTTTTTCAATGCACATTGTTATTTAGGCTGATTTAGCGATGGTTGGGATGCAGTCTTGCATTCTCTTTAAAAAGATTCTAACGTGCAACTTGCTGCTATAAGATATTGCAGCTCAGTAGAGGGATCTACTGTACTACTTGTAGTTTGTGATAGCATTTTTTATATCACATGATGGAATTCCAACATGCTGTTTTAAGGTCATTTTCACTGACATTGAAGAGAAAATGATCATGTGGTTCACATCATTTGTTCATGTGTCAATGTATGTGCTCACTCATTAAATCTTTAAAATATTTGTTTTTAAAGTATCTTTGCCCTGCCTTTCTCTGGGTTGATGAATTTGACACCATGTCAATATCAACCATGTCAGTTGATGCCCTTCTAGTGATATTGTCACTTTCTTTCTTGTTTCTTTTTTCTTCCCAAGGAACACTTTGAAAAGCTTGTCTATCATTTATAGTAGGATGAACTGACAAACAAATGTGTAATGGAGTTCAGAATAGAAGGCTGCCCACAATGATGTATTTTTCTTTGCTGAAAGCTGTGGGAAAATCTCCTTTCCCTATTCATACATCTTTTCTCCTTCTCTTTATATAATGAGGGGAGACTGATGAACGCAACAACAGGGGAAAAAAAAAGAACAATTACCATCAACCACAAAGCTCTCGGTTCTAAAGTCCAAAATGTTCTCTGGACAGGTTAATCATTTTAGGAAGGGTTTGGAGACAAGCTTTTCAGCTCTAGTTCTTTCTGGGGTGCAGTTTAATTCTTTCAGGGATAAGGGAACTGTAGCACTTGACATCTTTTTGTAATTTGCTTGTTGCTTTCAGTATTCCCACGGAGCAAGGCAGAATAAAACTGCTCATTTTAGCAGGCAGGCTTGTCGTTAATTAACATGACTATTTTAACATGAAGCTTATCATTAATATGTTTATAAACTTTCTAGTCTTAAAATTGTATTTGTCCATCCCTAATTCAATATGATCTTAATGCAATGCACAGCACAATTTAATTGACAGGTATAGTACAGTATAGACTATTTTATTTTATTGAAAAGTAGATTTTAGTCAGTCATTTTAATCTCTCTTAAGAACTTTACATGTAGATAAAACATATGTTTGGCCAGTATATTGATTTTTAAGATTGATAAAAATTGTCCTGACTTTTGGAAACAAATAGTTTTATAAATATATATTTAATTATATTGACCTCACCATAAAACATTTTTAAAGGACCAATATATGCACTACATTTATTGCCCATTTTTATGTCGTATTTTTGACTTAACATTTTGAGTCAATTTTTTTTTTAATAAACGGGGATGATCTCACAGGTTTTCTTTTCCTTTAATTTTCTAAATTTCTTGTTCTGTTATACTGGAATGCAGAGTTAAATATTTAAAACACCAGAATCTTTCAGTCTGGTTATTTAACAAATTACAAGCTTTTTTCCAGCAATGAATATCATGCAATACATTGGAAGAACTTAATTGAAAATCCATCTACTCCATAATTTCTTTTTGGGTGGTGGTGGGGGGTCTCCAGACTCTGAGCGGTGCTGTTTTCTCACTCCTTCTCTCACCCCCCTTACCCCCCACCTTCTCCTGGGTGACTGCACCTGTCACCTGGGGGCCCCTGCCTGCACTCAGGATCAATTTACATAACCTCATTTAGCAGTTCACAAATCAGAGCCATTAAGAGCCGCTAACAGGAACCAAGGGTTCTAATTTAGCCTGCTTTTCACAGTGGGAAAATTGGGCAGCTCAGGCCTACAAATAAAGACTCAGGTCTTGGCTTTGATTGTTGATTGTGATGGTAAATGTACGGATGATTAGAGCAGATTTTCCCCTTTATTGATTTTCTGCCAAAACACAGCATGGCATGGTCCTGTACTAGAAAGCTAACATGGCTTCGGGAAGGAGGGTGGGGGTGAGGGGGAAAGACAAGGGCTTATGGGATGCAATGTGTTCAAAAAGCCAAATAAAGCTCACCTCTCATTTGGGGTAAGGTCAAAATAGAGTAATGAAGAAATAAGAGAACTATGTGCGTGTGTCTGTGTGTGTGTGCTATTTTATTCAAATTTCCAAAAATTCCATTACTATAAAACAATCAATATTTAGTATGAAGTTGTTTACTCTATTTCAAGTTCTATTGGAACTATAGGAATAGAGTCAAAAAGATGTCTGCTGTAGTCTAGTGTCATTTGTTCCGTTCAAGCCTGCTTGATTGCTCCTGTTTTCTTCACCATTGTCCATCAGGTTTTTTATTGGGTTTAGGTCTTGAGATAGCCATGGCTCCAGAAGTGTCCAGTTTTTCCCTAACTGTTTTTCTAAAACTAATTAGTGAAATCACCTGTTTTGTCATGATTTATGTTAATGTTTTATATATATATAGCTTAGTGATTACCACTGTGCCTTCACACCTCCAGAATTGGGATTCAAATCTTGCCCCGGTCTGTAGGCTTGAGTTTGCATGGTCTACTTTTGTTCAACAGGTTTGCATGGACCAAAGACATGCAATGTTGGCTGACTAGTGTTTCTATTATTAGGTGTGTAAGTATGTGTTTGATTGTGCCCTGTGGTAGGTAGGGTGTACCCTGGCCTGTTCCCTGAGCTCTCTGGGATAGGCCTCAGGCATACATATACACACATATTCTTTTAGACTAGTTGAATTAACACAAGCAAAATGTACTATAATGTATCATTATTTATGGTTAAAACGTGAATGCCCATACAGTTATTTGAAGGGTTTATTCGAACTCTTTTTGTTTACTCAGTAAATTTAAGTATGTCATTACATCCCTGATGTCAAGTACTCAGAATGACTCTCAGTTGGTTGTGAATTTGGCAAAGATCAGCTGGCAAAACGGTATAAAAGGGTTGATTCGAGTTCACACGTTCTCTGCCAAAATTGTGTGTGAAGGGTTGTTGCTGGTGACAGTTGGTGTATCACCATTTTATTTTTATTATTTTATTATTATTATCATTATTTTGGAATTGCCCGTAAAGGACATCAAAGTTTAGACATCCACGTGTACAGTTAATAGATTGGATTTTTCCAAAGTGTTAAACACAGAGGCTGTAGATAAATTCTTTATTGTTGAAAACAAAACAATTAAATGCACTAAATAGTATAGTTAAATGTCCAGATGGCTTATCGTCACAATAAAGTTGTCACTCTTTGCTTTTTAAAACCAAGGACAACAAACAACTGTTGTCACTTGCAGCCTCTATGTTTAATTGACTTTAATGCAGAAGTAATTGCTTGGGATAGTGTCGGCAGTCTGAAAACAAACACGAGGTACAATTGATTTGCATCCCCCTCGTTTTGTGTGAGCTCTGGCATTGTCCAGGCGCGCTATTGATCGGTTCCAGTGTATCGCCCTGCATGTGTTTGCCTTCATTAACAGATAACTGGTTGCTGATGACTGCCATTCCCGGCCCTAATTCGCCCTAATGGCTACTTTGTTCTCGTGTCATGGCGGAGGGCAGCCGGAATAATGAGTAGGTGGGTGGACTCTGTTTTGCCGATCAGTGCTCCCTCCATTCAAACTGCTGGTTCTACAGGGATCTGTGGAAGAGGTTAGAATAGCAAGACCTTTACGGCCAGGATTACACCTATAATAGAAGGAACGACTGTTTTCTGTCATTCCGAATCTCGTCAGGATATCTTCATTTTATACGAATCTATTTTATGACACCTTAGGTGCTGTTTCCTCTGCTTTACCTCTATGTTGATATGGCGCTACTGAGCCAGAGTCGGAGCATACTAGAAGCAGAAAAGTCAATAAAATGTGACATTCGTATAATGCACCAATAGCCACTTTTCAGGGTGTTAGGAGTCTGAAACAAGGCACAAGGCTTTACAACTCATTATAGTCAAGTTCCCTATAAAAAAATAAAATTTATATAAAAAAGGATTACAGTAATGTCCTAAAATGTTTAAGGGAGTGGATTGTGCATTCGTAGTAACCTGATAGTGTAAATGCCACGAATTTATGTTTAATGTAACGAGAGAAATAATTTTAGTTGTTTTTGGTTTTAAGGACAACTTTTTTTTTTTTTTTGCATGAGTGTAGGAAAACATACGGGTGGGGTGGGGGTGCGGATGGAGGGGGGCTATCTCCTACACCCGTTTAAAAAAAGGACCCATTTGATTTTCAGACTGCTCTGAATGCTCCGGAAACAGTAGCACCAATCAGAGGGACTCTAATGATGAACGCGCGCCCTGATTTCCTTTGCCACGGAGTTGTGAAAGGAGCGTGGAAATGACAAATGATACGCTATACATGCGACTTGCCCGTGTAATACAATGGTCACACAACGACGAGCCTCCGTGCCTCACAGAGGGAATTGCATGTTAGCTAATTGTTAATTTGGGCGACTTGGCGCCGGCTAATTATGTAGGCACCGCCAATCCTTTTGCATGATGGACCTGCCACCTGCCTCGATGCGCCACAGCCCGCTGCCCGGGCAAACTATATAATTACCGAACAGCAGTGGGGCAATTTTGACTGCCGTTCCTTTTGTGTCACATGAATTCTTCCTAATGACATATTTTATTAGGGCAAATAGCATACCTCCTCTTGGTTCTGCAGTAAAAAAAAATAATAAAAGACATAATCTCAACAGGTCTTAATGTTAAGTCAGGCACACAGCATACTAGGCCTCGTCTTTTGTACTTGGCACTGCATTCTTTTAAGGACCTATGGTCTGTTTATTATATATCTTACCTATTTATATCGCCCCTAAAAGGACGTTGTATTCAAACATATATTTAGAGTTTTTTCTTCTTTTCCTAAAATCACAGTGGTATGTACGGATTTTTTTTGGAACGAGACACATTCATAGTCCTATTACTCGACTGCCGTTTTTTAATACCTCCAAGCCAGATCTCACTGTAATCTGGAATGTTGAATTAACTCTTATGCGCAGTGTTAACTGTTTCCATTTAAATACACACCTTGTTCTTTTTTTTAGCAAGATTACATAAATCCTTAATCAATTATTCAGACATATAATCTTATACAGATATATACAGAGACAGCAAAAAATGTATACACATTACAGGAAAATAAAAACTTATATATAAATAAAATATGTATGAATATTTAATACAAAATGTATTGCTATACGTTATACATAATATTATTATAATATTAATATAATATACATCTTACAATTTTTTCCCTTCTGAAGTGTGTGTATACCTTTTTGGGCTGACTCGTTCTTTGAGTGTTTCCCTTCTCCTTTGTGCCTTAAAAATGTGTATTTGGTCTGAAAATTTGGATAATGTCATTTTAAATACTTTTTAGATATTGTAATAGTATCTAAGTAAGCGTTGAAGGTAAATTATGTGCACATCTTTAATAGTGAAGAGAGTATCTAAAAGAGGGGTCGCAAACAATAGCAACATTTCTGCAGAGAGTAATGTGTTTATTAGGATAAAATTCACACTCATGGCTATGGGCACACAGTGTCTCAAATGCCATAACACGAAGTTATTGTAATCCACTGGCTGTTAGAGAGACAGTAACATCACTGCCAGTGTTTATACATTCTCCCAGTAAGGAGCCGTAGGCAGACAGAACAGAATAGGCGCTTAGAGCGATCAGGGTTACTCCTCTCGCTCAGAACAGCCTCCATTTCGTTTTAATGATTATTACCTCTGAAAATACGGCTAAGCAAACTGCCTGTGTTTAGACAACAAAAAGTTGATGAAAAAAGCAGCGGGTGAGTGATTATACGCCATTTAGTGACAGCCCCGACCCTAACACGGTTAGTGATGGTTCGATGACCACCAAAGGATTCCCGCTGGTACAGTATAAGAACAGGGAGGAGTACCACTTCTCTGCTTCGCATTTCTCTTGTTAAACCATCATATTTACCATGCTAGAGTCGATGAGCCCAGAGAGCTGATTTCCAAAAGTGTGAGCTTAATTTCCGCCACAAATCTCCCCTCTTCGAATTGTCATTCACTGACTTGCAGTCTTTTGGTAATCACTTTAAGGCTGCATCCAAGTACTAACTTCGACAACATGTACAATTTGATGATCGAAAGTGATTTATCATTTAATACCGTGTAGCTATGAAAATCAGTTTGTAAGTTTCTTTCACTATATGCGAACATCTGCGCAAATTATGAGTACTTGCACTGCGGTTTTATTCGTTTCCATGTGGATTGAACGGCTGTGGTCATTAAAAGAATCGTTTATACGTAAAGAAAAAAAACAAAAACGATAAAGAAAGACGAGGTATGAAAATGTGGCGCTTTTTGTTCATCGCATGGGAAAGGCTCCATTCACATAACACTGAATGCGATGCATTTCATTGCTGCCACAATTACACTGAAAGGTCAAGTATTACAGCATCATGCATTCTGCTTTGCAGGCTAAGTATTTCTTCTCACAAATGACCTGTTTTGTATGCACTGTACAATAGCTTCAACAAGCAGATGCCGGACAATTAAAGAATTTTTAGTAAGATTTACTAAAGGAAGTGATTGCAGTTTGATTTGTAATTGTACAATTTGTCACGTACATTTTGGAATGTAAGGTAAAATGAAGGATGTGGAAGCAAAAATAGAGCTTTGATGTATTTTGTGATTTTATCAAGATTTCTTTTTACAAATCTAGTGCAAGAGGCAGACTAACACAATCACCAGTATTAAGTAAACGCTTACAGTGTTTCTGTACGTTATCATGGGCGCAAATTAACGTTTTGAATAGAAAGCCTAATGCAACACTGTGGATTTATTTACCGTGCAAATGCTGAGGAAATTTGAATTTCAGTCAAAGTATAGGCCCTTGTTGTTAAGAGCTATATGTAAAGGGGTAAAGGGGGCTGGGGTGGGGTGTAGAATGGATGTGGCACAGAATTAAGCAAGGATGAAAACGGTGAAAACGAACATTTGACTTTCATTTTAGTAATAATAACAAAATTACATAGCGTTACCAAATAGGATCTATTGTGATCCACATGGTAATTTTTAAAATTTTTACGGCTAATCACCGAAGATTATTCTGGCAAACGAGAAGGACAATATAAAGTTTATTAATATTATTATATTAAAAAATAATAACAAATAAACTCCAAACTCTACGTATTTTGATTAGATTATAAAATTGTTATTAAAATAACTTTAAGAATAAGAACAATAATTAAATAAATCAACCCATTGTGCATTACTGTATATCTAAGGTATAGTCTATTAACTTTATGTGAATTTCACAATTCACATTTTTCTCTAAATCGGTTATAACCTTATTCGGCATGTATTTTATTGTAATTTCCCTACTTTAAAAGGAGTTTGTTGTTTTATTTATTTTATTCAGGGTGTTTCTCAATTTTGTCTGTGTTAGTCGACAGTCCATGTCTGCAAATTCGGGCCACCGACATTCTTAATTATGCGACTCAGTTAATGCTGAGGCGTTTTCGATAATAACCTAGACTGTCACATTGCGCTACCTGTAGACTAATTTTATACTCTAAGCTTTTTAGGACATTATAATGTGCTTACTTATAAAATAATGTAGCATAATTAACTAATGTATGTAGATGTTTTCATAAGCTTGCAGTAAATCTACACAAACTTGTGGCATTGTTTTTATGGACGCATACAGCTTTAGTGTAAATGACTGTTTGATAAGTTAGGACTCAACAAATCGTTTCAACAAATATGTTGCTGTGCAGTGAGGAAATTTAACGTATACTAGCGTTTAACCAATCAAATGAAATGTAAAAAAAATTGCTATAACAAAATTCAAGTAATCCAGCATCAACAGTATGTACAAACAGACACACGTGTAATACCGGGTATGCGAGATGGCCACCCAAATTTCACTGTGACTATTGCCACTCCTGGCCCTCCAATCTACCCCCACCTCTCGAAATGGAATAACCATTTGTTTGTATATTTTAACAATGACTGACAACTACCATGATTTTAATAAATGGACAGTTTTGCTTTGTACATTTACCCGTGTGTTGCTTATAGAGACAATTCGCTGTAATTCTAAAAGCTCTTATTATGGATTATCAAACCATATAGCATCAAACCATTGTCTAACTGTACCCTTTTGAATAGTTTGAATAAGTGTATACGTAGAACCCCAAAAAAGAATTTGTACTATTCCATTTAAAAATCTTGAATATGAAAAAAAAAATCAAGAAATATAAAAAAAAATTAAAAAAAACAAACAAACAACGTAAATAATGTAACATTGATATCAGTGGACCTTTGTACTGGATCCTATTATTGGGCACTTTTGTAGACTAAATCAAAAGTTTATTGTATGTTGTCACAGAATATTTTAATGTACAGCTGACATCAAGTGTACAACGGTATAGGTGAAAGTAGATGCAAATGAATGACATTTGGACCGTCCACTTACCATAATTGCATTCTCATTCCTATTGGCCCATTACTCTCATTTCTTTGTGTTATTATTAGCTACAGTCAGGTTTAAACATTGGGTGTTGGTATTATTTTTCATTTTATTACAAACATGCTTTTTTTCCCTCTAATGACTGTTAAGGTGGAATATTTCAGCACCACGGACAGCTCCCAAATACCGCGTTTAAAATGTCTGCTCACTTGGGCTTTCGATTAAATAAAAAAATCAGCGATCAAGTGAGCTGTTACACTGTACTCCATATGTTGGATACTTATTCTTTTGTACGATTTTTTTTTTACACGTTATGACTATAACACGTTGCTTGTAAACAGATTTGTTTACAGTCTTAAAACATATCAAAAACCCAAAATGAAAAAGACCTTGTAAAATGAAAAATATACCTTGATTTCCAGTGACGTCAACTAACCGCATATTAGCTGCCGAATTAAAAAAAAAAGGTAAAACTGTGATTAGAAATCAAAATGGAAAATGGTAAATATAAGCCAATTATTTTCCATTATTTCCATTATTCCATTATTCCCTTATTTTCCAGCATTTCTGTTCTCCATTATTGACCATGAAATATGGATAAAAATTACAAAGGGTTCAATAAATATATACACACCTATTATCCAATAAGAAATTCAGCACTATACTAACAACCTAACAAGTTCACCACAAGTCTCGAGTAAGTGTATAATAAAATGTGCCGAAATTTCTTCATTAAACAAAAACAAATTTAGGCTTTTTAAGCCACAGTTTTCAAGTAGGTGGTAATTGGGCCTACTTTTTAATTACTTTTTTACTTTATATTATTTTTCCTTTTGTATTATTTCCGCTGACCTAGATCGTAGGTCATAGCTGACCTATGTGTCATAAAAAAAATCAAAGACGCAGATCCCAAACACACCCTGTCACTTTTATGATTACGTTGGGATTAGGGACTAATTGATGGCAGAGACCAAGACCTTTGCTCATAATACAGTGAGGACTGTCCGTAGTTGTCTGTAGTTGTGCACCGTATGTGCTGAAAGACAGCGAGGAGAGCACACACGCTTCACATAAGCTCCACACAAAGACCACACACCAAGCCTCAGACATGTAAATTTAATCTGTAGTCTTTCACGGCGGATTCAACAAAAAGTCTCTAACAGAACTTAATAGAATCTCTTGGCGCATCAAGATTGCTGTTGAAAATAGTTACATTTGCACGAAGATTAAAAGGGAACTCGAATATGTTTTCTATTATTTGGCTAGGTACTCGATTTAAGAGAGTGATTTAATTGGGCGCCAGTCAATTTTCAGTCACATGCTGTGGAATATTTAATGCCATCCATCAAACGCCCGGGAATTTCCTTTGCCTGTCTCCAGTGGAGATTAAGTCGTATAACGAATTTAAACGGATTTTAAAGCTCTTGTCAAGACACGAGGGGTCAGATGTGAGCACTGTAACTTTAGAGCTAAAATGTGAATTTTGTGAGAATTTTTAGTGATTTTTTTTCACATTTTTTGAAGTGCACTTTGTAACTCAACCAATAGTGGGTGGACGTTACAGATAATGAAGTAAACGTAGCTCACTGAAGGGCCGTAGCAGTATAATTTTAGACCCGAACGTTAGAATGAATTGATATAAACGCAGTCACTGATTTAACGACTCATCATCCAAAAGAAGTGCGCGATTACAATAAGAGGCTCATTAAACAGTGCGACATACAGCCCCCGTAGCTGGACCTGTTTGTCCATCTTAAATCTTCGTAATGGTTTCAAAGAAATTTAAAAACATGTAAAAACGATTATGTGTATTCCTATGTTTAGAAAATTCGCAGGAAGTTTAATAAATTTACCACGCAAATCTGGACACTGTATTTATTTTGAGCTCGTATTCTTTCTTAAAACACGAAGTGGCTTAACAGTAATATTGGTACATATTGGTTGTTAAAGAAGTAGATTAACCCATGTCAAAACAGCTGGAGGCATTAACTTTTCTAGAACCAATTTATATGCAGATAGAATAATCTGTCAACACACATGAATCCAGGTGAAACAAACAGCTGACTCCATTTAGTCAAAATAGTGCGCATAACGAAGACAAGTAACTCCAGTATAAAACTACAATTAGCATAAACCACTTCTGTTGCATTTAGCACATATATCCTACTTGATAAGGAAATCGTTTTATCTCCTCCTTATTACATTTAAATTTAATTTAGAATGTGTATAATTGTCAGGATTCAACAAAATCAAAATCCCCTGCCATATCACGTACTGCAAGCTTTGACGTGATGAATAACACCAAAGCATTTAACATTGTAACCGTTTAACTGAATCGTTAAAACTTATCATTTACAAAAAACGATTCCCAGCTTGTTGAGCGCGTTTTGTTATGTATTTTCGAGTTTGATTTTTTTTTCAGGAAAGCACTCTCTTGATTAATAGTTTAAACTGAAAAAGTGCACTTATTCGGTGTGCAAGACAGGGGAAGCCACATTGTACGCATTGTTAGATATTCCTGTCAAAGACACCTGCCTTAAGGAAATATATACTGCGACATGCAATGTTAGTGGACTTTTGAAATAATTTATCTCAATTTTTTATGTTTAATTTTCTATCGGGCACATGAATAGTTTAGAATAGTTTCTAATCGTTTACGTAAGCTTATTATAAGTTTTTCCTTGCGAACTCATCAGTACACACGATTTTACTCGTTGTTTCCCTTGCCACTCGATTTAACACCCACCCTCTTGTCCCCCGTGATGTTTATGAACTTTATCATTGCGTAAACAATTGGAGCTTAGCATCTACAAACGCATGATATAGACAGAGGCTGTTCTGATAATTCAGTGTCTATTGTGTCGCACGGTTCTTTGGGTGAACTCTGGTTTGTTTGGCCAGGGATCTGATTGATAAGCTTGCTTTCGGGAGCGTTTGTTTGATGTGCGCACACATCACCTTCACTGACTCACACTCCCGCGAAAGAAGAAACCTCAAAAAGGCGCCGACATTACAAAGGCCGACTTTTGGTACACTTTACATGCAACGTTTCCAAGGTTTTATGTTCAAATTTAATGAACATAAAATGATGAGAGTTTTTTCTTCAATATTGCCTTCAATATTGCAAATAAGATATATTAGAGAAAGGCTCTCAGTGATCCCTTCACCCTTTAGTGTAAAAAAGTGGTTTCATTTGTTGTTTGCACTCTAATGACCACTTCTTGTCATTCAGTGGCATAAATTATATCTACCTTAAGTTTTACCGCGTTTTGACCTGTTTACTTTATCCCGTGGCTCTCCAAATGTGCGTGAAATAGCAAGAGTAACAATATTAAATGTGCCGTGTTTTTGAGGCACATGGGAGGTTGCAATTAAAATGTATATTATATATCACATTATTTCTGCGAGGAATGCTAAAAACTATTGTAATCGGTGTAAATTAACACAACATTTACATTATTGTGAAGGAAAAAAAGTCCGGCGTACTTGTGATGTTGGGGGAAAAAATATGAGAATCATTGCAGTTTGTCCTTCTCCTCAAAATTATATTACAAAATAACTCGTTGCACAAATCATCAGCTATTTATTCTCATTAATATATTTAGGTATAATTAAAACTTTTCTTTTTCAACAAACGTTAGCAAAATGTATGAAAAACTAAAATGAATTGATTTCGGTTAAATGAGACCGTATTAATTCTTGCAACCATTTATAATAAGGATGTGTGTCATTTTCATAATTTATTAATATGATTGTATGACTGCGCTTAAGTCAAATATCTATAAGTTACAAGAAAATAAAACGTACAAATACCAGTAAAACTCAAATAACATAGAACCCTCAATATCGATAAAAAATATTATACATATACATATCGCTAAAAACTATGTATTAAATCCAAACCGTTTACAGGAGTGTACAAGCTACGGCTTACATTGCAATCTATAAGAATCAGGAATGTACTGTAGCAGTCAGAATGTGAGGCGGCGTCTTAAAGTGCCAACTGAGGCTGTTTTTTTTATTTCACCCGTCGGAATGATGTGATTTTTTTATATATTGTCTCCGCTTAAAAGCTATATAAATAATTCCATCTTCATCGCCATCTTTGGACGCACATCCTCATAATAAAAAGACTGGGCAAATGCTATTTTCTCATTTTGCCTTGATCAACTTTTTCTCACCCTCCACCCTTCCAGTCTGGATTTTGAGAGGACGGAGGACAAAAAGTAAGAACAAGCCAGGCTGTTCAAAACGGTTACAGAGTATTTCATATTTTGTGTTGCTGCTGACTCGGTCAAAGCAGGCGTCGAGGTCAAAATGCCTACAGATATTGTCTATCCGTCTGCGGTCTGTCCTGTCGTCACCACGTCCTGCCGTATAGCAGAGCGGAACAGGGCAAGGCCGTACCGTAGTCAGCGCCAGAGGAGTTCAGGTGTGATAGACCAGTCACGGGAGTTTGCAGGGAAGAGGGACTGGTACCGTGCTGGCCCAAATCTGGAGACTGGCCTGCGCTGCCTACCTGCTGACTCGGATGCTGGCCCATTGCTCCATTGTTAGCCATGAGCATGACGTTAGCGCCCTGATGATGATGGTTTTGTGCCGCGCTAGTGGGAGTATGACCGCCGCCTTGGCACGGTTTGCCGTCCTTTACCAACACGGGCACGGCTACCCGTCGCGGAGACTGCTGCTGCTGCTGGCATGAACCGCTCTCTTGTTGCATCTGCTGCTGGGACACTTTGTCTTTGGCCTGTCTTTTCATTTTGTAGCGATGATTCTGGAACCAGATTTTCACCTGTGTCGGGGTCAAGTGGATCATGCTGGCTAGGTGCTCCCTTTCCGGGGCCGAGAGGTACTTCTGCTGCTTGAAGCGGCGCTCGAGCTCATAGACCTGCGCCTGCGAGAAGAGCACGCGTCTCTTTCTCCTCGGTGCGCTGCTCAGGGATCCCATGCCTTTACCCACATCTGCCAAGGAGCCAAGGCTGCTCATGTTCATGCCGGAAGAGGAGCCCATAAAGCGAGAGACTGCAAGTGAAAATCGGCATTAACTACAACATTTATCACACAAAGTATTACTACTAGTACTACTACCACCGCTAGTACTATACTACTGCTGCTACTACTACTACTACTACAACTAATAAAAATAATAACAATAATAACGAAACAATCGTGTTTATGCTGTAGTAGATCATAAAGCAAATAGGCAATACACATGCATTATGTCTGTGTGCCATTTCTTTTGTTATTTATGCCTAAAACAGGATTGTTGAAAGTCCATTCATTTATTTTTGGTTAGGTGTCCACAGCTGGATAATATGGTTCTAAAGCAAAGTGCCTGCTGTTTACCCTCGTGTTAAACGAATGGCTACCAACACTGCGTGCGTATAGCAAACGCTGCCTAAAGTACTTAAACAGACAGGATATGTAAGATATGTATTCGTTTTAACAAGCAACTAAACATATAGGCGAATACAAATCAGCCGCTTTCCGCCTGTAAACATTAAACGAAAACGGAGCGCATTGAGGTCAGTTCTTGCGGTTTACAAAAAATCTTGCGGTTTACAAAAAATCACTATCAAGTTCACTTACTGGTCGAAAAGCGCGGGTCAGGGTTTGCTCCGTACCAGCTTGTGGCTGTCGTGCTGCCCCTCATTCCGTCCTGATAAGCCGGCAGGTCGCTCATGTTGCCCAGATTGCCGTTGCAGTAGCCTCCCATAGCTGTGTGGGACAGCTGTGGCACTCCCGTGGCTGTCATGTGGTAAGCAGCGGGCACAGCGGCTCCGTTGTGGCCCATGTGATGCTGTTGCATCGCAGTCTGTGTGACCTGCGGTTGGCGGTACGAGGCGAGAGGAGCCCCCAAACTGTTCCCCTCCATGCTTACTTTTTTGTAGCTCTCCTCAAGAGGACTTAAGATATCGGACACAGAAAAGGGAGTCGTATGCTTAGGACTCATCGACATTGTTCTGTGTTGGAGAAATCAGAAGGCAAAGGAACCTGTCCTTCTTCTTCTTCTTCTTCTTGTTCTCTTTTTTTTGGCCAGCTCCGCTGTTCCTGTTGCTTCAGCCTCGACACAGCGAGATAGACACGTAAGAGGGCGCGTGAAGTCCGCCTTAATTGGCTTGAGTGGGAGCTCGAGACTGACTTTCGTTTGTTTTAGCTGGGTGCCAGGTTTAAGGCTACCGTCAGAGGCGGGGCATCAGCAGCTAAGGCAACAATACAAATCAACGCTGTCATCTGTACACCAGCGCATAATTCGTAAGACTTGGCTGTAAGCTGCCTCGATGCAAATAAACATAACCACACAACGTTAAAAAAAAAAAAAAAAGCATGAGCATGCATGCACTGATACGTAAAGTCTATTGTGCGTAAAATGCATGCTCAAGTTCTAATACCGCTCTTACTCAGCTGAAGATATGGATGAAACGTTGACATTTTAGAGTGATGTTTATGAGGACCACTTAATGAGAGCGAGTATGAGAACTTGAATCTTCGAGAACCACTCAATCCCTAAAAACTCGAGTTGAACTCCTGACTTTTAATGGTCACAAGAGGCCTCTAGTGATTGCAGACTTATTTACATTATGACCCATCGTGCTTTGAGTTGTAAAAGTGCCCTTGCAACGAGGAAGGAACAGCGACCGATAAATAAATAAATACATATGCGCTGGGTAAGAGACTGCGTGAATGATTAACTTCATTTCTGTCTGAGATTATTGGATGTGAGCAGTGCGCCGTTTAAAATCTCATCCACTTGTCACAGACAGCCAGTCCAAAACAACTGTATACGGGAGGAGGAGGAGAGCCTCTCAGGTAAAGTTAACGGCACTCAAGTAGGTAGGCAACCCAGCTGTCAACTCAGTTATGCGCTTTAATCCGTTCCTCTATTTTGAGTTAGAAATGGTTTAAAAACTATAATAGGATTGCAAACAATGACTGTACTAATGCAAAAAGCGAAATATTGATAAGATAATAATAATAACTAATAATAATAATAATTATTATTATCATTATTATTGTATCCATATTTCGCTTTTTGCATTAGTACAGTGTATTAATAATAATAATAATAATAATAATAATAATAATAATTATTATTATTATTATTATTATTATTATTATCATTATTATTGTACCATTATTGTTGTTGTTGTAGTCGCTGCATTTGTGGTCATACGCCTGCAAATTAGTTGTTCCAGTTGTATTAATACATATTTTTATTTTTTAATCATTTAAAAATGAAGGGCGCAAATTTTCCTGTTTACAAACATTACATAACATTATTCAACTCCTTAATCCTGATTTTAAGAATTTAATGTAGGTAAGAATTATAAGTTCTTGATAAGTGTAAGTTTTATACATCCTGGTTATGATTTTAGCACCTATTCGCAGAAAACTGTAATCGCTTTGTATTTCTGAATAGACTGTCTGTTCACTGGGTGAATGAGAGTAACTCATATAATTAGCCTAAACACATTCCTTATGGAAAATAGAAAATCGTTTTAAATGGAGGAATAATAATTGTTTTTAGTTGGTTTCGTTTATAATCACTAAAACACTAGGAGGGTTACTGAGAAACTCTCTCTCTCTCTCTCTCTCTCTCTCTCTCTCTCGCTCGCTCGCTTTCTGTTTATCCAGAGGATAGACAGCGTCTTCTGGTGGCGGCATTTTAACACAAAAAAATAAAATAAATTTTGAATTTCAAAAAAAATAAAGAGCAGTGTTCCTAAATGTGCATGTGTCCTTTACTGCCAGTTTTTAAAATCAACATCCATACGAACGCAATGGTATTTTACTGCATTAAGTTCTTAGCAATATGCCAGCATTTAATTTATCTGGGTGTAGAAGCAGGTGAGTGCACCTTGCGCACCTCACGGTGATAATTAAGTGTGCTTCGCACACGCAATTATGACAATTAGAATCATAACATGCTTTCTTCGAAGTCTTCGGCCTCCTTAATCCGGTTTTCAAAAGGCTCTCTTAATTATCTAAATCAGGCTTGCTCCTCTGAGCTGGAGCACGGCTATCATGGTCAATTAGCGGTA
Organism: Clarias gariepinus; assembly: GCF_024256425.1. Classification (NCBI taxonomy): domain Eukaryota; kingdom Metazoa; phylum Chordata; class Actinopteri; order Siluriformes; family Clariidae; genus Clarias; species Clarias gariepinus. The sequence goes on from NC_071112.1 coordinate 19,725,718, forward strand.
ATTAGACAGAAAGCGTTTACTCGTTCTTTGGAACAAAAATGCTAATATTTCAAATGATATTTCATCTTGAAAGAGTTTGTTACTATTTCTGATGCTGTTTCTGATGTACGCAGGGTAAAATTTGATACCGATCTTGTCCAAATAAAAATAATTATGAATTATGACCAAATGATCACTGCTCTCTGTCTCTCTCTGTGAACTCTGCGATTTGGATTTGAAATAACATTATACCTGAGCGTCCCCTTCAGTCTGGACATGCATCGAACTGATGGGACAGTAGAAGCCTACTGTTCTGACTGGCTACTAAAAATCCTTTGCGGTCTTGTAGTGTGATGGGGGCAGGAGGGTATGGGTAGCGGTCGCTAAGCAAAAACGTATAGTGCTAGTGTGACACCTAGCGGGTCATGATAGTATTGTCATCAATGTCTTCTGTACTCTGTGTGTGTGTGTGTGTGTGAGAGAGAGAGAGAGAGAGAGAGAGAGAGAGAGAGATTGACATATCAATATGTAAAAGCTACGCGAAGCCAGCATAAAAATTCTTTAGTGTATAGGCAAATTAAAATGTTAATGCAGTATTTAACAGTTAGTTTGATACTCTTTATATATTTAGTTAATCCTAGTGATTATTATTATTATTATTATTATTATCATAAGAAGACGACACTTTTGATTAAATTCGAAGGTTAAATTAGTAGCCGAATTGAGTAAAAAAAAATGAGATTTTTGTGACTAATATTCATGACCAGTCGTTTTCTCCAGGATTTGGCTCATGAGACTTCTTGGCAACGACGTAGTGAGAGTAATTAACCTAGGAGTAATTAGAAAACCTATACAGAATTTATTCCTCTATTGTTAATTATTATTTTTAAATTTCTTAGATTAACATTTTTATTTAGATTACATGCATGGACAAATATGCAGTCCTCTTGTTTATGTCTTTATTAATAAACTTTTTATTAGTATTAAATACCTTAGCTATAAATTCTAAATTTATAATTTCCGTTCTCACTATACTGATTGCCAGCAATAATCACTTTATTGCTAGCTTTCCAAGCTTTCTTTCGTCCCACTTTAACGTAAATTCTGTTTTAAGATATCAGTCAGCTGTACGCAGACATAGAATAAGTAAACAGAGATCTTATTCTGTTTCCATATTTTTATGAAAAAATAAGCGCCAATTAGGATTTAACTATTAATTCTAACTAAAATCCTTTAATCAATAGGCCACACTTTCTAGATATTTGTTTCTGAGACAGTCCTTAGACGGAACAACTATCCGACTTTTTGAAAATGTCCACTTCTAGGCATAGGTATATGAGGCTGAAAAGAAGGGATCGTATTTTGTTGCATGCAATTTATTATGAAACTAGGCTGTCTGCGTTATGCTTGTCTGGGAATATTGAAGGAAATTGTAGTTAACATGGGTAAAGCATTAAGAGAATTGCTCTTCCCTCTAGTTTTTAGTAAAACTGCAGAAACTTTACTCTCTAGAAGCTTTGTCGCTTTTAAAGCCTAAATCACCATTGTGTTGTTAAACCCCATAAATTTGCCACCAGGGACTGATTAAACATCACGAGAATTGAGGCGCTGAGGATTTTGTCCCTTTAGAAGGCACACAATGGTCCATTCAGACTCAGACATGCAAAGTGTTGGAGGGGAGATGTAGACCGAGACAGCTTCAGTCACTGTCCTCTCCATATGGACCAGAGAGAGAGGGACAAAGGGCCAGGTGACACCAATGATGCGCACTGAGTATTAGAATGAGTTTGGGGGTCGTGGATGCATAAGAAATCACAGCCTATCCATGACAGCAGAGCATTTTACTTTCATACATAAACTTTCCCTATCACTGTTTCGGTCATTTTCCCACTTCGAGAATTTAGCTTAGATACACTGATTCTTAGCCTTATACACACAATATTGCATTAGTTTGTACTGGTATTGTGATGAATACTCTTAACTCTGAATACTGAACTCCGACAAAGACATCTCTGGAAGTGGTTTCAAAAGCATCACCACCGGGGCAGGCCAGCGGCAAGCCAATACACGTTCAGGCCTAATCCTGTGTTTGCTCACTATTATTATGCTTAGTATACGCTTGAAGTTTGTAATTTGTCTCTGCTGTCCTGGATGGAAGATAACGTCTTAACATTATAAAAGACTCAAATGTCTTGCTGAGCGCTAGTATGCTCCTGTAAGTAACATCTGAATGCATTCATACGGATAGCGGAACTCGGCTTATTAAAATCACCCCAAACTTTACTAAGGCATAAAAGAGCATTTTACATTGTAACCATTTTATTTATAGTAAGTCATTATTGTATATCTGTACATGATTGTATAACAACCATATACAGTAGGCTATATTCAGTTAACAACAGCACAAAGACATCGATTGAAAGAGAAAAATTATTTAATAGTTGAATATTTTGTACAATGTTGAGGCAATTGGACATCAGCTTTTAGAAGTCTTAACCAAAACATCTTCGTCCATGCAACACGTCCTTCAGCCTATATAAAATATATATATATATTTTTAAATTCTTAACTACCATATATACATTTGGTTCAAAACTAAATTAGTCCTTCTTACTGTACTGAGTCGAGTGTCATCACCGTAACAAACAAAATAAAAAATCAGGTCAGATCAAAGAACAACTATATCTAACTATAAAATAAAATATGTGCAAATGGCATTATCTTAGTTACTGTGTACACTACACGTGTAAATAAAAAGGATGTATCCTTGGTCCACAGTGGACAGTCTCACCAAATGAAATGGTGTGTGGAAACAGGTGGGTTTGTAAAGTGCTGGTACTGCGGAAGAAGCGCAAAAGTTGGTGGCTGAAAACGCTGGAACCCACGAGCGCCGCATGACGAAGGCGTAACAATGCAGCCTCCCTTCTCGGTCTCTCCAATGCAGCTCTGATATGGTTTACCATCACGCACTAGAATCGGCACCACGACCCGGCGTACCACCGGAGGAGGACCGAGATCATGTACACACTCGACCCGCGCTCGTTTCATCTTATACCTATGGTTCTGAAACCAGATCTTGACCTGCGTGGGCGTGAGACGGAGGAGATGCGCAAGTTGCTCTCGCTCCTGAGCAGACAGGTAGCGCTGCTGCCGAAAGCGCCTCTCCAGCTCATAAGTCTGGGCCTTGGAGAACAACACACGCCGTTTCTTCTTCTTCTCCTGATCTGCCTTGGTAGGGGGATCATTGGACCCGGCCGAATCAGGGGACGATTCCGGATTGCTCTCATCTGAAGCTAAAAAAAAAAAAATACCATGTTGAACCAACAAAAATGTTTATATTTTTTTTCCAGTTATATAATCCATGAAAGGTTGTGATTTTATAGAAAAGTATAAAGAGTTTATCCATTGGGCCTTAATTATATAAAATTGTACTTTGGGACCACTATTATAGAAGCTGATAAAACCTACACACACACACAAACTTTAGTACAAGATGGATAGCCACTGGATAAAGCTTGCGCCCATAAATAATAAGTAAAATAGTATGGAATGCAAAAGTAATGTAACAGTTAACGTACGGCAAAAAGACTAATAAAAACTGGATAAATGCTATAAAGAAACCATCCCAGCGATAAGAAAACGTACACTCTGTTGCCTTTTCTGAGCGGGGGGAAACTTACACATGCAGTGGCCTCTTTCGCTGTCTGCCCAGGTTGAGTAAGGAGAGCCAGAGAGCGAATGGAGTGGCAGAAGATGCGCTGCACTCTCGCTGTCACTTTCTGGTAAATCCAAAATACTCCTCACGGTAAAGCTGAGTCTGGCAGGCACGGCCATGATACGACAGAGCCGAATGTGTTTGTCTTAAATAGCTTGATCCAAGGACGAGCAGTGGATTGGTGCTTGATCTCACTCCAAGTGATAATGTGTACACTGGCGTGGCGCTGTTTATATAAACAGCACTTAGCGCAGCTAAACAGTAGCCGCCTCCCTATTCGGCCACAAAGCACCTGAATGACTCGAGTGCTTAAGTCCCAGCGACGGTAGGTGTGAACTCGGCTAAGAATAGGCCAGTATTTTCACAATGACTGAAGGAAACCCTCTTCATCATTACCGATTCGCCCAAGTCGTGAAAAGTAGGACACAGATAATGGTAATTGTTGAGGCTGAATCACGTCTTGGGTGGCAAGTGACAACAAGAGAGCATCCCCTCCCTCTCCCGCCCAAATAACATATCGGATATTTGCATACAAAGTAATGCACTAAGCGATCATCTAGCGTTTTATATTAGTTTTTTTGTCCCTAATAGTTTATCAGTATATTGGATGTACGATGAATAATGGGTGAATGGTTATGTAATTAAATAAACTGCATAAAAAAAACAAAAAAGGTCTTAAGTAGAGAATTAATTAAGAGGGGTCTAAAGCACAGTAAGTGTAAAATCAGGATGAAAATTGCCGCATATAAATTGACCTTAGGTTGTCAATAAATCTCAGCGTTCCACCATTTCAAATGAGCATGTTTATCCAAAAATAGGCTATAATATAATTAATTTTCAAGTGATTAACACATCTAACGGTTTGTTTGTATGATGGCGTTTAATACAGACAAATATTTACAGTAACGAGATAACTTATAGAACTGCAATTTTCGTTTAATGAATGAGTTAATCAGTTAACGTAATTAATTGGTTAATTAAGTAATTAATATTATTTTGTTTTATTTTTGTGGTTGGATAAAGATACTAAAATATGCTGATGCTGGGTCGAGACTCTTACTTCAGGAGTAAAGGTTATGGGACAGGCAGTGAACTGTTTTCCGCACGATGCTCTAGGCGGCGGGCTGCATCGTATCATTCGTTGGGTACTATCCGTATTGTACTAAAGAGTGTGCCAAATAGTACGCCACCAGTGGAGTGCATTTTAAGCGTCTGTTTGAAACTGAACAGTTTATTTCCAGTTACTGTAAGATGGCGTAGAAGAAAATTGAGTATGTATTATACAGTTGTATATTTGTATTAGATCACTGCCTATTCCCATCGAATTCTATTGCAGTCCCAGTAGGCCTATAATATAATATATGTTTAATGTATGTTACTCTGCATTTTATGTCCCTCATATGATGTTAAATATAGACAATTTGCACTTGGGTTTAGCACTGTTTTGTCAAATTTCACAGTGCATTTTTTTTTCTTTTTAGCGCGTGAAGGAAGTTGAATAATTTTTTTAAAACCCAGCATTAATATATATATAATTTTAATTATATATATATATATATATATATATATATATATATATATATATATATATATATATATATATTTATTTATTTATATACATAAAAAATATTTTTTTCTCTCTCTCTCTCTCTCTCTCTCTCTCTATTCGACGTCATAAAATCCAGGCATGACTGAAAGAGGTTTACACAGAGACATCAATGTCATACGAGGTGCAGTGTTACTAAAACCAGCATACTATAAGGTAAGATTGTTGGTCTGTACAAAAAAGTAAAACCAGTACACTACAAAGAAAGACAATTAGACAATACTAAAAACAAAAATTCATACCCTTAAAAGTAAGATGTGTAGGCTATAATAAAAGTTCAGGATAACAGAACCTAAGTAAATAACGTGCCACTACACTATTTTTTTTGTCATTTTCGACTGAGTTTCATAAGGCACCTGGACGATAGCCTATGTACACTTTCGTATGAGTGCGTATATCCCTCCTCTGGTCGTCCTGGGTGGTCGGGCGAAGGAGAAAAGGGAACACAAATACATGCCAACCAGCGAGTGGAAACAAAAGAGGGAAATGTAGCCCCGCGTCCGAGACCCGTTGGAAGCATTTGTTCCAGTCAAGATTTTGCATTTGTTCAGTGCTTGAATAATGCTTGATTGACGCCCCTGCACAATGTCCTTTAACTCTCTGGAATAAATCCGGGGTTGTTCCGTGTTGTCATGGTTTTGAATGGGATCTGGGCTACTATCTTCGCTATCTACTGCTCTGCATCTCCACCGGCTTACAAGTCTACACGAAATTATGCGTTTAAAAGCTGATTCAACAGACTTATCGTTATCCAATTGTTGTCTTGTTACAACACCTACGTTTAATGAGAAACAAATTAAATGGTCGTGGTTTTATCGTTAATATCGTGGGTTTTAAACATTTTTAGACCAAAGGACATAAAATAAAGAACTAAGTGAGAATGAAATAAAAAAAAAAAACAATGTCCCTCAATCACCACAATTTTGATCTGTTACATAACCAACATGATATCTACAAAAAATGCCTATTGTTTGTAATTCAGTGCTAAGTATTTGCATGTACATCTGTGGGGGTGCTGATTCACGGATTACAGTGCTTATGCAACGCGTGTCCAAAAGTTTGCCAAGCTCTTTGCACAAGTGCAAACTCTCAAGCGCAAAAATTCTTTCTAACGCCCCTTTTATGCCCTTAATCTATTACACACCTACAGATGAGTGGGGACTTTTCTGAGAGTGGATACTCTTCCCAATCCCAAAGAGCTCTTCAGAGCCAAATATTTGCCCTAGCAGGCACTTCAGATCATCGACCAAACATAATCGAAAGAAAACACTTTAAGCCTATAGGTCCAAATGTGTAATAAAACACAAAAAGAACATACATAATATAAAGTCAAATTCAAACTTGCCCAAAAACAGTAGATGCTCATGTAGGATAATATATCATTTATAATATGAGTATAATAATTTTCACTCAAATGTAACATTTACATTTATTTAAATTGATTATTCTTGACGTCCCTATAAAACTTTAATAATTTACAGGGCTTTTATAAAAAAAAATGTTTTTTTCTCAAAATGTACAAAAATAGATTATTGATTGCTAAAGCGTTTTTAGAAAATTATGGATAAATCATGAATGATAAAATGTTTTATTTTTTAAATGTTTAGCAAAATATGATGAAATCAGTTGTGAATAGCCACTGTAAGTTAATAATGTAACTTTTTTTAAATAAGCAGTTTACACAACACAAGCACCTCTTATTTTAAATCTTACGCTTGACTTTGATAAAACACATGTTCTCTCTAAAAAATAAAACTGTGCTGTACTCAATTTTTTTGGTGAAACATTTTTACACTTAAAAATATTGAGTAAATATAAAAAAATATAAAAATCATGTAAAATATACTTCATGAATTGAGTACAAGTCAGTAAAAAAATTAAGTAGACCTAAATAACTATATTTAGTACAATGATGTACAAAATTGAGTAAATGTAATGAAAATTAGAAGTTAATGAAAAGTGAAAATGAGTAAAATAATTGAGTAGATATGATTAAAATGGAAGGTAGAAGATACTGAAAATGATACTATTATTTAATAAACAAATGTGCTACATTTACTAAATATTTTAACTGAATGAAACAATACACACATTTTCATTTTAATTAAACATTTATTTGCCAATTTTGACAAGACATGAAGTCTAAACTCAACCTGGTTTACTTTGCAAATGACATGTAACAAGATCATAAACAAAGAGCTGGATTTATTTTATTAGTAAACAGTTTCAGAAACAATACTCCTGCCACAAGTATTATACAGTTAACATGTGGAAAGTAGACTTTTGTATTAGAATCTAATGAGTCACATTTTACATCTGAAAGATTGCACACCTTCACACTTCAGTTTCCTGCAAACTGTGGGATCCATAGAAATGTGTGTGCAGACCTTCTCAGGTCTTAAAGAAGCAATGACAGTCTAAATGAAGACAGGACACTAAATATCCATGACCAACAGTACCATGCTTCACTCGGTAATGATCAAAATTCCTTTTGATGATGTGACAAATGCACACAGTTTACACCGCCATCCCATAATGCTGGCACCTAAAAAAGAAACAATAGTATACAAGTAAGTACAAGTGTGACTGTTAATATAAAGTCTACCAGACTGGTAAAATAGTACTTCCGTTCAAATACATACTTTTTGGACTAATAGTCTACTTCTATCTTTGATTCAATGGTTACACATTTAATACTTCTGTAACATTTAAAAAAGTTGACATTTACCTCCTGTTTTATCTCCATTCAACTTCTCTTCATTAGTGGTGTTGGTGCTGTGAAAGAGATATAGAAAATATATAACATGTTTCACACAAACACACACAAAATCAATCAGTTTTAGGTTCTTTTACTTACATATCAGAACATACATAATGTTTCACTTCAGTATTTTAATTTCATATTACTATCTCCCAATTCTAATTCTGAGAGAAATGTTGTATTTTCACTAAATCTTTATATTTCATAGCTTTAGTTATTAGTACAGTACTTAGCACATTTATTTTATAACATCTGCCGCTGCGTGCTCAGTGTTTAATCATGTTAAAAATACTCATATACAGTAACGGATAAAACACTGCCAGAGTCCGGACACTGCACCTCATTTCTGCTGTTTAAACCGGATTTGGTCCGCGTTTCCTCCTTAAAGTGTCGGAGTGACCGAGCAGACTCGCGGTTCAGTGTGTGAGGTGGACCGGTACAAATGCTGTAATTACTGTATTTGAACATGTTAGTTTTATATCCTCGCCACAGTGGCGGTAGGCTGCGCAAAATCACCGCATTTGGCGGGAGAAATTCAAATATTGCGGCACAACCGCCGCCGTTTACACCGAGAAACCCGGAAAAAACCCGGACATGCACGCGCTGCTGCTCGGTGTTAAATCTCTCCTTTTACACCAGAGTTTAAGTGTCTGTATTAAACACGCTTTAGCGGAGCAGTTAGGTGGTTGGAACAAACAAGCTAAATCACAATGAACCCCAGGACTGGCCTGTTGCTAGCTATCGTTAGCTATGGAGCTCGGCTGTGACAGGATTCAGAACAGTAACTCACACCCTATAAAGTTGTGTGTGCAGGCAGACAGAGTCATTATTACAGTAACTTGTGTTAGCTGTTTACTCACCAGGATTTGTAAGGAATGTTCCAGAATGTTCCAGGTGCTTCATGTCCATTCTCACATCCTCACAGCCTTCTTGTCTCTGATGTTACACCAGATTTCCCATGAGCACTTGCACAGGGCAATTTACTCAATTATTTAAGTTTTTGTTGTTAAAAATAAAGAATATTGAGTTGGAATAATTTATAATTGTAGTTCTTGAAACTAATCAGTACAATTACTCCATTAACAGATATTTTGATTAAAATGTATAAAAAAATATTAAGTGCATGTTAAAAATATAATTCAGTTTGTCAAATACTGATTTTTACTAGTGAAGTAAACTTAAATTATAGTGTAAATTTAAGACAAAATGAATAATTGTTTTTTTAGGCATTTATTTTGATTTGTCTAACTCAAACAATCATGTATGTGACTTTTAGAGATTTTATTAAGGTAACATAACTTTTTTATAACTGTGAAATTTACAAGGCCACAGAATCATTTTTTAGAGTGTTCCTATTATGGAAACTTCTGTTTGCGCCACCTGCTTCAGTGCTGCATAGAGCTACATATATCTTTCTTTCCAACTCTAAGCTTTCATCAATGGAGTATTATTATTATTTTTTTTACATTTCATCGTACGAGGTAATATTGGAGTTGTTCTCACAACGACTATATGTAAAAGTCATTATTCCATAATACCAAAACCTCTCAACTTGAAAGGTTTACGTTTATTCGAAACAACTCAGGGTCTGAAGCTACTTTCAAAATAGCAGCGAGGTTGTGTCAGAGAAGGAAGGCTGTTGTGTGGCGCATGGAGACAAACCGTGTCCTCGAACCAAACATAGCAGGGAAAATATGTAAAATGACTTCATCTACCTTGATTGATTGATAATGACAAACTTATTTATTTTTGTATTTTGACAAAACGTTAATGTGTGTGAAAAAGTATTCCCCAAAGAAGAATGCCCTAAAAATTTAAAGATGGTAATTTCTAAATTAATAAATTGATGAATTCACTTTGCTATTACTGGCCGCATTCTCCCGAATTTGGGCAAGAAAAGAATAAAAGATAATCTTTAAATAATTATAGGTTTGCTTGTTTACTTCCAAAGCAGCAATATTTTTTTCTAAATTAGCTAGATTATAAATTGATGCTCAGGCATATCCTCAGTAATTGCATTATCGGCGGGATCTGGAATATTCTTATCTCAGGAATGTGGTTCTGTTTTGATCAGTGCAGGTTTTATATGATTACAAACCAACAGAATCCGGAGGAAACTCCTGCAGACTTGAGGAGAAATGTACCACGAGCACAGCCACTGTACAATAAATTACAGCCTAATTTAAATCACAGCAACATTACATTTTAGGGTAATTTCTTGTATTTGGCAGCTTTTGGACCTGATTCTTTTTGTGGTTTATTTTATTTTACCATAAAAAGGGGTATGTTAAACATTTCAAAACCATTTGTCAAGCTCAAGCATAAAATCTGTACTTTTTATTTATAGATTTAATAAACTCTACATAATCTAAGATATCCATACTAAAAACCTAGATCACTTATCTAAGAGTTAGTATGTCCATTTTCACTTAAAAATGTTTTTACTTATTCTTAAATAAATATTATAAATATTTTATGTACTGTCTAAATCTAATATCTACTGTCTAATGTATAGATAAATTATTTTGATGTCCAACCTGTTGTGTACATGTCCACCTTAGTAATGCAGTGGTAACAAGTTGTACAATTGTGTGAGCAAAAAAAAAAAAAGTAAAATGTAAGTAAAATCAGACCCTATCCGTTTTAATATGACTACTTTACAATGATGAACTTTTCTCACTGACCTTTCTCGTATCAGAGTGGACATGTTATGGTTGAAAATCACAGACTGACATGATAAAATGAAAAATAGACACTAAATAGAGGAGTTAGTCACTCACCTTCATCAGGTGTATTTCCTCAAAATATAATGTGAGCTTTTGGAAATGATATCAATAATGGTACATTATTTAAAGAGACAGTGGCCAGAAATACCAGGTTCGATGATAAATGAAGAAAAATCTTAAAACAGAAAAACATTTAGTGTCTGATGAATAAAAACCAGTGTAAAATGAACATACTAAACATCTTCAACATTTAACATTTGAAAAGTGTTAAATATTTTTAGTAATTCTATTGTTTAGCATTTTACATAAGGAATACCGTAAACAATAGAAAAAACAACAGTAATTCTATGGTTTAGCATTTTACATAAGGAATACCGTAAACTTCATGCCTATAGTAAATTTCAAATTTTTCACTTTATTACGTTACTGTAGTGATGCATACTGGCTTCAGAGAAAAAGGCTTGTAATGTGATTATTGCCAAATGGCCACGACACTACCAAAGATGTACCCACTGGGCCATAAACCATAAAATATAAATTAATTTAATGAATTGCCTGCAAAGCAAAAAATGTAAAAAATCACTACTTGTAGTAGTAGATGCTGCTACAATGCAACATTTACCTGTATAAGGGAAAGTTTCTCCTAATAACTCGTCTCATTGAAAACTATTGCATTGTCAACCCTTTCCTTATTCTTAAATTTGAAAAGTATTGGCGCTTGACCAATATCTGCATACATGTTACCAGGAATTCATGGCAGCTGTACACAAGACTGTAGAGGTGTACATTGAATTGAGTTATATATTCCAACTTTGTGTACATGGACAGTAATACTGTGTAAATGAACTTACTAATGGCATAACACCATCAACGTTTATTTATTTATTTATTTATTTATTTGTGGTTACCCCTGTAACCAACCAAAGTAGCATCCTTATTTTACCCCTGGATGTCCTGTTAATCTCTAAGTACTAGAATTGCTACATTTAACTAGACTCCTAAAAGAATTTTACTTAGAAATAGCATAGCACACTTAAGCACATAGCACCCTCAAGTTGCAGAACTCTGGGCAGTTAAGTCTATAGAGAAACAATGTTGCCATCACAGATGGCTTATGCTCTTTTATTTTTTATATTTTATGGCCAAATCATAATGTTGTTGCCCAATCCGCAATTAACAACAAGCAGGGTTTATAAGTTTGGCAGATTAGAGCTAATTATTTTAAACTAAAACTTAAGGCCTATGCATTCTTACCTGCAGTTTTATATATAAAGCACCAACGACATGAATGTCTTAAAGACATTGCCTGATGTCCATACTCTGATGGGCAGTCTGAACGGACTTAAATTAGCCTAAAAATATGTTTTTGTTTAATTAAGGTCCGAATACATCATAACATAATTTGGAAATCATGACAATTCTTGGGGTGCCCCTGCCCCATACCCCTTTTGTCATAAATTGATTAAAAAAAATATTTCTGGAGTTGAATCCATGCCTATTTTATTACTCTATTCCATGTCCTTAGCCTTTAAACCAGATATCACATAAATCTGTACAAAGATGACCAAGAAGAGACAGGAGAGGAGGGTCATTTCTGTAACTTCTTTTGTTGATACAAAGATAGGGACCACACTGCAAGCCACTGACTGAGCTGCTGATGGTTAGCAGTAGCCAAAATTTTTTATCTACTTAGTATGCAACTATTGGGTATCAATTTGATGGTGCTTGTGTAATAAATGGTTGACCAAAATACCCCCAACTAGCAGCTTTTAAATTAGTCAGGTATCGGTTGGGAAAAGTAATGAAAATGTTAAAAATCACTGTAAGAAATTCACATGAGAATTTGAAAAATGTGCATAGGAGGATTAAGTTGAAACAATTGTGGGCTAAAATGTTATAATTAATATTTTTGGTAATATAGGGGTGACCAGATAGGGTTGTAATATTTTTAGCTTTTTGCTTATTCTTGATTTTTTTAAAGTAGAGTTCTCAAACCTTTATAAAAAAGTACCCACATTTGTGCACTACACATGGCACTAATTCTAACCTCTGCAAGAATCAAAGACATAGTTAGTCAAATACATGGTGTTGCTTTGTTGCAGTCTACCCCACCACCAATTAGGTGGTAACAAATGTTTGGGTAACAAGTTGTATCAATTAGATAAAACAGAGGCCATATGTGTATGTGGTTAACTAGAACAAAAGCCCTTAAACATATGTATGCTTAATGAAGACACTACTGTAATGTATGTGCAGGTCTATCAAAGAACATGTAAGTGTGTGTGTGTGTGTGTGTGTGTGTGTGTGTGTGTGTGTGTGTGTGTTTGCATATGTGCATGAGTGAGTGCATTATCCCCACTTTCTTTTGTTTTGAATTGCCACATGGCTCTGTACAAACAACACACAAGGTTTATTTTCTAAGGTCTCAGAGTCCTTAGAGATTTCTTGGTTTCAAAGAAAATCCCTGTTTCTTTTCCAAAGTTGTCTTTTACTTTTATGTGTTTTGTGTGTTCATGAAACAAGAGGAAGTGTTTATCTTGTACATTAAGTACATTCATCCTGAGGTATTAGCACTTCCAGGGCTTTTTTATTAAAAATTGTCAGTATTGTTACAGTTTAAATACAGTGTCTCTGTATTTAAGATAATGATTGTAAACCTTTAAAGCCCCCCCAACCCGTCATCCACTTTAACTTGCTGTATTAGCATAGTCAATTAGAAGTGCAAAACGCATTATATTACATAAACATATTCAGACTCCATACCAAGGCATTAATAAATAAATAAAACAATAACTTTTGTTTGGTACATTAGGAAAATTTGGTAAATTTTTTTTTGTTGGGGTAGTGGTGGCTCAATCAGTTAAGGCTATGGGTTACTGAGTGACTGATTGCCGACCCTGATACAGGTCACCGATCCTGTGCTCTGACCCCAAGCTTCCTAACAGGGATATGTGAGAAAAAAAACTTTCACTGTGCTGCAAGGTACATGTGACTAATAACTATTATTAGGGGCAGTGGTAGCTCAGTGTGTTAAGGCTCTGAGTTACTCATCAGAAGGTCGGTGATACAACTCCCAGCCTCACCAGGTTCACCCAGCCTACAAACTAGAAGCTGGGATATCAAAAGAATTTTATGTAGTAATGTATAATAAAAAAAACTTAAATTAAACTTAAATATATTTGTTCACATGGGAGACATCAATAGCAAGCATGTTAGCTAATTGAGATGTCTTCAAGTGCCACTATTATGCTCTTTCAAAGATTTTCATTCATGCAGTGTGTCATGTACTGTAGCTGTATGTGAACGTAAACTATCTGCACTATCTGTGACGCTGACAGTGCACAATAAATGAAGTTTTTGTCTATTAAAAAAGGGTCACATTCGCCAAAACGAGTCGTTAGCAAATCTATTTTTACTCTGTTACGAATCCACGACACTCCGTAACATATTTGCATAATGTCCGCCCACATTCTACGTCATGAACAACTTGCCGTTATAACGTTATATCTTACAATTAACGTTACCACACTCTTGTTAATGTGACCGAGCATTCTTGCAAGGTTTGCTTAAACATTTTGTAATATAAAAAAAACTATAAAAAACGAGAGCACACAAATCCTTTTTACCTGTTTATTCTCCACCATTCACTGGTGAAATTGAACTCTAACACTCGCGAAGTGCGCATGCGGCAAGTGCCGAGGGAAAAAATGCCGAAGAGTAAGGGCACGGAGCATGCGCACTTCGCGCATCACACACACACGCGCGAAGTGTAAGGGCACTAGAAAATGCATGAGTAGTAATGGTGGACTAGTGCTGGCGTTATTTGTTTGGACGTTTTCTTTATCTACTTGTCTGTGTTTGTCCTTTTTGCTCACCGGCCTTTTAAACGCAACACTGACACAAAGAAAAAAAACCTTGATTTTAGTAGCCACAGTTAATATAAAATTAGCTGGTTGTTACACGGTTAAACTGACGCCATCTTTTCTATGTATTGACGGGTCTCCAGAGCCATTGTTCAGTTATGGTCATGGGCGTTTCGTTTTCTGACACACGCTGTAGCAGTAAACCAATCATAAATCACTGCGCCATCTGACCAATCACAGCAGTGAGGGATCACGGAAGGGAGGGGTTTAGACAGACCGAATCTTCAAACTGCTTCACACAAGTCGTTTACGAATCATTTAGAATTGGGGTAAAATTAAATCTATTTTTGGAGAAAACTAAAATGTTTTTTGACCTTGCATACATGTAAACCTGTATTAAGAGACTCATTAAGCAATATTAGCAATCTTTAAAATTGCATAATTGGGGCACTTTAATTAAGTGACTTCACTTGATGATGAACTCACTAACATTCTGGCAGATTTCGCTACATCACAAACATAAATGCTGTTTTAAACACTTAAGAATTTTAAGCACTTTCCATGTGATTATTCATTTTCTTAAGTTAGATACATTTTATTCGACATCCATACTTCTGTTAATTGTTATGTACAGTACTCATTTATTATTATTATTATGATTTTTTTTATTATTCCCACTAATTGTTTTAAATCTGCGGTTCACATCAGTTATTTCCAATTTATTTGGGGGAGTAGGAATGTTAATAAGGTATGTTTATGCCATGTAAAGAAGAAGACTGACAGTTCCTCTCAGGCAGAATGAATCAATGAGCCTAAATTAACCATTGAGAAGTACTGGTGTCTTAGTTACTGCCCTTATTTATTTATTATTCTTTTTTTTTTCATTTATCAAAGATGCAGCCATGTGTCTGAAAATTCTGAAACATCTATGTGGGTGCATAATGGGCATTATTCAGTTGAACAGCTAAATATATTTTGTTATAGTTTCTTCTAATTACTTCTAATCTAACTTTTTTAAGAAAGGTCACTACAATATAGACCCTATATATGGTGCACGGACAGATCCCCATGTCAATATTACAATAATAAGATAGTAACCATGCACCTAAAAACTGCATAATTTGAAATGGTATTGTAGTTAAATGAGTCATCCTTCTGTCTGCAGTTGGTCATTCTTCTCTGACCTCTCAAGAAGGTGTTTCCACTATAACAATGTTTTGTTGTATGGGGTGAGCTGGATGGTTGTTGAGAGTCCCAGCCTTATTTTTTGTCACAGTCCTGCCTTGTCCATCAATACCCCCGGCACAGGACTAGAATCACTGCAACATTGACTGCAAGGTTTACTGAATATGTCACACATGGCATAAGTGCGCAGCATTTAATAATTTCTTCTTGTGCATGTTGTCTACAACGGAATTGGTGTAAAGGAGTTCAACCACAAAACAAAGCAGAAGTAGGATAGTTTTGGGAGGTATTTAGGTCCTGAAAGACTTGATACATCTACAACAAGACCTTGCAGAATAGCAGCTTTCCTCTAGATGGCGCCGTGGGGCCTCTGTTCAAACAATACACTCCCTGGCTCAAACAAGGTCGCTATTTCAGAAGGGTTAATTTATTGGGCTGCATCAGGGAAAGGAAATGAATAAGGGGATTTTAAATGACTGGAACTGAATTAAGAACTAGTAAACGCATTTTTAAAATCTGGAAAGATAATGATGTAACTTCTACTTTGTACAAGGAACAGAAAAAGGTCATGTGGTCTGATGACTTCAGATTGACCCTATTTCAGAGCGATGGTGCGTCAGGGTAGGAATAGAAACACCTCCTGCATGTTTCCCACTATACAAGCCTCTGTAGGCAGTGCTATGATCTGGGTTGGTTAAGCACCATAATGTGGCAATTATGTGAGAAATTATAATTAAACCAATAGATCATTTTATTTTAGATCAGAAAATGAGGGAAACGCGACCAACAGTTTACGAGTCCTGATACCCATCGCTTCCTACTGAGGTATTGTGCGATACAGCTGCTTTTAAATTCCTTACAAATATTTATTATTTTTTTCTTACATTCAGTTATTTTCTCGAAATTAAATTAGATACGGATACACCGTAGATGGTAAATTAGGCAATCGCAGCACACCATATACACATTCACCTGGATTCGGACATCCTGTAGGAACATCAGATCAATCCATATGAATCTGTTTACAGCTCCCCAAACACGTTCACTTGCCATTTTGTAATGTTAAAAAAAAAACTGGGCCGTTTAATGGCCTGTTATAGCCTACTGTTTTAAAACATTATTTAAAAAAAAAGTTTTAATACATTAAGTTTTAATATTTAAAAAATACTAATAAAACGTATTGATAATAATGTTGTTTTCAGAAACAAGTCGATGAAAATTCGATGCATATAACCATTGCAATAGTGTACTACCAACGGCAGATGGAGCTGCATCTCCATAAAAGTAGTCTGGCTTAGCCTGTTTTCAACACGTTTTTTTCACTTCGCGGGATTCTGATCGTGGCAAGGCAATTTACACAGTTATAAAAATGTTTTTAACAGTTTCAACAAACCAAAACAGATTCCCACTTCTGCAGTACATAGTTCCTTTATTGTGTAAAAATTATGCACGCTTTTCTTCTGTAAACTGATTTCTTTCTTTTTCTTTTTAATACAACAGAACTGAAAACTGGCCATGACGAGTCACAATCAAAACACCACTAATGTAAGGGAAAGCAACTGCATTGTGCCTTTCTCATTTTGAAACAGAGGTATATTGTAGTGGAATGTAATCTTTAAGACTAATGAAGTCCATGTGGTGGGACTGAAGCTGTCAGTGTGATCGATGCTTAAAAGAGTCGTAAATATTGTTGCTTTTGTGCGTCTGAAGCCAAAGAGCGGTGCTGGCCCTGCAAACAGCCGTACACACGTCGTTAACCTGCTGTCCTGCTCATTACGGCTGGATTTAAGTTACAGGAGCAGTCAACCTTTGAGAGGTGTTAACCTGCAAAGCCGTTTAATGGTGTCAATCCTGTTTAGAAGATAAAGGTTACACTCATCAGTCATCCAATGATCTTTTAAAAATGTTACTGCAAGACCCTTGTCAAAATGGTTGCCTTAACTTTTCGACAGTTCAAATAGGTAGGAAAGCATAACCTAACGTTATGTCCGATATTTTATAGTTTCATAGTAGGAATAATAATAATAATAATAATAACATTAATGTTACTACTACTACTACTACTACTACTAATAATAATAATAATAATCATCATCATCATCATCATCATAATAATAATAATAATAATAATAATTATTATTATTATTATTATTATTATTATTATTATTATATATTTCTATGAATTACCTTATAAGGAATAAATAGTAAAAATAAATTTAAATTTGCACAGTTTAAAGAATTATTAAAGAGATATTTAAATATTTACTGGGTGATTATAGGTTCGGTTTGGTGCCCATTCTGTTACACCTTCTTGTGCTCTTCCTCCGACCAGTCTATACACGTTATAAATTGTAAGAGTGAAAATATAGCATGTATTTTTTTTTCACTAAATCCACAGCCTGTAAATAGATTTTCTTTTTTGCGCAATGAGCACCCAAAACTTTGATTTTGGTTTTAGAATGTGTTTTAAGAGAGCAAAGGCCTTCAGTGTGGTGTAGGTTATTTCCATGAAAAACCTGTAGTAAAATTCAGAGGGAGGCTTGTTATTGCAATGCTTTCATTGACTCTCTGAGGACAGGTTTGTCACACGTTTTATCTTTCTTTTTTTGTTGAGGGAACAGTGTTAATTATTTTAACCTTCATAGTTAAAAGATGACTTACTTTTTATTAAAAAATATATATCTAACATTAAATGAGATCCTGGCGAAACATTAACAACAGAGGCCAATATGGCCAAAATTAAACAGAAAAAATGGCCAACCACTAAGAGCAGTTATTATGGTGATGTTAATAAAAAACCTGGCAAAAATCTGTTACAGCACCGCCTGCTCAGACCGGCAATATTAAACCATTTCATAGACTAAGTTATGCCATTGCAAGGACATTTTCGACACAAAATATTTATAATAAAATATACACTTCAGTAATGTTAAGTACATAAAATTGACTGTATCAGCTGTAACAACCGACTTTTTCCAATAGACCTATATACTGGTAACGTCAATAAAAATTTATAGTTATTGAACGTAAACTATATGTATAAGATTGATTTGTCAAAACGAGTAATCATTGTCGCAGCTAATGAATTTTATAGGATAGTTCATGGGGTGTCCTATAAGCAATAAAATTAAAGACGCGTAAAAATAAATTTCATTAACTATAGTGGCATTTTTATTTGTATTGTCATCTGACACAAATTCTGTATATTTAACTTCAGGTTAAATAGTCATATATTGAGTAGTGATATATTCAGCAGTATACGTTGGTTTTCTGTTAAACTTAAACAATAAATAGGTAACTAAAGCAGATGTTATATAGCTAGCAAACGCCCTATAAATAATGAAATTATGTTTGTACACACACACACACACACACACACACACACACACACACACACACACACACACACACACATATATATATATATATATATATATATATATATATATATATATATATATATACATACATATACTGTATATTGCAAAGGTAAAAAAAAAGTCTTAGAAGGCAATGCCAAAATGTTATATGTTTTTGATGCCAATTAGTACCCCACTGATTTTGTTTGTTTTGTTACCTTATTTTTAAACTTACTTTTACTTTTTTACTTACTGTCCAATTTCCAAATCCATTCTTCACGTGTATAAAGATATAAACTACTAACCTTTCAATACAGAGTGCACGCCTTGTAAAGAAAATGCCAAGCGTTTTCTTGCTTTATCGGACCTTCACACCTTCAGCTTATTAATTTGTCTAACAAAAGAAAAGATATACACAGCGTTAATTCATACCTGATTGCTCTAATAAAACTGCGCAAGCGTTAATGCAGATGCTAATTCAACACTGAACATTTTGCTGAGACCGAACAAGTTTTTGGTACACTCTTATGTTAAATGCAATAGCTAAATTATAGGCAATTGTGTGCTTTATGTCCCAGATTCCGCCAAACACCACTGCGTTACAACTACAAGCTGTATCGAATCTGCAAACACAGAAAACAGCTTTTATCAGTGCCCAAATGCAGTGGAAAAATGCATTGCAGCTAGACAAGAGAAATACACAATTTGGTGTCTATTGTTACTATTAGCCATGACAAAAATATTAGTTATTGTTATATTGACTCCTCATATCTGCTTACAAACTTTACAGACACTGTTCTGAGTGATGACTCGAGCAGCCTTTGCAAGTACAAATTCTATTGTTTCTGTATTCCAGAATAAACTTTCAGAATAAACGCCAAAAACTTAAATCCCAGCTTCGTGAAATTCCAGCTCTTGTCGCTTTTTCTATACACGAATAACATCGCCATGTGCTCAAGACATTCCATAAGATTGAGAGACAACTGACTGCTTAATTTTCTGTTTTGTTAGCCCCATTCTCCAGGCTTGCTCAGTGACGTAAACCACCTTAATGCGCAAAGTCATTACCATCAGAGCATGGGATGAATTCAAGATGAAGGATCGAGTAGGGAACAGCCATCAAAGCACGGATGGTGCATCAACATAAACTGACATTTCCCTTACGAGCTGTATTAAGCAAGGAATCTACATTTAGTAGTATCTACTGTTATACATTCATATGTCATGAACGTAAGGACTTTTCCCTGCTTAATCCATACGGTTGACGGTACGTCGCTGAATAACGATTATTACAGTATCGACATTGACTAAATGTTCTTTAAAGGACACATGCTACTATCTATTTAAAAATAAAGCATTTTTGCACATTTACAGGCCATATAAAGGAATTACCACAAACAAACAAATACCTTATAGGTTTTGGTTACTACCTCCATTCTCTGTGCTCTTAAGACTGGGAAAAGCGCGAAGTTATGAAGTAATAGAATTTCTCTTATTTATTGGGTCGCTGGCGTAAAAATCAGTGCTGTCTATGTGAATTCTAATGGTCTTGCCCAGACAGATTCTTAGCTCAAATAGCTGAATTAGCTGTTAATTAAAGCGTTGCATGTTTGTGAGATGGAAAGATTGATCACACTGTTTATGAAAAAATACTTACAGATTGTAAGTTTAAAAAAAAATGTTCCGACCCACTTAACTTACAATATCAATTGCAACAGAGAATTCGATAAGCTTAAACTTATAGTTCCAATAAATAATTGCCGTACAGAATACATGGCGTTTTGTTATAAACCAAATCCATTCAATGTTACTGGAATAGGATATATTATACTAAACGAATAAGGAAGTATTGTACTGGTCAAGCGCATCAAGAAGAGACCATATTATTAGCTAAATTGTTATTCTTATGTTTTAATTTATTATTGCTGGCCAGCGACTGTTATTCATTGTTTAAAGATGAAAAATCATATCATTCCTTCAACCGCAACCTGACAATTTAGTCTTTGTAATCTGCCCACTGCTATAGGCTCGAGTTGTTAACGTGTAAACTGGGCCGCCGCGCTTTGTAAGCTCGCCTCCACGCCGCATCAAATCACTTTCCTGTTCACAGCAACACAGACGTGTAACGCTATCTCACTATATTTATAACACCACTCATTCTGAGAACGTAATTATTCACAAAATTACTCTTGACATTTATGTATCTGGTAGCATTTGATGTCTCATTTTTTCTGAGCTTCCTCATTTTTGTGCTCAAACGGACACAATGAAGAGGAACTGGTGTTCTGAGTTCTGAACACACTGATGTTAGTAGTGATGATCACACTTACAGTGAGTATAAACTGAGGCCGAAGTTGCTGGTAAATGGTAACCTATTTGATGATTTATTGGTATCATGAACGCTGAATTTGTTTGCTGATGTGGTTCTGTATTACCTGTAAGTAGATAAGTTCTAAGCTATATTAAGTTATTTAAATAATTCGTTTACGGGCTCCTTCGCAAATAATATATACTTATTCACACGAAGAAACACTATATATAGTGTATAAATAATACAATATATATATATATATATATATATATATATATATATATATATATATATATATATATATATACACACACACAATTTAATTATTATACAATAATAGTAATAATAATAATAATAATAATAATAATAATAATAGTAATGGTAATAGTAATAAAAGATTATGTGCGAAAACAAATGATTGATATTTGTGCTTTTTGTTTTTACAAACAATACATAAAAACACCTTGAAACAGCTGACTTCTCTGCGCTTGTGGCTGACATTTTATTATGCTTTAACTGCATTCAGATTTATCTCTATAATAACTCAAATGTTTAAAAGGTAAGATATTTCATAAGCTCTTTAGGTGCCTAAATCGTTTAAATTATTATCTTGTGTCTCTTAGGTATATTTTAATTTTGAGATGTGTTATCCTTGAATTATCTGAGAGTTATCTTGAAAAGAGCGTACGGGGCAGGTCAAATCTTCCTACTGCAAAATGAAATGTGAATATTGGCTGGCCAAGAAGAAAACACAACATATTATATGTTTCCCATTAAAGGTTTTTTAAAGAAAAACATTTTCAACCATGTGATGATTATTACTACACCCATTTAGAGCAGTAAAACAGATAACTGAAAATAATAGATAAATGTTAAAAATGTTAAAGAGGATCTAAAAATGTTAAGGTGTACCTGTCTGTGCCCACTACAAAGTGTAAAGTGACCCGTGGAGCAGAAAAAGGCATGCTCAGACGGGAAAGGACAAATCAAACAGCGATAGAAGCCCGTGAAAATGTTCCCTTGGGTAAACAGGAAACAGTGATACAAATGACCCTTGAGCATCTTAGGCTCCCTATGCAAAGACTGTCAGACTGTTCAAATAGACCGAAATTCAAGGGAACAATAGCCTCCTACACCTGACACCAGGCCCCCAGAAAGAACTTTTCAATGCTCCATGATCTGTCCGAAAGAAAAACAGTGGCACTGATCAAAACAGGAAAAAAAAATACAACAAACAAACAAACAAGCAACCAAAAACACTGAATTTGCGCTATATCAACGAACAACCTTGTATCGAAACTGTTAGTTTACAGAAATATCATTTAACATTTTAATAGCATAATAGAAAAGTATAAATTACAATAAAAATGTTTATTTCCATGTTTATTTCATGTCCAAAAAATTTAATGTTTACATGTCCAAGGTGAAAATACATATATGTATTTATTACATTTATACCATATAGAATATTGACAGATTGCAATTGGTCTTCAGAGGTTTTATAATGCTACTTTATTAAGTTACACTTCGATTAATTTTAGTGCAATTCTTTTATGAATCTGATGAACGTAAGACCTATAGATAAATGTCTAATTTGTTGTTGTTGTTGTTTTACATCAACTTGTATGTTCCTGTGTGTATATATGTCTAGTTTATTTCATATTTGTAGGTCTCTGTAATTTACATCATATTTAAACTTGATTATGAGAAAAGAATAACAACTCTTACAATAAATACATTCGAAAAACTGCATTATTTTTTTATTGAAAAGAGGAAACTTACAGCACTGCGCCGGCTTGTCATGTCAAACGTCTTAAGCCAATAGCTGAGCAGTGTAATGTAAAGACGTGTGGTGATTGGAGGACGTGACTTCGGTTTGGAGAAAAGTTCGGAAGGCCGTCCCATCATAGCCGCGGATTGAAATGTAAGCCTGTCCTCCTTGCCATCAGGAAACACAACGCGAATTTGCCTCCCTCGCAACTAATCGCTATAGCTTCTGCGTCAGCCGATCGATTTCCCCCGCTTCAGCTGCAGGCCTATAGACACATAAACTGGAACCGAAGCTGCTCCGAATACATCACTGTTGGGGTTTCTGTTTATCATCGGAGGCGTTCACGCAATGGGTAAGAACAAGAGTGTGTCTTTTTTTCCTCCTCAGTACAGAGCGTTTGTAAACAATTAACTTAAGAATAATGTCATGCGATCCAGACTTAGGATAGCGTGATAATTTAACGTGATTCATTTTACCCTTAAAATGGCGTTTTTTCCATTGAGGTATTTACACGCTGTTCTTACAAGGGCGGTACCAGTACCGTATGTGCAATGCGTGTGATTCGGGCAAGCATATCACTTTGACAATTATAAACAGTAAAGTGTTGGAATGCATTACAAAATGTGTCAAGGACACGCGTTAGTAAACACACTCCCGCATCAGACCCTGCGAGGCTGTCGGCTGTGATGTGATGTAAAACAAAGGTGGAGACGGGACTGCTCTTTACCTTACACAAGTCGTGGTTAGATTGGAAGTTCAAGGCCTCTGTTTAAAGCTTGATGACACCTTAGGTTTAACCATTTGTTTTTCGCATCGCACGTCTAATAATGTCCAGCGTTTAATGCATTCTGTAAGCACGTAAACACATAACACTTTTGGTTCCTTTTCTCACCAGAACCAGCGTTTGGGGAGGTGAACCAGCTCGGCGGTGTGTTTGTAAACGGAAGACCGCTACCCAACGCCATCCGCCTCAGGATTGTAGAGCTGGCACAGCTGGGAATCAGGCCGTGTGATATCAGCAGGCAGCTGCGGGTTTCTCATGGCTGTGTAAGCAAGATTCTAGCCCGCTATAACGAGACAGGCTCCATTCTGCCGGGCGCTATCGGCGGCAGCAAGCCGCGAGTCACCACCCCTACCGTAGTCAAGCACATTAGGACTTACAAACAACGGGACCCGGGCATTTTCGCCTGGGAGATTCGGGACAGACTGCTAGCCGACGGCGTGTGTGACAAATTCAATCTACCTTCTGTCAGCTCGATTAGCCGGATCCTGCGCAACAAGATCGGGAATCTGTCGCAGCAAAGCCAGTATGAGCCGAGCAAGCAAACTTCTCACCCTCAGCCGCAGCCCACGCTGCCCTATAACCACTTATACTCTTACCCAACTCCGATCGCAGCCACAGGGACTAAAGTACCAACTCCCCCTGGCATGGCCGCTCTTCCGGGACATATGGCTATGCACAGAATATGGCCCTCTTCTCACTCTGTCACAGACATACTTGGCATTCGATCAATAACGGAGCAGCAAAGTAAGCATTCTCTCAGTTTTTGGTAATGGAAACTACTTTTTATTGCCTCAGTTAACTTAATGTGCGTGTGAGTGTGTGTGTTAGTGTGTGAGTGTGAGTGTGTGTGTATATACGGTAATTTGGTTAGAAGACAGAAGATTATAAAACTTACAAACTATAGCCTTCCGTGTCTTAACAGCACTATAACACTTGTTTAAATAAAATACCACATTAAGAGAGCGTAGAAAGGAGGAAACATTGAGAAAAGGCAATTCACAGAGAAAAAAATGGCCTTGTGATAATTTTTTAGATATTTCTCTACGTGAAAGCGTAAAGAAATGTTTATTTTATTTTAATTCATATGGCTACTTTAAAACAAATTACCGCACAATATTATAAGCGGATAAGCGACGAGTCAAGTGACTGTGAAAAAAGCAGAAATCAAATGTGGTGTTTAAAATTTACATAATTAAAAAAAGTGACACTACACTGCCTGTTTGAGATTTATTTATTTTTTATATGTATAGAGGTAAAACTGAAAGATGAGCATAAAGTCTTTCCCTGATTTTAAAAGAATATTACACAATACATTCATTTTAAAAGTACATTACTCAATGACACATACCTACAAATATATGATTTATTAGAAATTATATACATTAAAAAATATATATTTTTTAAATAATGCCACAACGTTTTTGCTTATTTCTATAACAGTTGAGTGTACAGTATGGTTGTACATAACCAGAGAAGGATTTTATGCTCATCCTTGATATTTATATGTCACAGCACATTACAGTCACCTCACTGTGCTTCAACTTAGTAATGATAATTAATATGAAAACTGGCCTCTCCGGTAAAACTTGAGGGAAAATCAGATCGCTTTAAATCCTGCGAGTTTTTTTTTTTTTTTTGATCGATTATTTAGCTTAAGAGAGAAGAGATATATAAAATACAGCTACTGTCTCGGCTCCCTTGTGATTACAGAAGCAGGTCTATCTTCCCAAAGGCCTTAGCCCAGGTAGCTCACATTTAATCAATCTAATCAGCACAGCTCTTTTCAAAGGCGACGCAGATATTCGTACCGAACAAAAAATACCAGCGAGGAATGTGTTCTCAAAGGCAGACTTTATAAACAATTTATGCGTTTCTAAATGATTCGCAGATGTTTGCGGCAGGTTCTGAAAGCTGAAGTAAAGTATATTATACACTATGCGGAAGGAGACATTTTAGTACTAAGACAACTGCTTCACAACTCAGTCCGTTTATTAATAAATGTAAAAACGAATCCTTCATGTGATCTTGATATAGAAAAATTAATGGTAGTACAAGTTTTTAGTTGGAATACAGACTCCTAGGCCTACACCGCCAAAACACACACACACACACACACTGCAGAATTCTCACTTCTGAATTAACACCTACGGCGTTGAATTAACACCTACAGCGTTCATTTCTGTGTGTGCAGCTGGAATTATATAAACACTCCGGGTGTTAATGAAACATTTTTCTGTCTTAAATGACGTAAAATAATAAGAATATACTGATCGCGCGTGGGGAGAAACAACAAAACCAGTCTTTCTATACTCCCCCTTCCGTTCTCGTGTTACAGTCCTGGTGGCCTTCCTTTTCCAATTTCAACCTTTAGAAAGCATGTATAATATAATATCCATCACGGACAAAACTAAAGCGGTTAGAGTAAATCTAATTTGGCCTCACAGGAAGACGCTCAGTGAATGTTCCTGGTCATTAAACTAAAGAAGTGACATACTTCCAGTGTGCTGCAAGCGAGGTTTGACCAGCGCAACACACACACACACACACACACACACACATATTTTATAAAACGGTGTTGTGCTCAGCGCAGAAAAAGTAAAGCACCATAACGTTACATCTATAAGAGCAACGGCTTTTCCTCTAAGCCCAACGCCCAGATGAACAGGACCGAGACAGAGGGACTGGAAGGCTGTAGGCTGGAGCTGAAGCTGTTCTGCTGGAACCCGTGCACGTGTGCCTTCTCTCATTGCCATCTTCCTTGTCTGTGTTTTGCCCCCCTCAGTTAGTGACAGTGCGTCCTTTCCCAGCGCGAAACTAGGAGAATGGAGCGCAATAAGCAAGAGTAATTTCTCGTCAGCGAGCTCTCCACTAGTCAATGGCGTGGATAAGCCTCACTTAGAAGCTGACGCGAAATTCTCTCAGGTAAAAAAAAAGAAAAGAAATAAAGTAACATCTTAATACATTCACATTTATAATTAAAAGAATAAATAATAAAAATTGCGGTTGTTAATTTTTTTAGCAGCACTTTTTTTTGCAGTGTGTGTGTCTGTCTGTATGTGTGTGTGTGTGTGTGTGTGTGTGTCTGTGTGTTTGGTACGTGTTTGGTCACCTCTATGACCTAGACTCATCTTTGGACATCTTTTGTCATCTCAGACACAAATACTATGCTTTAGAAGCATATGTAATTATTTTTTTTTACTATAACAACAACAACAACAACAATAATAACAATAATAATAATTATGATGATGATGATTATGATTATTATTATTATTATTATTATTATTATTATTATTATTTCCTCAATCCACATAACAAATTTAAAATATATCTGCCAGTAAAAATAAAATGACCATAGTTTGATTACCTTTAATCATAATCCTTTCGCTTTGTTTGTACGAAAAGGCCTAAATGTATTTTAATACCGTTTATGATTCTGACTGTGTATGACGTGTTTGCTTTTGTTTAACGCATATTAAAGTCCATAATAAGTCGCAAAATATTAAATAACCCTGTTAGTTATTTACTAATGCATTATTTTGAATTACTTACTAAATCCATTAATTAAAAAAAACAGTATTATCTTCTATTAGACTGTTTAATATATGTCTAAATAGAACGATAAATTAGCAAATGTAGACGAAATTAGAACAGGCGTAACTTTTAGCTGAATTATAATGAACCTTTAATATTTATTCTTAAATGTTATTAATAACTTTTAAATATTTTTCACTTTCAGTGAAGACTCTTTGAGTCTATCCATGGAAAAAGCTATTTGTCATTACTGATTTTAAAATAAAGTAGGCCTATAGATTAAACAAACAGTGACGCTGGTAATATTTACATGTTATCTTAAATGTTTCTAATTTGTCTGATTTTAAATATTGCTTAAATCCTGTCATACATTAACATTTTAGTATAAAATAACTAATTAAAGTCCTGAAGGCCAAGCACTTTAATGCCAACTGAAAGGGATTGATTATTTATTTATGTAAAGCGGTTTATAACAGTTCTTTCGTCTTTTGGGATGCACAAACAGAGAGAGAGAGAGAGAGAGAGATAGAAAGAAAGAAGGCACATGTTTCAAACAAAGTTTAAAACACGAAATTTTGGCTTTTTTATTGTTTGAACGTGTATCATTTATTATGCTCGTGCCTATAGTAGTTTGTCGTAATAAAAGCAAATCTTTCCTAGAAGATTTGTGCAGTCTTTAGTAATATTTAGACATTTATTGTATCCAAGTCCATGTGGTTAACCTTTTTTCGCTCTGACTAACAGCGCACTGTCAGTGCCGCGAGAAGCGTGCGTATTTGAGGATAGTTTGAGGTGCGCAGCTGCGCACTTTTACCTCTTTGTCAAACATGTCCGTATTTAGCTGTATGGAAAAAACAATACGCTGCCATTAGTAATTCAACACAGGGATCGTAGCCTGATATTCTAAAGGCAGCTTTTTAATAGTATGGCAATATGCGGCTTTGCATATAATAATAATAATAATAATAATAATAATAATAATATAGCTGGATAAAATAAGCGGAATTGATGATGGGCTAGAGGCACTGGAGCGCCGCGAGGCAATTGATTAATCGATTATTACAGGAGATTAGAGGTTTATGTCTCGTGGATTACGACGGAATAAATCTTTATTACCGGTGCATGAGCGCTGCCTAGACTGCCAGGCTATTATGACTTTTCAGAATAACCGACTTCAAAGACTACTACTTCTCTGCTGTCTATAGAGTTATGCTATGGAACATTAAAACCGTGTTTAATCCCGTATTTGGGGATGTCTTTGACGATAAGTGACCAGATACCACTAACGAACTTGGATTATTTAACAGACCAGAGCAGAAGGCAAGGGTTCCAGAGTGTGACAAGAAAGCAAGAAAGAAAACTATTTGTTAAGGAAAGAAAGCAAGCTAATTGCCAAATTGTACTTAAGTCCAAATAACGATGATGACGATATAATAATAATGTTATAATAATTCTATAGATAGATAGATAGATAGATAACTATTGATCCCAAAGAAAATTCCTGAAAAGTGATTCCGAGCCAAACAGTAGTGTGCTATTAATGAAACATTACAGGTAATATATGTAAATGCATGTATTTGTTTTTTACACATTGCTCTTGACTTATATAACGTTTAGTTTCTAAAAAGCATCGTAACGTTCAGATGATTTTAACTAATAAAGATATTACTGTCATTGTGATGCTCGTGTGCCAAGTTATGCAGAGCAAAAAAAGGGTGAAAACAACAAGAACATCAAAAACAACAACAATAATAATTAAATAATAATTGAATTTGCCTTGCCAAATTTCATCAATTATTTGTACCTTTATAAAGTCAGACGCAGTTTTACTGACGTCCAGTAGAATCCAACAAACATAGTGTATTTACGTTTCTTTCGTTCATTTTTGTTCTTGTGAACTTGTGTATCGGCTCCTTATGTTTTATTTCCTTAGCCACAATTTTAGTAGCTGTGGTTATTACCTGAGAAAAGACAAGCCAGGTTATTTAAGACCCATTGATAATTTTGCTCATAATTTTTATATGCTTGTGGGCTTATATAGCAAGCCTATATGCTTGTTCTAATGCCTGTAGGCATTTGTAGTAAGCCAATACGTATGGCTCATATTAATTTCATGATTACAGTATGGCATAGAAAATCCCTAGACACGAGGAAATGTTTGACATGAAATGTAAGTCTAAATCAGTGAACAGCTAGTCTAACATAAAAAAGCATCAGAATAGCTCTACTCTATTTCATTCTGGTTTCTGTTTAATTGGTGTGGTTTCCTTACATGCAGCAAAGGTGAATTTTAACTTAGGCTTAACAAGCAATCCAGGCGTGAGTTAAATGTTTTGAAATTCTTAAATAAATCAACATTGCTCACCCAACTGCCTCTATTTGAGCATTTTGTATTCAAAGAGTGAAAAACAATTGGGGAGAACTTATGGGTAAATCATGGGCAAATCCAGGGGATAAAATATTTTTAATCAGTGGAGAAGTTAAACTAAATACCTCATACTTTTGGATGTTTTGAAAAAACTTTTTTGCCAAACATTGTTTGTATATGTCCCAAATAGTTATGTCCTAAATTCTTTGTTTTCCACAGAAAATCTTATTACTTTTTATTATTCTGTGTCCATCTTTATTTTGATGTTCTATCTCTATTATTTTTAACATCCTTTCTCATTTTTATGGGGAATATGATAGAATATTTCTTGCTGATTGTCCAGTCATTCTCACTTATGCTTCACCCTGCCTCTCTGTCCTTTACAGACGCCGAATGGATTGCCCACAGTGAACAGCTATGTCACAGCTCCCAGCATCCATCCCTACCATCCTCCCACCCAAGTGTCGCCTTACATGGGGTACAGCGGCACCACGTCGGCCTATGTGACCGGCCCCACATGGCAGCCACCCAGTGGCAGTGCTCTCTCTCCCCGCAGCTGTGACATTACTGCCCCGTTGGCTTTTAAGAGTATGGCAGCCTCCCGGGACTCCATGCACCCTGTCACTGCCTCTGCTATCTGATTTAAAGCAGAAGGACAGCATATGTGGGAAAGGACTTCCAGAAAAGCCAATGCTGGATGGACTTATGTCACCTCTCTGATATATATTTATGAATGACTTGCCTGAGGAGTCCAGCTCTTCGCTGGCCTAATCCCTATAAACTCCATGTTTGCTAGAAAGAGAGAGAGAGAGAGAGAGAGAGAGAAAAAGAGTCAATGGTAGTTCTGTCTGTCGATGGCTGGGGAGTGTGTCCTCATTGTCCACGTTGCAGATCAGAGCACATTGAACCTTCCTCATCAAAAGGATTTATTGCTAACTCAACTTCAGTGATGTTCTTTCTGTGAATATATATACTGAATAAGCATTATGTAAAAGAACCGGTCAGTCTGCATTTAAGTGTTTCAGGGTGTTATAACTAACTAAAGTTAAAATGTTTTGCTTTTGTTATTGTCACAATTTGATAAAAATACCATTTTTAGGATACCAATTTCACTTCTCCTCTAATGTATGCCAGAACTCTTGGGAGAAGTTATTACATTTATTTATTAGTCTGTAAGGTACGTTGAATGCTGTGCAATTATTACACATTAATGCAAGCGGAGCCAGTGTAAGAGAGTGATGCACATTCTGACACCACCAGCATTCATAAATGCTACGTTAATGACCAGTAAAGCTGCACACTTTCAAACGTTGCACAATGAAATTGAATGTATCTTATTAAATGAGACAAATCACAGATCTCAATTTATGGATTATTTGTCCAAGTGTTCCTTGCCATCTACATATTCTATTATTATTATTATTGTTATTATTATTATTAAATATTCATCAGTATACTATGAAAATACTAAGTATGCATATCAAGCTCCATATTTGTGATTCTATCAAATTATAAACTGAATCAACATGCTAGATATTTTCTTTTAAAATTTACAATGAACAGTTCATCAATAAGTTAATTAAGGTACAAAGCACTAAACATTCACATTAGACTGATGCTGGTAAGCTGATTTTATATGTCAGGACAAGTGTACTGACGTTTGTTTTAAAGGGCCAGTTGTTTCAGTGTCATTGTTGCTCTGCTTGATTTGTTCCAGATTTTGGCAGCTTCCTTGAGCTAGTTCCCAAGTTCAAAGTTTTAAAAAATCACAGATCATCACTATAAACATTGAAAGTTTAAAATAAATTATCTTTTTTTAAAATCAACTTTAAACAAACTTAACAATATATATTTTTCATAAATTCCCCAGAGCTCCCACACACATGAATGTATATTCATGTTGTAAACAAAACCACAAATACGTCAAATAAGGGGGTTTAATCATATTATAGACAGATAATATTGCATACGAATCTATTTGGATATATAAAAATACATCCGAGTGTATGATTAAAAGGACATCTTAACATTACGCCGTAAACACATACTTTTAAAAAGGCATGCACAACTGCTGAAAGCATTTTACTTATGATGTATTAAGATCAACAATTTTTTTATAGGCTTGCCTGTGCCTCATACATGTCCCATGTGCCTGTTTTCCTGAATTAAAATGTAGAAAGCCAACAGCGAAGTTACAACTTACCCACATGTTGCAACAGTCCGCACATGTTGTAGTGTAAACAGCTGACCTAGTGCTGCTGCTGCTGATTTGACTTGGAAAACACTTACACCCTGGCACCGTGGTCACGGACCGTTGCTTCAGAATCGCAGTGACCGTATATGAACCACCAAAAAAGCACCACACGTACAGTGCATTACAGCCGCCACACACATTCTGATGACGTCATTGTATTCAAACGAGGAACTTTGAATGCCATTTACGTGTCTGCAGGGTTCAGGGACACGGACGTTGACACTACACCTGCATGGATTTAACATACCGATTGCAACCATGAATTCTACATACTAACCACATATTTACTTTGTTTATGCATCATATGTATATTTGTATATGATCTAGGCTGAATAATATTTATGTTCAGAATGTTAATTGGCAACACTGGAGAAGAAAACTACACAGTCATGTGTTCTGCATTGGTTTTGCTAAGCTAAAATAGATTAAAAGTAGAAGAAAAAAGGCTAACTGAAACAAGCATTAACTCACTTAGGACATGCCTTAATTTTGAAAAAATTGTGAAACATGATATTTTTCCTTTACATACAGCTCACAGGAAATGCATGAGAGAACATGACAGAAGAAACACTTAAACTTTCATGTACCTACCATGCCATTACATGTAACTACACACACACCCACACACCCATCTGTTTAAAATTAATTCATATAGAAAGCAATGTTAAATGTCACATGGTTATCTTTAGCTGACTGTGTGCAATCAGGCTTTAGACAGAAGTGTGGGTATGGTAACATTAAACAGGGTCTAAAACAATACTGGAGAACATGGTGAACGTGCTAGCTTGATTTAATAATGACCATAAGCAGACTGTTTTCCCTGGTGTATTAGAAAAGCATGTTCTAAACACACACAGGTGAGTTTGTGCCTCCTGGTCTGACCAGATCCACTTATGAAAAGCACAGCCCCATTGTTCGTGCTGATTGCATTTCACACTGTTCAGGTTAAGAATGCTAGGAAAAAGCCCAGCAACTATATACAATGCAATCAAGTTAAAGTGTGAGGTGGAGTAAAGAGGATGCCAAGGAAATTTGGTCAAAATGCCTGTTTTTACTTTTTCTTTTATTTAGGTTTTTCAAACCATATTTTATATACAAGTTCTGCTGTTGTTATATATAGCATATTACTTTACATAAAAGTTACTTTACATTACTAAAGTAATGCATGTGTCAGGAATTCTTGAGAATCGAATGGAGGCTTATAATGACGAATGGAATGTTCTGGAATACAGAGACTTCAATATACGTGGTAGGTCATAATGCAGGAGACAAGCTGACAAGACAAAGTGACGTTACAGCATAGCATTCCATCACATAGCAGCACTGAGTGTCTATGACTTTAAACTTCACTGCTTAGACCTGATATCACATGCCCATAAGCAAAAAAATCTGAAGTCGTAGCTAATGAGCCTTGTGACTTATTGCATTATAGACCTAAAACAAATTACAGCCAGTTAGTGAGACATAAAGATGTAAACTGCAAGATACTGCCCATTGTATTGTATGCTGCCAGCTACAGAAACAAAGAGCTACAGCTCTTGTGTTTTCAAGCAAGACCATCTTAGATGTAGAAACACAAAGCTGGTTGGAAGAATGAGTATAATGGACAGGACTGAACAAGACAGAGAAAGGGAAAGGAAAGGATTTTTAGTAAGGGTAAGATTTGGCCAAGGTTTGATACCAGACAGACGAGCCGCTACCGATTCTGGGGACTTTTGAAAACCTAACATACTGGGGCCCCAATCTTGATAAAATCAACCCTTTTTAACTGGGGCCAATTGAAACTCAGCGGCCCTTGGAATTGTCCCTACACCCTTTAAAGGCACCCGTGACATCGGGTTTCTTTCCTTTTGCAATCCACACAATTTATCAGAGATTTGGAACGCCAATGAATATCATGAGCTGGGTATACATTTGGGCAGTTGGGGTGAAGAGCCTTGTTTAAGGGCCCAAAAGGAGCAACCGAGTATTGGTGTGGCTCAAACACCATAAATATTTCTATTAATGTCCTTTTCGGGCTTGGGTGTCCATAAGCCTATAATCCTTTATGTGTACATAACATGCACACAGTGAGTGGGTGTAGAGCAAAGTGGTACAGTGCAAAAGAGTTTGTTCATTCATTTGTCAACATATGTGCATTTCATGGCTTTGTTATTTTAACGTGAGCTAAGTTATGCTGCATCAGCCTTTAGGCTAGAGGAGCTGACTGACAATTTGTTCTTAGCTCTAACAGCTGTGATGGCTGACAGGCATCCACAAAGCTTGAGTCACCTCAAGTTTCTTAGAGGAGATCGAAAAGACACCATAAAAAATTTTTTTTTAATTATAAAAGAAAAACATGAAAGAGAAACTAAAGAGCTGACCAAGTGTATGACAATAAAATACATCATAATAGAAATCTGAGGGTTTTATTTAAAGTTCTCCAACAAACATCTTCATTAAAGACTAACTCAAAGATGTCCGTTGTGAAATCAAAAACATACATATCACATTTTAGCATTTCTACACAGTTCTCTTGTTCCACTATTACTTCTACTATTTTATTGTGTTGATTAAGCACAGCCTTTAAAAAAAAAATCAGTTCATCCAATTTAAACAGTTTGCAGTTGATCTACGGCAGAGTTTTAAACAAAAAAAAAAATCAAGAGCAACTATTCAAGTCCGACTTTGACTAATGAAGTTACAAACATTGTAAACTGTATTGTAAAACAATTATTTGATAAAATATTTTTAATTCAATGTTCATATAATTGCTATCATGTTTATCACACATTAAGATAAATTTAAAATTAAATTGCTACACATTTGACTGAATGCTACTTTGAATGGTCTGAATGGTACAGATGACAAAGAATCATACTTTTTTTTTGCCTTATTCAAATTTCACAAAATCTGGATACATATTAACAAGAATTGACTTAATACAAACTTCTGACTAATCATAAAGTGTTGCAGAGCTCAACATCACTCTCATTAGTATGTCTTTTGGAGCTAAAAAGGATTCTGTGGTGGTGTTCCTGCAAAAAGGATGTGAGCTTTCATTAAAAGTGATGAGATTCTTTAACTTGTTTTAACGTGAGCTGTATCTGATTCTATTTCCTGTGTATTGTGAATTAAAAAAACTGCCCTTGCGTGTGTTTAAAGTTCTGCTGTTGTTACAGTACCAGTGCATATTAGATTTCCTTGACACCATCGCAATATTTGCATATTTCTCTCAACATCCATTAGCGCAAAATGAGATGTAATGCATCGTTTTGTAGTTCAGGGCTAATTTTTACCAATTATTACTATTAATCAATTTTATACTTTTTTTTTTAAAGAAGACACTGGCATGTTTTGACAGCTGACTGATGCATGTACTTGTGACAAAGTGAAATTTGGCTGCCGCATGACAGCTCTTATCACCAGTTTGTTTGCAGCCAGCCGGTGACATACTCGTACACTAGCAGCATGACAGCACCTCCTACACACAGAAAACCACATGGCATGAGAATTAATCAACATGACACAAGACATTACAGCAAAATTAATTCTAAAAAAATATGCCATTTTTGAATACCTGGTCCAAGTCTCATGATCTTGGGAATGAGTCCTTTATATAATGCAAGATATCTAGAAAACAAAATTCAGACACAATGTGTTTAAAACAAACAACACATAAGGAAATATATATATATATATATATATATATATATATATATATATATACACATACATACACACACACTACAGTTCAAAAGTTTGGGGTTCAACTCCATGATTGTTCCTGATTTTTATTTCTTTCTGCGTCCAAAAAAATGCATTAATCTCCTTTGAACAGTTGATATTGGGATGTGTCTGCTACTTATGCTCTGTAAAGACTTCATAATGCCTCTAATCTGAGGTGCTGTTAATTGGTCATTTTTCAGGCTGATAACTCTAAATGAACTTCTGGTCTGCGGCAGAGGTAGGTTTTGGTCTCGCCCTCCTGGGATGGCCTTTATGAGAGCCAGTTTCATGATGGTGCTTGACGGATTTTGTAAATGCACTTGACAATACTGTTCTTGCAAGAACTATTACAGAAAGGCTGACCTCTGCGTCCTAAAATAACAACTAACTGTTGTTTTTCTTGTTGTTATGTAATTACCTAATCCCATATGTGTTATTTTATAGTTTTGAAATCCCCAGTATTGTTGTAGAATGTAAAAAATAAATCACTAAACAAAAACAAAGAACACATGTGTGTGTGTGTGTGTGTGTGTGTGTGTGTGTATATATATATATATATATATATATATATATATATATATATATATATATATATATACACATACATACATACATACATACATACATACACACACACACACACACACACAATATGTCCTATATATATTTAAATTTGGTGCACGGGCGGTCCAGGAAATCCTTTAATGGCATGTGAAACATGTGGAAATGGCTTGGAGCAATGTCAGAATTGTATAAGGGATGTGGCAATAAATCACAGCTGAGTTACTGTAATGTGCAAGTGGTGTTTGTGAATGAGACACATGTGAGTTTGTATAGTTTCGATGTGTCCCTACAGTGGGCTCCAAGCCACCTCATCTGGGATAGTTATTCATAGCTGTATGGTCATGTTTATTTATGTTTGCACAATATAAATAAATAAATAAATAAATAAATAAATATTTTTATTTACACACATTTTATATATATATATATATATATATATATATATATATATATATATATATATAAAATAATATATATATATATATATATAAATTTACACACAAATATTTTATTTAAGAAAAAACATGCATTATATCTATTTTATATATTTGTGAGTTGTCACAGTAGACAACAGTAGTATTAGAAAAAAAGGATTATGCAGATGCACTGTGGTGCTTAAGCAGATATACATCCCTAAAATCTAGCCATATTGTGTGTCTGCCTCTAATGTGTTCAAGCTGATCTTTCGCTCAGGGTCACCACTCTCCGTGTCCCAGCCACTGTCCCCTGCCTCTGTTGGCGTTAATAAGGCTTAAGCCACTTCCTCCCTGCCCCACTGTCTGATTAAACTGACCTGTTGAGCGCCGTGCGCCTCGTTAGGACTTGCTTAACAACGTCTCCCATAGGGGCCACTAATTAACTAGGAGTGTGTTGTGTTAGAGGTTTGGGCAAAATAGGGTAGAGGGGGTACCCTCTCAGCACCCCAAAGCTCAAACGGCTGCATTTAGTGGCTCAGTCTCACACACATAGAAAATGACACACACACACCCAACCCCACCTTAACCCAGGCCCCAACTGATCTAATAAGAAGCAGTCTGCCAGTCTCCATGAGTAAAAGAAGTAAAAAAAAAAAGAAAAAAAAAAAGAAAGAAAAAAAAAAGAAAGAAAAAGAAGCAAATCACGTCCCTAAATGCTCATAGAAGCAATGTATTCACTCACAAGCTTGTCAAGTAAAAGAGACTCTGCATCTACTACAGCAGTGACACACAGGACCTCAGACAAACAAATCACTGCAAATGTGTTAATACAAAAATAAGTATAAAGAGTTGAGCAGTATTTCAATGTGTATATATATATTGTATATTAGTATGCTATAAAAATCTAAATAATTAAACAATGTAAATTGCATCAGAATTCATGACAATAAAAAGTACAGTAAATATCTAGGAAAAATATCAGTGTTGGTCAGATGAAGCTAGGGGTATTGATACATTAATATTTGGTGTATAAACAAAAGGTGCTCTTTAGTGCTTCACTTCAAGTCAGAGGTGAAGTTAAAATGCAAAATAAATTAAGGTCAAATGTATTTTACTAAAATTAAATGCCAAACCACACTATGATACAAAATGTTATTTACAAATAATAATAATTAATTAATTTGTAAATTGGTTTCCATTCTGAATATCTAATAATTTTTTGTTTTAAGTAGATCTCACCCTTCTTCACGATAAACCAGAGTCATGGTCTGGAAGCAGCTCCTGTACTTTATCTCCCCTGGGACAGGCTGTGGACCCTGGATACGGCTCTTAGCCACGTCAAAGGGGATGTTCACACAAGATGAGATGGTTCCTGACAGCAAACCTATAGTAAACTTTCTCATAAACTCCAGGCGAGGATCCTTTCAGAGAAAAAAAAGAAATATATGAAAAAGGAGATACTGGGAAGAATCTAAATGAATCTGAAAGTAGAAGAGCAAGATATTTTATGACCCAGAGCACAAAAGATCAGTTTCATTTCAGTAAGCGGTTCTGAACATTCATGGCAGGGAATTCTGAAGCAATTTCAGGATTAGTAACATATTGTTTTGGAAAGCTGAACATGATTCCAATGTTTGTATAGAAAATGAGATTTCAGAGCTGAATTTCAAAAACATAAACCAGGCATATAGAACACAAAACAGCTGCCCACCAAAGTATGCAGTGGTTGTCATTTTATATTTCTGAATTTGACTTAATTATCTTCTTTGAAAAATACAGACCAGCAAATGTGGAGTCAATGAGCAGTGGAAAATGTCCCACTGAGGGGCATCCCTCATGGCTACAGAAACTAAACTGAAGAAGTGAAGGAGTGGTAAAGAGACAGCAAGTAACAAAGAAAGAAGAAAGGGGATGATGGTGGTGGTGGTGGTGGTGGTTCATGGATATGACTGCAAAGCTGGCATGAAAGCTCAGATCATTTTATGGTAGCAGGAGGCAGATTAGAGTTTCCTTAGAACAATGTGGCTTTTCTATTGGCTGAGGCGCATCACATGACGCAGGGCAAGCTTTGGCGATAGGATTTATAAACAGGGTTCATGCAGGCAGACTGGGCAGGCATATGGGGACAATTTGTGTAATTGGGCTGTGACTCGGCACCAGAGTATTACAGTACCAAAAAAAGGCCAGACCCACGCAGCTCTGACAGCTAATTGGCCAGGATATTTTTACAAATGACAGCAGCCTTGCTGTGTCCGGCCTTTCTCAAAGCAGCGGACACCCTGAGTGACGAGCCGAATCAACAGCTAATCTAAAAGTCTGCTGCGGGGTGGAGCACTGTTCTGAAAAGCACCACCCCAGCACTGGACCATACTGCTACGGTATACACCCAGCATGCCATTCAGTCCCTCTAACATTTCTCACTTTAATCACACAGGACCATGGTTCTTGTGGGATGCCCCCTACAGCCAAATTCAGTATTAAACCGTAATTGGGTCAGGAGTTTTCACTGCAGCATTACTGTAAAAATAGCACTCAGAACACATAGTCAGATGGCCATGCTCACTTGTGGCCAAAAACCACCAGAGGAGATGAATCACTGATTAATCTCGATCTGGCTACACGAATCTTAATGTCTATAGAATGACTCAGGCTGGAACCTCAAAGCCCTCAAAGTTCAGCTTTCATCAACAATTTTGCTCGGCTCTTTGGAGTAGTAAATATTGGGTTCATCAGACAGGCAGCTTTTTAGACAATTGTATTGTGAGTCCAGAGCTACAGGAGGATATAAAAAGCTCTTATAGTGCATAGTGTATAGTGCACTTTTCCCAACTTTCTTATAGTGTAACCTCTCCAATACTGAAACAATACCACTGATACCACTGCCTGCTTCCAAT
The DNA here is from genome assembly GCF_024256425.1 of Clarias gariepinus. Taxonomy (NCBI): domain Eukaryota; kingdom Metazoa; phylum Chordata; class Actinopteri; order Siluriformes; family Clariidae; genus Clarias; species Clarias gariepinus. The sequence goes on from NC_071112.1 coordinate 19,765,516, forward strand.
TAGTTAATTGGAGTTAATCTAATGCTCCAGTATATACATGTGGAGCATATGGCTCCGTTTCAATTTAACAAAATTAACTTTTGTTTGGGAGTAGAACCCTGCCGGATATGTAATGTGAACCGTTGAGGATGTGACAGAGAACAAACATAGAAAGGATTAGTACGGTTGATCTTAGCTGCTCTTTTCCTCTACACCTCTACCTCCACGTCTCTCTTCCTCTCTTTACAAACCTACACAGCTTATTAGACAGATTTAAAATGTATAAAAATCTACAACGTAAACATTAGTTTGCACCATTATTACAGTTCTTGCTCTATAGGCGTCATTAAAAACAAAGCCACAACTTGATCTCAGAATTACACCCACCACCCCAAAGGTAAATTTTTAGATTTTTTTTTACCTGGCTGGCAGGAATGGCATTTTTAACATTGAAGTAGAAGCCAAAGTAGATCATGTTGAAGACTCCATGCCGTCCCAGAGTGGAAGTCAGGCCCTTATTTAGTCCACGCAGTCCAAAGCCATCTGAGTTAATAATCATTCGAGCCTGGCTGAATGTGGATGGCTGCTGGAGAGAGAACAGGACACGAGGACAGAAGATGCTTACAGTTAAAATCTACCCCATAACATTAGATCATCTCAAAACACTACTGTCACTGTTGCCTCTTACCACGTTGAAAGAATCCCTGTTGGCCTGAAGGCTTACTTTTACTACCTCGAACGGATTAACCACCACAGCTTCCGTTAAACCTGAGCCGAGCCCAGCTAGAGAGAGAGCCTGACACAGATAGAAAAAAGATGCAGGTTGCCAAAAGACTGAAAGAGCTATGAAAGACAGCTTTTGCATCATATCCAAATGCACAGTATATATTGAAAGATCAGTCAATGCTTTAGGTATGAGTGTCAGACCAACACTGTGATCCATTGTGAACAATGCAACAGTGATAATAAGCTTGCTAAGAATGTGTTTGTTTAGACAGAGGGCTCGACTTCACCCTACTAGCTAAAAGAAACTGCTTCTATCTTTCATTCACACAGGAAAGAATGGGGACAGAGACGGAGTGAATGAATTGGTTCAGACAAATTGACAGGAACAAAGATCAATTTGTCCAGATGCAGAAATAAAAGCTTAACGTGAATGGCTTGAATAACTCAGATTTTCATATCCCAAAGGACCTTTATTCCTAAAATGAATAGATAGCTTGTTTATTTGTTTAACCAGTCCCAACTTCACATTCCCTAGATCTTATGTATTGTAACAGAGGAAACCATGGAAAGTATATCATTCTTAACGTCAACGTAAGTATATGCATATTATGTGCCGCTGTTTTCACAAACGGCAGCAAATCTGAATATGTATATACTGAATCCGTATGTATATTTGTGTACTTGTGTAAGTGTCTGCGTCTGTACTGGTGTAATGGGAAAATGTCAGGGCTGTGTATGTGTCTCATTACTCTCCCTCAGTTTCTATCCCCCCCCATCACACCATGCTGGACCATCATCTCAAACAGCCTCAGCCATGTTTACACAGCTAGCCATCCACTCTTTCATTTGCTATTTGTATTATTACTGCATACGTCCTCATCCATCAAGCTGAGCCCTCTCAGCTGCGCTGAACAGGAAGAGGGGGCTCTGCCACGCTACTCAAACATACTCCTTCATAATTTCAGGCCAATGCTAATGATCGTACCTATCCTCATTGTGTCATATATTTCACAGTGTATACCGGATCCTCCAGCTGCCTAGGAAGGCACAGCTTGACATGTTCAGGGAGGATGGGAGAAAGCTGGGCTTAGGGCTGTAATGGATGGGCCAGGTAAATATTTCCTATACTAGGGCTGTACAAACAAATTATAAATGGAAAATGTACAGAGATATAGAGAGGGGTATGTGCGTGTCAATGCAGAGGGAGCTCATCTATTGGGCTGTCACAGTAATGGATCATCTGTCACACACTTCATTTGGCTAACATTCATATCTTCCTTTCTGCATGCAGTCTTAGCAATGCTGGAGGCAATACTGAGCTTGCAGTCATTTATTACTCTAAGCACTGGACTTACTGAGGCAATATATTAACCGGTAATTGTAGATTGCCTTTAACTGTATGTGTTTCTCAAAAACAACTTTACCACACCCTGGACAGATTTCTAAAGTATCAAAGACAAACACTGTATGCATATGGTCGTTGGTGTGCGTGTGTGCATTTGTGTGCGTGAGTGTGTGTCTATGCATATAGTATATGTGTTAATTTGCTTACCAGACCCTGAGATAAGGCAGTATAACTTAGCAGGTTCTTGTATTGCTCAAAGGTGAAAAACTGTAGTGTAGACAGGACAAATAATCAGTATCAGCACAGGACACAGACTGACATCAGCATATATATATAGCAACTTACATGCATGTGTGCAAACACACAGACACACACACAAACAGAAAGAGAGAGAGAGAGAGAGAGAGAGAGAGAGAGAGAGATGCAAGTCATGCCACCACCCTGAGTAAACACAGCTCACACACAGACCATGAAGATCATAACAGCAACATGCTCTCACGTGCCCACGCAGCATACACACTAATGAGATATAAGCTATTAGCAGTGGTCATTGTGAAAGAAAGAAAGAAAGAAAGAAAGAAAAGGAGGAAGGAAGGATGAAAAAAAGAGAGAGAAAGAACATGCACTGTTCTTCTATGTAATTTTCATGCACAACCATCTCCAGAGTTTACACAACCTGGTGCGAAAGACAAAAATCATCCAGTGATCAGCACTTCTGCTGGCAGAAATGCCTTGTTGATGAATGAGGTCAAGATGACTGGTTACAGCAACAGGTAGGCCAAATGTAAAAATTAAATACACTTTACAACCAAAGTGAACAGAAAAGCATCTTAGAATGCACATATTAAATCGTAAGGCGGATGGGCTATGACTGCAGATGACCACTTTATTCCCATCAGCCACAAACAGAAAACTGGGGCTGCAGGTTCACAGACACTGGTCAGTTGAAAATGAGTAAACTACCAGGGAATGTTTTTCAATCCTAAACTGTCCTATTTTGGTGAACTTGTTCCTGCTGTAAACACAGATCCCTCTAGAGACTGTTGTGCATTTAAATCTCCGGAAATTAGCAGTCTAATATACTCAAATCAACGCATCTGATACCAGCAATCATACCAAAGCCATAGCCAAAGTCAGTGAGATCACATTTTCCTATATTCTGATGTTAGACGTCAAGATTAACTGAAGCTGGAGACATATAGCTATATAATTTAATGCACTGTACAGACTGGCTGTTATAAAGGAACAAGGGTACTGTCCCAATTAAATTAGCCAGTTAATGTAGAAGATACAATAATCTTTAAATATAATATGCAATACTATAACCAGTTAGAGCAAACATTTAAGTCTCCTCCAGCAGTCTGATTCGTGATGCTCGACTGGCATATAAGTCAATATTGGAGGTCCAGAGCAAATATACAGAGTGTGAGGATAAACAGAGAAAGAAAGCTTGTTTTGGATCCTGCATGCTTCAGGTGAAAGACTACTGACTGCTGCGAGGAAGATAAACCCGGGACTATGGTCGTGCGTTTATTGTGTACATCATTAGTCCGTTCTTTTTTTTTTTTTTTTTTTTGGCAGACAGCTGTTACCTTAACTGCTCTCTTTGGTGTCTCGGCTAGAATGGGTGGCAGGATTCCCTTGTAAAAACCATACACTCTGTAAACAGAGGACAAATCCATTAACACTTACACACAGGTAGGAAGAACTCATCCAAAGTTTTTGCTTAATTGGATTCAGGATAAAGAAGGAAGTTGATCAAGAAAATGTGCACAATTATCCAAACATTTCACAAAAAGTGCTGAGAGATCTGTGAACACCTGTTAACCATTCAATCCTAATACATGTTTACATAATTCACGAGTCGTCAAAATGGTAGGGACTTCCACGGAAATGTGCACTGCTGGCCAGATGTTTTCAGAATGAATGGAGGACGGCACCGTTCATGCACAATTAATCTATTTCAGCTCAAACACTGCAAGGGTAAAATCACATTACATTAAAGTAATGCTGCATCAACTACAACAAACAGTGTAAACAGTCAGTACACAATACTTAGGCGAAACAAAAGAGTGAAAAGTAGTTTGGAAATTATTCCACCTGTTGCCAACAGAAGCATGTTTGTCAGTTTCACTGTGAAACTTCTTTGGAAAACCACCCCTATCATCAATGATACATACTGCTGACTATCTTGACAGAGCTTCAACTGTTCTTGTCTGTTTGTTTCAAAAGCAATTGTTTCCTGCCTAGAAACAGGTTTAACTGGTCTATAAGCTGCATCAAGCAAAAACTGCTCCGCAAAGTGGAAATATTGGACATAATTTTTTTTTTTTATCTCATTATTGCAACAGGTGAAATGGCTGAAGGTTCAATGGCTACAGTTTTAGTTCAGCCTTATTTACAAAGATATACTTTATGAAAAGACTGACTAAATATTGGGGTTGATACAAACCTGCAACAGGCCTTATATGTATTCAAGGGTACAGCAATGATATTAAGAGTCAACATAGTTACTATCTAGGAAAACTAAGAAATAAAAATTCTGCTGGTGACGTTACACAACAAGGAATACATTTTTAAAATAACCATTATTATTACAAATCTCAGAAAATACAGCATTTAGCATGTGGAAAAGTCAATGCATTTTTGACTAATCAAATTGTATTCATATTTAATATAAAAATGTATAATAAGGAATTTATCTTCTGTTCATCTCCTGTTAACAGCTTGTAATCAACACCACTGACAAAAACGGCAATGTGCTCCTGTAATCTAAATATTCTCACTTTCGCTCTTTTCAAGCAGACTGATAGGCAGTCCTTGTTTAGACAGCGCATATATACATTTCTGCAGTTTGAAACCTGACTCTGTTTTCTTAATCTTAATGCCAGGACAAGCCTGAGCACGGGAAACTCCTCTCTCTCTGTCTGCAACAACACCAATTGGAGAGCAAAAATGTTTGCGTTTAGGAAGATTCCTGGACATGACCTAAAAAACCTGCTACTACGTTTCGCAACTCCTGGCGTTTCTTATTTTATTTAAATCAGTAATTATTCATTATAACCACAGAGTAAACAAAATGATACAGTAGGTAGGTTTAAATCATAGTGGAGTTTATTAACTGTTCGCTCTTAGATACTAATGAGACTCTACATGAGTGCTTTATTGAATGCAGACACACTTGGAGGGAATATTTCACTATAAAACATAAATAAGTGGTGCGCTACAAATGCCTAATTAGAGCAGCATAGTAAAGTAGAGTTGAGCAGAGTATAAGACTTTGACTTACTTCCATTGAACTACATATAGATGAAAAAGAAATTCTCAAACTCGCTGGTTAGATTTTTCTTTTAAACAATCAAACATAAAGAAGCAAATAAATAGGTTGTTTAGGGTTTTTTTTGGACTTGCAGCATATTTCACAAAATTATATATGCACATTTAAAAGTAATGATTTTCACACTAATAAATATTGTTCAGTACATGTCCTATGAATAGCTGTTCTTTGTGTTAAAACAAACAAAGCACATGTTGCGTGTAAAATAGAAAATGGCAATCTAATGCCAGAACTAATCGTATACGTTTCAGGAGGAGCCAAATGAGCCTTAAAGTACACTCAAGTACATTAATATTGCCAAAGCTCTCCAAATCAGGTGGGTTGTGCTAAAAATGTAAAACTGAAAGAGAAAGTTAAGTGAACAGAAAAGGTTTTTAGAGTAACAAATCATTCACATGTTGATACTGAACACATTTTTGTGGACAGACAGGACAGTGTAGCATGACCTCCGAGTGTGAAACCCACCACACAACTGTATTGTGAAAACATGAGCCAGAAGCAATCAAAAGAGATGCTCTCGTCTGATGGCTTCTGGGTGTAAATATTGCTGTTTCTGCAAACAAAGAGGGGTCGATTACCTCAAGCTTTACCACAACCCATTTCGAAAGCCCACTACTCGCTCTGGCAAACAAATCACTTCTTCACTGGGATGTGTTGTATCAATTTTCTGCCCATTTATGTTTACTCTGGCAACTGAACGGCTGCTGCGCTGACAAAAGTGAACTTTCGTGAGGGTGAGAGTGTACAGTCAAAAAGGAAGCCCCTTCTCAGATGCATGCAAACTCGCTTCCCGGGAGTGGTTAGTCGGAGAAATCATCAGGTGGTGAGATAAAGCTCAGATTTGTAACACACACACTCAAGACCCCATTTGACTGAGCCTGGTTTGAATGCTGATTTGACTCTAAATGTAAAGCACACCCAAGGTCTCCACTAGGCCTTCGTAAACAAATCCATTCCCATTTAGGATCTGTGTGGGTCCAGCTGCCCGTGTTTGTATAGGTGTGATTTGTCTTTGATTTCCATAAACCCATTTTGTCCCATTCAACACAGAGCCACATAACTCATCATAACAAAAAGGGAGGAAGGAAACAACGCATTAACCAAATTGGATAATGAGACATATGTTTGATTCCAGTCTAGGTTTGGATACTGACTTCAAATAACCAATGGATATTTACACTTTACTATCCCTTAAGTACGCACTGTCTTGTGCAGGCGACAGCCCAGGTGCCCTATCCTCAACCAACAGCCTGCATGCTTCATCTGCAAATATTACTATTTACTAAAAGAAGCTCTAACCTTGTCCTGGCCAAAAATAACACAAAAAAAAATCACCAATCATAAAATAGCAAGCAGAGACACAGAAACATTTACTGTTAGAGCTGCCAAAGACAGTCAAAATAGACGAAACTTAGAATGAATTCATTGTGGCAAGTAAGAGCCTGTTGTACCTTTATCATCACCTGAACATGTTTTTGAAAACAAGTTATTACAGACTCATTCCTCATTCATGATGGAAAAACTAAAACTTACTTGGGTACAATTAAGCAAAAAACTTATATTTCTTGCTTTGTGTCCAAGATATATTTTTCATATTTTTATCTGAAGTTAAGTTGAATCTGAAATTTCAATTGCCGCCTCAGGTCTGTGTGCATGGAGTTTGCATGCTCTCCCTGTGCTCGATGAGTTTACTTTGGTTTCCTCCCAAAGTCCAAAGACATGCAGATTAAGTTAATTAGCTTTCCCAAATTGCCCGTAGAGTGTGTGTGTGTGTGTGTGTGTGTGTGTGTGTGTGTGTGTGTGTGTGTGCATACAATGGCCTGGCACCCTGTCCAGGGTGTACACCACCCGCCACCCAGTACACAGGATAAGTGGTATAGAAAAGAAAATTCTTAACCTTAAATATTTAAATGTTATTAATTATACTGATATTTTCAAACATGTCAATGATAATATTTGATATCATTGCAATAAAAAAATGCCATAAAATCCTTTGGACGAAAATTCTTTGGGACACTGGTTGACTTCAATCCTGGTAACTTGGCTAATATGATTGACTTCAAGGCCAATCAATTGCTAAGAAGCTGACCAAATGCCAAACATAAAATCGAAATATGGACTCACAGGACTTTCGATCAATTTATTCAGGATCATCAAAGTATTCGGTAAAACCTTCAATTTTAAACAAATATTATAAACAACTGTTTCAATTTCAAATCATGTAGCTGATTATTTCAGACCTTTTTAGTAACTGACAAAAATTAGCTACATGCATGAACATTTTAAATATGATCGCTGTGTTAACCAACAAGAGCAAGAATTTTAAAAAAGGGTTAAACAATAACACACTTAATGTATTTTAAACATTACATAAATTGTCATAGATTGCAGGCAGATGCAAGAAAATGAATGTACGATTAAAACGATCGAAGGAAGTATGATCACGAATTAGAACAAGTACTAAGCACTGATGCATAAAATACAACAGCACAGTTAACATAACAGACGTAAGACCAAGACAACCTAGAATGTAAAAAGACAACCTAATCTGGGACAAACCCAAAGCAGGTCCACGTGATTACAAGCATGTAACACACAGGAGCTAAAGGGTCCTATAGTTCAGCACATGCTGCTTACCTGAGACAAATCTAAAGCAAAAGCATTTATATTTTATTTTGTAATTCAAAATAAAAGTTTTTTTTTTTGATTCATTTGATGATTACAATTAAAAAAAAAGGTTCTGTTAAGTTGCGAACAAATAATGATCAAGCTCCTTTTACAGAGATATTCGTACATCTGCCTTCACCCAGACTAAATCACATGAACTTAAGCCAGATTAATAGATTACAACACAGTGCCTTGGGCACTGGCAACTAGCTTGACATCTTAACACGTTCAGGAACAATTGTCCTGTCAATCACCGAGTACAACATGTGCAATAATTGTGCACACTTTATTAACGTTAAGTACATAATACAGTACATATCTACATTACTACTTTTCAAAATATGAAATCATGTCATCCTCTCTTGCTTAAAAGGATCAAAATGCTTAAAATCTAAGCAAAGCCAGAGCAGATTGTGCTGAAACAGTTTCTAGTAATAACCCCACAACAACTGACTCTCTCCACAGTTTGTGTAAATTATAAATAACTTGTCTTGGCCCGTGGCTATAACAATACTTTTCCTGGCCTGTAATTTTATCACTCAGATATACCAGGGGTGATAATAGGGGTCGAAAAAAGAAGTGCTGGTGTCTGCAGGGGAGGCACGTGCTGACTGCACTGCTGACAGCTCCAAAGCAAGTGAGAATGGTATGCAGTATTTGTGAGCTGGTGAAGGATCTCACAGCAGTCTCTCCCTGCTGCTGTTTCACTGTCACCTGTGGCCACACACATGCATACAAAACCACACCTCTTACAACGGATTAGTTGTATTACTATAAAACTGACAACAAAATGGCAGGAAGTCTTTGCAAATACATATAAATATAAAAATAGGATGTCTGTTAGTGTCTGCTTCAAAATGTGACTGCTACATGCTAGTTGCCATTCTTACATCAATACCATCTATACTCATTAATGTATTATTATTTTAGAACATGATCATGAGAAAGTGTTATTATTTATTATTATAATGACATTGAGAATATTGTTGATGATAGACGGGATGCAGCGCTAGAGATGGCAAAGCTGAAGATGCTACGATTTGCTTTAAAAGTGACAAGAATGGACAGAATTAGGAATGAGTATATTAGAGGGACAGTGCAGGTAAGAAGGTTTGGGGACAAAGTTAGAGAGGCCAGATTGGACACGTGCAAAGGAGTATATCGGGAGGAGAATGTTTGAAATAGAGCTGCCAGGCAGGAGAAGAAGAGGAAGGCCCAGGAGGAGGCTTATGGATGTGGTGAGGGAGAACATGCAGGAGGCTGGAGTGACAAAGGAAGGCGTGGTAGACAGAGTTAGGCGGGGACAAATGGTCCGGTGTGGCAACCCCTAACAGAAGCAGCCGGAAAAAAATAAATAAATAAATAAAAATCTAATTTACATATGGTGTATAGAAAGTATTTTCGTATAAAAGTTAATTTTACTTGGTCCGACCAGTTAGGTTTAAACTGTTTTTTTCCCCACTTACTTACAGTAGATCCATTAAGTTTAAAGAACTAATTGACTATTAAACTCATAAAATAGTCAAGAGTGATGAGGCTTTTTTTTGTTAATCGAAAAAAAGAAAAAAAACAACAACAAAAACCTCTCTCTCACTCCTCACTCAACCTCATCTTAGATGTAATTTGTTTCTATCAATCTGTCTCTAAAGAGAACATGTGAAAAAATAATGCAAAAATTCATTACTGAATCAAGGTTGAGTGACCAAACATATCAAAAATCGATTCATGCATCAGGTGTGAAGGGGAAATTTGAAAGGTTTGGTTTAAACTACCTAGCCACATCGCAAAGTCTATTATCCATAAAGGTATCTGGTATATAATAACCAGATGATCCCTATATAAATAAAAAGCAACAAATAATTGTTGTGTTCACAAGAGTTTTAAAATTACAATAGCTGAAAAATCTACTTTGGTAGACATGTTGTATTTCCCACATTAAAGTACTCAAACAGACACATGCAAGAGAAAGCAAACAGCAAACATTTCTAGTAGAAAAATGTTTAGAAAAGTACACACTAATACATGATGTAGCACAAGCAAGGTACAAAAATATAAGAAAACAGTTAGACATAATGCATATCTGGCTACAGCTGAAAGCTAAACGCTTACCCCTCTTTGTAAAATATGGTCTTGAAACAGTCCCCCAGGCCTTTATAGCTGTTTGGGTCACTCACTCCACGTTGAATTTGGAACCTGAGAACACATGTTGACAGTTCATTACTGATGTTATTTATTCATATTTTTATTTAAATATCCCTATATGTCTTATAGTAAAGATAAATCATCAGAAATCATCAGAAAGCAGAAAGCTATTCACAAAATGTATGCATGTTGATTTATGTAGCAAAAAACAAACTTAAAACTTAGTTCTGTAAGACTCATGGAAATGTTTTATAATCCAGGAGTTACAGTAACTTTAATCTTTCACTTTGAACTTTATTTAACATTAGCTATTGTAGCACTCTGGATGCAACAATATGCATCCATCCTTCAATCCATCCATCTATCCTTCAATCCATCCATCCATGCATTTTGTATCCATCCATCAATCTGCTTGTATACATACATGTTTGTTTTAATAAGTCTTACTGTTAGAGAGAAATACACAAATACAAACTGATTAATCAATAACATCAAATTTTGATTCTCTTTAAACAGAAAATAATGTGTTATTTGTTTTATTTCAGTTGATTTTATGAATTAAATATGCTAAAATACATTCTTCGCCTATTTTATGATTTCACTGTATGATTTTACAATATTTCAATTAGATTATAATAAGGATTAAATTGACCCACTAACACCTAATAAAAAAAACGGAAATATAATGACAGTATTTGGTTAACTTTTCCAACATGAAGTAAAAGAATTCAGACTAATCTTGGTACAAGTCTAAACGTCCACTGGTTTGTAAGTGGCGCCAGAGTCTGTCCTAGAACTTCAAGCCCGATGGATAATTCAAACATTTACTTAACCCATATTTTCCAATTAGCCCTTACTTCCCCATAGCAGGCCTTCACGCTACAAATTCTCTTGTTTCCTGCTAGTAACCTAGTTAGAACTGTGCAATTACATTTATATTTAGAACATAATAGCTAATTAATATTTTTTGGAGATAAAACCTGCTATTAACTTGCTTATAAACATAATCTAACTCTGTGTAAATGTTTAATTTATGGTACAATTGACACTCTTTACTACATTATCCAATTTCATTGTACAGATACTAATTTGTTTAAGTTCACAACACACAAACAAACACACACACACATATACAGAACACACATACTGTCATTTTTTTCAGATATACCATTTAAAATTATTGACCATAGCTCATATTTAACTATACATAACCTTATCCAATGATGAAAACGGCTTCCTCTCAATCCTCTCAAAACCAGTGCCACTGCTGTACTAAGAATGATGCATGCATTGTTGGAACATGAGGCAACACTGAAGCAAATTAAAAGCATTCAAGACCAAAATAAAAAAAATAACCAAATATAAATCATTATGTGAGAGGAACAAGAACAAAAAGGGCTGTTCAGGGGATGGGGGTGGTATGGAGAGGAGCAAAGATTCCCCTCATATGGTTTTGACTGCCAAGTCAAGAGGTCAGCAGTTATTCGTTCAGTCGGGTGCCTGATGGGGCCATAAAGAGTGTTGGTTCCATCGAAGGAAGGGGTTTACTGAGGTGACTAGGCTTTCATAAAGCCAATAGATTAACATCTTAGAGGGGTGTCTTCCAGCATACAATTTTGTAGATTCCCTAATAGCTTGTAAGGCATGCCTAAAAAACTGTTTAAAAAGCACCATAAATGAACGTCCAACACCATATTAAAAGAGGGAAGGAAAAAAAAGGAATGCTTAAAGGGCAAGTGGTCTGTGGCATTGGCAGCAATACTGGCAAAAGAGAATGGGTAAATGATGAAGGCACAGACCTGGAAGATTCAAGACCACAGGAGCTTGTAAACAAATTTAAATCAGTCTTAATTAAAGTCATATGAATGCAAGGTCAAGGATAGCTGGAGTATGATTTCTCCATGTTTGGTTTGCAGGGATAGTCCAAGCCAGACTAGCCACGAGAGACAGAGAGAGGAAGAGAAAGAGAGAGAGATATGGCATGGCTATGGTCCACTCCCAGCCCCCTGACCCCACACATGACCCTGAGGTCACCTCATTTCCTTGTGTCCCTTACCTCCCCTCTCATAAAGATTTTGGACCAAACAGCTTGGCCTGTAAGAGATAATGGGGGTATATGAGAAGTTCATGGCAGCAGAACATGTCCTGGGCCTCTTGCCACAAGAGCAAAGACCAGCAGACCAGGCATGAGTCCTTCTTCTGGTTAGCAAAGATTTTTATATGGGTCATCTATGTGACATAACAGCATAGCATTGCGAGCCAACACTTTCATCAATCTGGCTGATAAAATCAAAGCCTTTCTTATTATAATCAACAAACAGAAAAACCACACAAGCTTCAATAATATATGGATTTCTCAGAATTCTTTTTACTCTAACCCAGGAAAGAGAATATCTACTCAGAAATTATGATGCCTGCTAGTTCAGTGACAGTAAGGCACCTAACCCACTGTGCGCTATTTTACTATCCCACAGCGTGATGGACAGCCAGGTGAGGGTAAAGGTAAGGGCAGATTGGTGTTTTTGTGAGCAATATGAGTGCTATGGGGTAAATAACCTTGAGTATTTGGCTTGACCTTAAAGTCCTTGTTAAAAGTTAATATTCAAGGCTCTACAAACGAGGATATGAAATAGCTAGGGAATGGGAGAACCCCTTCTTTGTTTTTTTTTACAGACAAGTATGCAGTGTTTCAGGGCCAGGAAGAGTGCTAGGGACTTGTCCCCTCTGAGACCCTTGTGGTAATGGGCCTACTTTGAGTCCAACAAGGTGGGGGGGTGGGTGCTAGACTACAGGACAAGCTGATGGGCTCAGGACCAGTAACGATGGTGTTAAAAAGAGCCCTTTGGGAAAGGTAGAAGGTTACTGGGTTGATCAAAAGACTTGAGTTTGATGGCCTTGACTTTAAAGAGGTAGGCTGAACTTTTAAAAAGGTCTTTTAAATTTGCCTTCTTAAAAAAACTGCAGTATTCCCCCAAAGAAATTTAAAACATTGAACCCACTATTTTAGCAGAATACTGATCCAGCAACAAATAAAAACTGAATGCAAGCATCCTGTAGTACCTGTGAACCTGTTGTTGTATGCTTCTAATTGAATAAATAGGTTTCCATTTCAGTGTCAGTAATATGATGACAAAGAACTGCTTGCATGGCATGAATGCTGACTTTAATGTTGATTTGACACATACCACCTACCCAAACATCGTTGCAGCCCAAGTACAGCTTTTTATGGCAACGATATTCCCTAATGGCGGTCTCCTCTTACAGCAAAATAATGCAACCTGCAATACTTAAAACAAAAAAAGAATGAGGAACATGTCAAAGAGTTCAAGGTTTTGGTTTGGCCTCTGAATTCCCCAGACCTCAATCTGACTGAGCATCTGTGGGATGTGTTGGACAACCAAGTCCTCCCTTGCAACTTACATGATTTAAAGGAATTGCTGCTAACATATTGGTGCCAGATACAAAAAGCACACCTTTTAGTGGTCTTGTGGATCCATTGTGAAGGTCAGAGGAGTTTGGTGGCACAAAGGGGACTTACTTATGCAGGTGGTTTTAATGTTATTGTTGATCAAGGTGTACATAAAAGTTTAAGAGCAGGAATGTAATGAATCCTTAACCTAAGATTGAAGAGTCAGGGAGCGTCGTCTCTTCACATCGGATCTGCAGTACATGAATAAATCCAAAAGCAAATCTATATTTTACAACCTGACAGTTAATTTTAATGAGCAGGATCATAAAAATGGCAGAAGTATATATGGTACCTGAGGTTAAAGCACAACATGGTAAATGCAGGCATTCGATCAAACGCAGAATGGCAAACACTAAGGTTTGTCTGATCCTTCATGTATCCTTCATCATCTTCATGTAAAATTAGTAGCATAGACTGCAAGCAATTTGAAAGGCTGGGACCTGGTTTTACTGTCCAATTCATAATTGTCTATATGGAAGATAATTTGACATGAAAAATAATATTAATCTTTTTGTTGTCAGGTAAAATGAGTCAAGGGGGAGAAGAAGATGAAGAAGATGGGAAGTAGGGCATTTAAAGGAAGTGATAAGTTGTAAGCCTTGTGCCACAGCAGGCTCCTGGGGGTTTGTCTGGGTTAAAGGAGCTTGGGTTTCAACGGCACAACAGGGTCACTGGACCCTCTGTGACCAAAGGAATGAAGGTAACCACGACAAATTGAAAAGGGCAAGGAGTTTCCCTGTCTGGATGCTTCTTTAGACTTCTTTGCATTTTACAATTTCAGATCAACTGTTGAACTAAACTATTATAAAATACTGTAATAAATAACTAGAAAGATCACAGAATTTGAAATATCCCAAAGATATCTGACTAAACACAGAATTTGGGAAGAAACCCAAAATATCTTTGAGGTCATTTCACCTTTGTAGATCTAGGAATATCCTTGGCTCCATGCACCTTCTTTGAAGTAAGGAAATGGTTGGTGATAGTGACTAAACCCAAGTCAGCATGTAACCAGTGGGTACATAAGATCAGGACAGCACAGGATGCGGGTATCAGCACTCATAGGACCGCTTCTTCAAACAGAAATTTGAGACAGTACATTAAAGCTTTGTGTTTATGCTCCTTAAATGGCATGACAGGAGCACAGCACACAAAACACCACATGTAGTAGGCTGCAGATGCTCCTAGGCGACTGACAGGCGCTGGAGACAAATGGGTTTTCATCGCTTACTTTACTACTTCTCTAAAATGGGTCATTTCAGCCTACCAGGGCACTTTTGTTTTATTTCTCTGTGTTTACTATAATGTATTCAGGTATCTGTGACAACCTCTAGCAAACCTGTTTATTACCACATTCTAATGTGCTATGACATGTGCATAAACACGGTTATACCGTCTCAAAAGATATCTGCCTTGCAGCTTTTGAATGTATACAGTATTTAGCAAAAGTATTCACCCCTTGAACTTTTCAACATTTTGTAATGTTCCAGCCAGAAAAATAAATGAGTTTATAGATATAATTGGTTTGATTGCACTATACTTCGCAAAATTATTTACAAATACGAAAACATCCCCGTTGCTGTAGTGCAACTAGTTGTCATCTGGTCTGATCTCAATATAAATATATGGTTTCTGGAAGTAGTTGTTAGAAAAAGACAACAAAAACAACCAGCATCATGATGACCATCAAAACAAATCTAGGAAAAGTCTCTGTTAAAGTAGCAGGGCATTAGTTAGAAAAGCAATCAAGAAGCCAGTGGTAACTAAAAAAACCTTGCATCATTGATGTACATGATGTACTCCTAGGTCACCGTCCACAGGTTGCAACAGCATCAATGAGATTCAAACTTGTGTTCACTGGATGAAACAGTGAAAACTTTTATGATGGACTTCTTACTTATCTATTTACTTCTTGCATGTCTTCCAATGGCATTTTAAAAAATCAGTGATAAAGTAATAGTGAAAAAGTAATACAGTCTCTTTATGTTTAATAAACCGACTACTGTGTTTCCCATTATATCAAGTGAACTTCAGATACCCGACAGTAATCGGCTATGATGATCTACAGTCTCTGCTACAACGGAATCAGTCCTAGCCTCTAACATGAGGTGTCTTTTACTTACAACCCTTGGCCATATTGTTCAAGGTCACGGAAAAGAAAAGAAAAACAATCCACTTGAAACCATTTGTTAGCACCAAATGAGATGATGTGGGTGCCAAAACCTGTTCTTGATAAAAAAATAAATAAATAATAAATAATTTAAAAACTAGGTATCAAAGTACTACTCAGTTTGACAGAGATTACACACAAAACTCACATACACAGAGAGAGAGAGAGAGATATGTTCATGAAAACCGAAGGCCATGGCAGGGACGGATTAGAGGATCAGGGCTGCACGGTTAAATGGCATGCTGCTTTACTGGGCCAGATCAGCTTCCAAACCCAAGAGCTTTGAGCCCTGCTGTTTAAGGACTGGTTGAGGGATGCTATCATAAGTGCACTGAGGTTCACGCAGCAGTCGGGGGTGGAAGCATGAAGACTTCTTGCCATCACCCACTCCTCAAAAAAAAAATCTTCCTGCCTACTCCTCTTACTGCCTTTGTTAAACACCCGCTCCCCTGAGAAACATTATTTTTTTAGACATGCTCTGATCAGAGAGGCGAAGTCACAGTAATGCCAATAAAGAATATTCATGTTTTCCCCTGGGCCTTGCCAGTTCGGGTTTGATGGGTTAGTGAGCCAAACTCCTGTGATTGACGAATAAAATTTCTTCAAATTTCTTTCTGTACAAAACATGAGCGAGTTTCGTGGAAATTGGCATGCAACATGATTGACAGCCAAGCTTATTTTTCTCTAGGGGCTTGGGTTTGATTGATTACATGATGCAATCTGGTAGCTAATTCACGTGTAAAAAATAGTCATTCATGCTCCCAGGGTCTCTTTGCAATCCAAGTCCTAGAAGATGCCCTCAGCCTTCAGGAAAAAGCTAAACTTTATTTTACTGCCACATAATGTTTCTGATTCTAGAACTTACCAACCAAAGCATATGCAGATCACAACACTGCCTCACGTGATTTGTACAGTGGGTACTATGCATGTACCCATATGGATAGGGTCAATCTGGACTCCTCAGACCATATGACATTTTTGCATTTCTCTAATGTTGTGAAACAGCTGTGTTTTCTAATGTTTTCAGAGCCAACAAGTTTTGTAAAAATGTGACATTTCTATGAGAATTGTTCAGTTTAAAGTTTCATTTCATAATATTTAATTCATGTTAATTCGCATTATACACAGTGTGAAGAAAAAAGGTCAATCAATCATTTCCACCTTGCTAAAGATGCCCTATAAACACCGGTATGAAACAGATGACAACGATGGCATGATGACTTTAAAATTATATTTTGCCTAAGGCAAATGAAGGGGCCAGTGCTTCCTTTACCAGTGGCAATGTCTTGACTTTTTTTTTTAAAGAGAACCATGTGCATCTCATCAATTCCCAGGGTATACACTCACTCACTCATCTTCTATATCGCTTTATCCTGTATTCAGCCTATCCCAGGAGACTTAGGGCACGAGGCAGGGTACACCCTGGACAGGGTGCCAATCCATCGCACGGCACAAACACACACACACACACACACATACTACAGGCAATTTGGGAACACCAATCAGCCTAACCTGCATATCTTTGGACTTTGGGAGGAAACTGGAGTACCAACCAAGCACGGGGAGAACATGCAAACTCCATGCACACAGAGACGGGAATCGAGCCTGGCCGGAAATTGAACCCGGATTTTGGAGGTGCAAGGCGAAAGTGCTAACCACTACACCATACTGCCAGCCAGGGTATACACATCATCTCAATAAAGCATGCATTTCACTGCTGCTTCAGCACAGGAGCTCTTACTGAGGATGGGCCCATATAGTATGTGGAGACTTTCTGCAATATGAAACGTAGTTGATAAAGCTGACAAACACACCTGTCTAAGTCAATCAACATAAAGTGAAATTTATATCAGATTATTTTTGTATTTTTGTAAAACCAAGTACAACAACATTACTGACAGTTGTAAGAAAACCCAAAGAATGTTATAAAATAATGTTAATCAGCCTTAATGAACCCAGTGCAGCAGATTCACATTACTTATCACAAGTCATGTCTGGTGTTTCCACAGAGTAAACCACTCCCTACATTTTGTATGCAATGGTTGCAAAGATTTATTTTTTAATTTTTTTTAAAAGCTCACTTTATTTGTGCATCAGTAAACACGTCATCAGGTGTTAGGTACCGGAGCAAGGTGGACTATTTAGTCTATTATTCTTTTTTACGTGTGTGGAGAAGATATTAAAACTTGATAGACTAAGCATACAGTGGCCTTTTAAAATACAAAATAAACAAAAAAAACAACAATTATAAGTTTAGCGTTTAAATTTTTTAACGAAAGAGTAACTTCCTTAAAGAGTAGCTTTTCTGTTGAATGTGTTCTTTATTTGGCGAAGAAGTGCAATGAACCAATGTTGAGTATTATGGGCTTAAAAAACACACACGACTTAAGGATAATAACATCTGCCTGTAACTTCGTGTCTGTGTGGATGCCCGAAAACAAACATTCATATCATGCCCTAAATGACACCTTGTGATATAATGCATTGTTTAAACCAAAGTTTTGTTATTGAGCTACCTTTCATAAAAAAGACAAGGCCACTCGCATAAATGTGATGCCAGAGAGAGGCCAAAGGGTGGGGCTTTGAATTTGAATGCCAAACCTTAGAAATCATATGAGCTCCGGTTGTGACAGAGCCATGAAAATACGCATCAGGCAGGTCCATCAACATGAACCAGTCCTGTAAATGAATAACTTTATCAATGGGAACAGGTTTATCCCCTTAAATCTAAAATATACAAACAAAACAAAACAAAAAAATAATTACATTTACAGCATTTGGTAGACACCATTACATGGGTTCACTAGGTCACTAGTACCATTGATCAAACAGTGTTGGGAAGTTTTTTTTTAAATATACATTTTTTTATTTTAATTAATTAATTTGTTTTTCTTTTTTTAATTAATTAACAGTCATCTAACAATTGCTATTGTATAAACTAGAGAAAGTTCAGTTCAAAACCTAGGGGGCAGAAAAATGTCTAGATGCATGTCTTCCTGGACCCCGGGGCCAGTCAAGGAGAGCTGAAGTGTTGGATGGAGCGTGCTGAAGTGCAGAGTGCGATCGACAACTTTTGGAGTCGAGGCCCTGAGCAACGAAAGGTTTCAGAACCAGCAGCCTAACTAAGATTCTTACCCCAGGATCCTGGAATTAAGAACCACTCATCCAGTGTAATCACTGCCCAGTGAGTGATGTATTTGGCTACAGAGTTGCTAGCATGGGCAGGTTCACTGTTAGTTAATTGTTTTGTTGTGTGGCATCTAGTGGATCCATGCCACTAAATGGATGAGAAGACTTGTGTAAGGCAGGATTGACAGAACTGGCGAATAGTGAATTGAAAGTGCAGTTCAGACAGCCCATCCACCTATCATGGACTTCTTTGAAGGCAGACTCAAAGAGTGGTGTAATCTAACAGTGTACCTGTCTCTACACTAGGAATAAGATATTAGCACCTTAAAGAAATACTGAATTCTGTAGATTGGATGAATATTAGCAGGACCCCTGCTAACATATTTCTTATGAATCCCCCATTCAACACTATATCTGCATTCAGCACGTGGTCAGCACATATCTGGAAATATTGCTTTACCTGGTGTGATCCTGCAAAAACAGACCAGTGGTGAATAACAGCAAATAAAGAGCATCCAGATCAGCTGTCTAAGCACACAGTCTTGGACAGCAAGACCCTACAGTAAATAGTGAGCTGAAAAGATCATCGGGATGACCTTTTCCAACCTTGTCATGGCCTTTAACCCTCCTGGCAGCTGGCTGAAGGTTATAGAGCACCTATGCCACCAGCAAACTCCACAAGAGCGTAATGGATGGCCAAGAGGCAATTAAGGCTAAGAGATCTGTAACAGATAAGCGCCATAGAACGATTTTTATATCAATATTAAAGCCATGATACAACTAGGTGACCAAGCCTTGATGAAAAATTTAAAGAACAAAACCGAAAATTATACACACAAAATCACCACGCAGAGAATAGACAAAGCAACAATTCGAGCTACAAAGGATCATGACAAGCATTACAAAGGTGAAAGCAAGCAAGGCAAGTGAGCATGAAGAGGTGATTTAGGCTGTGGGAGGTTCTAAGGGTGTGTTTGGGGTGGAGTAATGTTGTGTAACCAGATCTTCACCTAAAGAACAATCTAACATCTTCCTGGTCTCTAATGAGAGCGGCAGTGCAGCCGGCAGGCTGATCAGAGTCAGATGGGGTGCCCCAAGCACACTGCCCCCCGCCGAAAGTGCCGCCCGACACCCTCTGTTACCTCCAAGTGAGCTGAGACCAGCCCATGAACCATGTAACTAGGCGGTTTCCAGGTTAATGAAAAGCTGTAACTCCAGTCCCACTGTCTCCCCTGGAAGGCTAACTACATACAACTCCCAGTAGCAAATAATGAACGTTTAAATAAATAAATAAATAAAATAAATTCAATTGAAGTAGACTTGAATAGGTGGAAATTGCATGTACTACACTATTAATGTGCAGTTATTGTGATTCCCTTATTGTGATTGAACGCTGGTTTTGATATATGACTATATGTTACTGAGCAGCTCTAGGTGGGAATGGGCATACAACAACCCCCTCCTTTTCCCTCTCTCTGACTCCAGTGCCCTCATTTGCACAGAGTAAATATGTATCCTAGAGTATGCATTTTGTCAGGTTCCCTCTAAAAAAAAAAAAACCCTTTGATTTCACCAAAGCGGCTTTTGGAATAGAAAAAAAAAAAGTCCACTCTAGTTGGTATCCAATTTGGAGCAGTGAACATTAAAGCAGCAGCCAGGTACTAATAAGAGACATTCCTGCAACCAGCGTCAGAGAGGAGGTGTGTTGGCTACAAGTCCTGCACTAATAGATTTCAGCTCTACTCACCCTCCCAATTAGCCCGGTAGCATGCTTTAGGAGAAAAAGTTGGTGGGGAGAAAAAGAAAAAGGGTGAGGGGGAAAGCAACTAACAAATGATTACTAAAAATGTAAAACATTCGATTCTCGGTCATGGCCTCACAAAAAATAAATGCATTTTCATACCTCACTCACTTAAACCACTCAGTTATGTGGAATTACAATTTGCCATTTGATTTAAACTGAAAATCTGACAGCACAAAGAAACAGAGTCAGATACGTCACATATAAACATGCTGCTTTGTGTCTCTCTCTCATTCATACATACCTCAAATAAATAAAGCAGACATGCTTAAGTGGGGTTTTTCCCACTTTTAAGGAGGAGCACTACAAAGAAAATAAAGTGTGCACTTTTAACCCTAAAGAACGCGTGGCCTAACCATGGCAAAACCTTCAACTAAAGACCTTAAATCACCCTACAGGATTCTGGAGTATCACATATCAATCATGTTACTTTAATTTTTCCTTGTTTTCCTTGTGGCTTTATATACATATAAACAAAAGGCAAGTTTCTATATAAAAAAAATATCAGTAGCAAAGAGTAAAAGTATTAATATAGAGTACATGTGTGCGGGCATGTAAGCATGTTAGCAGGAGAGCCAGGGTCTTGGCAGGACACACAGAGGCCATAAAGGTTTAGGAGTGGCCCACGACCTGTTTACTACCCACTGAGTAGCTTTGGTGTGAGGGCCCCCATCACCCTCCGTCCTCAGCTTCCAATCTCGGTCATATAACACAGGGGAAGAAAATTAATTCAAGAGCTTCAACATTTGCCATGCACCAATCAGCACACATTCTTTTTTATGTTTCTTTTGGTTTTACAACCATAGGTCTAGAACAGGGCCTAGAGTTCAAAGGAATAATGAGGTAAAAATGTGAGTGATTTGGGAACATTAAAAAGTATTAAACTTTTCATGGCATGGGTAAATGATGCATTTCATTTTCCACAAAATGATTTAGCCTCTTGGCTCTAGTGCCCATACGCAGGCCTGTCCAGCCCATATTTGGAAGACACAGGGGAAAAAAGATATATATTTTAAGCATTCAAAAATATAGGCCTGTCTAGTTTCTACAACCCAAGAAAGCATTATGAGTACAAGTTATTACTGGGATTATTCTGCATTTGCTGTTACCTGGTCTTCACAACATCCAGCGGGTGCATCAGACAGATCTCCACCAGACCTAAAGAGAAAATAAATAACTACATTACTCTCTTTAATGTCCAGGCATAAAAGTTGTCCTGTTCATTATAACATGAGTTTTTATACATTTATTTTTTTATGCTTTTTAACACTACAGATTGGGGCAGGGGTAGCTTCGTGATTGCTGATCACATGGTTCAAGTTGCCTTGAGCCGTTTGTTCCTTGAGCAAGCTTATTCTGCTCAGGTATACTTGGGCATCAAGCTGGAGACACAGGACCATAAGAAACTGCAACTAAAACAACAGATATGTCTCCAGTATTTGCCAGGGAAGTAGTCATCCCCTGTTGTGCCCAATTGCATGTGGACAGACACTTACCCCGTTTAACTCGGATTATATCAAACAGTTACGGTTCCAAAACTTCAAGATCCTAGAGAAACCTCAGTAGAAACTCCATGCCACGAAAAATAAATGCTCTGATGTGGTTAACTTTAATCTGCAAATATTTAACCAAATAAAAATTAGGAGAAACCAAGATCCATACATTTATAAATACAAAGAGTCAGATTTCTGTAAACCATATGTCCATGTTTATGCGTTCGCCTGCCATGATTATACAGCGGGAATTTCCTCAAAATGCCTTCGCACTAGTTCCTCAACTACACAGCTGACAGGAACCACTTGGTCAGGGCACCGACTTTATCACTTCTTTTTGTCCCATTAACAATCTGCTTTACTGGGCAACCTTGATAATTCCAAAGTCGGAAATGGAATGGTTGCTTGGGTTATATTCTATTATCCTTCAGCCTTCACAACATGTCTTTGGACTGTGGAAGAAACCTGGAGGAAACCCACCAAGGAAGAGAGAACTGTGGGAACTCCATATAGACCAGAGGTATGGGGTGACAGTGCTAACCACTAAGACACCATGCCATCATAAACGATTATGATCAAGGTTTTTTTTGTTTTTTTTTTCCCGACTGTAAAAAAAAAAAAAAAAAAAAAGTCAATAAAAAGAGGAAATACTTGTTACTCGAAATATTAGTTATCAAAACGCAACTTCATTTACAAAACATCCTCTATACGATTGCCTTTTTAATTTTTTTGTAAACACACATGGAGATTTCTCTTCCAATCATGAGGAAATCATCAAAAGATATCTGGTTTAATGCACTGGACTTTGAAAGCATGCCTTTAAATGATCTTTGTGCTGTATATTTTCCTGGTATACGATGGCCTTCATCATGTCCCATGAGTAAAAACCAAGTGACCTCCGATCTGGGGATCTCTGAAACCACTCCACTGGGAATTCTAAAAGACACTGGGCTAAAAATGTGTTGATTTTTACATATTTATAGAGACTTTTGGGACATCCTGTGAGATACATACATCTCTAGACACAAATAAATATCCGTACAGTGGATTCAGTGAAGAAATGCTTTAATATAGAACCAAAATGATGAGTATTTACTGTACCTCTTTTCATTATAATGAAAGCATTTGCTTTCCCCCTCATACAGATAGTCAAATAATAATAAAAAAAAAGATATTCCACCATCAAAATGATGTTATTCATGATGAGCACTTATTATGTCATATGTCAATAGTATTTCATAGTGCAGCACTGCACTGCTTTAGCCTTACCTGTCAATTTTATTTGTTTTGTTGATTAGTTGCATTATTATTGCTGTTGCATCAATGCTGTATCACTGCAATGCCCAGCATACGTCACTGTTACTCAAATAATCCTTTAGAATTCTCAAGTAGTAAGCACTCCTTTGTAGTACAATACTTATAATTGTAGTTAATTGTAGCTTAGGATGCGAGATGTAAACTGACTGAAGGGATGACATTACAGCACAAAAATATTATGCTTAATACTTTGTAGCTTCCCCTTATGCTACCTTGGCAGCTCTGGCCCCTTGGGACATGATTCCAGAAGACCTTGGGGGCCCTGTGAGAGGTGAGCTCTGGTGCACTGGGTGTTCTGGTGCCTTTCAGCATTGACATGGTTTCAGAGAGTAGAAAAAGAAGAGTAAAGAAGCCTTGGGTGCCCGTGATCTGTGGTAATGTGTTAATGTTATGGCTGACTGGTGTATATTAATCCTGAAATAAAGTTGTTTTTTTTTTTTATTTTTTTAACAAAGACAACAGTTAAAAAATGCTTGAAGAGTGCAGCATGATCTGTGCATTAAATACAAATAGATAAAATTTTATGATCATTTTTAAAAGTATTTTTCTAAACATATGTAATTTACAAATTAAAATCTTAATGACATAACATGCATTTAATGTTGCATTAGCATTCCAGTGTGGAATAATTGGGAAATGCAAAAAAAAATATATATATTATAAAGGAAACTAATTCCATCCAAAACGGATGCAGGTGGCAAGCTGCATTGGCCTCAAGGGCAGTGCGCCAAAGCTAAAAAGAAGTTATGCTAGCTTGTTGACTTTTGCACTACGCATTAACCATTAAAAATGTCCTGCAATCAAAATGTTAATTATGCACTCTACTTATTTTGTCAACACCTGTTTCTTATTACATGGTTTGTAGTTGGTTTTGAAGGGTGACGAGATTCAAAATTGAAATCTGATTGCATATATACTTTATACTTTGCATTCTGAAGGCAGAATGGTCTGTAATGTAATGCTGATTTAAAGAAAGATAATCAACCTCTTATTAGTCACTTTATGTACCATTTGTATTTATCTTAATTTTGCTTTAAAAACTAAGACAGCTAACGATAAGCTGCCTTAAAGCAGAAGTTCGCTAAACGTTCTTACACCTAAAATGAATGGTAAAAACCCTGAGGTTGGGGTGTAATGTCCCCATTAAGTGGGGCTGGAGCAATGGATAATAAGATCTGGGATTCATATATGCTACACGGACAAAAAAAAAAAAGAAGAAGAAGAAGAAAAAAAAAAGAAGCAGATGTCTTGTGCTTTAATATTAAAATTTTTTTTTTTTTTTTTGCATTATCTTGTTTGATTTTACACGATGTTGTTTTTATTATATTATATATAATATATATATTTTTATTATATCATATATAATTTTATTATAAACCCTCCTGAGATACAGATGTAAAACAACAAAACTGTCACAGTCCAACCGACTGCATCATGGAGAAAATCTCTGGTAATCAATGAAATAATTATGCCACGTCAGCATTCCACAGCAGTGGTGACAAGACAAAAGTTGGACAGATTACCACAGTAAATAATGCTGATTTCACACTGGCAAAAGCTACTCTTAGCTCTGTGTTTACAGCAGCTACCAGGCAGATCAAGTTCCACAGGATGAAAATGAAACAATGGTTGAAACTCTATCTGGGTTAGCTTCTTGCTATGTAAATAGGCAAGGGCCAGTTTCAATGCCTGTTTTGCAGCAAACACCTCATGACGGTGAGGAAGTGTTACAAGTTTTTTTTTGTTTTTTTTTTGCCGCTTAAAAATACTCACAGCTTGGTTAACTAGAAGCACCACAGACACAGGTTTAAATGACTGTTTAAATAGTGGAGGAAGATAAGTGAGATCCCTAGAGCTAAGAGGTTAAGAATCTCAAAGAGATCACGGAACACCCTGCTCTTTCTCAGTTTAGCCTTTAAACTCGGATTCTCATTGCCACACTGCTATTGACTTTAATGGCTTCTCTCACAGATTTCACTGTGTGTACACAGCTGTTCAGCAATACGGCCCTCGTTCTAATTCGCTCTATTAAATATATTGTCCATAAACAAGACACTGTCTCCTTAGGGGTTTTCCAGGAAGGTAATTATCAAGAGAAATACCACAGTGCAATAACAGTTCCCTGTTGTTTCTCAATCCTTAGCATTTTCAGCTAATATTAGCACATTGTCACAGGTATCATACGCGAGTGTCACATGCGGTTTAATGTAAATCCCTTGATAAGAAATATAAAAAAAGATTTCAAGATTTTTAGAATGTCTTCAATCAAAAGTGACATAAAAGGTAAAGGGAGAAAAGTGAAGATTTCAGAACTTTCTGTATATAAAAATCTTTGGCAGTGGCTGTCCCTGTCCCTGTGGACAGCAACACAGCAAGGATTATCATTAAATAATCATGGTCTAACAGGGGAATAATTATGGTCATCCATTAATAATTATGGTCTATTAATGACTCTCATTTGTCTCATTTGAGTGAAGAGAAATGAAAGAGCTGAAGCCTGGGAAAATCGTCTGCAATGCTGAATGATCATAGTCCTTATTGAATAAAGAAAAAGATATCATGTAAAAGAAAAAAGAAAAGGAAATATGCCATTACCACAATTGTTCTATGCAACCGATCACTTAGCAATCACTTACTGGCCCTAATAAAAACACTTAAGAGGCAACACATCATTCAGGTAACAGCGGCTCATGAATCCAGACGCTGCTTTTGTTGTAGCTAAAGTCATTCCACTGAACACATCCTATAAATATATGGCCTAGTTTAATATAACCTATACTTTAATATATATCCCAATTTGAGCAGTGAGTAGCTCAGCGAGCATGCACATAAGCATGTAAATGTGCCGTAGGAGCCGTTCAGCCCTGTATGAGAGGGCCTAACACGGGCGGCAGATCAAAGCTAAGAACCAGCACAAGGCCACGAGAGCCTGTCACTCATTTGACTCTAATGAACTCCATCTTAGGGGAAAATCTCCCTACTTAAGCACCGAGACAAGAGTTATCGTCTCCTACAGAAAAGGGGAAACGCACAAACAAGGTGAAAAGAGCCAGGGATAAACCATGGCCATTTTTAGTGTGCACCATATGGATAGATTTAAGGGTGGGGGGGAGACAGATAGACCAAAAGAGGTACTGAGACACTTCCTCCACATGATCACTACATGAACAAATAAATTGCTAGGAGTGAGCAGAAGCCGTGTTGCAATTCACCGACGCCTGGGACATCAATAACCCTGCAGGAGTATGGATAAGGCACCAAAGTGGGATGTTTCGGTAGAGGAGGAAACCCTCTACTGAGAGATAAGAATGAGAGAATAGTTGGCAAAAGAACAATTTAAGGATCAAAATTATATCCAACCTAAAATATGCAATATATCCAAAACTAAATGTAATTCATAAAAAAAATATATTGTTTACATTTCCTTTGTCCTAAGTACACTATTATGCATAACTTACTCAATGCTACATTTAAGCTGTATTATGTAAATCATGTTCTTTTTTTTTTATTACTCACTTATTTAAATGTAAGTATATTTCGAAGCCCACCATGTCTTTCATAAACAGGGCTTACAGTGTTACTCACAATACTTCTTCTTTTAAACACAATAACAAAGCTCACAGTTTCAGCAAGAGATTTCTTTGGTTGTCAACACTGTGTTTAGCAACAATCCCCTAGACGCTTCATAGAACACTTAACTCAAATTTACTGCCCAGAGAAAGGATCTTGCACTGTCTCATTTAAGTGAGGAATACGAGAGAACATATATTCCACTCTCATACTCTGCAGTTACTCCTCTGGAGAATATGTTGAATATTTGTGGACTGCAATTTCTGGCCTGCCATCTGGTTGCTGTTTCAAGCTTAGTTCTGCTCCACTGGATGAAATAGTATTGGGTACTATTATTCGGTGTTATCTTTTGTCTCTGAGCCACAATAGCACTGACAGCTTCTGTCATATACAGCTACTGTAGCTAACACATAGCCAGAAACTTCTGTCGCTGTTGCATTGACCTAGGGACAAGATCGACAAATATATTGTAAAAATGATTATAGAAAATGTGATTTAACCGAACGCTCTATGAGGAAACACTATACCAAATGGCTCATTTATGTGTCACCTACCCACGGTCATCTACTTCACATGCAATGACCTGCATATTGTTTACTGTATATGTGCGTGTACAAAATTCCTGTGTATTTCAGCGTGTATATAATGATGCAAATCAGAAAAGGAAATGTACTTTGAGAAACTTCCTCAGGTGCTGAAACGGGCTTTATGTGGCTTATATGTAGTGTTTAAAACCGGCTAGAGGAGAGATTATAACAAGGCGTGTTCAGCCTGTACTTTGTGTCACAGAAGACTTGTTGAAATGTGCTGACTATTTACAAGTCTATTGAAGAAGTAACCAAAGTGTGAAGACACTAACTTCTTGTTGCTTTTTGGTAGATTTGTTGCAAATTTAGTGGAAAAAGCACAATTGTGTTTCACTTACAGCAGCATAATGGCATGTGTCGACTAACACAGGCACACACCCTGTTCATGCAATGACACAAACATTAATCATTATCACAGTTCCGAAGGAAGAGTTAGTACTGTCACATTTTCTTGTACGCTCTGTATGGCCAACTGTCCATACATTTCAAGGACACAGGATCCTCACGGCAAATATAGTATTTCAAATATTTTATCAAATGAAGAGATACACCAAAGGATGAACCAAAAGACTTGATAAATGTGCAATTTTTGATGTCTGCTCTCTCTGTAACAAAGCTTCACATTAGGACTGGGCTTCGCCCATATAGCACAATGAAGAACACATGGAAATTCACTTGGGACAGAAGAGTAACATTCTCCCACAAAGTGTTACGAGAGAGTGCTAAATCACTGGACGTGGACATGTAAATAAAGGAGGATGGTCATAGCGGTGATCAAATAATTGCTGCAAGGCTCACAACTATATTCCTACAGATCTGGACAAAGGACAGAGAAAAAAAAAAAAATCAGACGGCTTCTTCTCAGTTTGCATTCCTAATTTTGTGATAACTTTTCTAAAGGTCATACATCACCACAATGAGATTGCTATCAGCAGTTAGTTTTGGCTTGAGCAAGTACCCAGTTCTCACTCCCACGCCTTAGTGAAAAAGGAAAATAGCATAGTGACAGTCAAAGATTGCACAATGTGTACAGGTGTCATCAATCATAATGGGACAGAGACTGATGTAAAGTTCCATTAAGACCTGGGAGAAGAAGAAGAAAAACAAAAGGTTTAGAGACGCAAGTAAGGCTAGGGAAGAACAAGTCGCTTACTA
Organism: Clarias gariepinus; assembly: GCF_024256425.1. NCBI lineage: Eukaryota > Metazoa > Chordata > Actinopteri > Siluriformes > Clariidae > Clarias > Clarias gariepinus. The sequence continues at coordinate 19,794,403 of NC_071112.1, forward strand.
TTTTGATAACCTTGAAAGTACATGTTTTTGCGGTTGTAGATGAGGTTAAATGGCACAATTATTACCAGCATTACTACAAAAGTACAAACACAAGGAGGCATTCAGCTCCTTGAGTCTTCATCACTGAAGCTCTTCCAAATCAGGTGTGGAATATCTATGTTCCAGGAAAGTACAAAAATGGCTCTGACATGGGCAATTTGTTTCTAGATGGATGGCCTGGGATAAGTTGCCAATTAAACTTTTTCTCTAAAAACCTTATAAATTCACTGGTAACGGTTATAAAATGTTTTCACATTTACTGATGAACTACACACTTCACTTCAGGCATAAAAGAACTTTTCCGTGAATATTTGCTAGAAGAGGACATGTGGATGCTTTTCTGTTTGAGGTGTAATGTGTGATTTGGGTGTCTGCCATTCCAGCTCAGAAATTTGGCTGAATTCCTGGCTGAACCAGTAGCCGATTGTGCAAACCCTCATCCCTAACGTCTTCATGCTCACCTTTTTGAATACTACTTCTCAAAACACATCAGTATAGGAATGCTAAACAAACAGGCAATGCCTCTGCAATTCCCCATTTGTCATCCTGTTTAACAATGCGAATCTGATTAGCCATGAGGAGTGTTGAGAATGACATAGGCATTAGGTTCCTCCACTGCCAAGCAGGGGGGAAAGAAAAAAGCCCAAAAACGATAATAAAAAAAAAAAAACTAGGTGAAGAGTGATCTCTGTTACTGAAAATGGTCAGAAACATGTCAGAACTAAATGAGACCTCTAGAAGACTGTTAAGGATCTCTTGGGAACATCGAGATCCAGTCTGGGTGGAGAAGTCTTAAAAATGTCACGGTAATTATTGCAGAGCTGGTTACTGTAATTCCAAAAATACATATTTGACTACAGCCTAATCCAAGTCAAAACAGAAAACAAACTCATCACACTATATGTGCATATGAAGATATTTGGCAGCACAGGGGTGAGTGACGAGACTTGGCAAGGTAACAAAACATTAAAATGAAGCAATGGCAGACTTGGTCTTAGAGCACACAATCAAACCAAATATTTAATAATCAAAAGCCGTGTACTACATCTATTTAGCTTCAATAAGAATGTTAATAAAAGCAGCGCCAAAATGTTCATTTAAAAAGAAAAAAACCAAACATTTTTTACATCCTGTTTTGTGGATCATTAAAGATTCCTGCTGATACTTAGTGTATAATGTAAGAAAGAAACATTCTTCAGGCATTCATCAAGGGTTTATTGTGTAATTAGCAAAGGGCTTTACTTGGAACTTGGGCTTTACAATAGAGAAGCACTATATTGTAGAATTCTATATAGAACTTGTAAGGATTTATTATTGTCTTGAGAGGTATGCGTAGTGATTTATTCTTTTGTTGAGCTCTTTTCAGCAGAGCAGGGAAAGCAAGTAACTCTTAATATTACTAAATAATATAAGCAAAGAACAAATGATGCAAAAGTGCAACTTATGCAAGCATCTTTTGAAAAGAACTGTACATGACAAGGCTAGAAGTCAAACCTGAATCTCACAAGTGTTTTGTGTTACCAAGCAACATTTTACCAACCTTTAAAACTGCTAAATGAATTAAAGATAGGGAACTTTATTCTAAAGTGCAACAGAAACAAAAAGCAAAACATATGGTCTGGAGAGTTCATGGTCATGATTAAATGTCTGGGCTAGAGCAGATGATTCTTGACACAGGATGCAAATGCATTGGCAGGGCCAACCACACAGAAGCGGATGAGTGAGCGAGCAGAAAGGGTGAGGATAATCAAATGCAAATCCTGGTGTAACTGATATTGACACAGATCTGCCCTTTCTCTACAGAATCCTCATTCATTCTCTGGAAAACTTCTAACCAAATGAAGTCTTAGCACCTGTTGCAGTGTGCAGTGTCGCTCCCTTTATGAATGATTTGGATAAATACATCGGTAGGGTCTCCCGAATTGTGTGTGAGTGTGTGTGTGTGTGTGTGTGTGCGCATGTGGGGTGGGGGGGGGGTTGGTGACGACGACGACAGGTGATGTCCTTCAAGAACAGGCGACCAGAGTGAGCTATGCTTTCCTTTAAATGTGCTATCTTTCATACGGCATTAATAACAACAACAACAACAACAAAAAGCACTAGAATGGATTGATTACATTTTTTTAAACCCATGACCATAAAACGTAAGCAATATGCCATATCTACAGAAGTCTTTTGCAACTACAAACTAAAATACAATCTATCTTGTGCATTTTGCTGTTGTTGCTAGGAAAGAGATACTGAGCGAGATAGAAATATGTTTTCCCTTTTTAGGATCTTCACATGGCTTCATGGCTGAACAGGTTCTGTTGTTCCACCCTTACGAAGAGAACCTCAAAGGCCAGATAAGGCTGAGTGATGTAAAGCAGCTCACTGGACCCGATGCTACGATCATGAATTCTCACAATCGCAACTCAAATTTACATCCCTATTTCCACTGAAAATGCCCAGGAAGGCACAATGTTATAATTTAGGTCTCACCGAGTTGCTTTGTTATGCTTTTATTCTGAAACCTGATCGGCGTAATCCTTGTCCAATGTGCCAGATACATGAGAGTCAAGTTGCATTGATAGGAATGATAAGTGTAAAAGGCACATCTGTGTTTGGGAGTTAAAAAGCAGCTTTGTTGAGAGAGTACACGACTGTAAAGAGTACACGATTGTTTTAAAATCTTTCTGATGGATTTTATAAGCAACATAGATGTGTGTATATGTATGTGTGCGTGCGAGTGTGTGTGCACACCTTCTCACATCGAATTATCCACAAGGATGAGCTGTGTGATTAGTGTCACCTAGTGGACAGTGCCGAAAGAGTTGGGTGGAAAAGAAGAGCAAGGGAGGTAACCTCTCTCTCTTACACACACACACACACACACACACACTCAGTCACTCACAGCAACACAACTTAATTAATCCTACATGTAGAAAGTGCTGACAACCTAGATGCCATGACATTCATTCCCTTGCATTTGGATTGAGAGTTTATAATGGAAGAATGTGGAAGAAAAATGACCGACAGGTTACAGCAATTTTCCCCCTTGGCGAAAGAAGCCTAAGGGGAGAAGAAAAAAACAACAAAAAAAAACTCCTGGGCACATTTTTGTGTCTTTCAGAAAAAGCTGTTTAATTTTTCTTTAATTGTGCAGTTTATGCAAATGCAAAGTTAAAATGTAAGGTAGGTACATCTACTAAACTACAGGCACACCAAACATCCGACCTTAAACGAAGCCTAAATGTCAGTATGGTCAGGAAAAAAAGGCAGCACATGGTCAGGACAGTGTGTCTGCAGTGTTTCTAAAAACGTTCACCTATAGTCCATAAAAGCTGATAATGAACCCAATTATGGGCCAGGAACAGCAATAATAGACCTTTAGTGGGGCAGTAAATTCTTTAATTACTTGTTAACACCCCATGTCTCTTCGGACAAGTGCGGAGCAGGGCCTCTGGACGTGGACTGGCCAGAAGCCCTGGTGAAGGTAAACAAGGTGGAGAAGCCTTATTTCTACAGTCACGTCCATATATACTGAGAATTTATAGTCAGACACTGAGTACATACTTACAATATGGGGGCCAGTAGACTGAGAAGATAATGTAAGAGCCAGTCGAGGAAAAGAAATAGAAAGCAGGGCTAAGTTCAGCTGTCTGCCTGCCAGGTGCATATGCAGATGAGAACAACAGAAAAGAACAGCAGACATCTACTGAGAATGATAAAATCTCTCTTTCTGTGGAGAGCTACAAAGTCAAATACAGGCTCAGCAGGCATGCACGCACACACACACACACACACATAGATCATTTTGAATATTTCTATAATAAAAGTTATGGAACTCAGGGGTAAAATGGCTAACTGAGTAGGTAAAGGTTTCTTGATCACCATATTCTTTTGGAAAGGCTTTTCTTTAGAGCAGGGATTTACCCTTCAGTGAGGTTCGCCAACAATGTTAGATGATCTAGGCTCAGTGCAGGTCACTCAACTTCTTTCACTCCATCCTTGGCACTCTACATCTTCATGAACCTTGCTTTGTGCACAGAGGTATTCTCATGCTGCAACATTTTTGGGTCTCTTGGTATCAGTCAAAGAAATTGATGCCACAGCATACAATCTGTCGCCAAATTAAATGTTCCACATTAATGGTGTCCACAAACCCCCCCATTTTGGCCATATAGAGAATCAAGCTGATGTTTGTAAATGACTACAGTCCCTACAAAACAACTGCATTTAGCATGCTCTTATCTTCAGCAGTGACTTAATCCTGGTCAGGGTAGCACTGGATAATGAGCTCACACAGACACACACATGCATTCACACACACACGTGCACATATGCAACTATGACAAATTTAGTGTTGCCAATCCAGGTAGTGTTTTGAGAAATTGGGAGGGAACAAAAAAACCCAGAGGAAACCAAGATAGCAATATTTAGATGAGGATTGACACCAAATGCCAAATTCATCTGCAGCTCTGTTAATTATTATTACTTTTTTTATTATTAGTAGTAGTAATAGTAATCATTTACGAATAAGTTAATTAAAGATCTGGAAAAATACATTTTAATATTTTAAATGGAACAAAAACTTTGCTGAGTGTTAAACCCTGACTGGTGGAGCTGGCTACTGACAGCGCGTGTAATTAACAGGGAGAAAACAGTTCCAGGGTTAAAGCCTAAATAATGTAAAATGGAAATCTATTGTTTCATACACCAAGTAGTGTCCTTGATCAGGGGTTGGAAAGGGATTTGGAATTCAGCCTTGTTTTAGGAGCTAGTGCTGTAGCTTTGTAGCCACAAATAAAAGAACATGAATGGTCCAGACGCGATTCAGGACGACTTAGAAGCAATTAAGGAGTCAAAGTTAATTGTTTAAGATGACCTAATGTTAAGACGTGTGTTTTCTTGCTGAAAGCTTCTGTGACTGGTTCTGTGACAACCTCCTTAGTAAAGCAGACTGTAGTGTACTTTACATTTTCTCCCATGCTGGCGACCGGCAGTTACTGTAATTAATAGTTAGTAGAACACCTGGGACGTCCCAGTGCTGTTATCATCCATTATCACCACTTGTGGAACGCATCTCACCCAGTCAGACTGCTCGGTGGGAACTAACGTTTATATACTATTTTTTATAATGATAAAATCTAATATATAATAATCATATAAATAACCTACTGTTGTGTTATAATATATAATTATAATATGATATATAATAAATTCATTTTTTTATAGTTTATATAATGAATATAAATGTTGCCTGGATAGAAAATGACTCTGACATCCTAAATGTAAAATTTATACTTACTTTGTTTTAGCAAAATTTTTTATTTATCTCTTGCGTCTAACAACAGTGACACATCTATCCGGCTGTAACACGGTTCTCTGCTGATTGAGGTGCAGAATTTGGTTGGCACTTCCTCCTGGTTTGGCATGATGAATAAAATGCCATGAAATAAAAACTAAAATATAAAAGTTTTATTGAAGCATTTTCATGATTTGGCAAACGTTTTGTTTTGGTGGTGTAAGAGCATGATCCAGGATTCGAAATCCTGAGTCTCAGGCCAAAAACGTAAGGGCTGGCAACCCTGTGGATTTAGCGTGAGAGACCGAAGCAGGAAGCCATTACTGAAGTGTAAACGCATGCAGCAAGCACTGGCCAAGCACAAGAGAAACATGTTTCACCACCCTGGCGCATAGAGAAATAGGCAAGCACACATCCTTAAGACTGTGGGGTTCCACAGAACTCTCTGTACACACATAACACACACACACACACATATTCCACTCTCCTTCCAAGCATTACATAAGCAATGTTGGGCGGGCATGGTGGCGGTTTGAGGCTGATGAGAGAGGCTTATTATGTTACACACGGTGGTGGTTTGTTGCCGTAATTATGTAATCAGCAGCGTAGCCCTGCCCTGTGTTTGTATGTGTGAGAGTGTATACGTGTATGCATTGGAGATGCCACAGACAGAACTGCAAACAAAGAAAGTCACACAGTCACACACACACAGCTTTATCTTACCATCATTGCAAGTATCCTCCATCAACATACTTATGAACATAGCTATTAAATGCTATTTTGAACCTCTAACACCTTTTTTTTGAGTCCCCTCAAAGGTTCAAATAATCATGCATTGTGGGTGGATTTGGTCCCTGGAAAGATTTAAAAACATGGCCCTCCTCGAACACACACACGTAAACCTTACAGGATTGCTGACAAGCTACTAAAAAGCTCTACTACTAAAGCCAATATCCAAAAGCTTTTTACTGCTCAGGTGAAACTCTGAAGATTGTGTTTTTAATACATTCCTCCTGGCAACGGCCGAACGTGCTTTATCGGATCCTTTTATGATCTGTAACTGAGCAGGTTCAGACAAACTCTATCGAACCAAAACCACTCGGCGCACAGGCCCCAGACTTGTATTTCCATGAAATAAAAGCTTGCAGAGGACAAGAGAGTGCACTGCAGGACAATGACAAGCCGAGCTCAGCAGATCTTGGAGATGGAGGAGGCCAGATGTGCAGTGGTTCTCGCCACGGTGGGTGCTTCGAGGAACCACTAATGAAATTCAGCATCACGCACAAAAACAAGCACCATAACTCCAAAATTGTAGGGTCTAGAGCCTAGCGGTAGACACACTCCAGACCAGACGATTATGTCCAGGGATTTTTCATCCAGCAATTTGTCAAAAAAAATCCAAAGACATATTCAAAACTGTCAGGGTGAAATTGTTCATGAGGCTGTGGTATTTTAGCAGTGTGGAAATTTAAACAGTGGACTAGAAAAATATGTAGGACTATTTGTGGAAAAAAATGGCTGATTAAAGGGGACGCACACACACACACATGTAACTATACTCTAGAGTATTTTACTGTATATAGATCCAGCAGCCTGGAACAGCCTGGAAAACGAAAATGAAGTGAGAAGTGAGAAGGAGTACATCCATACACCGTAAGGACGTACGGGGGATTCTGGTGACGTCGTGAAAGTTACAAAACATTTCTTAATCTATGAGAATGATATACAGTATACACTGTAAGCACAATATGATTTGTTGGGACAGGTTGCGGCACGTGTTCGATGCAGTAGCTCACTGCGAAGGTGTAACAGCGATGATTCCCGAAAAAAGACAAGAAAAGAAAAGAAAATCGCCTTACGTCTCAACCCTGGCGCAGATGTGGACCATGAACTCTTGACACAGTCTTGGACACTTTATGTTCAACATGTGTGTGTTGCCATTTCTAGCAGCGGGGATATGTGTGTGTAGAAGATGAGGGAAGCAGCAGGATATATGGCGATCTGGGAGGCTAGCTGTAATGACACACGAGGGACAGATTAGCTTCCTTTCTGTCAGAGTGCCATCAGGGAGCAGCTGATTTACAGCCTTTACTGACCAGTCTGCATGGCCCATACACAAAGCAAACACACACACATACGCACACACACACACAATATATAAGTAAGAGCCATTCGTTTACTTCATCTTAAAATACTATGGCTCTGTGTGGGTTAACCTACGAGCTATGATGATATCGATGTGTGAAGCTAGTGAGTTTGTGTATGTGTGTGCGTGTGTATGTGTGTGCGTGCGTGTAAATGTGTGTGTGTGTTCGTTCACAGTAACCTCTTGTTGACACTCAACGTGCCGTGGCCTGTTGGTCCAGGATGGGGAGAGAGAAGATGGACAGATCCATTAAACACGATGTCACCCGCAAACACAACAATGATTAATCACACACTGCAAATTATAAGCACCTGTACGAGCAGACGCGTTTCCCCATCCCCCCTCTGACCGGCTTTCACTCTCGCTTACCCCGACAGACGCGCGCTTCAACGTCTGTCTGTCCGGCTTGTGATGACAGGGCCCCTCAAAGACATATTTGTACGCGCACACACACACACACACACACCCATGCTTACACTCAGTTTTGTCAATATTTAAGAGGTACAAAGTTAGACATCAAAAAATAGATCAGATAAATAGACTTAACATGAGCAAGACATGCTTTTTTCCACATGGTTCCATAGACAAAGCAGTCTTTTTTTAAACCGCTCGCCTCGCCGAGTCATAACAGACTTTTTGACTGACATTCCTTGTGATATGGGTCACTTCAATGGCACTTCTCCGGATTGTTTATATTGTCAGACATCAAAATGTTGATTAAAATAGTGAAAGCTGTGGCATTGGTTCAGTAGGTGTTTCAGCCTGACCGCATGGTCTCACTAATGAGCTCAACTGGCACTCAGCAGCTGCAGTGGGAGAGAACAGAGCAGCCCTTTTTTTCACGGTCACCTGAGCTCATTATGCTAATGCGCTAGCTTGGCTAACGGACGGGCTGCCTGATGTGAGGAAATGGCGCTGTGATTAATGGCTGCTAAATTGAGACTTGCAGGCCATTCCCATATCCCAGTTAAACCAGTCGCCCATCATCAGCTTCAAACTGTGAAACCTGCACAGTATAATCCAACCCCTCCCCATTACTCACTCACTTTCACATACTCTCTCTCTCTCTCTCACACACACACACACTTACTTTCCCTTTTTTTTTTTTTTTTTTTTTACAGTGCTCCTGGATCTTCCATTGATAATTAATAGTGGGAAAAGGGGTGCTTAATCTACACCCTTTCCTTCGGCAGCTATGTTAATTTAACGAGGCATTCCTTATCGAATAAAAGGAAGTGTAAAAATTGAATTACTTTAACAAATATTTGTCCTTAATTTCCTTGCAGGTTTAAATATCAAAGAGGAGCTACTTTTTTCTATAATTTTTTTTAAAGACATTCAGATAAGTCTGCAGTGTGCAAAAAGAAATTTTTTCATTTTTGTATGGAAAAAAGGCTTGAAAAGTCTAATTAGATTTCCCCCTAATGTGTCCTATAAGAGAGGCCCCTCCCCTATCTCGCAGCTCAGCTCTGCTGCTTTCTGGTGGGGCGTGGCTCAGCAGTAGCCTGTTCACTTAGAAACTGAAACGATGCATTTTGAGGAGAAGTGAAATAAGGATAAAAATGCATTCCCGCGGTGTATCTCGACTGGAGCATTAACACATACACACAGCAGGAGCTTTGAGTCCTTAGTTAACTTGACTTTAAAATGTGCCTACTTTCATGTAGAAAACGAACAAAAGTTGAAAAACGGTCAACTCCTCCAATATATAGGACACATCAGTGGGTGTTCGTGATTCAGGATTTAGACCTGGGTGAGACTGGAGAAAATATAGGAAAAGTAGATGCGTTTACAGACTTTGTACAGAACCCACTTGCGAGACAAAGGATAAACACCTACACATGGCCTTAGAGGAGCGTGCCTCTCCTTTATACATGGAATTTTTTTTTTTTTTAATTAAAGAATAAGATGCAGGGAGAATGAGTCTGTGTATATGCAAAAGGAAAGGGAGAACACAGAGGCCCCAGGTACCTGCCCATACAGTCCCTTCTCTCTAAATGTTTGTTTTGGATCAGACTGGCGGCCAACTGGTTGCAATTGACCCTCTACAGGGACGAGTTCGAGAGTGAACATGAAACTTTTCCTTCTGGGAGAAAGAAAGAGGGAAAAACAGTTCACACACACACACATGCACGCACGAACACACACGCAGACGTGCACACACACACACACACACAGACGCGTATGTGTGTACACCTAGCCTAGATAAGCTTGCATGCATGCTCACATGTGCAAACGGACATAAAGAAAAACAATATACAAAAGGATCGAGCTGATTACAAACTATATTTGAGGGCTTCATGTGCAGTACACAGTACAGTACACTGACACAGATGAACATTTATTGCTTACATATCAAATACCAAATGTGTGTAGCTTTTTGGTGCGTTTCTTTACAACACTTGAGCACTGTTAAGATTGTGCCATTGCAATTATACAGCAGGTTTGATAAACAAAAAACTAATATGACGTATTTGATATGCCCATCGCACAGACTGATCAATAGCCCATACTAAGTTAAAGAAAAGTTTAAGTGTAACAACCCATCTCTAATATTGCATTTATAATTTTTTTTTATTGCATTTGTACACTTATACATTTAATGTGTGATGTAGACGTATGTATAATTATTCAGTTAAGAGTTGTGATCAGAGTGAACGCTGTCTTGCTTTAACTAGTTCTGAATGATTTTCTTCATTAATTTGGTTAATTTAAATGAAAGGAACAATAAGCACAACAATTTGGAAATGCCAAATAGCCTAATCAGCCTGTCTGGACAGTGAAAAAAAACAACAAAATACTCGGAGGAAACCCACCAAACACAGCGAGAACACACAAACTCATGCACACAGACCTGGGGCAGAAGCTAAATGCAAAACGACAGTGTTAACCACTAAGCCATTGTCCCGCCTCACCGTGTATAACTTTGTATAAATTTACATGTTTACACGCGAAAACATGACTTTAAAACCAAAGACAGAAATGGACATTTTCTGTCGTTTCACTTTTTTCCCGAAAGGGCTTACACCATATCTGAATGATGAATGAGTCCTTAAATTCAATAGTGGACTGAAACTAAAAATTAAACTGGATTTCATGCTTTTTTTTTTTTGTAATCATTGCATTCATAACATACTCTTCAATCTTGATGTCAAACTTAATGTCATAAGATAACAGTGACAGTATGAATGCTAACCATGCTGGGAATGTAAATCATGGTTTATTTTGTGGTAGCAGTAGCACCAAATATAGCATAAGCTACCTTCTTCAGTGTTTGTCACAATTGTCACATGTTTGAAACCTTTAATGGAATGTAAACTGGCCCTTATGGAAAACATAATCCATAGCATAACCTGCATGCTGGTATAGTGTAGTTTCTTTTTGTGTGTTTAATCTTTATTGTTCATCTCCCAGAGTTGAACCCTGTACACACACATCTGGCTCTGTATCTGCCATTGAATTTTTTAGTGTCAGAAAAGGTCACCGTACACAACAGGTGGGGACAACTAGTTAATTTTCCCCTGCCTCATGCTACCAACCTTAAACACGGCTTTGTCTTTAGCATAAGCTTAAGTGTTAATAAGCAAGTGAGTGGCAACAGTCAGAATAAACCAATCAGAATTAGTGACTTGTATCACTTACAAAGCGAGCAATAGAATATATACATGAAAAAAGTTATATTTTCCATGGTGTGTAAGAAAACCTTAGAGACCTATAAATACTTAGGTATGTAGTTTACAAGGCTCTCATAGAAAAGGTAGCCCTATACGGTATGTGATGTGAGGCCTTTTGGATGTGACTACACCGGCCAAAATGACAAAATTCTGTGTTTTTTTTGTATACATCATAGTCTTGACATCTCTACATATATTTCACTAACCAATATATAAATAAATATATTTACTTTATAGACTAATGTATCCTGTTTGCTTTCCTAAAAGCATGTTGGGTAAATCAGGGCAGATGTTTTAAATGAGTTAGTGCTTCACAGTAAAATGATACTAAAAACCTACCACAAAACAAGAGTTTTGAATACCAGCATTTTGTAAAAAAAAAAAAAAATCTAAACTTTTATTATTTAAACGGCTATTTGGTCTAGCTTATAAGAATCTGTCTCTTCATGCAAAATTCTGACAGCAGAGGTGATGTATGCTAGTCGTGTATGTCATGGCATGTAATATGAGCTGCATGTGTGAAATGAGTCGAAAGAAACACTAGAGAAAGCAGACCACTTTTTGGTTTTGTTCAGAGATTAGACTTAGATGTCAGCAGCTTCAGTAAAAGCTAACCTCACTGACAAAGAGGAGGTCCAATGTGGAGAGATGGAGAGTTTTTGGCTATAATGTATATGAAAAAAAAAAAAAAAAAAAAGCCCCAAACACAGCAGCACCAGTGTGCAACCACTGTTAAAAAATTGTCTAACAAGGGTAGGCAACACGTCAAAATGATCAAATGTCTGTCAGAGAAACATCCCATGAACCTTCCAAGGAATTTAAAGACCAACAGGTGACAGTCGACTAGTTCACTCCTGTTTCATTTCCCAATAATAATCAAAGAGCGAATAACAAAATGCCTCTCTCTGCAGTAGTAATACACATATTCATGCATAGTTTTGGTATTTGCCTAAGCCTGAAAGTGTCATCCATGACATTGTATGCAAAAAACAGCATCAGAGATAAGGAGAGCCTTGTAATTATGCATATGCCCCTAGTAAAACAGGTCATCCCAATATCCTCTGTATGCATAACAGAAATTATTTAATGCAGACATGAACTTATAGTGACAGACATGAACAGTGAAGACAAAATTGTGATTTTTATGCATTTTTAAGCTATGGCCATTGTATATATTTATGGTATCATACATACTGTATAATATCAGCATTAACTCATTTCATTCATTGTGAAACATTAGCCTATAACATGGCATAACCTGGTCATAGATTATGATGCATCTAATCAGTCCCATCCAAATGCTGTCAAATTAAGATATTTCTCAAATTAATTAGGCCCTCTGATACGACTACGGAGGTCTAGTGCATCAGGCTTAGACAGTGACTCCAAACATTGAAGCATAAAAAAAATCCTGTAATGTATCGCGACTGACACTCAAACGTTTTGTTCTGGGTCAGCATTAAATTGCTTAACGAAAATGTATGCCTACTAGACCTTAATGATCTAAGCACCTGCTGGCAAATTTTACCCGCAATGCACATGCGTCGTCACTTACACTGCAGAGTGGGCAAATTTGTAATGTGGAAATGCTAATACAATGTGTAGACAAGAAAACAAATTCTGCTGAATTAATCATCAATTATTTCAGGACTAACTATAAACATTTAAGCCATGCCAACCAGCAGATAAGACAGACTGATGATGATGATGATGAAATATCCATTCTTTCTATCCCTTTTTTTTTTTTATGTGTCACTGTGTTGTTTGGGTATTTGCTTAAAATAGATCATCTGAGTGTAATAATAAATCAGCAATTAATCATTTTATAATTAATAAATCATCTAAATAAATTTCCATTATTCCAAATGAGATACTATAAGATGTATGAAATATAAAAAAAATATATAACTATAATGAAGGTCCTCTACATCTATTTTTTAAAAAGTAAATCCTCATGCACTCTCTCATGCTCTACAGTATATTTACTGTATATGGGTGTCAGTTCATCACAGGGCACACGTGCACGCCCTCGTTCACACACTCCGGGCACTGTATTTGGGCTGTGGGAGGAAACTGGAGCACAACTACAGTAAGCACAAGGAGAACGTGCAAACTCCATTCATACAGACCTGAGGCGGGAATTGAACCCTCGACCCTGGAGGTTTGGGGCCACGGTGCTAACCACTAAGCCGCCTTAATGTAAATACAGCTAGTCATTTTTAATAAATCAGTTTTTTTTATAAAACAGTTATTTTTAGACACTCGGTATGGTGATGTTATCTTTCAGTTGCATTTAAATCGTGTTCTAATGCAAGATAATTTCTCTATGAAATAAAAAATACATTTGTGGAAAAATAATATAAGTTTCATAATTTTAGATTTGCTTTAATATAAACTTATAATAGAACATAGTGCATACCTCTGACCATAAGCTAATTTCCCTGGCTAAACATTTTTTTTTTTTTTAGGGAGGGGTGGTGGTGTGGGGGGTTTGGGGGGTTGTGTTTTGTTTGTAAAATGCAGTGGAAGGAGCAGACATCTGCATATATGAGGGCCAACTTAATGACATCAGCAATCATTCGCATTTGGCAGGGAAAGGGGCTTTCTGGTCAGCGGAAGAAGTGATTTGCTCCTGAAATCCCAAGTCCCAAAGGTTGTGAGAGACCATGAGTTCCGGATAGGTGGGAGGGAGTCAAACTGTGACACAAAGCTTAGTCATCTTTGCCCATGCACAAGCTCAACTCCACTGCGAGAGAGAGAGAGGAGAGAGATGAGAGTGGAGTGGAGTGTGGGCCCAGCCATGTAGACTAAATACAAGCTCTTAATCCTCATAAACTTCTCCATATGAGTATTACATCCATGACTCTGCAGCAAATGGAACTCATTTCGGGGCTAAAACATTAACAGCGCCGCTCCTCCCATTTCTCCTCTGCTCCTATAATGGGTTCTGTGTTCCGCTAAGCCACGCACTGACACTGCCCCTCGCTCCATCCGCAACACACTCCGGCCTGAAGACCTGATGACAGAATACACTTACAGTGAAAAATGTCTTGAGAAAAATCTAAATGTAGGGGCTGGAAAATCATGACATTATTATTCCTTCTGTGCATGCGTGTGTGTGTGATGATATCGGCATTGTCGCTGTGTGGTAAGGGAATCATAGGCCTGTGGTCCGGTAACCGTCATCGGCTTTTAAATGGGTTACAACAAATATAAAACACACACGCACACATGCTAGCTGGCCACACCTGAGCACAGTGACTTGTTAGAAAGAGGAAGTGGAGAACCAGACTAGCATATGACTGCAGGGGACTCATTAGTCATGACTATGACATTTAACCTAAACAAAAATGCTGTCAAGTTCGTCCAGAGGAGCGCTGAGAGTACCATACAAAATCAGTCAGCCGAATCAGATAGCATACAGACTTAAAGACAGATAGCACACCGCTGGACACACCCTGACTAGAGAGAGAAAGATGAGTGTATAACAGAACAGACCGAGGCATTATTTCATTAGCCAACTGCTCAGGTATGTCAGTCAGACACAGGAAACGTATTAACACTGACCATAGTTTACTCTGCTAACCGCACTGTGGCCCTGTGGGACAGAACTGCAGGCCAGGGTCTGTTTACACACATTTAAACACCACGGATCCATAGTTTCTCACACATTTCTCCCTGTGAATATTATTTCCATACACACAATCCATAAGCACACAAATAAAATGACCATGTACCAAGTCAGTCATAAACCCTCATTGCTTTCCATGTGCCTTTCCATCCCACAGAGTTATTATTAAAGTTCCCCCTTTATTAGAATCAATGGGGTTCTATATATATAGTATACAGTGCCATTCCTATATAATCCTACAGGTGGTGTGCTCTAATCGATTTACACATTGACAGGCAGTAAAGAGTCATGTGCTAGGAGCTAAAATAAAATAAAAGTAGACCTTGAATGAACTCATTAAAACCAAGGCTTAACTTTGCACTTCACTACTGTTTTGTGTTTGGCTTAAACACGAGTTGTACCACGTGCTGTCTATAGTCACACATCTCTGAAAACAAAACCTTTCCATTTCTAACCGTCTCGTTCACATAGTCAGGGTTAAGTCATGTGAGACAGTGTTAATCTCTTTTCCAAAGCTAGGCCTCCTCATGCCAAAACAAGCATTGATTCTAATATTTACTTTAACAAGTATTTAAAAAAAAACTTTTAAATTATTTTTGAAATAGAGATAACTCTTAAATTTTGGTAAACTATCTCCATGTACAATATCGTGTATACTTAATAAAGATCTCAGTTCAGCCAGGGAGTAAATATTCCAAAAATATTATTCAATCACTCTCACTCACCATCTTTAGAAGCTAGAAGTTATTTATTCGGATTTGACAGAGCAAAACCCTAAAATGTGTGAAATGTACACATATTTCAAAACAATCAATTACTTAATTTAAAATGAAATTAAATAAATAATTACCACATACACACAGAAAAGGCATCCTAATCGAGCGCATATAAATTATCTATATAATAGTTTTATACAATTTTAAAGCACGGGGAATAAAGGAAAGTTCATGCTGTTTGATCTTTTAGGCTTTCTGGGTTAAAACTGATAATATAATTTAATTATATATTTTTTTTATTATAACCTTTTTATTTATAAACAACTTTCAACTTTATACAGTATGATTTTATTTTTAGAATTTATTTAATTCTATTGTACATTTTATACAGAATTTATATATATATATATATATATATATATATATATATAGTGTGTGTGTGTATATATATATATATACACATACACACACACATATATACACACACACACACTATATGCATACATACATATATACACACACACACATATGCACCCGAACAAACACCATCTATTAGACACTGCTACTATACATTTGTCCTGATTTCCTCTCTACTATATGTTCACTGTTTGTGGTCCCAGTCCTTCCCTGTTTTTCTCCTAATAGAAACGGCATCTCTTCCATGGCTAGAAGGTTGTAATTTGTTACAGGCATCTGGGCGGGCTGAGCTCCTCTTCTTATCTGGAAAGAGGATCACTAGCAAATCATATCAGAGAAAAAGCTTGTTTAAATATAGCCATAATTACTGCAATCATTTCTTGCTGTCTCCCTCTGGCCCTTCCCTCGCACATATTTTCTCTCCCTCTCTCTCTTTTTTCTCCTCAGAATATTTCCTCTTCTTGTCTCCAGTAAATCCTGACTTGTGGTGTGGGCTCTGGGCTGACAGTTGCATGACAAGGAATGTTTCCCTTTGTAAGAGTCCACTTCCTCCTCATGCAGTTTTAGTCTAATTGAAACATTTCCTATTGGGCTCAATCAAGGAGGTAATTACCTAATTATTCGCTTATGCCTTACTCAGACCAATACAGATTGGTAACCATGAGAAAGAACAAGCATGAAAGAAGGAGAGAAACAAAGTCACTGGATCATTTTCGTCAGATGATATATATGACAGCAAGTAAACAATACAATCTAACTACTGGTTCAGACTACAATTTTAATTTTTTTTTTTTACATGCATGGTTGACTCTAAAGCTGATTCTAATTTAGTCTCGACCACAGTGTGAAGCCTGAGATTAAAAACCACAGATTAAAGGAATTCTAATTTTTATGTAGGAAACCGAGTTGCATCAGGAGAAGGATGTTATGAAACAGGGTAAGGGATAGGGGAGCTTGCCAGACGTTTTATGAGCTAGTAACAAAAAGTATTATCAAAAGGAGAGAGAGTGAGAGAGCTGAGACGACAGGGAGACATTAACAGTACTGGAATGTTTTGTCCCAGCTGAACCCATTTCCAACACATTTAATAATTAGACAGCTCATAAAATACAAATATATCAGCCTCAAGGATAAAAAGACTTTTTTTCACAATTCTCTCTGGCCTTAGGCTAGGCCTCACAAAAAAACACTGGTTTAGACCATAATAAACACGATCGGTCTATTAATTGTAAGATTTGACAACTCAATCAATAAATCATGTGTAAAATCCATCTCGGGACTGAAGAACAAGGAGAAAAGCCACACACATAACACATCCTTTTGAAAAGAAATATTTCAGATAAACACATTAAAAAATGAAAATGACCAACCTGTAAGGAAGCCAGTATATTCCAGACTTTAAACTTAGACTCGAAAGCTGGGGTATTGAATTAAAAATTAAAAAGGGCAGGTCAATAAAATGTCCTTCGGGTTTAAGTCTGAATTTTATTTTCGTGTAAGGATTTAGATCTGTAGATATGTAGCTACTGTAAGTCTATAAAAAATAAGCAATTTTAAAGTACAGCATTTGTCAATTTCCTGTAACAACGTTAAACATATGAACAATTTGAACTTGGATGGCCTTGTACATTTCCTTGCATTTGTATGAAATATCAACAACAATTTTTATGCAATCTTTAGTGAATCGTGATTTGCGTGCTGTTGGGATGTAAATAAATGTGAAACGTGGCTTTGTCATACTAGGCTCACAGTTTAGATACTGTACATCCCCACTGCTGCAGATATGCTCGCTCAAACAATCTGTGTTTTGTCTAGAGGGGAAAAAGCAGTAGATCACTGGTGTATTAAGCATTCTCATTTATCAGAAAAAAGATCAGGGTCCGGATTGAACTGTCACTCAGTCTGGATCTGGACTGCGGTCTGCCATTTAGCGATGCCTGTTCCAAAGGGTCATCACCATCATCGACTATATATATATAGGGTAGTCGAAAATTCTGGATCAATTGGATTCTTCCTTGTATTCAATTTGATATTTTTCATTTTATGTCAGATCCACAAATGCCTTTAGATTCACAATTAACTTCAGAGGATATAACAATCTGAGGTCAGTAGTCCATCTTAATCAGAGCAGAACAGTCATTGCACTAAAGCAGAAAATCACCTCTGCATGTAACATCAGTTGTAAGACAGAAAGACATTTTTGGTTTTGTTTCCAGTGCATGCACATGTTCTGCAAGGACAGAGGCTATCAATTTTAGCAATTATACATAAAGTATAATTTATATTTTTAAATATACTATATACTTTTTTCTGTCCCTTCAGGCTTTTATGTTGCATTTTTATACAAACATAATATAATAGGAATGAGAATTATCGATACCTAGTTGTTGATATGGTTTGCATTGCAATTCTATAAGTATCAAGATTTTTTAAATTAATATTCTGATTCAATATATTTTTTTAACTACTACAGTATAATTTGCTTGTACCATTCAGGATCCTGTGCTGCCTGCCAATGTGTGAATAGTTTAGAGCGCATCACCTGTAGGATTATAGAGGAGCGGCGTAATTCTACCAAGTCAATGGTAAAAATAAATGAAAAAAAAAAAAGATTTTGGAGTCAGTGCAGTGATACTACACTGTATCACTACACTGTATCACAAATGTGTAAGGAGTTTGTCTTTTGCATTTATACATCAAACTATATATCAAACTCAAAGCTTGATGCAAATTAAACTGACGCTGCATATTTAAACCATTTTGACTAATTTGGTTTGTAATAAAATGTTCAAGTAGGGGATAGGATGTTCAGTCATGTTTTCTTTCGCTGTCGCGAATGTCTCAGCAGATTACAGAAGCAGAAAGAGAAGCAGAATCGTATAAAACGTTTACGGTTCTTATCCAGAACAAAATATCGCATGTTATAATTACAGTAATAATTTCGCACGGATCAAATCTGATCTTTGCATTCTTTTAAAATGTTTATAAAGCAGAAATTCACAAAGCAATATATAAATCGGTCGTGTCGGCTGATGGTTTCAATAGCAAGCGTGAGCTGCTGGGGTTTTAAATCCGTCATTTGGATCCAAGGAATAATCGCTGAGCTGTCTGGACTTAAGCACACATGCTGCAGCTTAATTCACCTGAGCTGCGCAGCCAAATTTCAGCAACATGCGACCACTGTTGTCTAAACAAGCGCTGTGAGGCAGGCAGCAGAAGAGAGGCCCTTTCTGCACAAAGAAAGCAGTTAGAATAGGCAAGCACACACACACAAAGTCACATATGTTGCACAGAAGAAATAAAAAAGACGCACACTGGGTGGGCTATTTTTTTCACTGCATGTACATTAATCTTACATGCAAAACTATGCCAGTATTCAAACACCAACACAAACAGACACACACTAGTACAGTATAACCAAGTGTGCACACCATATTGTGTGGAAAGATAAAAGTCCACCTGTTTTCGAACAGAGGAACTTAAAAACGGAAGTGCATGGGATGCTTTTCCATTCTGATTAGTCGCATGATTGGAAGCACAATGTGCATGTGCATATATGTGTGTGTATCTTTGTGGCTCATCGCTCAGTCCTTAAAAGCTAAAGTGCAAGGGAAAAAAAGCAGGACAGAAAGAGAGGAATGGAAAGAGTGAGCGACAAGAGAGAATGAGAGAAAGAGAGGGAAGGATTAAGAATATTCGCCCAGGTGGTCCTGTGCCCCTGCTGCCGCTGGGCAGAGCTCTGACGTGAGGGGGAGAACTTGAAACCCATGCAAATGTGATCACTTCTGCTCCCACTGATTGGAACTGCAGCGTATGATTAAATATAATTGCAAAAAAACCTTTTCCAAATGCCTCGGCAGTCTGGGGGAAAAAAAAAAGCGTAGAGGAAGGATTTAGAAGTCATTCTTTGTCTTTGAAAGAGAGACGGAGGGAGGAGGGGAGGGGGGAGGTTCCGTCTCTTAACTTTGTGTGTCCATGAGGGTTAAATACAGTGTGTGTGTGTGTGTGCGCGTGCATGTGAGAACCAGGACTGTTTTCATTGCTGCTGGAGGGAGCTGGTCGCTACATGCAGGGGGCTGCAGATAGCGATGCGGATTTGCTAGCAGATAAAGTAGCACAAGGTTCAGGAGCCGAGTGTCACCGGCCTGATGATTGATGGCCAAGGCGGAACGCTTAAGTCAACAGTGCATGAGCACGTCCAGGCCATCCCCGGCAAATGAAAGCGCAGTGCCGTTCCACTCAGCACCCATTTAAGGGTCAGGAGTCTCCGTGCACCCGCAGCTCAGCTCACGCCATTATGTTATCAAAAATACCTCACACACAGGAGGCGGCTAGGGGCTAATATCAACACATGGTTTTCAGATGAGAGGAAAAGAGAAAGTGAGACACACAGACAGAGAGAGAGAGAGAGAGAGAGAGAGAGAGAGTACTACACACAAGTGTTTGGGTGGTGGTGCTTCCTCATCTATTAGTCAGCCATTAGTGAGTGTGTGACAGGATTTGGGGGTTCGGGGTCACTGAGAAGGGGAGCAGGTGTCCCTCGATGATCTGTCTGCTGTTCTACTTCAACAGCTTAATCATTAAAACACACAACCCGCTATCCGTTCTGATACTCTCTGGCTGTGAAACCTGCATTAACGTTGCTTGCCAGAGAGGGAAAGATGACAAATATTCGGTGTCTTTTTCTTCAAAAGGGGGGGAAAAAAAACTACAGCTGTGTTTAGGACTGTGTAAGAATGTGTGTGAGTGTATATGTGTGTGTGTTCTGGAGGTTAATTACAGTACAGGGAGATCATTAATAAACTCGATCGATGTGAAAATAAAGACTGGAATCTTTTCTCAAAATATCCCGAATGCCAACAACTGTGCTTTTGGTTAGGCTTTAAAGCTATGGATTTCTCAACTGGGCCTTTTTTTTTTTTTTTTTTGCAAATGACAAAACCATCATAATAAAAATCGGATTTTATATCGTTCTGTGCAGAATTATCCGAAAGGGTCTGTAACATAACAGGATTATATAAAAAGAAGGTGTTTACTGTACTATTAATGTACAGTCTATTAATGCTTTGTATATACCTTAATCCAGGCTTAGTACACGGAAGGAAAATGTTTGGCCTACTGAACATTAATAATAAAAGGCACAGTAAGAATAATATTTAAACAAAGCACTTTTTCAGCCAAAGGTTTCCACAAGGACGAGACTAGTCAGATATCCCTGTGATCATGTGTGCATTTGGTCTTCTCCAATAGATAAAACCATGCTCGCACACATGCACACACATCACAGACTCCAAAGCTCTTTGGTTGAGAATAAACTCCGCAATCTCATCAGCTGCCCTTTAAACAATGCAAAATTAAATTCTCTATATTTAATTTTGAAATGCGGCCCATCTGCAGCGTAACATGTAACGTTCTATATATATATATACAAACAAGTCGAAATGTCTCCCCCCTCCCCAGAGAGCACGAGAGCACAAGAAAGCGAGGCAGTGCAGTGGTTTAGAGCATTTTCATCAGTGTGTTTGTCTTCCACTCCAAATGAATGGCAGATGCTGCGAGGAAGGGTATGAAGCAGCAGCGAGACCTTTTCGAATGGCCTCAGAACAAGGGAACGAGAGGGAGGAAAGGAAGACGAGGAACACCACACACACGCTCGCAAACATACACGAAATCACCCAGATTTCTTTGCCGATATCTTATTGCTGCAATCTCCAGTTGATTAAGAGCAGGCCAGGCTGCTAAGCAGAGTGTATTTAGAGATAAGATGGACGGGCGGAAAGGCTCAGGATCCGACTGCGCTGATATTCTGGAGGTCTTGGCTACGGTGGGGCCGAGTACAGGAACAGCACCTCAGGGGCCATGTTAACTACGTCCATAGAGAGCCCACTATCATGGCTGCACATCACACCGCACACAACAACCAACCACTTCACTACATACAAAGATCAGATGGTGAACCAGAGGCTGTTACGGGAGACACGGAGCTGAAGGGCTTTAGCCAGGCACACATAAGAATGAAATCTCCAGACTCATCCCCCTGCTCTACTTTCCTATCTGTTCATGTTTCACATCGATACAGGTTATTGTTTTGTTTTTGTTTTTTTGCTTAAAGAAGGTGAATAGCAGAATTGCAAAACCCAGACACCTGAATATTTTCCATATCAAATTTGAATTGCACCATAATGTACACGACATAAAACGTGAAACTCACAATAGGATATTATGTAAAGTGGTATAAAATTGTAGCAATCTGCTTCTGCTAACTTCACCTTCCACTCCTCTTGGCGAAGTCGCCTCTTGTTCTATTCCCGCACATCTCTCCTGCCGAGTCTCCCAGCTGCAGCCCAGGCTGAGTACCTCTGATTTGGGTTAAGTGATTATTACCCCACTGTGGTTTGGGAAGAGATGCAGTCTGGAAAGAAGACAGCACACACACAATCTCCCACACACAGAACCCTATTGTGCACGTGTATGCATGCCGTGTGTTTAGATGCATGGCTGAAAGCCCACGTGACCACATGGCAAATTGTTTAACATTAAAGGACATTTAAGTAAGGCGTCGGACACTGAATTCAGTCCCGCGGCTCATCCGAGGGAAAGAGAGAGAAAGAGAGGCGCAAACACTTATTTACGAGCCTGAGTTAAACTGTCTCTCACTGTGTAATTCTTTAGTTTTTACTGCAGGCTGGGGTGAACAAAGTGCACGTTCTGTTATTCTTCCTTCCTCCTCTCCCTACATAAACTGTGCAGATTTAGAGCAAGGTTTCATCACTTCCACAGGGACCTGCATTAGCACCGCTTCAGGTCTACACACTACTGACTCCCAAGCACTAAGGATGGACCGCTGCATCTTAATCAGCCCCATCTCGTCTGGTCTCAATGCACACTTGCTTCCAATTGAGTCATTTTTTCCTTAAAACAAGTACTACAAGGATTCATTATTGCATAAATTGACATTTGAAGATATTTGTTTTAAATATGGTAGAAGGAGACGAAACCAGGAAATCATTCAAAACAAAATAATGTAATCCGAAAGACACTTAGATCAGTGTTGTTCAGGCTGGATGTACACGCAGGGTCAGCGTTTCGGTGTCCTATTTATTTCCTTTAGCAGCGAAGTAATAACTGTTTAATGCCTTAAAGATGGATCATCAACAAATTCACTAAGCTGGAAAAAGAAGCTCCCACTATCGGTAGAAACGTGCGGTAAATAAAAACAAGGATTCGACAGTCAGAATGGCAAACAGAAAGAAGTGATATTTGAAACCTGGATATTAAATAAAAACATTCATTCACATATTACAGCTTCAGGAACCAAATGTAGCATATCAACTTAAACTGATTAAAAAATAAATATATTTGTGTGGTGGTTAGGTTAAATATGCAATAAGAAATGCACATCAGTCCATTTAAATACGTTAAACATTCGAAATATTAACAATTACTTTTTAAATAATTTAAATAATCAATAAAACATACCTTAATAACTGATATACAAAATAAAAAAAATAAAAATGAAAAAAAAAAACACACCACCACTGATTTATTTAATCTGATCAAATACTGACAGCACTTCATAGAAAATAATATACATAAATAATATACATTATTAAAATGAATATTTTGTTTAAATATTTATAAATAATATACAGATAAAGAAATATATAAATATGACATATTTAAATTACTTTACTTATATATTTTAGTGCTGTCAATCACTTTTAATCTAGTTAATCACAGTAATAGGCTGTGATGAATTCCAAAATCAATTTTAAAATATCCAGATTTACTTGTATTATAAGAATAAAGAAATGCATGACAAACTGGTGGGAAACAAATTATGCAGATTATGCAGTTTTATAATATTTTAACAATATTTTACAAATGTTAAAATAAAATATCTGGAATGGGACCGGCACTGCTTGCAGTGGCTGGGTAGTACGTGAAGTGGCTAACACACTGACAGCGGGGCTCGAACCCGGATTCCCAGGTCCAGACATCAATATCCTAGAGCCTTAACCGCATTAGCCACCATGTAGAACCTTTTTATAATAAAAAACGTTAAACGTCCTCAGTTATATCATTATTATTAAACATGCCGGGAAGCCATTAGGATCCAACTTCGTCATATGATTAATTTGAGTAAAAAAAAATATATATATATAGTAATGCATTCAAATTTCTAGATCAGTCATATGCATTAACACATTTATATTGACAGCCCTGTATATACAGTACATACTGTACATACACACACTGTGTATATATACATACAGTGGCTTGCAAAAGTATTCGGCCCCTTTGAACTTTTCCACATTTTGTCACATTCCAGCCACAAACATGAATCAATTTTATTGGAATTCCACGTGAAAAACCAATACAAAGTGGTGTACACGTGAGAAGTAGAACCAAAAATCATACATGATTCCAAACATTTTTTAACAAATAAATAACGTGGGGTGTGCGTAATTATACAGCCCCCTGAGTCAATACTTTGTAGAACCACCTTTTGCTGCAATTACAGCTGCCAGTCTTTTTGGGTATGTCTCTACCAGCTTTGCACATCTAGAGAATGAAATCCTTGCCCATTCTTCTTTGCAAAACAGCTCCATTCTAACACATGGATATGTTTTGTTTTAAACCTTTCCATTGTTGCCCTGGCTTTATGTTTAGGGTCGTTGTCCTGCTGGAAGGTGAACCTCCGCCCCAGTCTCAAGTCTTTTGCAGACTCCAAGAGGTTTTCTTTCAAGATTGCCCTGTATTTGGCTCCATCCACCTTCCCATCTATTCTGACCAGCTTCCCTGTCCCTGCTGAAGAGAAGCACCCCCAGAGCATGATGCTGCCACCACCATATTTGACAGTGGGGATGGTGTGTTCAGAGTGATGTGCAGTGTTAGTTTTCCGCCACGCATATCGTTTTGCATTTTGGCCAAAAAGTTCCATTTTGGTCTGATCTGACCAGAGCACCTTATTCCACATGTTTGCTGTGTCCACCATGATTTTCTGTTAACAATGGCTTTCTTCTTGCCACACTACCATAAAGGCCAACTTTGTGCAGTGCACGACTAATAGTTGTCCTATGGACAGATTCCCCCCTAACCTGTGCTGTAGATCCCTGTAGCTCATCCAGAGTCACCATGGGCCTCTTGGCTGCATTTCTGATCAGCGCTTTCCTTGTACGGCTTGTGAGTTTAGGTGGACGGCCTTGTCTTGGTACAGTAGGTTCACAGTTTTGCCATACTCCTACCATTTCTGAATGATCGCTTGAACACAGCTCCGTGGGATGTTCAAGGCTTTGGAAATCTTTTTGTAGCCTAAGCCTGCTTTAAATTTCTCAATAACTTTATCCCTGACCTGTGTAGAGTGTTCTTTGGACTTCATGGTGTTGTTGCTCCCAATATTCTCTTAGACAACCTCTGAGGCCGTCACAGAGCAGCTGTATTTGTACTGACATTAGATTACACACAGGTGCACTCTATTTAGTTATTAGCACTCATCAGGCAATGTCTATGGGCAACTGACTGCACTCAGACCAAAGGGGGCTGAATAATTACGCACACCCTACTTTGCAGTTATTTATTTGTAAAAAAAAAAAATGTTTGGAATCATGTATGATTTTTGTTCCACTTCTTAATCGTACACCACTTTGTATTGGTCTTTCACGTGGAATTTCAACGAAATTGATTCATGTTTGTGGCTGTAATGTGACAAAATGTGGAAAAGTTCAAAGGGGCCGAATACCTTTGCAAGCCACTGTATGTGTATACACACACACACACACACATATATCTGTTATTACACGTGATTGAAATAGAAATGAAAAATGAAACCTATATTAAACATACCATGACAGTATGTGTGCAGCGATAAAAGATATGAGCAGGAAAATAATCCAGAAAATGTCAGCTTGTGTGAATTACAAAAACTTATGCTGAAGGCACGGTGCGCATGCTGAGTGAGCTACGATTTTTCTTATTTCGTGGTCTTGCAAATGACATGCATTTCCAAGCAGTGTGTCATGACCATGTCAGAAGACAATGATTAATCACTATTAATCGCCATAAATAACGCTAGTTTCTCGAATAAGTTCGGTCATAAATATGTAACTGTCATAAGTGCATTCGTTCTGTGTGGCACTGACATGATTTGAATTATATTTGAAGTTTTAAAAAGGCAGCCCACATTTAGCAGGCCATTCCCAATAAATTTCTATTAGAGAAAAATAACCGATCAAGTCAGAAGTACTGTATCCATGTAGCAATCACGGTTCATGTGCCCTGCTCTCCTGGTGACCCATAGCGGTATGTTTTATCAGTATCTATCATTTGCTCCAAAACAACTTACATTTTACAATTTACATAAATACATACAGTATGGCCCCTTAAAAAGCACGCACACAGACAACACACAGCATACTCTCCTCTAAGATAATATACTCTAATCATTCTGCACTTATTCTGGATCTGAACAACTTGTGAGCTTCAGTTAGTTCAGAATTGGTGACTTTACTTTAAACTTCATAGTACTTGTCTATTTTTCTATTTAGTTAATAAATAAAAACACTGCTTTAATGCCCTACCTGCTAATAGTGGTGCCATTTGAATTAAGCAGTCCGGCTTTCTCTTGTTTTAAAGAGTGATGCAGGAGCATGTCAAACCTTCAGTCTGTCCAGCTCTCTTACCTCCTCAATTGTACGCTCTACGGTTTATAGTTCTATGCGCTATCACATTCACATTCACTGATCAGACACAACACTATCACCACCGGAAGTGAATTAAATACCATTGATTACCAATTATATACCAGTTAAGTGGTGAAAGGATCATGGGTATTTGAAGCTCATCTATGCCAATGGGGACGAAAGTCCAGTCCATCTAAACCAATCGAACAGAAAAGCCAATGCGGCACAAACTGCTGCAGTCAATGCTGGTTATGATAGAAAGGTATCAGAACATCAACTACATCACAGCCTGCCATGTATAGGGCATAACAGGCAAAGAGTTTATCATCATTAACCTAATTCTGACAGAGCATCCGTGTAACACGTCTGACAAACAAGTCTGTTCGATAGAGGCCTCATCCCGCCATCCAACATCTCAGTGCCAGAAACCACCGCACACATCCAGATGTCTTGTAAAGTCAGCCCGGTGGCTCAGGGAGAACCTACACAATATTGGACATAATGTTTTGGATTTTCATGTTATCGCTAATTGGTGTAACTGTATTGCAGTCTGGAATGTTTGCCGTCTCCATTGCTTCAATGTTTTTATGATTTCTAATTAATATGACTTAAATTAAATGGAACAAAACCTGTATTATGTGTGAGATCACTAATTTCTTCTAGTATTAAACATCATTTTAACTGCATTAGCAACTTTCCCCTGTGACACGAGTGCAGCAGACCACAGCTAACTTCTAACAGGGATAATGAAAATCTGCATCGACTGACATATAAGCATTGAAATCACGAAGAACATCACCACCATTTAATGTGTTTCAGGGTGGAGTTTCCATCTAATCTACAGATATGGACATCAGAAAAATACAGCTGCATAACCGATGCATACTGTAAGTGCGTCAAATGTATAAAAAGCATTCGCCAAGGTATAATTAGGTAATGCTGGAAAGAAGGATTCCCCTTTCAAAAAATAAACACTGTAGGCCAGTGGGAAATGCAAATACGCGCTGGTACTGAGTGAGCCTCAGATTAGCCGTATTGCTCTAGTGCATGTGGATGATGACTCACTCATTGCTGCTCACATTGGCACAGAAGGGGTTTCCATATCTGGCTCTCTGTGTGCTCTGCTCTCGCTTTCAAAACAAGACCAGTCCAAAGAGCAAACATCAGCTGGGAGACCACCAGGGTGACTCGCTCCCCTTGTATTTGTTTAAACTTTCACGGCTTGGCTCAGCTACTCCGGGGCCATCTTTCACCCTTTGCCTAGTTTGCACCCGCAGGCAACAGGCAACGGAAGTGTCTTCCTCCAGCTGACCCTGGTGGTGATGTTGCCCTCTGGCCTTCAGTCATGGCGGGGGTCCTGACCCTTTCAACTCTTCCCACCAGGGCTGACCGGCTCTGGGCCATTTGCACAGGCCTCATCTAGAGAGGAAGTAAGTCATCTGCGTTCGCCCCTACTAACAGACCGAGGCTGCAATACTGCAGGCCAAGACGGTTGGGAAAGGAATGAGTTGAAGAGATGGATGAGCTCTCAGGGTGGTCAATGCATCTGGATGCCGAATGCTGAGGCATTGATGAGCGTGGGCCAGAGGAGCTACAGGCAGTCTGTTGTTTTATCTTCCCCTGCGATTCCCTCACTGGCCATTAATGCCGGGTCATAAATGGACGGTGCTCGAAACATATTTGAGTCGTGATGTCATGAGCATGTTTTATAGTGCTTGCAGTCAAAACACAACCCAGCATCCACATGTGTGAGGTAAGATTCCCCCTCTCTCACTTCACTCACACCTACGCTCGCTCTCTCCCTTGTTCCTGCAGCTCACAAGCCAAGGAGCTGCTGCTGCTGGGAAGAACAGGCATGAGATGAGGCAGGCTGTCTGGGCTCAGGATGGAAAACTGGGACATGGTTTATGATCTGTGCTCCCTATCTTCCAATAAAATTCACACCAGAGCTTTTTCCAGTGGAGCAGCATCACCAGCTGCCCAGCCAATGATAACAGGCTGACGCGCGTGGAGAAGCAGTCCAAACACATCAAGAGAAGCTGTCCGTGGTGGAAATGCCTGCAGGCCACTTTTTCTACATCATCTCTCTTTCCACAGCCTTCTGAAGCCCGAGCACACAAGCACACACACATACAGGGATCCCCATTTAGCCTCACTGCTAATGACTTGCAGCACTAATTGAACCATGCAAGATTCCATCTCCTCCCTTTCAGGACACAGGATGAAAGCACCTCATTATTTGGTGAGTTCCTCCTGTGGATGAAGGTTTGGTTGATTAGACAGTTGTCAGTAGGGCAGGAAGTAAAACGAGCAAGTTAAAACTTCGGAAAAAAAAAAAAGGTACTCCTTCAAGAAAATAAAAAATAATAAAACTGAAAGATTATGCCAAAAAGTCAATAATAAGACAAAAGGCCCAAAAAAAAAAAAAAAAAAAGAGAGAGAGGGATGAGTCTAAGAACTCCACTGAGCCGATCTAATAAACAGATGCAGAAAATGATGCAAGAAGGAGGCCAGACGATTCTGGGATAACATGCAATATTATAAGCCTGGATAAAGAAAACAGAAACAACAACAGAACTACACAAGCTATATGGAATTCAGGACATCCTCGCAACCTGAGACAACAGGGCCATCTGCAATGTTCCCATGCCACAGTAAATCACTGCACTGTGAGCGCTGACAGGACCCAGAGTCGCCCACAACGATGCAGAGTGGAAAAATGCACATGTGTATTCTCTCTTCTCCTTGAAATTCAAGGTAACGAGTGATTTGCACAGTTAAATCAAAAGCAAGTGTACGTGAAGTGAATTTTGACTTTGTGAGAACAACATAAAGGCCCTTGAACATGCTTCACATTAAAGATATGAAAGGACACTTTAATCCGTTCGCCTTCCTCTCACAAAAGCAGGTCTCACAGAGACCGATTCTGTTAGTCATAAAAACATGCGTTGGGCTAATGTACCAAATGTGTACCACATTATTGTCATTATTGTTATGATTCATTTTAGGCAGTGCAGGACAGGGTTGTATATACACTCCCATACTGCTAAAGAGGAATAAGCCGGACGGGCTTTCCATCCAGTGCTGGAGGTACGCTTATCTTAGATTTGAGGCTTATCATCCTTCTGATCTTTCTCACACACATGCACACACACAGAGGACCACAGCAGCGCTGATGTGTGGGAGGTGGTGTATCGCGTAGCCCTGTACAGAGACGTCTATGTCAAAGTAAAACTGCTTCTGACAGAGCGATGGTAGTGAAGAGGTGGGCCCTCCACATCCTCCCTTCCCTTCCCTGCCTCCGTTGCTTTAGGAGATCCTATCGTTCCTCCCGCAGACTAGATTTCTTGGGTGACTTCAAAGCTTGTTCACTAAGTGTTTAGAAGAATGCGATGGAAACAGGAAAATAATGTTCTGATTTCTGTAAACTTTATAACATCTGCTTTTGCTTAGTGTTGGTGCAGCACAGAGCGGCGCCTCCACTCTGCTCTTTTTTTTTTTTCCTTTTTTCCCCCCACAGTTTAAAAATCACCTCACACACTGAATCCAGAATGGCAAAGTGAAAAACAGGAATATACTCTGCTCGGTGTACAATCAGGGGAAAAAAAGAAAACAGATGGTTTAATGACAAGGGACAATTAAGCCAACATTTTCTCCAGTTAACCCTGTAACGACATGATACATATGAGCTGGTTAACTGGTCAGCCAAACTGTTCAATATAATCGTATTATATAATTCATTATAATAAGGGGTTTTGTGGTTAAGTGAAGTGATTGCCCAAGGCCAGACCAAGTCATCATAAATGCACTCTGTGACAGAGAAAAGTACCTCTGGCGTGCACAAAAGTCCCGGTGCAATTTGTTGCGTCTGTCTCTTTATGCTTAAAAAGGTACCATGACAAGTCTCCTGCACATACACACACACACACACACACACACAAATCTGCGCCCAAGGGCTTCTTCTCCTTTCCCTAACTCAATCATGCTCGGGTTTCACTCTCGCCCATCCGAGTACAACTCACTTCCTCCTCCGAACTACCCCCCGGCCTTAAACCGCAGCCTTCCCTGAGCAACTCCCTCCACAATGCACGACACCCTCAGTGCTGTCTAAAGTTAACAGCTATGTTCATCAAGACGTGTTGAGTAGAGTCTGACACGGATAAAAGAATTATTTCACTGGTTCCAGGTGACGGAGAAGACGACGACTATAGTAGTTTCACGCATTTCAGAATGAAAGGGGATCTGAGGGGAATTTAAGAGCTATGAGAAACGATGGAGTGATTGTTTTTTTGCCCTTAGTTTCCATCACACTGGCTAAACTAAGCGAAGAGGAACATCAGTACTCAATTGTAGATGAGGCAGTTCTGCACGAGACTGGGCGACCAGTCAGAGAGCCGGGCAATCAACAGAAATTTAGAACAATGTCAGTGAACCCAGCTGACGCCAAATACCAGCTGAAGCAACCTCCCTCTACTCTGATCTGCTCTCTGTCATCGCCTATTCATCTGTTCAGAGCTGTCACAGTGCATTGCATTGTTTGCACATGCCATTGTTCTATGCGATGGGTACGTATTTAAGGCTAATAACTAACAGCTGGCTTGTGCCGGGTTTCCACTCAAACACGCAGGGCACGTTATAAACATTGTTGTGCTGCGTCCTTTTGTGAGCGCACAGGTCGGGGTCAAGTGTGTGGGCTGGTCGGGTTCAGCGCAATGTGCTAGGCTCTGTATTTTTGAACACTACACAGAGATGCTAGGAGCATAGCTTAGGTCAAAGTATTGCCAGAACCTCAAGTGTTCCATGCTCTTACAGTAAGGGGAGTTTCTTGCCGAATGAAGGTCATTAAGGTGGACACGAGGAGTGTGTGCGCACGGTGTGGATGATTGGGGTACGGGTCCAGGGTCTGGCGGCCTACGGGCTACAGGTCGAAGCATTTGAAAAAGTCATTTCCTCACTTTCCTGCAGCAGGAAAAACAGCAGACCAGAGAAAATAAACGAAAGGGGAAATAAGCGAAAACAAATTACGGTGAGCGACACTGATAGAACGGACGCCACCAGCTATGCGTTGAGAAATGAAAGAAAAGAGAACGCACGGAGTGAAATCTACGGAAACGAAGAAGCGGCGAATCTTTAATCCCGAGGAGAAAGGCGTGTTAACGAAGTGAGAGCACAACTAGAAGATGTGCTGTGACAGCTGAAAGGATCTAGTGTATGGCTACAAACACACATGGCCCTGATTTCCAGTTAATCAGTTGTATGTGTAGCAGTAAACATGACATTTAGGTAACACCTCTCCCCTCCTGCTTGTAGTTTGCTCTGATCATGAGAATGTGGGTTTTAATAATTTTCTAATTCTCCACAACTGCGTGCTTACCAAGTAAACATTCAGCGGCTGTTTGTCTCAGCTTGTGACTGGCTAACATGCTCCGAAAAGGGGGAAAAAAAAGAAAAAAAGGAAGAAAACGAAAAGAAACTCAGCGCCGTGTCATCATTTCAATGTCACTTCGGTTCAGATCTGTCGCCAAACGTCCCTCTACCTACTTCCTTCGTGTCTCACTTCCTGTTCCTGTTGCCTACTATAATGATAAATGGGCTCAAGCTCCATTCAATTACCCCGAGAGTGCAAAGAGACAGGAACAATGCGAGCCAGCCAGCGCAGTGCTGCATGGGCCTTCTGCATTCTTAGTGACAATTTAGCTTAATTAGCATCAACTTCTGCTCCATCCATCATACTCCTCAAGAAACATAAACAAACTGTCAGCTCTAGCGTAACAAACCGATCACCCAGCTACTTAACACAAATTATTCTTACATGAAATGCTGCTTCTCAGGCAAGCTTCCCCCTCTAGGCCATTTGGGAGAACGGATGGCTATTAAAATTGAAGACATATGTTCCAGTCAAGTTCAACTCCCCAGTCTGCTGCGGCTGACGCGGTGACAGTTCGGGTAGGTTGGGAGACAGTCAGTGTGGAGGAGACCGGTCGATCCAGGAGAGGGACGTCTCTCACACACACACACACACAGCTATGGTAATAATATTATGACAGGAGAGATAGTAATAGGATTAATATAACCATCAGCTGATGTCATGTCTACAAGGATGAGCTGCAGCAGAACTGGATTTCAAGCTTTGGGATTCTCACACTGGAGCCTGTTTTCACATGATGACAAACCTTTAGCCTTTTGCAGATTTGAACGTCTGGGAAATTTGGAATCGAACATCTTTTTTTAATCAAGTAATTCGTCTGCTAATTAGTACGTGGTGGGAATCAAGCTCTGTAATTCCTTGAAAAAAAACTTATAATTACAGATTTTTCCCCCAGCTATCCTTTTGTTTTTTTTATACAAATTATTTGCCTTTTATAAAACTAGGAATTTATGACTTAAGAAAAAAAAATTACATAAACAGTACTAGGGAAAAAATTTAAATAATGATTAACTGCGCTGTGGTGAGCAACCTTTACCTCCCTCTAGTCTTTAGATGCATTCGAGACGTAAGGATACTGAAACAAAACTGTGAAACAAAAATGTGAAAGAAAAAACAAAACACTGCTTTATTGCTTGTGTGTCTCACTAGTTGTATAAGTCAGAATCCACGGGGTATGCGTTATAAGCAGCTAAATCTCACGTTAAGAAATATTATTGTGTTATTATTCTGTAAAGCGCACCACTATTTGGAAAAATAACAAAATAATTCACATTTTATAAAATGATGATGCTGGAGCTAAAATATTAACATCGTATTAATAATTTACCATCAGCAAGGTGATGAATAAATCAACCCCGGTTCATTCCTAAATAGTGCTGGGAGATATGACGTCAATCAATATCATAATTAAATAAACATTTTACATTGATTATGATTAATGAACAATAAGTATTTCTTTTGTTCATTCTTTTTTTTCCTTTCTTTTTTTCCTTCTTTCCTCAGTTTTCTGACAAGGTTTATACTGTAAATACAGTATACTTAACTATTAAAACCGGGATATTTTTTCTCCTTCATGTTGTTTGTGTGTGTTCAGTTCGGTAGTATGTTTTAAAGGAAACAGCACGTGAACACACAATGGGGACAGTCTTAACATATTTAAAAAAATATATTAATAAAATTAAATAATAATAATAATAATAATAATAATACTAGACATAGGCAAGATGAAGTGTTCTGAACGACGGTTTCAATTAATATCAGTTATCTGCACAGCCTACTCCTAAGATACTGTACATTTAGAAACTATTTCTGTTTAGAAGCTTAAAGCTAAAGATTAATTTGACATGTAATATGTTAATATTGATCCATATTGCATTTCGAGTGTTTTCTTTCAAGGAAACATTTTCCATTCTAAAAAAAATTCCATTCTTAAATCCATGTGAAAAAATAATAAAATCCAATTGGACCTCAGAAGGATAATGAAACTGCTTGTTTGTTAGAGGTTGGCTGTAGTGTCTATGATACACTATTAATGACACATGTTTACATCATGTAAATGACATGGAACATTATCACGGCCAGACAATATTTTATCATGTTTACTCAGAATCATTTAGTTTAAATTTGACATACAGTTTAGACATTCTTTGAAAAAGAAATATACATCTCAAAACAAAATGTTAAAACGTGCCAGCTTGATACAAGCTCAAGTTTGACTTTGTGGTTTCATTAAACTTCAATTCAGCATTCCCTTTGTTCTTAATCCTAGAAGTCACTGTTTATGGGGCCTCGGTGGTTAAAAACGTGGCAGCTAGCCATGCGTTGTCTTGTACAGTACAGTACGTCTCATCATTGGTGCTAAAGGTTTAATACTGTACGCACTCATTCAACATGTATGTAATAGGAGTTAAAAGCTTTACTTAAAGCTGTACAGTAATATTAGTTGATAGTACATTTATATTGGGTAATTCAGACCATTTTGGATTAATTTTTTTTTATTATTTTAAATAGAATTCAATACATTTTTGAAAAACAAATAATGATTTTTTTCTCATAGGCAAACAATTTTTGAGTATATGTGTGTAAGTTTGCATAAAGACATTTGCAGAACAATTTGTGATGTTTGGGTGCATTTGCCTTTATTTATTTGTATTTGATTTAATGTACCAGAGCAAATAAAATCCTTTATTTATTCTTAAATTACCCAATTACCCAAAATATTGTTTAAATATTGTTAAAGTATTTGTGAGTGTTGAGGTGCTCAATGTTGGTGGGACTTTTGCAAAGTCTGCAAATTTAAATTTTACTGTACACAGTAAAAACTGTATATATATATATAACTTTTTAAAAACTTTTAAAACAATATATATATATATATATATATATATATATATACACACACACACACACAGTGTCATGATTGCAATACAATTAAGGCTACATGTTGAGTGTTTAAGGACTTCTGCATTTAAATTTGCAGACTTTGCAAAAGTCCCACCTCATTGAGCACACTTCAACTTTCCCTTTCCTTTTTGATGTTATGTAGCATTTGAAATACTTGACTAATTGACTAGGAAGTTCGGCCGGATACACTTGTTGTTTTAGAGGGCTGATGGCAAACCTCACTCATCTCGGCCGAAAACAGACTATGCAAACGTTAGGAGCGAGAAATATTCAGAAACCTAAAAAAAAAAAAAAAAAATGCAATGAAGCCACAAAAAAAAAAAAGACAAATCGTTCTTCTTTTTTTTTTTCTCCCTCTCCCACCCAAGGTGATTCCTTCTACATTAAAAACACCATACATAGTGTGGAAGGAGGGAGGGCCTCGAAACACATCTAGGTTGCCTTCGCTAACGATGTTCTTGTGGAAATGTGAGCTTTCCTGCCAAGGTGAGAGTGGAGAATTATTCTAATCAAGTTAATCATCTCACAACAGCAGCATGACGTCATTCACTGTTTGCTCATTAGCTATTCCTGGTTTATAGCCAGCACTAATTTTCATTCAGTTGTGAAGGTAAATATAAGCCTTGTTCGTTTTACGGCCTGTTTTTGACTTAGAGAAATTACATGCAGATTAGTGCGACGTGAAATAACGAGGAAAGGGGAAAATAATCTGTTCTTCTAGCATGACTAATAAATGGATTGGGTCTGTCATTTAGGCAGCTCATGCTTCAGACGGAATGACGCTCGATTTACCCACACGCAAAACGCTCATTTCATTCTCACTTTTCTGCTCGCCGCTCCATTTTTCATGCCGGCTTTCTTCACTTTTCAAAGCCACGTCCTTCAGCTGAGCTCCCATGATGACTGATAGCACTTATGAGATATTTAGCTTTAGGGAGCTTCTGGTTTATGAAGTTTAGACCTACTCTGGCATTCATGCTTCACCCATTTACATGCTGTCACTGCAACTAAAAACATGCTTCTATATCACTGTACCTAGATTGTGGTTTACTACCGTTCATCTGTCTTTCTTATTTTGCACGTCTGCGAACATCCCTAATCTCATATTTACTTTCCCGTTGCTGTCACCATCATCACCTCTCGTACGATCCTTCTCACTCAAAAGTCTGTGGGAACTCTGGCTTCTTTCTCTTATATGATCACAACCTGAAAAACTATGAAAAGCCATAATATAACTCATATAACTCATATTCTGAGAAACTGTCAACATGTAAAACATGTTTCATGTATACCAGCAGATCTTATAATAATAATAATAATAATAAAAAACAAATCGGGACATTTACAGTATAAATTTGTGATACTTACGGAATAGCAATTACAAGTCAAATCAGTGCCTAGATATGGTGATAATATCATATCGGTAATTTCCTTCCCGACTGTGTTCCCTTATATGTTCTTTGTAAATAAACCAAATGAAAAACAAATAAAGAAAAAAAAAATTCATATGCATGATTTCATAAAAAAAAGAATAAATAAAAATAAAATATCACATTGTGATTATTTTGACATGTAATTAATAAATGTATAATTTTGTAATCAAACGCATTTATTTATTCTAATACCAAGCAATTGACCAATTACAGTATCTCATTAAGAGGATATTTGGTAAAATATTTATTCATCAAACTTTAAATTATGAAAAAAAAAAATAAACAAATACAAAAATTATTAACAAACTCCAGATAAATTGGTGAATATGCGTATATTACCTGTAATAAATTGCTGCCCTTTGCGATTATATAATTGCACAGGTCCATATTGCGATTTAGATTTTTATAAGATCAACTGGGCAGCACTACACTGCACATATTGAACTGATAATCTCTGACTAATTATAGCATAAACTAAATTAATGATTTTGCTATAATCTTGGAAATATCTTCATGCAGGATTTTCGATACTGATCATGATTGATGTACAGGGCAGGACAGACTCGCATGAATTTAAGGTTCAGGTGCTGCTCATCTGGTGGAGTTCTCAAAGACCGACTCCCGGTGAAAGAAAACAAATCCTAGACTACTTCCCGACAAACTGTTTCCCGCAAGCGACCTGGCCACCGCTGCACCAGCACCAGGATGTTTGGCTTAGAAAATGACTTGGCCGCTCCTGCAGCCTTTTTTTGGCTAATTTCCCTTTTCTCTATTTGGCTATTAAAGGCATTTAGGATTAATCATTTTACTACACAATATTTTTCTTCTGCTTTGCATCTTCTACTGCTTCTCATTATTATTATTATTATTATCATTATTAAGTCACTACACATTTATTACAATTCTCGCCACATATGTAAATATCATAATTGAAATGAAATCTGAATGTGGGTGGGCTGAGAAAAAAAAAATTACCAAACAAAACATTTCCTCAAGCAATCAAAACACAAACAGACCCAAGAAAACTGCAGCGACCTGCATATAATCACAGTAAGACATTTCCTCTACAGCAAGCCTCACCATCTACCCAAGGCCATTTATAAACATGAAGGGGGACAAACAAGGAAAGCACGGGCAGTGTCAGCCTGCATTGGTCTGGATGTGAGCTGATAAATTGGTGGCTGCTGCAAATTGCCCCTTGGGCACCATCCATTTCAGCCGAGTGCAGCGGAGAAGGTCATTTTCAAAAGCACCCCAAAGCTCCGGCACGCATGAGTGAGCCTTCCACCAGGTGATGGGCTCGCACAGAGGAACAAGTGGTTACAGACAAAGAGATATATCTTTGATCTCATCTCCTCTGCTTTAACCCAGATGTTCAAAGGACCCACATGAACACACACACACACACACACACATATATATTTGTCTTACTACCTGTGTGAGGAAATAATTATTAATGCAGCTAATTAATGCTATTCCCACATCTGTATCTAACCCTAACCTTAATAACCAAGGAGCAAAACTTTTGGTTCTTTTAGCTATGAAATAAGCTAAAGAAAAAAAAAACATGCTAACATTTTTCTGCCAAAATGATCCCTAAACTGTTAGATGACACTCCACACCCTCCAAACACACACACACACACACACACCTGCTAATAGAGACTCTTCAACCAGGTCGCTGACTACAGTTAATATTTCCCTCGCGTTGGTCATGCGGTAAATATCAAAATATCATATAAATTCATACACTTGAGTCAGGGAAACATATAAAAGAAATAGTGGCTTGTTTTATTCCAATTTGTAGACATTTGTCTCTATTCTTCTCCGTTCCTCTCGTTCTGCTCTGTGCAGAGCCTTCTCTGCCAGAAAGCATTTATCGAGAAAGCATCTGTCATATCTCATCGCTGGCCTGCGCCGCCGAGTGCAGTCTGTGTCAGCGGACTGATAACTTAACCTTTCCCTGATCTGCACTTCAAAACAGAAACAGAGTCCCAAGACTCCCGCCATGTGTGGTCTGCTCTGCACTCCACTACTTCTGGAGTGAACGCTTCGTTCCGCAAAACCCAGTGAAGGATAGAGACACCTGCCATTTCTCTCTCCGTTGTCTGGCAGAAAAATTTCTGTTTTCTAAGAGCACAGGATTGCGGCTGTGACCACTCTCGGAACTGACACGAAACGTCAGTGTGCTTTATCACAGTTTAGTCGAGACACGACACTGCCACGTTCGCCGCGTGAGCAAGGCATTCCCAGAAATGCAGGAAGCCATTCCAATCAAACAGCTGTGAAATCAAATACCTGAAACCCGCTGAATAAAAATGACACTTTTCCCAGCTGTCTGTCTTTTGTACTTTTTTAAATATCTGAGAAAAAAATCGTTCGAATAAAAATCACAAAAGGAAATCACGGGTATGTAGGAATCATACATGTCCGTCGGCATTGTTTAGCATGGGACAAATCACAACAGCGAGGAACCATTAGGATTTCCAGTGCTTTATCATCATAATTTGCTCATACAAATGCAATTAACTTAATAGTTTCCTGATAGATTGTAGCATCTCTATTCTCTCGTATTATTTTGAGCGGGCCTATCGTTTACTGCTAGATAAATATTCACCACAGGAAGTTTTTCTAATTTTTCCGCTCTGGGGCAATCACTGCAACCCTCCCCATCCCCATCCCCACCCCGCCGTCCTCTTCCCCCCTCCCACTCTTAATGTCATCCCCATGTGAAAGATTTGTAAAGTTCAAAAGGAAGAGCTGGGGCTGAAGACAGAAACATCACCACAGCTCTCTACTGCCCTCTAGACACAAAGCTAGAGCATCAATGAGGCGACAGAACGCAAGGAAACAAAAGATAACAATGCAAATGTCATGAAATTGCGATTTTTTTTTTTTTTTAAATGCATGATTAAAAAATGTAAAAGTCTAAAAGTTTATAATCTCAACAGAATTTCTAACCTTGACTGTGCATACGTCCCTAAGCATCGGCTTCTGCATATAGATTCGGATATACAAAATGCTCAAGTATACAAAATCTTATCTTTGTAAATAATCACAATAAGGAAATGTTTGAAAAAGCAACAAAAAAATTATATACATAAAAGATTAGGAACTTATTTTCTGCCTCATAGCAGAATTTGACTGAACTCAAAATCAAATTGACCCATAACATTCTTTAGATCTATAATATTCCCTAAATCTTAATGAGCGTACCAGCTCAAAAAGATCTTCGATGGTTTTAAATTGCTATGTAAGGCTCGACTAACCATGAAATCTATTTAAACTGTTTCCTACAGCTCAACTTCAGCCCATTGTTTTCATGCTGAAGTCATTCTACAGATTTTTATCTCGCAGAGCTCTCTTCTGGAAGAATAATGTGTCGGGCAGCCAAGGCAGATTTGTGAACAAGAAAGCATGAAAGCCAGTCTATTATTCCCTTCCTGTAGTGTGTTAGGACCCACCCAGTGCCAGTGGTTACCATGAGCAAATAGGAACCCTAGACGTAACGACTGTGCACTTTTCCATGACCCAATGTAATTTTTATATCTTTATTCCACTGTATAATTTCCCATATTTCAAACATAATAAAGGGAATCGCTGCGTTTCCCCCCGCCGTCCTTCTCTCACTTGATCCCAATTTTGACATTTGTGTCTGCCTCGATTTTATTGGATGACTCTCTTCCTTTTAAAAGGATAATAAAACTGTAAACAAATTTAGACCATGAACGTCTTCTCGGCTTTGTTTCTCATTACCAGCTTCGCCTGCATTCTCTGCTAATGTCCCACGCTTGAGGAAAAGTCACCCTTTTACTAGATTAAAAATCAGAAATAATCGAAAGTGCATATGAATTTCAGACTCGCTCGTTAACAGCATGCACGGCCATAAAGAGGACAGCGCTCTCCGAGACTCTCAGACACAAAGGAAAAGAAAATCAAACGCAAGCACGGCTTGAGCCCTTGCGTCCTTCCTTCATCTGGAGAGCTCTTTATCATAGACGCTTTCTCTCTTTTATCGGAGAGAAAGACGAGCTGTGATCGTCCTGTGGTACGAACTCATTTGCGCGTCCTCAGAAACACACACACACACACACACACACGCTGTCTTGTAAATCAACGGTTCGTTCTTCACAAGCTCTTTTTTTGACAGTACTTATTATGTTTATTTATAATGCGAACGATTCTTCTTCTAAAAAGTCATCAGGTTAGTAATTTTCTACAGTCTTGATTCTCAAATTAGATTCAGTTAACCTTTGCTCGGCCCTGTCCATGATGTTTATATTAGAGCAATGCTTCTTCTCTCCCTCATTAAGAAATGCTCCATTCTGGTTTCTTCAGAAAAAAAAAAAAAAAAAAAAAAGAAAATAGAAGCCTACGAAAAAGGCAGTGGCGGTATAATAAGAGCAGATTCACCCGCAGTTTCTGGACAGTGGAGGACAGAATATAAAACAGCAGTAAATCTGTCTCACTCAGAGGCTAGGAAGATTTTCAATTGATGTTGGAGTCAAATGGCATAACAGCAAAGACTGAGACGGAGAAGGGAAAAAAAAATATTTACAGTGTAAACGCCAAAATCCACTTTTATCCAAAACGCGGAGATACTTCGTAAAATGGGATATGATTTTATTTTCAGAGCCGGGCTCAGGATGGAAAATCAAGTTCATGTGGTCCGTTTTACATCTGTATAGTCTTGCGATAATTCTGTACAATCAAAAGGTTCTCCAGCCAAAAGGTCCTTCTGTGCTTAATTATGACATTTGGAAACTGCCAACAGGACACCCAAGCCTTACAAAAAGTGAATGCTTGCACGCAAACACAGAGACTCACGCACATACAGACGGACGCACACACACACACACGCTGCGAGAGTTTCGTTTTCTTACAGGGTTATTCAGATGATGGCCCTTGACTACTTAGACGAAGTGCTCAATTAGGCATAGCTTGTTCAGCTGATCTGCTAGCCAGTTATGTTATTGCTGCCATGTGCTGCAGTGCTGCGTGTATACCTACGCTCAGGGCTACTCTGGAATAGGTATCCTGTTTGGAATGCCTTTTTTTTTTTTTTTTTTTTTTTTTTTATTGCATTGACCCGTGATTTCTCATCTTGTGACCTGTGAAATTTTTTTGTAATTTTATCTTATGGGAAGAACCAGATCGAATTTGTGTCCTGTGCATGATATTAAAGTATTTAAAGAGTATGGTACTGACATAGTACTGTAACATAGATAGATAAATAGATAGATAGATAAAGATACGGTAGATCAAGTAATCCAATTTTTTTATTATTATTAAATGATTTTTTTAAAAAGTGGATATAAGAAAATAAAATCCATTCAGTGTGATTGCATCGTTAGTGATAAAACAGTAAATGTTTCTGATGCAAGCTTTTCTTTTTTTTTTCTTTTTTTCATTTTTTCCCTTCTAAATTACAAATAGAGTCATTTTAATAATTGCTGCCTTTAGTTACGAGTGTGTAATGGTTCAGAGATAGCCTCCCATGTTGAACGATCATAATTAAGGCTCTGATTTTGCTCTTACAATAACACTGCAATTATCTTTATCGCTTAGAGCGACAGAACATGCTTGATATATGTGCGTGCGTGTGTGCATGTGTTTGTGTGTGTGTAGGTGTGTGCGTGAGTGAATTTGTACAATAATTTTAGCAAAAACCTCTACCACACACACACACACACCGTGCATCTTGGTCCCCAGCTCAGTCAGCGCTATAAATCAAGTCATTAAGATAACGTCAGTAGCTCCTGCTCAACTCGTACATTACACAGGCAGACAAAAAGCTCCATCAGAGGCCCATCTCTGACCCGGAGCTGATTCCCAAAAAGGAGCGCGCACTTGAAGTAGTTAAACAGTAGTTCCACCTAATCGGCCACCAAAAAGCCGGGTCCTTAAAGGGTACTCTGGAATTTATCACCAGTCCTTTGTGGAGAATAGGAAAAGGGAAATCTAGCAGAAAGCACACCAGCCGCTTCGCCTAGTGCTTACAGTGACTCAAACGGCCCATATCTGATCAGATCCATTCCCGCCTTCTGTGATCGCGGTACCTTTAGGAAACCTGTGTGTTCATGTGTGGGGTATTTTTTTTTTCTTCTTCTCTTTCCTAAGGCTGAGCGCTTACTTCATGTTTTCCCATTGTAATTCATGCCTGGCTGCAGTCAACTGATTTCTTGTGACATTATGATCCTGCACATTTCCTCATGCATAATTAGTCTTAGTGCTCAATAAATCTCCTCTGTTTGTTTTTGTAATGTTTGCTGTGGTTTACTGGAGACCTTACTCAAATGCAGGGTATGGGCTTTTAACACACCAGGTTAAATGTTTCAATTCTGATAAATTAGGGATTCATACAAAATAGAAAAGCAGTTTTCTTACTACTCATAATCAGATATTCATACTTTGCAGAAATGAATCATTTTCATTAAAAATAAAAAAAAAATGCTAATCCAGGCAGCTTTTATTTATTTATTTATTTACACCTTATAAAACGGTAGCCTCAAGTAAAACTAAAGCAAGCTTCTCATTAAGCCAAAGTACATGCAGAGAGGACAATCACAAACTGACACAGAAGGGGTAGATTTAGAGCAGATACAGTGAAGTAACCTTCCAAAATCAACATTACTTCAAACATGAGATCATCTAAACATCTGTCTACAGCATGTCCACAGGGAGCTCAATCAAAGCCCTGCCGAAATATGTACAAGTGTTTCTGGAAATAAATATTAGGCCTAATTGAACTCTGATTATTGCAGCCAATTGTGCCTCTGAAAGGAAACGCTCATTCGTATCAGATATCTTAAGTCAGGGAAGAACCTCGCCCAAGTCACTATTTCACTTTGCATCTATTTATTTGATCTTCGTTCTGTTGTTTCTTTTCTTCCTCCTTAATCCGAATAAACGGATTCATTTGATCCACGTTCCCTAAAGCTCATTACACAGTTTAAGACC
This sequence comes from Clarias gariepinus, assembly GCF_024256425.1. Classification (NCBI taxonomy): domain Eukaryota; kingdom Metazoa; phylum Chordata; class Actinopteri; order Siluriformes; family Clariidae; genus Clarias; species Clarias gariepinus. The sequence goes on from NC_071112.1 coordinate 19,837,719, forward strand.
ATTAAAATTAGTAAGCTCTGAGTGCATTTTAAGTGAGGGCCTGACAGTTGGCTTGCACAGAAGTGGACTGAGTTCAATCATACTTAGGCTGTCTGTCTTTTCCCGACACACTCCATTTGCAGTCGGCGGATACGTTTACAAAGAAGCTAATCATAACTTAAACATTTCTGAACAAATCTTACCAAATTACACAGAGCAACATGGAAGTAGAGAGGAAATGACTAGCAAAACACTTAAGGTAAAATCCGACAGTTTTTTTTCCTCCTGACAATTTGGTAATAACTGAGATAAATGACTCAGTAGGAAGTTTTCCTTCAAGGAAAAAAAAAAAAAAAATCCACACCAAAAAAAAAAAAAAGGAATAAAAAAAATGGAATAAATTGTACATAAAAAAATTATTTACATATACAATTAGTACGTTTAGGATTGTATTGGGATGTCTTATATTTATAATACACGATTTACCTTAAAATTGTTTTAATTATTATTACAACTACAATGTAAATTGTGAAAAATTATTCTTGTGCGAACACAAATAAATTAGCAAATTAAGTTAAACTGGACATAGTTCTTGTTAGGTCTTATTGGCCTATTATACAATTAGCTAAACAGCTATTATCTAACTATTTAATAAAGAAACGTATAAAGAATATATTAGCAATTTCACTTTTAATTTAAAGCCAACATAAAAGACTAAAATAGCTCCAGCATGAAGCGACACTCAGTATTATTTCCATATAAAACCTTTACAGGGTCTATGTTTTATTCCCCAATTTGGGTGATGCTTGTTGGCTTCAAGTTTTTGGTTCAAGAAAGAAAAAAAAAAGATACAATGCTTCCCCCTAGTGGTGCATGACTAAAACTACAGACAACATTATTACAAACATTATTTTAATAGCATGCAAGTGTTATCAGGAAAAAGAATAAAAAAAACAATCTTGCTTGAATCTATTTTAAGTTCCCTTCCTCTAAATAACATAATTAAGGAAATAAGTCTGCTTGATTTTTTAAACAAATAAATTAAATGTTAGGAACAAATGCATATATCTCTCTCCAAAGATTCAAGTGAGTGCAACTTATCCAACCAGAAACCCCAAACGCCAACACACACACACACACACACACAGATCCTGAACCCTGCTTTCTCTCCAGTCCTCTCAATGGACAGTTGGATGCTGAACACCGAGGAGGAACACACAGAGGTTACTTTACAGGATGAGGCACCAGGCAGCCTATTAAATGCTGCCAACTGAAAGACAGATGTCCAGTCCCAGATGACCATTAAATATGACCACAGTCGCAGAGTTCACAAGGTAAGTCCAGCCTTCCCTACTATATGTAGCTTTAAACAAATAAATAGAAAAAGAAAATCACCTCTGTGGTCATTTTTAGACATGGTTTATATACACATAATCATAGACCGCACTGGAGGAAACGTACACACAATATTATGTGAGATCACACACACACACACACACATTTACAAAGGTTCATATACACACTTCAGTTCTGTAAATTCAATAACAGAATTTGGAGCTCTATAACATACTGTATAGAAATCTATTTCCTTTTTGGTACTCATTAATTGTGCATTATATAACTCAATATATTACTACAGTAAAGGACATAATTATTGGATCACTGCTTAAAGAAAACAAACAGTATGCTAATTAGGATTTAATTATTCACAGTGGAAATTAAGTTTGCTAAAATTATTGTACATTTTCGTAACCTGCCTTTCCGTGTTGTATTTAATTAACATTCAATTAGATGTGTCTACTATTGGTACGCTGTCAGGAGAAAAGCTAAAGAATGCAGAAAGTTAGTATAATGTGTATGAATACTGTAAGTGTCACCCATGCCTGCAGGAAGCCAAGACTGGCCTGTGCAGTCCAATTCCACAGAAATGGTTTAGGAACTTTAGACTGCTTTGGTTGCTCATTTACAACAGATTTCTCTAACACTGTTCTCCCTGGTGAAGGAGTCAGTGGAATGTTACAATAAATCACTGCATTATGCCCTTGACCATCATGCCCCCATTAAAACAAGAGTTGTCTCTTTTGCTCGCACCATGTTTCAGCCTTGAGCTTCAAAATATAAAAGCAAACAGCACTACAGATCCTCTGGACTTGTGGTGCACAAATTCACCAAGCAATATTCACCATATTACAGCAACTGCTACCCAACTTCTGGAACACATTATTAACAACCTAATTGAGAAGTCTGGGGTCCGACAAGTTTTAGCACCAAAGTTCTCTCTGGTATCGCATCAACTCCGTAAATCACCTATAACCACCATCACGTTCTCTGGCAATAGAATTCTTTTATTCTCCTCAGTGATTAATCTGGGCATTTGGTTGGATTCTTGTCTTGATAACAACATCTAACACTTCTGCAAAACCGCATTAACTCACTCAAGGAGCAAAGCTATGCCGCTTTTCCAGTCTTGCAGACCCAGAATAACTTGTCCCTGCCTTCATCCCCTCCAGGCTTGACAACTGTAATGCACTCTTAATAGGGTTCTGCGGACAGAGGCTTCTAAAACTCTGGTAAATTTAAAACAATCCTGCTAGAATTCTACTCATGCCCCACTCTATCTGGAAGAACTTCTTGCTCTACTAAATTCCTATCGCAATTAGACCACAACAGTTGGCTCATTGGTCCCCCAAGGACCAAGTTGTGTGCATTGGAAGTTAAAGCCTTTTGCTCTGCTTCTCATCCGTGAAATTCCCTCCCAGACCACTTATGCTCCAGCAGTCTCTTTCTGCTTTTAAATCGGTCTTGAAAATGTAACCATTTACTAAGGCTTTTAGCTGGTTTGGTTTTTTTATGTATATTTTATTTTATAAATATATAATATAATATATAATAAATTTGGTGCGTTTCTGGCCGCAAGGCACCAAAATACCTAGTGCATTACAGTCTGTTGCACAGGTAGCCTCCAATGTCCCCAGATCCCAGACCAGCTGAGCGTCCAAATAATTCAGATCCGCAGAGAGCACACCCTACAACCCCCAGCATCCAAATCTGATCAGTGTAGTGTTGTATGGCATAATAGCTATTAAAAAAAAAAAGATTCTATTTTAAAATGTTTTAACATTTATTTTTTAAAGGAAGACAAAGGGAGTTCAGGCGCATTTTTCCCTTAAAAAATGTCTCCCATAGACACTAATCAGGTTTCAGAGACCAAAAAAAAAAAAAATCTACCATCACATGCTCTGCGCATATTAACTGATTTGTACCCACATAAAAGCTTGCTACAGGTTGACTGGATAAGACTAGAGGTCTGTCTTAGTGCTGGGATCCCATGGGAACATAAACAGGGGGTTCTTACGTTTCCAGTTGGGCACAAGAGTTATTAGATATAAAGCTTTGAAATCAGAAAATGGGACAGTTTTTAGTAACTTCCGATTCAGGGTCATTGTGGATTAAATTAGGTTATTTTGTTGAATTGATACTAATAAATCTATTAGAAAATAATGATGGCAGGGACAAGTGAGAGTGTTGGCTCAGCAGTTAGGACTGTCGCTTTGCTCCTCCGGGATTGGGGGTTTGATCCTTGCCTTAAGTCTCCCCATACTTTGTGGGTTTCCTTAGGGTAGGCTACTCTAGTTCCCCACCACAATCCAAAACCATGCGTTGAAGTTTGCTTGGTGGATTTGAACGGCTCCTAGTGTATAATTGGATGTTTCAATATTGTGCCCTGAGATGGTTCCTCAACCCATCTAAACTTAAAATGAAGTGCTTTAGAGAAAATGTGAAGACCAAAACAAACACATTAAGACAGTTGCATTATGTTAAAACATTATAAAGTGAAAACAGAGCTAATAAAACTGGTAGACTGTCGGTCGACTTTTTTGTTTGTTTGTTTGTTTGTGTTTAATAAACAGTAATACAATATGCATATCTGACCAGCTGGGTAACGGGCTACCAGTTAACCAGCTCGGGTTGTGTTTTGACAGGTGCTCAGAACAAGCTGTACTTTCTTCTTTTAGCAATTTATTAGAAGAACCTGTTTTATACAGGCAACGACGTGCTCGCGCCTGCGTGTGTAAAACGTGCGCGCGCGCACTCTGCCTGCTGCCCGGTGTTTTCCTGAGGACCAGATTCAAAGCGGAAGGAACTAACGTTGCTGGGATTTTGTTTCCCGAAGAGCGCTGGTTTGTTCACCACAGAAGCTGGTTTTGGAATCTGCTGCTCAGTTTTTCACTCGGTTTAGTTCCACATAAAAGCAAGACCGTTATGAGCAGCACGCGCGGGAGCTCTCGAGCCTCTGTGTGTTTTCGCTAAATAATCCTAATGGTGCAGGATGCTACTGGAGGAGTGCTCTGTGCTCGGCTAAAGACCTTTAGACGGTTTACTGGACCTACAGTAACTTACCTGCTGATCCGCCTGCTATGATCTGATGAGACGCGTCCCGCAAAAAGCTCCTTTGCGTGGCCATTTCTATTCTGTGCCTGGAAAGAAAAAATGTGATTCAGGAAGTGCTCCTGTGGGCTGCTCATAATCCCAGCACAGAAGAGTTTTGTAATCTAGCCCTGTCTATCTAGGAGACTTGTCCTAGCTAGCGAAACTTGCTTAACCTGAATATAATCCTGTTTACACCGATTTACACTTTTTATGTGAAAGTTGTTTTTGATTGTTTACGGTAGTCCAGTCCAGTTACCTGTTTTTTGTTGTGCTATAAACATGAATGAACACAAAGCCTGCAGCAGTGGTGCTCACTCTTCAGACCGGGGTCTTGTCTCATTTAGCTTGTCCCGCGTGTGCCGAAGCTGGACTTAGTGCCCTTTGGTGATCGGGTTAATTTTAACCACTAATTACGTCACTGTTGGCAGCCAGACAGCTAACCGACTCGGTTTCATTGAGCGAGCGGTAAATAGAATTACTATGATTTGACTGCATTCTGAGTTAATAATTTACTCCAACCTACAGGGAATAAAAATGACTCTGTTGTTGCATTTGTGAGGGGTGAAAAACTAGAACTCGGTGCAAAAGTTTGTATCCCCACTCTTTCTGGATAACAAAAAGTAAAAATCAACAGCTTAGGTTCTCAAACATAACTACTAGGAGTAAAAGATAATGTTCAGTGTTACAGCAACAAATCAAGAGCCAGAAGAAAATATGAGGCAAAAGACAATATAGCAGCAGCATTCCAACAGTTTATAGCACTTTTTGTTTATTGCAGTGATACCAGTGTTGTCATTGACATGAGTTTGAAAGTACTAGTGTAATTACTCAATCTTTGTTTATACCATCTATTATAGGGCATAAGGCATGGTGCACACATACACACACTCATTCACATATTATGGGCAATATTGGAGCGCAAATTAGCCTAATCATGTCTTTTGACTGTGGGAGGAAACCAAAGAACCCGGAGGGAATCCCACCAAGCACAGGGAGTACATGCAAACTCCATGTACACAGAGGCAGGAATCAAACCAAACAATCAAACAATGCTTAAGCCACCATACCACCTGGTGAAAATTAACAGTATTGAAATGTTCACAGATTAGCTTCATGTTTTATACCACATTATCCTATGTACAGGATCACAGTGGTCTGGAGCCAATCCCAGGAGACTTGGGGCACAAGGTGAGGTACACCCTGGACAGAGTGCCAATGCATGCACGCACACTACAGGCAATTTGGGAGTGCCACTTAACCTCATTTTCATGTCTTTGGAGTGTGGGAGGAAACTGGAGTACCTGGAGGAAGCACACCAACCACAGTAAGAACATGCAAATTCCATGCACACAAACCCCAAAAAGGAATCGAACCCTTATACTACACTCTAGAATGCTAAAAATATTTAAATAATAAAATTAAGGGATCATATACAAAAATAATATTTTTACCATTCTATGTGTTTATATTTTTATACTTTTCAGTTTACAATTGCACTATGCACATTGTGTAATATAAATATTAATACATTTATATATTATTATATAAATTATATCATTATATGTCTTATTTATATATTATTTGTAATTTTTGTAAATTTATCCCATAAAATATCCCACCCCATGTTAAATGAATTTTATACTTAATTGAAAATTTAATTACAAAAAAGTGCAATTTTTCTTTTATTGTAGTAAAATTTTTCTTTTCTTTATACTTAAAGGCATGTCACTGCATTTCATCTTTTGTATGGTTATGTCCATAACAAATAAAATTTTAATTTGAAATTATTATGGGATTACGAAGAAGTGTATGTGTATGTGGCCCAAGAAATCTGGGTCTATAAGGTTTGTTTGTATACATATATATTGGATTTTATGTTTTGACCCAAGATGTCTTGCAAATTAACAATAGAAGGTAATATAAATCTTTTTACCAAAACACATCAAAAAGTATAGAAAGTTACAGAATTTCCCCCTGTATTTGATCTGCAAAATAAGACAGGCTATAACTACTAAGGTTATATAACTATGCAGGTTCCAACCGTGTGCAAAAATGTAATTGTGCAACATTAAGATTAGAAAAAAAAATTCACATGTATTATGTTTGTCTCTAAAGAAAAATAAACATGCCTTGTCTGTTGGAGAATTGATGTGCAGATTTTGTACAGTTTAATGGATGCGAGGAGGATGTGTTCAAAGGACATGAAAAAAAGATCCGGGATTAAAGGCAGGATTAACCTCGTGCTCAGTGTGCTCCTCTGTGCAGTGATAGTTGGATGGTGTGGATGGGAGAGACTGGTCGTGGTGCTGGTGTGGGTGAACTCTGCAATCACAAACATATGGCAAAAAAAATAGAATACAAATTTGTCCCAATAAGAACTAAAGACTGCTAGAAACAACTGTGTGCTTCCAAAATCTTCTCGGGTTATGCTAATAAGTTTGTAAAGAATATTTCTGTCACATTCAAGGAAGAAAAGAAAAAACTCCATAGAGGTACAGGGTGGGAAATTTGTTGGTAGATTTCACAAGAGCTTTACAAAAATGTTATTCAAATACTGCAGTAATATTTGCATAGTTTTATTAACCATATGAACATTTTACTAGGTAACATTTTCTTGCAATGTGAATTTGTAACTTTGCTATTGAAATAACCCCCAAAATCCTCTCATGTAGCAATTCACTATAAAGTATAACAATAAAAAAATTAACAATAACAACAAAAAGTACAGCAGTAGTTATAAAAACAATTAATCTGTTAACGCATATATTGCCTATTTTTTATATATTTTGAAAAATCCAATAAACTTTTAGACTATTGAATCTGATCTTACGGTCATGCTATTAGGGGCATTCAAGTCAAACCAGGACTTGTGATGAAATTTTTCATAAATGAAGGTGTAAATGACTCAGCAATGACTCAGCTATAGCGGGTTTTGAAGAAGGCTGCGTGTCCATGAATTACAATTGTGGCCAAGGTGTCTCTGAGCCTTTTTGTAATAACCTGTGGTGCCTATTTATTTTATCATGAAAACTTGACCGTAAAAATACTATCTTGGCTTCAGGATTGGTTGCTCAGGAAGAAAAAAAAAAGTGAGACACATGGCAGACATAAGGCAAATCGGGAAGCTGTAGGCAAGAATGCAGAAATGTAATTAAGAGCACAGAGGGAGCACCTTAAAGAAGCTAGATAGGCTTATGAAGCATCATTGTCTGCTTCTGCTTCTCTTAACTTGGGAAATGAACCCACCCTGACTGATGAATGGAGTTAAGAATACAGCATCATTAAAACGTTGATGAAGGAGAGCAGCACAAAGCAACAACTAGACGACTAGTCTAGACTAGATGGTGTTAGAAGTAAGACTTTGTGAAGCTAAGGCTAATCTGTAATTAACCAAATTAATTTAAGTACTTACGTGCACATTTAAAAGTGCGTTGATGTTATTTAGTGGATTAATAAAAGATGAGCACTAGCCAAAAGCGCTAGGTCAGAGACACTGCTGGACATAACACTATGGTACAGACTGTTCTTAATCCTCATACTGTTTCGTGCTAAAGATTTTGGGATAGGTCAGGACATGACCGTGCCTTCAGGCCACAATGAAAAAAAAATATGTGGTTGATGATGGGCAGGTCTTCCCTTTAGTAACTGAAATGCTGGGCTTTGGTGGGATCTTATGGGATATCATTAATAGCTTCACTGCCGACCACACACCAAATGCAGTGCTCAAGCCCACAGAGGTAAGTAACCCAAGCCAAATGACTATACTAATTCCAGAAATGTAGTTTCTACATGAAAACCAGGCAATACAGATTGGGCCAGTTCAGCTGTCTGGGTTCGTCTCAAGATACCCTCACTGAACACTTTATTAGGAACATCTGTACAGCTTGTGCAGCTCATGCTATTGCAGGAAAATTACTTCTGACAATATTCCCACTGGCTCTCCAGGCTGAGTTAGGTGTTTCACACACTGACTAACTTAGAACCTGGAGAAAAGGACAATGTAGCGTGAGAGCAATTGATATTTTGTAGCATGAGACAGTTTTTACGTTATCTGCTCAAGTTGCAGCACACAGGAACACTGGGAATGGTGTGGGAATACACCCTGGATCGGATGCCTGTACATTGCATGGCACCATGCGAACACATATACACCCTGGCTCGCTTATACTTACTAGCAATTTCATCTATAATCACTCTAACAAATGGCAGAAGGCAATTAAATACTTTAAATACTATCTGTACTTTACTTAAGTATTTACTAGTTGTGCTGTTGACGTTTACTCTACTCCTTACAACAAACATTTGTACTTTCCACTTTATAATTTTCATGCATGGTATTGCATAATATAACCCGAGTGGTGTTGTCAGGGGCGGTTCAGAGGTAGCCGAACGGAAATTAACCCAATAGCAGACAATGATCACAGTGATTAAATGATAGAAAATAGTGTTCAACCCTTATTTTATATACTGAGGTTTGGGCAGGAGCAGAGGAGAGAAGCAGTGGCTGTGTGTGCTTAGTGACTGGGAGAGTGGGGAAGCCTTTAGTGACGAGAGAGAAGGCGGGGCTATGAAGAGAGATGATTGCGTGATCGAGTTCAGGTGTGCTTGAGTGGCAGGTGAGCTTGTTGGGGGAAAGACCTGGAGTGGAGTTTTAGGGTCTGGAGGTGCTGGGTTGATCTGGCTGGCACTTGACAGGTGTGTAGTATTTAAATCAGTAATATCGCTACCTGCTAGCTATTAAGCAAAGGCTTAACAATGTAGGATGCATTTAAAATCAGACAGTGATGAAAACAGTAGACACAATCTGGAAAGGGGGCGGGGGCACTATTTTACTATCACTTAAGGCTACTGCAAGCTAATACAAGCTAAGAATATTTGACATTTAGGTCAATTTGAAAATTAGTTCTTTTTTACGTTTATACTCAAGTCAAATGTTAAATTGAGGGCTTCTACTTTTACTTGTGTAATATTTTTCCTGGGTATCTGTTACTCAAGTACAATGTACAGGACTTTTGTACTTTGCCCACCTCTCTATGATTATAAGATTTTTATTATTTCTATGTTTTAGATATTGCGACATCAAAGTTATACTGGTTCTTAGACATGGATATTGTAATATAGAACATAAGAAATAAATATAAAGCAGTTCCATTATTATACATTTCAATTTTGTAAAAGGGGTAAAATTCTTTCAACATCTTTGTGAAGTAAGACTGAGAAAATAGGTACAAGTTTTATGCAGATGAAAGTTGTAGTAGGTCTCTTAATTAATGGTTAACTGGTAGAAAGGATTAAATACAACGATTTCTATTGGTAGGTGAATGTGCTCATGTGCCCTGTGATGGACTGGCACGCCATCTAGGGTGTACCCTGCTTAGAGCCCTCTATTACCTGGGATAGACTTCGGACTGTCCGTGACTCTCCGCAGTGTAAGCGATATAAAGAGTGAATAATTAAATGAATGAATTCATTTTATGGGTATGTTGAGCAGAGTGGTAGTTATATCATAAGCTATATCATTAAATTTATGCAGCATATCTTCTCTATCATTTAAAGAAGAAAAGAACATTCATAGAAGTGATTCATGTTTTCAAGCGTTAATGGCAAGGACAATCTCTATTCACAGAATTATACTACAACCAAAGGACATTTTGAGAACATAAACCGCAAGCAAGGTTATATCTCTATGTGAAAGCTGTAGTAGGCATAACAAAGATAAATGATTAGCAAATAATAAATTTGGTAACTTATATAATGTTGGGAACTGGTTATCCAAGTTTATACAACTAATATGATATTGCACTTTTAGAATTTTTTTTCTTTTTTTTTTTTTTTAGCATTTTTAAAGTTACCACATAATTTATTATTGTACTCATACTCTTTATGTAGTGTTGTATGTATAGTAAATCATGCATACAGTAGAAATAGTTAACTATTACACCTTTCACAAAGCCTTTATTTTTGCTGATATTAAAAGGATTTTGTTACTGTACTCATGAAAGTTCTTTATGTAAAAAATGCATCTTTTTTTATCATTGCATCCTCTCTAATATCAATATTAAGTCAGATGTAGATGACTATAGCCTTATTATAAACCTATTTATGATAATCAAGATTTACTGCAATATTATCCTCCTTTAAGTCCATCTTCAAGCAGAAGTTTCTGTGTCTTTGTTCCTTGTCTCTAGTCAAAAGCCATTGTCTACTGTACCTGCAGCCCATGTATTTCTATCGCTCATAAACAAAAATTACTGAGACAGGATTTACCAGAATATACAAACTATTCCTCCAAACTATTTCTGCTCTCTATAGTATGATTTGTTTCCTGTCACTTAATGAACATACTTGTGCAGAGAGGCAGGTATATAAACAAGCACACTGCTGTCTTTCTTCGTAATAAGAGCATTGCCTCCCTATTTAATTTGAAATAAAAAATTTATAGCACGCTATTGGCAGGAAAATGCCATCATCAATCTGATGTGCCTGCATACGAAGACATTCCACCGAGTTCATAAACTGGCATGCCAGTTGGCACTTGTATTAATCCTTCTTTCTTTTGGTTATTTATTATAGATACATGTTCATATATTATTAATCGCCTTCCTTATTTGTTGAATAGATAAGTTAAAAAGGATGATAAGGAGTCTGTTGAAAGGGTTGCACTGATATATAAAAATAGCTTGCACTTAGAAACCCAATATTTTTTTGTCTGCAAGAGGAGGGGACAAGCAAATACATAAATGAAATAAAAAATGTTCAAGGCTTATGGCTGAGAGGTTCTCTTTTCTTTGATAATAGAATGCAGGAATGTATGAATGTACAGTAAGTAGCATTGATGTACCTGAATAACTGTAATGGCTGAAACCATGACCTTGCTCATGGCCAGAAGTGCACTGGTATTTCAGCATTAGAATTGTAAAGTAAAAAACGCAATAAGAGGAGAACACATTGTACCTTTTATTTTCAAAACCTTCCATCTATTCATTGAAGATTTGATGCTTTCACAGCACTTTCAACTAATGTTCATGCACACTGTTAAAAGATTATTACCCTTTAGCTTCTTGTCTAAAAACAACTCAATGACCTGCAAAAAAAAAAAAAGATTTAATACTTCAAACTGTTTTTCTTACCAAAAGTAGCAACATTATGAGAACAAAATAAATAGGAACAAAAATAGAAACAGTGGTTTGATCCATAGGTCAATTCAAGTCACTAATTTTATAGCTCTTTTGCAGATTAAGTTCTACATTAGCACACAGGGAAGATCAACATCCCATTCTTACTTAAGTAACTGCATATTAGGGGTGCAGTCTGTCCTTTGATGTTTCTAACATAAAAACACTTGTTAGTTTTATGTTTTAATATTTAGTTTATATCAGCAGTAATTACTGCAGGATTAAACAGGTATAATAATATTTGATTTGTAGCTCTGTCACGTTCCTGAGTGGCAGTTCCCATATATTCCAGTACAGGGTTCTGATGTAACAGAAATTATAAAATATGCCTCAGGTACTCAATCCATAATAATAAAGTTAAGTTGTCAACATAGCATGCAGGACTTTTACCAGTCACATTTCAGTTCCGATTAGAGAAGAGCTTCAAAACTAATATATATGATGCAGTTCTGTACTGGCAATTATTAAGCTAAATGACTGATTGTTAATATACATTTTTATACCCTGAAATGGTATTGAAATATCTGAGGTCAACTAGCAATAAAAGCTGTGCTGTCACTATTTATGTTATAAAAAGTCTTTGTACTTTTTTAACCATTCTACGAAGCAGGATAGGAAACAGATTTTCTTGCATTACAGACTCTTAGCTAAGCTACATGTTCCCAACAGTGTAGTCATTAAAGTAGGACATGTACCTGAAAATGTTTCAAAAAGTGGAAAGTAAAATGGTCCATATACCAGCATCAGGAATGAAAACAAAAAACTAGAAAAGAAGCAACCCCAAAAAAAACGAAAAAGGAAAAAAAGCAGATGCAAGGTCAAATGAATCAAATAAATTGGACAGAACTCTAAATGGAAACCCTTGTAAAAAGCACTAACAATTTATATGTCATGGTCGGTGTCTTTGTTCAGTTAGTGGTTTGACTTTTCCCTTTTCAAGCGGTGCATAAATGCCTTTTCCATTGTAACTGCAGCAGGGAGCAGACAAGTGGTAGGGAAGAGAAAAGGCAGACAATAAGAGTGTCTATGTGACCCTGAAAACTCTTTCTTGAGTGGCTCACAGTAAGCAGAAATCCAAGGAATGCGTAGCTTATACCAAAAAGGACCGTGCTTCATTATTATTCCGAATGACAAAAATATTCTGGTGGTTTTTCCTTTTCTTTCGCTCCCCGTGGCAGTCTGAGGCTAATGCATTCAGCCAGTGATGACCTAGATGACTTCACCCTTAGCTTTCCTTCCTGTGAACTGTACATGTATGTCTAAGTGTCTTATCAGAAATGCTGGGTGCTTATAAAAGTGTGGGACCTTTTGTTGTGTATGTCATTGAGGGGAAATGTTTGCTATCAATGTCCCGCAACTTCCTGTCTCGGGATCCCAGTGTGGATGACTGTGCCTGGCTCCCGGCTGCTGAAACGCATGATGTCCAGTTGATGTAGCTGGCCATTAGTAAAGTCAGCTCCAGGATCTACCAGATAAGATAAGAGAGAGAACATGTGTTAAAACGTTTGTAAAATGGTTTTTGAGAACATGCGTTGACTTTTAATGTCAACCATAATCCTGTTATAGAAAAAATGAGGCAAGGTACTGGAGTGAATCATGCTTATATGATTTTCAGTGTCCACAATAATTTACACATAATAGGATATGATAATGAAAAAAAACAGTTTGTTGGGATTTTGAAAATTAATCCAGACAAATGAATAGTCGAGCTTTAAAATCTACCCAATGGATGATTGTTATGACCCACACCTACCTTTGGTTTAGCCATTGCAAAAATGAGCTTGTCCACAGTTTTCTTGCCCAAAGTCTGGTCCTTAGTCTGGCTGACCACCACCATAAAGTCTTCTTTGCACCCCCCAAAGGTGATCACAGACTGGAATGAGTATGTGACCAGAAGGTGCTATGAGAATGAACACATTAAATTAATCTAACACTGAAATCACAAGAGGACCTAAAAAACAAGCAAGACTACTGAGAGTTTATTATTTTACAAATTTATTATAAAATAAAATATGTAAACAAACATTTTAACCAGGGGTTCATGAGTTTGGTGACTAAATGGGGTTAAACTTAAGAAGAAAGATGAAGAGAGACAGTAAATTACAGAGCTCAGCCGACAAAAGGTCAAGGGGAAGCCAGTAAGTGGCCATTTGGGTCAGAGATTTTGGAAACACTGCGGCTGAAAATCTTTCCAGACCAACATGTCTGCTTCTTTCTGTTGTATAGGGTCAAGAATAAGTGCTTACCCTTAAATACTCCAACCATTTCCAGAAAATGAAGGTTAAGGCCCTAAAATGATTTTGTTAACCTCAAGTAAAGGGCACTAATGAGCTGAGATGTGAAGTGTTAATAACAATGCAGCCCATATATATATATACACACACACGCACGCACGCACGCACACACACACACATACTCACCATGCTGTAATCTAATACGCTTAACCCATCCTCACTGACAGCAACCCACACTTGTGTCTGCTCCAGTGCAGTAGGGGGCAGTGGCTAGAAAATTAAATACAAAGGTACATTAAAAATGCTTTAAATTTTTATGTTGCCATGAGATCACATCCTGATCACTCTACTCAGAGAGCAATTATAAATAGGTTTAAGCAAGCAAGGACAGCATTTTTTTTAGCTTAATAATAAACGTACAGAGTTGTAGATGTACACTTACTTTAGCGCTAAATAGCTTGGCTCCAAACAGGGGCCATTTGCGAGCCACAGTCAAATAGATCCTCACCATCTCAGCAGCAGTGCAGCCCTGCAGGACAGACCACTTAGTGGCTAGCCGCTCAGCCAGTTCCCTGTGGAATAAATGGCTGGTCATTTAAGGTCATGTATGGTCATGGCATTGATCTGCATCCTTTATGAATAACTGGTTTTCCTGGTCTGGGAAAATCAGGGGGTTGTGATTATTTTAAAATACTGATATAGTGACGGAAAAACCCAAACCACTGTTAAAATTAATAATATTATTATTATTGCACTCTTAAAGGTATAAATAGGTGACTTGATCTAATGATTATGTAAGTAAATGTATTATATGAGTGGAATAATTTTAAAAAGCTATAAGATTACAATAAACAGGCAAATATTATTGTACATGTTAAAATTATGTGCCTTAGAATTTGCATGGTTAAATTCAGGGGTTGCTAAGCTGAACAAAAATAGAGACCCCATGCTGCAAAGTTAAACATGTCAATCCCAAAACTCTTCCTTTTTTCAGTGGAATACAATTATTGTAATAGACTGTTCAGTTTCAGTTACAGTTTACAATGTGGTGGATAATATGCGTGGAAATTATTCGAGTCCTGGAACATGCCTGCACCATCAGGAAAGAAAAAAACTCTATTGATGTGATACCATCATTCATTCATTCACATTCAGTACATTTAGGTCATCAGCTGAATTTTATTTCCTCATAAAGTTGATGAGCCTAGACCTGACCAACCAAGCAACCCCAGACCATAACACTGTCTTCGGTGGCCACTATGCATGATGGGTGCATCGTTTCATGAGCTTCCTTTCTTACCCTGATGCACCGACCCCTCTGGAATCTGGACATGACCTTTTTTAATTGCTCCAAACTCCAATCTTTATGCTTTCTAAAAATGAAATCAGTTTCTGATTAGCCTTACTAATAAGTTATTTTATTATTACCATACAGTACCTTGGTACAGTTAGAGTTTCTGACACATTGTGCATATGGAAATGCTGTTAATCTTATGAAACCTGTTGGAGAGCTGCACCACAGGATGGAATAGTGTTTAGAATATAGTATATAAGAGCCCTGACGAAGGGGTTCAGATGGGGTCAGTGAAAGAGGAGTACTGTATGAGAGTGCTTATGACGCGCACAGAAAAACCTTTCCATTTAAAGATAGCGAAAGATATATTAATTAAAAAACTAAAAAAAACTAAAAACACAAAAACGAAGCTCCGCCATCTACGTGAGACCAGACGTGGCTCTGGAAACTATAAATAAAAACTTATGTCCCCTTGCCCTTACTGAGGATTTATAACAGAGAGTTTTGTTTGTGTACACTTTTTTACTTAACCTGAGAGCGCATGCGCTAAGCTAATGCATGTCGTTCTCTCTCTCTCTCTCTCTCTCTCTCTCTAATCAGCGCCTCAGGGAGGCAGAGGCTGAGTCTTTGCCTCTGTCTCTCGACTTTCTGCGCGCAATAATTTGAATGTAATATGTACGGATACATGCCTTTAATGTAACTATTTTAAAACAGCAACTTTTTTGCTAGGAACCTAAGTGGAACGGTAAGCCTACAAGGAGCAGAGGTAAAGAAGGTACTCCAGAGCAATGGAGAGTGTGGAAAGGAGGTGAAGAGTGTGTACAGGCAGGTTGGAATAGGTGGAGAAAAGTCTTGGGTATGTTATGTGACACAAAAGTATCAGCAAAAATGGAAAGGAAAAGTGTACAAGACAGTGGGGAGACCAGCGATGGTCTATGACTTAGAGACAGTGGAACTGAAGAAAAAACAGGAGGCAGAGTTAGAGGTAGCAGAGATGAAGATGTTGAGGTTCTCTTTGGAAGTGACAAGAATGGATAGGATCAAGTGTTCATCAGAGGGACAACGCATGTAAGATATTTTGGAGATAAAGTCAGAGAGGCCAGATTGAGGTGGTTTGGACATTCAGAGGAGAGATCGTGAGCATATTGGTAGAAGGATGCTAAAGTTGGAACTGCCAGGCAGGAGGTCTAGAGGAAAACCAAAGAGGAGATTTTTGGATAAAGTTAGTTGGGGTGAGAGAAGAGGATGCAGAGAATAGGGTTAGATGGAGGCAAATGATTCGCTGTGGCGACCCCTGAAAGGGAATGGCCGAGAGACAAAGAAGATTTTATTCAACACTCTGCACTGTACTTGTATGGTGGCCAGAAAAATTCCATCACAGTGTTGAAATTTGTTTGTTCTAAAAAACTACATATAAATTTACACATATCTCAACCAATAATTTTATACATTTTCAGGCAAAATAATTGTATGCATTGTGGCTTTTTAAATTGGCTATTTACATGATGCAAGATAAAGCAAGATAAAAAAAAATCATAAAAAATAAATGTCTACATAATTATGTATCTTAAAGTTTAAGATGTCAAAATGTACTACTGGCAAAAAAATACAAATAAATAAATTTAGGACAAAACCCATTTCTTTGTCTGTTTTCTGTGATACACTAACATCCAGTGGCATTTTTCCATGCAGGCTCACATACTGTATAACTGTGCATATTCACATCAAATAGCAAACATAAAAATTTGACACAAATATGAAACCAGTCTAACTTTGTTAAAATATGGTGGCTAATTTATGCGTGGAAATAGTTTCTGATGCTCTCAGAACCACTCTTTCACAATCTGAGTCCTGGAACAAGTTATTGTTATCTTGATATTTCAAACTGGTAGATTCAAAACTGTATTCCTTCACCCATGTTCATGTCTACGATTTACTAGCAATAAAAATGTACATAAATATACTTCGGGCTACTAAATGTGCATGTGTACACATGTGTGATTTTACCTGAGTTGCTCTATGTTGCAGTCCTGTTTGTACCGTTTGGGGTAGAAGCGGTCCAGAACTTGCAGCAAAATCTGCTGGATCTTAGGCTGAGGAGAGCCACCAGGAGACGCTGGTGCTCTGTCCAAGTCTCCATGTTCCACCTGCATTATGTACATGTCATTAAAACATCAATTTCTCACGTCTTAGAATGAACATACATCCCAGCACTTTATACTTCAACAGACCTGGGCCATGAGGGCAGCAACCTCTAGTGCCAGCTCTTTACTGACTGGAAAATGGCCTTGGTGCACATCTTCATTCACTTGATAGGCCAGCAGGAGGCGCTCTCTCTCTGTCTCTCCTTTTGCCTGTGCTCGGAAACATAGCCTAAAAAATACAGGATGTGGCTAATGTAACCTCTACCTTGCAATAAAAGAATGCAGAGTATTATATGTTTTAAATAGAAAGAAGAAACAAGTATCAATGATGCACCTGCTTTTGTATGTTAAGCGCACAATGCGTGTCCCCTCACACTTTCCAGGTTGTAGTTCTTTTAGGGCCTGTTCCCACTTAGAGATCACATCACAAATCTACCACAAAGAAATCATGTTTATTGGTAAATATACTGTACTTTCTTGTTCACTGTATTTACAGTCTTAATCAGTCACAAAATAATGAATATATATGAAAATACCCGTTATATTTTATTTCTTAACTGCATCAAATTTATATAATTATTTTTTTTTTTACATTTACAGTTTCACTTTTTTTTAACAGTGTAACCCCAGAACATAAACATTTAAACCGGATACATTAATTTATAAAGTAAATAAATAAAGAAATCAATATTTAAAAATGGATAAACAAAAAGCATTTGGGTAAATATACTTTTTCATTTCAAAATTTCCCTAGATTTACTTCTGTATGGAGAAGGTGATTCATTGTATTGAAAATGTTTCATAGTTAATATTTAAAAATCCCTTTATAGATAGGGTGTCTGGCCTAAACTATTCTCCGTGGTAGCCTTCCTAGATTTTGTATCTATAAATGTTGATAGTGCAAAAAAAAAATGGGTTCCTCCTATTTTTTTTCCAAATACAATCACTAATTCTGTGTAAAGTTTACATCAGAAGGTATTAAGATTTGCACAGTGATACAATTCCTGCAGCAACTGGAAGAGCCTTAGCAAAAAACTCCACCCAGTAACCTAAATAATCTCCTTAAAAAATGAGCTGAAATTTCTTTATTTTAGAAAATAATTCTTTTAAAATTAAATGTGAATTAAAAATATTCACTACATGTAAAACACAGTGTACTCTGAAGTGCATCACCTTGGTAGCAGGCTGGAGGCAGTGCTCAAGGTCTTTTCCTGAGGGGTCGTCTGTGAAGAGAGCAAACCCAGAAAGCTGTGGCTTCCTCATACCTGCCCTCTGGTTCAGTGTGTTCACAAACTCCTCTACCGTAGTGGATCCATCAAATCCCACCACCTATAGCATCCATGATATAATTTTTTTTTAACAGTTGCCTTGCTAGGGACATCTTTGCATGTTTTATGTTTGATGGTAATGAGGTTAAACGTAAATATGTACACTGGATTAGTCATAACATTAAAACGTTAACATTAATTATTAACTATACACCAGTTAACTGATGACAGGATCATGGGCACTCAAGGCTCACCCTTGCATGCAGGGCCAAAACCCCCCTGTCCAATACCAAAACCAAATTTTTTTTTTTTAGTCTGGCCCACAGAAATGCCAAAAGTCAATGCTGGCCACGACAGAAAGGCTTCAGAACACTCAGTGCACCACAGCCCAGTAGGCAAAAAGAGTCCAACACTATGGACCTGAAACCTCCCTAACCTCTCCAAATCCCAATTCATGCACTGAACAAACCAGTCCAGTCCACGGATGCCCAACCCAACAACCCACATCACCCAAAGGATTTCTTTTAATGCCAGACACCAGGTTTTACTAACCTACAATCTCCTGGTAAGACTTTCCACTAGATTTTGGAGTATGGCTGTGGGGAACTGCTCACAGAGCCACATAAGCATTAATTTAGAGAGGATGTCTAGCATATAGTCAGTGTTCCAATTAATCACAAAGGTGTTTGATGAGACTGAGAACCTGGCTCTGTGCATATCAGCTCTTTCCCATCTACAATGGGAAATCACTGTGCACTGGCACATTGTCATGCTAAAACTGGTTAGACATATAAGGGGTGCAACAATTTTAAAGGCAATATTTTGGGGAAAAATCAGATATGACAGGTGTCCATATAGTGTGTGTATGTGTACCTGGTAAGTGTTGTTCATAAAGTGGACAGGTATGCTGAAGGGTAGCGAGTGATGGTAAGGGTTTCTCAACAGAATAGACACAATCTCCATGCGAGAAGGCTTGGCTTCCCTTTCTCCATTCTGCAACACTCTCTCTACTGACCGCTGACAGTACACTGCATACTTTCCTACCTCACTCCTTCACAGACACACACACAAAGACAGAAAAATATTTTGGCACAATATAAAAGACGTAAGTGTAAGAATCAGTGATCAGTCAACTTCTAATTTACTAACTGACTCTGACTGTGATTATATAATCAAGAATAAAGAAATAAAGTACTGACTTTGAATCAGCGTGCCTCTGCAGGTATTGTCTCAGGTACCACAGGAAGTGATGCTGGGGCAGGAAAAGTGCAACGCACACAGACAACAGCTGCCAGCACTGTCAGTGAAAGAGGGAAAGAAGGGTAATGAGATCAAGAAGTTAGACTCCATGACTAACTTTACTGTCAGCCTTGGATACGTGACCAACCTGAGTGAGAGAGTAGTTGTTAGGCATGCGGCGGTTGGTCTGTTTGATGAGCTGACAGTACATCTCATTCTGCAGCTCAGGGTGTGTCAGACACACCTGCAATGCACTCTGGGCCAGAGAAGTGTGATAGTCTATGGACGGCGCTTCCACTAGCACGTTGATGAACAGCTGACATGACTAGAGAAGAGGAAATAATACAACCTATTATAGTACTTTTAAAAATGATTAAATAAAGGTTTATTCACCCACTCACTCATCGTCTATATCGAGGTTTAGGGCACGAGACAGGGTACACCCTGGACAGGGTGCCAATCTATCGCAGAGCGCACACACACAATCTCGTTCACACGCTACAGGCAATTTGGGAACGCCAATTAGCCTAACCTGCATATCTTTGGACAGTGGGAGGAAACCCACCAAGCATGGGGACAACATGCAAACTCCATGCACACAGAGAAGGGAATCGAGCCTGGCCGGGACCCTGGAGGTGCAAGGCGACAGTGCTAACCACTCCACCACTGTGCCGCCCCAGATTAAATCAACCATAAGTAAATAATAAAAAAGAATGAAATGTAATGTTACATTACTTTGATTAAGTTATTAAAACAGTTACATTACATTACTTTTTAACAGCATAACCTTTTTAACACATTTCCACAATAGCCTTCACAACACTATCAATCGCATGACATGCAGTATGTGTTACATAAATGGCAACTAAAAAGAACAAAAGCAGAGATCTCTTGACTTGTCTTCATTTGTATATCAAGTGCCCCTAAAGAGGTGCCCTTCATATACTGTACCCAGTGCAATTGATATTCATATGTTACAATATTCCTAAATAATAAATCTGAAATAAACATGCAGGGAGGGCAAAACTTGGGGAAGCAGAAGATTCATAATGTTCATTTGAGGTTGTTTGCCTAGAGAACCTGATCAATATTATCTGTTTTCAAATAGTGATAGTGTCATCTAGCACCACTAGATGGCAAGCTGAACACATGGAGACAGAGCTATGAGGGCATGATGAGACTCGATTCCCATTAATGATTCGTTTGTGCTCCCAGAATAATTAAATTAAATTACTTAAGGTCATGATATACTGTACCTGTCAACTAATCCATCCATTATTTGGAGAAAGGCAGTCTGCTTTAGGATCAAATGTCAAGCTAAAAAGGCTTGACTTGTTTTATACAGGCACAAGGGAGGCAATGAGCATAATGAGTGTACAGGCACGTATACAAACCATGTGTATAAAATGCAATAGAAGGTGGTTACATTTCACAGAGGAAAAAAATATTTGCAAAAAAATAGTAAAACCGCTTTCCAAGACAAAATTATGGCTACGCTTTGAGCCCAAGCTCCCTGCTCTACAACACAGGACTCTACACAGTATGTTGGAGGAATGGCAGAAGCTTGCCTCAATCAGAGCCTAATCCAGACCATTATCTTCATACGGTGCCCTAATGAGTGGCGGCCTGGCTGCTCTCGCTTTGATCTGACTGTGGGAGAGACAGAGGGTCTGTGGATACTATGAGAACAACCTGAGCTCTGCCATCGGCCCTGTATAAGAAGGTCAATGAAGGAGTGAAAAAAAAGGGAGAGATGAAAAAAGGGAAAAAAGGTCGGTTTGAACTAAATTAGAGAGTAAAAGAAGGGAGAACAAAAAGGCTCAAGAACATAATAGGCAGAAAGAGAAGCAACAGAAAGAGTATGTGTGTGTGTGTGTGTGTGTGTGTGTGTGTGTTTGTCTAAGAGATAGGAATAAAGAAGTGCAAACCTTAAAAAGTTTGAGAGCCTCTGTTTGAAGTGCCTCAGAGGGCAACGTGGTCAGAGGGCAACGCAAACCCTCCTTACTGAAACACAGCACCTCGTGTTTCCACAGAGGAGAGTCTAAGCACATAGACACACAAGCAAAGCATTAGCAAATTTAATTACAAATTTAAATGCCATTACAGAATACTTAAAAATCTCCACTAACTGCCATTAACGCTGAAGGAAGCTTCTGCAAATGTCAGCTTTGATTTAAAACTGCATTATACTTCTAATCCATCCATTTGGACACATTGTACACAAGACAGAAGTTTGTGGCTGCTTCCGTTGTAAAAAAAAAAAAAAGGCATTTAAAAACAATATCTCACCTGGATCTCCATCCACATCCAGCAGTTTTCCAATCAGCTGCTCATACTCTGTGGCCCCTTTCAGGCTAGCACAGTTTCCTGCTGCCACAGTCAGATGGTAGAGCCAGGTATCCTAGGAGAAAACAAAAATTTGTCTTCGAAAGAAAGAAATCACATGCATTACTATTCTATTGTACAGTATAGTGTATTTCTGTATGATCAGCTTCAGGAGAGACTTGCTTAAATTTTTCAAGTGTTGTTCGAGGTCACAAGAGAGCATGCATGACCATAACATCGTAAAGACTCGCCTGCATTCTAAACTTCTCTTCTGTGAGGTCTGTGAGGTGAGAAATGGGGTATAGAGAATATATTTTGGACTCCTAACCAGCCTTTCTCTGTCTGAAGAAGCTATTTGGATGAGTAGCGAAACGTTCAGTTGAAATGACTGGACGTTTCGCTGCGTCCATGGCTCAACTTCAAGACAACTTCTCCTAGTCGACTGAAAATCTTCATCTACATATTTTTAGAAAGTCTGTAGTCTACACACTAAGACGCCTAGGCAACTAGATCATATTTATAATTTAAAAATATGTATAACATATGTTACTATATAAGCAGTACTTTTTAATATACTTTGATTTGGATCTAATTTTAGAAGCATTACCTTTTCTTGCTTGGTGCCAATGAGCAGGTACGTGGGGCTTTGCTCTTTGGGATGGACCACTAATGTGCAATGAGAAGAGAGGAAACCTCGTCCTCCTGCTTCGTAGTCCTCGTCAGAGTCACATGACCTGTCCACCTCCTCGACCCGTGCCTCTCGTACATGAAGCTGACCTAAAGGGAACTGTCACACCCACACACATCAACACACAAAGCATAGGAACCATAGAAGGAAACAGATATAATTCATAGTACTGTATAGTCACCTTGTCATCCTGGTTACGGTAGTAGTAGAAAATCTTTCCTATTAGGGTGCACCACACAAGCTTTGAATGACCATGCTTGACCTAACCATGACAGAAAAGCAAAGAAAATAAAAGAAGCAGGACAAAAAGAATCATACAGTAAACCTGGTCATGCACACACATACACTGCTTAACTTAACTTAGATATCCTTTCAGCTTTTTTAATTTTTAACTAAAAGCTGCGTTTTCCACATGAATAAATAAACAAATAAATGAATGAATGAATAAATAAAAGGGGGAACTGTGAGGACCACCCAAATGTTCCCAGATAATCAAAACTGTCAGATATTCTTATTCTTATGGGGACATTTGGCCCACATCAAGCTCTAGAGGCTGGGAATAATTCCAGGCATGCTGACCTCAGTTCTGTCTCAACATGTGCTCGTCACCTAGCAATTGAGCCCAGAGCCTCTCAACCTTTCCTTGTCTGCACACACACACATACACACACACAAAGACATACATACACGCCTAATCATAGCCACTGGCATACTGACAAATCCTTTTTAAAAACCCATACATTAGGATGTAGTTTTACTATGAATGCTTTCAAACAGCTGTTTTAGGTGACCAAAAAAAAAAGGCTTTCAAGTGTCTGATGGTGCATATCGTCAGAGCCCTGTTATTGAGTTCTGGCACAGGAGACCTTTCTGGAAACTTCATCTATACAATCCTAGGGTGTAATAAGAGCACTTCCTTTATGTCTCACCTTGGTCAGCCAGCCACGCACTGTAGGCTTGGCTTGTGTCTCTGTGGAGATTGGGCCGCTGGCCTGGACTTTAAGAATGTTCTGAAGAACTCGGATCCATTCCTCCAGGATGTTGGGTGAGTCTGCGGTTAGGTAGAACGTCTTCTTCTCTGTGATTAACTATTACACACAAATCTTCAATTGTCTTTGATTTCTTTAACCAAAATAAAACAAAGAAAATATAAACATACTGTAACAAAGGCATATATTAGAAAGGAGATTATTCCAAAGATAGGACAGTAAAATCTTTAAAGCGCAGTGAAGAGAATTACACAACACTAGAACCACCACTGCGACTTTGGTTATCCAATAATGTTAACCCAGAAAGGCTAAACATTCATTTCTGTAACAGAGCGCTGTTCAAAAAGAGATTAAGACATCAAGCAGTCAGACTACCTACAGCAGACTGTGATGGGAAGCTCACTGTTGACAGATTTGCTTAAAGGAATATAGAGGCATAATGCTGTGTGTTTATGTGTGTGTGTGTGTGTGTGGGCGAGACCTGGAAAGTCTGCGCTCCCTCTCCACGAGCTATCCGACATGACGAGTTGAGTTCAATCTGGCCTTGAGGCTTCCGGATCACATCACTCTGAAATCCCAGCACAATCAAAATAAACATCATCTCTTCTGCAGTATACTTATGCAACTCGTTCAATGTAATAATTCTACAAATGATATATGGATAAATACACTGACTTTATACAGTATTATAATACAGGGTGTCCCAAAACTCTTAAATGAAAATTTGGTGCCTTGTATTACAAGCTAGTATTATATTAGTAGCTCTCATTAGCCATGAACAGAACCACATAGTGCGTTCTGAAGCAATTTACACCAAAGCAGAAATTGTTGCTTAAGATCACATAATGTTATCAGATGTGTTTTCTTGCTGAAAGTGACAGGCAGCTGCTCTCTCCTCTTTCCAGTACTGCTGACCGTACTGCTCTACACCCATGCTGCGACAGACAGTTAGTTAAATTAACGATTGCTAGAACACCTGTGACACGAAGTGATACATAAAGTTAAATGTCCTAGCGCTGTTATGCTCAATTATGACCAATCAAGCAATGACTCTTGTCCAATTAGATTACAGTGGAACCTTGGATTACGAGATTCGTTCCAGAACAAAACACTCTTGAATTAAAGTGAATTTTAAAGTTCCTCATAAAAAAATAATGGAAAATCCAATTTATTCATTTTACAACCCAAACAAATTAGTGCATTAAAATAATTAATACAAAATATAAAGTAAAAACAAAAAAAGTAAAAAAAAAAAATTATTTTTAAGTACAAATAAATCTCGACAGATAAGTGTTTCCGTTTATGCACGCAGGCGCTGTGTGTATGTGTGTGTGTGTGTGTGTGAAGCTAAAGTAAGAGGAGAGGAGGAATCAGCCCCTCCCTCTTCTCATCTTACACAGTAAACATTCATGGAAAGACTGTTTTATCAGAAAAATTAGCAAGGAACATCGCTAATAAGTCTCGCGTGAGCAGACACTAACTGAATCACTGCTGTAAAGGTAAGAAAAAAAAAACTGTCACACACACAGTCACAGTGTTATAGTAAACAGTACATGCACGCACAGATGTTGATTATACCAGTAAGAGACCCAGCAGGGGAGACTATTACCCACAATTCCACAGTGCAAGAGAGAGAAAAAACATTGGTTGTGATCACATGACGCTTAGCATCAAATCAAAAAGCGCGTGCATGATACATGATACTCGTTAACCAAGACTTGTTCGTTTGTCAAGTCAAAATTTATGAAAAATCTTTGCTTGTCTTGCAGAACACTCGCAAACCGCGTTACTCGCAATCCAAGGTTTCACTGTATTTGGTTAAAACTGTGTATAATACACAATAAAACGTAACCGTTCCTATAATAGTATATAATATATAAAAAATTTAAGAAAATAAAAACTGAGCTCAAAATACCAGTTATTGCATGTGCTATTCTATTTATACACTGTATTAACTTTAGCTCCATTTCATGAGGGGTGTCGATACATCTAAAGGGCACTACACTACAACCATCTACAGTTTTTCTTGCTGCAGTTCGACATTGCTTTTTAGACACCACATCTCATTGCAGAAGCAGTGTTGTAGCTCCTGCCAATTCCCACTCATTTTATACATCAATGCTGGCTGATTGCTGCAGAAATGGGCATCACATTTAGAAGTTTCTGCTTTCAAAAATCGACTTTTATAAACTAAATCAATCCCATTTCCCCCACAGTGCTTATCTAGCACTCCTAAAGCTTTAGAAGGCCTTTTAAAATGATTTAATAACAGCCTTTGCTATTTTAGTCTCTCCCAGCATGTCATCATTTCCTCTTTCATATATGAAGCTAACAAATTCTCAGAAGCTGGCACACTGTTAATTAGTCTCCTCCGTGTACTCACTGGTGATTTATAATACAGGATCTCTCCATTTCTCAGGATGAACCAGCGCCTTTTCCATGCCTTTACCTGGCTGCCCATTTTTAGCAGGTAGCCAGATTTCTCCAGAGTCTCCTACAGAAACACATAAATCAATGTCATCTTAGGTATGTGAACTCTTTATACAAAAAGAAACAAATGTGTGCCTACTTCTCTAAATTAAATAACTATGGTAAAGGATCTAAAAAACCTAGGAAATCAAGGCCATAAAGCCCAGAACAAGGTTTTAAAAGTACTGTAGTAGGCTGAGACTACGAAAATTACTAGTGATATACATACGGGTCCAACACTCTCACAGGAGTAGGATGAAGTACGTTGTACTTTCTGCTCTGGCTCAGAATAGTCACTGTCTAGTGAGTAGGCATCTGGAGGGATTGCATAATCACTCTCCGAGCTGATAGAGGACATGGACACTCCTAGAAAGCAAGAAACAGCCATAAACTACAGATAATTTACCACAGGAATGATCTTACAATTAATACAGTAGGTGTGACCAGTAAGTAGCGGCTGTCGACCCAGCATGATCAAGTGTAATATGATGCATTAGTCATTTAAAGATTAACTGAAGAAACGGTTAAACAAACTGATTAAATAACTGGTAGCTAATTCTCGCATGCTTGCTGTCAGCCATGCTAGTGCATTATAGGAAACATCAATTTAAGTTCTCTTCCACATTAAATGTTTTTTTTTTATATGAGCAGTTGCTCATAATGGACACTTTTCTAGACATTGTCTAAAGAGCTAGGTCTCAAGGAATGGAGATACTGGTTTATTTAGGCCAAATCAAGCTGATCCCTGAGGAGCCCTGCCCAAACAATTCTATCATTAAGGAGGCACAATGTTTAAGCTTCCTTTTCTGCAGCGTGGAAGGTGCATCAAAAGGGTAGAAAGAGATCTTAAAGAAATAGCTTGGTAGTCATGTTTATTCACCTCTCTTTACAGCTCGAGGGCTGCCTGGGGTGCTGCTTTTCTTCTCTGTCCCGACCGTTGAGGTGCGCAGGCTGGCCAGCGAGCTGCTGTCATCCTCAGAACCTGAGTCTTCATCAGGGAAAGGAGCGCTGCTGATCTGTGTGGCTTTCTGCAAATGCAGACAGGGTAGTTAGCAAAGCAATGAAAGTTTTCAGCTTAATTGTTCCTAATAAACTGAAAGAACTAATAATACACTGCTTTCTTCTCACCCCTTTTAGTGTGGAGTAGACCGGTATGCTGATATTCTTGTAGATGAGATGTGTAAAGGGACCAGCTGCAGGGTACTGAGGGAAGGTGGACACTGCAAAATAATAATCACATGTAGAAAGGAAAGGTCACATGTAGGTTTGGAAAGGTCAGCACTAGTCAGTCAGGAAGGAAAATATGGTGAAGGTCGACAATTACGACTAGCGCAAAGGTTAGGGTTAATTTAACACCAAAAAGCTCTATATTATTCTCATTTTAACAAGTTAACTAAGTCATAGAAATCGCCAAAGTGTGTCTGCAATGGCTCAGCTAAAGTAGCACATGCATGTAGGCAATTCGCTCCTGTTTACACTACAGACAGTGAATTGTTTGTAGTTTTAAATTGAAAAAACTACTCCTTTTGAAGTGCATTTTTCTAGCCACTCAGAACCCAGAAAACTTCCTAAAATCCAAAAATGGTGACCAGCACTGCCCCTACCCTATATATATATTTTTTTTTTTTACTGAAATGACATCATATTAGGTGACAATTTAAAAGGCAAGTTCAAGCACATTTGTTTACAAAAATGGAAAAGGACAAAAAATTAATGAATCTTTTTTCTCAGACTTTGTCTGTCTGCACACACTGGTGACTATCAAATGTGAATTTTGCAGGTGGCCTTTTTTATTTTACCCGAATTGTTTCCCTGATTTAGTCATGTCCAATTCCCACCCTTCATGTTAAGGTCCTCCTACATCAGCAACAGCTACCAACCAGGGAGAAAGTAGGCTAACACTTGCTTCATCTGCATGTGAAGCCATCGACTATACCTTTTTGAACTGTCGCTCCAAGACCCCAAAGTTAATTTTGCGTTCAGCTTACATTCTGTGTAGAGTTTTGCATGTTTCCAGGCTATGGAAAATAATCCTTTGGTTTCCAGTGATGGTTCCATCCAGGGTGTGTTCCTGCCTCATTCTAACTGTTCCTACTAATAGTACTGTAGATCCTAGAATAGTGATTAGGACTGAAGTTACATCTGGGGTCTGTATACTACTGTGTGCATTTTCAGTATTAAAATTTAATACTGTAAATTCAGTAATAAAAATCCCATATGGTAAATTAATTCCAATGTCATTCTGCTCTGATCCTGGAGACCTGCCATCTAGTTATGATTATTTACAAACCTAATTTAATATTTAAGTCCAATATTTACATAGTCTACATTAAGTGTATTGGATTAAGTTTCCAAACTCATAAGTAAACAGGAACAGTACATCTCTTAGTGCAGGTTTGGGAATCTTAAGGCTGTAAGAAGGGAGAAGGGGAGGCACTGTGCAAATTACACGCTGCATTTGTCCTTTCATCAGGGTTAATGAAAAAGAAGCTGTTCCTGTTCCCAGTGTCTGTTCTGACAAACCTTGAAAAGCATTTAATAGCTTCAGTGAATGGTAGTCTCAGCTGTCCAGGTGTGCGTGTTCCCCCAGGTGAGAGGAAGTGACATCAAACAAAACCTGGTACCTCACTGACAGGTCAAGTGGAACAACACTACAGAAACATTCTTAAACCATACCCATCTGTTGATGGTGAACCTTGAGAGTGAAGTGTGGTGACTGGCTGGTGATGGAGTGATGGTTGTTTGCAATATTTGTGGTGCTAAGACAGAGGTTACGGCTGACTGGTTTTACCTACCTCTTCCCAAATTTCTGGCTCCAGGGCTCGCTTCTGAAACTTTCATACCGGACTTTGCAACTGCATAAATGCGACTCTCCTACAGAACACAAGCATGCATGAAAAGGATGTCACACTAAAAGTCATGTGTAAGTCTGCTTTAGACACACATCCCTATAGCTATCATACCCAGGAAGGAAAGCGATGCAAAGGCGGAGTAGGAGGCTTCAAAGCTTCTGAATCTAACATCTCCAGCTCCTCTGCCAACCCCACGAATGAGACACCGTCGTGAGGTGCTATTTCTTCTATGGTCCCTTCTACCACCCCATCCATGCCTTCTAGAGGTCCCTCATCAATGTCTGTCTCCTCCACCCCAAGTGTTGAGGCAGAACCCAAAGGAAGACTGCAATGGTACGGGGATGTAGAGGATCCGATGTCTATAGTGACGTTAACGTGATGAAGGCGTTCCAGGCCGGGCTGTGGTTGACTGTGGTGTTTTTTGAGAAGCTGAATGCTGTCGCGAGGCGTCAGTGGGGTTCGGACCTTGGGTAGGGTCATGCTGGTACCAGAAGGCAGAGTTAGCGGAGCAGGATTTACTTGAGATACCGAAGCCCCTATAGGAGGAGGACTCTTTGGAGTTGGGGTGGGTGTGTCAAAGCTACGAGGGCCAGAAGTTTCATAGGCTGAGGAGGAAGAGGAAGATGAGGATGAAGTAGAGTGAAGACGCTGTAAGCGGAACTTGCTGTTGAGCTCATCAGAGGAGTGGTCTCTGTCTGAAGCTCCTCCTCCCCCTCGCTCCCGTGCAATAACAGCAGAAGCATCCAAGCCTTCTCTTCTGTCCATTATCTTTGTTCCAGTTACAGAGACTCCTTTATCTGTGCTGAATTTGTGTGGAGTCAAGTGTTCAGATGCATTCTGAGAGTCTGAAGCCTCCAGTGCCTTCCTCTTGCCATCTGTAAAACGACATAAAGAATTCACTTTACTCTCTAGACTAGGTTGCCCGTTATAAAGAATCACAATTTGATTAACTGGGTAAATTTTTTACTGATCAACCAGTTTCTCAAGTCATTATAATCATTATAATAATCATTGAAAATAATTTGAGGAATGCACATAACAAATGGTAAAACCAGCATCACTCCATGTGTGTTATGTAAAATAAGGTAAACTGTGTTTGGGATGTAAAGGCATGCCTCTGATGGCATTGGACCCAGGCCTGCAGACTCCTGTCGGCCTCAAGCTCTCATCCT
Organism: Clarias gariepinus; assembly: GCF_024256425.1. Classification (NCBI taxonomy): domain Eukaryota; kingdom Metazoa; phylum Chordata; class Actinopteri; order Siluriformes; family Clariidae; genus Clarias; species Clarias gariepinus. The sequence continues at coordinate 19,867,978 of NC_071112.1, forward strand.
GTGTAAAGGACGGACCGAAGTAGCTGGGACTGAGCATGGGGGTAGAGGACAGCAGCTGGGCATCCACCACTAGAGGCTTTGGAGAACATGGAGATATGGGCCTCTCCAGCACAGCTGTGGTAAAGAAGTGGGAAGTTCCGATGTCAGTGAAAATAAACAGCTGAAAAAATAAGAAAATAACGAGTGAAAAAAAAAAGTGGGTTTACTTTGAAGTTTGTCCTGCAGCAAAAGTATCTGCTCTGACTGCTTCAGGTTAGTCATCTTCAATTGCTGGTTCTCTATCTCCATCTGAAAGGGAAGAATATTATAGGAAACTAGATGTTTAATAGAAGTGGAGCAACTATGGATCATAAATAGATCCTTATTTGTTGTATAGAATGAATTATAATAGTTAGCTTTTTAAAAGGGTTTCACTTATTGAAATCCTGGCTAACAAAAGAGAAAAACTGAAGAACTTTAATTTGAGGTGTCCAAAACTAAAGGTTTTATTCCTAGCACATAGCTCACCTCCCGTAACTTAAACGTAACCCAGTCTTTGATTTTGGCTGCTTTCTCTTCTATAATCCTGGCTTCTTGGGCTCGAACCAAATTCTGTAGATAAAGAACAACAGTTATGGGCATGTGAAAAGGTCAAATCATCTCATTCTAAGAGTTTTATGGACATACATGGCGATGTGTCTCCCTCAGATCAGTATCATTACATACCTGTTTTTCCAGCTGTGCTTCAAGTTTTTTTACTACCATCTCTTTTTCCTGTATCTGACCAGTCAGTTCTTGATATCGCCTATACAAGGAGCTTTCTGATTCACTGGGATGCATATTCACCGATTTAAGCTTTTCTTCCATTATCTGCACCTTAAATTCAAAGAGACCAAAATATTTAATCAGTGATTCTAAATCAAGTAATTTAAGAAAAAAGCAACAAGAGGCAGTAATCTGAGCTACAGTAGGTGAAATAAACAAAAGGTCATACTTGTTTTTCTGCATTCTCAGCCCGCTGGTCGGCTTCAGTCACTCTGTGCTCCAGTTCTTGCATCTATGACAAGACATACAGAGAATAGTGGATGTATTAAAAATTAATTATGAATTAATAATTGAATAGAAACTTCTAAATGATTCACTATACTGTACATAGCATATATGCCCTTTAAAGTTGAGGCCAGAAATCTGAATCTTCATAAACCACCATCGTCACGGTAGAACTATGACGGTCATTCAAGATTTCTCATAAATAAAGGCATGAAACTACTGACATTTACAGAAGACTTCAAGCCCAGTATGGTCATGAAACTGGTTTCATTGCAAACGTTTTAAAGAAGGCTGTACATCCATGAATGATAATCTGGCTGCAGTGAACATTCAGCGAGTAGAACAATCTCAAAGAAATAAACAACCTGGTTTAATCACCAAGGACATTCTGTTTTTACAGGAGAATACCCGACCTCATACTGCCCACCACACCCCTTGGATTTTAATCTCCCCTTTCCCCAAGCCGTTTCCACACGTTTGTGCCATTAATGGAGTTCCTGGGAGGCCAGAATTTCAGACAAACATGATGCAGGCACTCCATCCACTGCTCTGGCGTACTGAGAAAACTTTCACCCATGATGATATCCAAGCACTAATGAAACGCTGAGATAAGTGCATAAGTGTAGCAGGGGATTATATAGAGAAATAAAAGGAGCATTTACTCTCATAATTGTATTCAGTTATTCTGCACAATCAAAAGTCTCGGTTTGACTTGAACGCCCTCAGTATTATCAATATGATTTATATCCAATATGATTTACCTGGCTGAATGTTCAATTATGCAACATGCTTAATAATTATAGGATTTTCCCATTCCCGTTCCTGTCTGCCTGACACCAGCTGCTACATTTAGTCTGTGGTTTATCAGTGCAAAACTGGGTATGTGCCTACCACAGTCTGCTCCAGTTCTATGCCAGACCACCATGACCAGCTGACAGGAGAGAGAAGGTTAGGGCATGTCTGACTGCACCTTGTCTTTGTAAACCTACCTCCCACCCACTACTCATAACAGTTGTGCACATACTTGAACACATATAGAGCACAGATGTTCAACTGTTGATGGCTTAAGAAGCAAGTCTCCCCACAGAGGAATTGGCATTTGCTAGTTTTAGTCTTCAGGAAGGAGCCCAGATAATCAGGGCAGGGTTTAAAAGTGAATGAGGAGCTGCCCTAATAACATCAAACTCCTAGACACTCATAGATAAGTCTGTAAAAGCTTCTTAGGATGAGAAGAAAATTAAATCACATCTTTAGCATTAAGAAAGAGGAGAAATTGACTACAAAAGAGAGAAATGGAACACTAAAGAATGTAATGTGCTGAGATCAGCTATTTAATACATCCAAAGAGGAATGTGCAGTCCATGGAATGTTAAAGTAAATGTATGGAACCAATGTGTCTTCAGAGGCTTAGGAAGAAAAAAAGAACTGCCACATTCCCTTATTTCTTGCTTTACATCTCAACAAAGATTAGCACACACTATAGGTACTAACAAACCTATGCATATGGATCCCATTAAGTGAATTTTGTATGATATGTCTGCACGTCTATTAGGCTACAACATACCCAACAATGTTCTTAAAGCCAGTCACAACTAAAACTGAAGATAAACCTATATTCATTTCTTTCTTTGTGATCCAGAAAACTTAAAATAGATTTAAAAAAAAAAAAGAAAAAGTGAGAGGTGAGAGGGCACAGGGACAAGCATAAGCATGTTAGACATTTACCAGCTGTCTCATTGCAAATGCAGTTGCTCTTTAGAAGGTCAGGTGTCTCCTTTTGGTCTGTTTTAAGCTTTGGTGCAGCAAACTCCAGCCATGCTGTTAAACATAAATAAATCACTGCACTGCTTAGGGGAATAAATGAAGTCCATGAGAACATGGTGTCGTGCCAGAAGTAGTGCAGAATTTCACTGTCCACTACTGTCCTCTACTGAAGCACAGCCTTTGCCAAAGTGAAACAGCAGCCAAGCGCCACAATCATTAACCACTTCACATTCTGACTGGGTTTCAATGAACTCTAGCTCAATTATTAAGAGAAAAAAAAAAAATCAACTGAAGGCTACAAATCACTTGAGATATACAGTCAATGTGCATATGTGTGTGATTGAGTTTGTGTGTGTGTGTGTGTGTGTGTGAGAGAGAGAGAAAACACAGAAAGAGACAGAATATTGCTTTTTTAAGCTAATCCTCCTGTCTGATACCTGGTTATGAAGCTGAACTCCACAGAGATTACCCCACCGCCAGCCCTCCCTGATCACACATTATTTACACATGCAAAAACACTGCTCTACTACTGCCTTTGTGGGTATTTACACTGACTTTTGTATTACAAAGTCACACAAAGTCAAAGTTTAATATGTTCATATAATCATGGAGATATTTCATCTTCAAAAAGAGAGCAAAAGACAATCATAAACTCACTTTTAATTACTCACAATCATAAACTCACTTTTAACCTTATTCCAACATTTTATATATAGAACAGCCTCGGATTTCCCCGTCTTCTTTCTTTAGCACTGAGATGGTTTACTTCGAGCATAAAAGCATGTGTTGCAACTTGAGCAGATAACACAAAAACGTTCTCATTCTACAAAACTCCAAATCACACCCTCATTACATGCAACATTGTCCTATTCCCCAGCTCCAAAGCGAGTCAATGTGTGAAACACTCCTAACTCCAGTGAAATAGTGTCAGGAGTAACCTTCGGGCAATAGCATAAGCTGCAAGCTGTCAACACCCATCTCACCACTCCCTCTATCCTTTTACAAAACAACCATAAGCAGAGAAAAAAGGGGTATTTAATCCTGTCCTCAAGTAGGGAGAGCAAGAAAGAGAGAGAAAAGGAAAGAAAGGGGGGCGGAAAAATAAATGTCATGAGGGGAGACACGACCTGATGTAAGACACCGGTCTGTGAACTGTGTTTGGACAAACATCCTGTGTATGTTGAGAGAAAGAGAAGCAAAGAAAAAGAACGGACACATTCAGTTGAACACTAAAGTACAGGACCGTATTTATTCAACAGTTATGAATTTAGAATTAAAAATCATTTTTCATTTAAAGTTCATAAAGCTAATTGAATTGTTACTACTTAATATATATATATATATATATATATATATATAGTCATAGCGAAAGAATTGTTGCACTATAAAAAGAAAACACAAAATCTTATTCATAATGTAGTTGGCCTTGTTATAATTAGAACAAAGTTAAGGTAAAATTACCGTCATGCTAAGAAGAGCATTACTTTATCAAGGATAACTCAGGTCCTCTTAAAGGGCGTTGTGCACAGGCATAAAAGTTGCATTGTGACTTTGTATGTGTATTAAAAGTAAGGAAAAACTTACTAATTTTGCATTTTGTCTGGCCTCGGTTAGACAATACTAGGCCACATAAAGGTCCAGCAAAATGCTTAAACTTGGTGCAACACAAGCAGACCTCGCCAGATAGTGTCAAGTTACTAGGAATCACCCTAGGTCTAAAAGGCTGAGTGACAACAATAAGACAAGACATTAATTTGATACCATCATTTTAGAAATTGTGCAGAAAATGCTGCCACTCCTGCTGCACTTATGATGGGTTACACACGATAGTAAGTCAGACTATTCAACGACATTTGGCTGCAGCTGGACTTGCTAGACGTGCAAGGAAGCCGTATTCATTTATATGTCATTGTCATTTCTAGTGCTGATGGACATAGATTTTTGAATGATATACATTTTGTGAGAAATGTATATGTGCAAGTTTCTTCTGGCAATGACTATACAGTATAATAATAGGTGAGGTGCATATTTTGAAGTGGCAACATGTGCATGGGATTATTATGTTTAATATATTCATATTTAATGTTTAAAGAATTTTCTAACCCAGCACTCACTTGCTCCATGTACAGCTCACTTTAAGAAAGTCTTCATATTCATGTATGAGCCGGTCTTTTAGATAGGCAGTGTCCCAGATTAGATGTGGTTCTCTTCCAATCTTCTCCATATTAAACAAAATTGAATGTTATGTGGAAATGTTGCTTCTCCAGGCACAAAGGCTAAAAAAAGCTATGCTCTAACCGTTATAGCTACGCTTGCCTGAATTGTGAGAAATTTCTCTATTCACTGTTAACTATACGCACATAAACTCAACTCTGTATACCGTCCTTAATCAGAGAGTTTGGCCTTCTTCCTACAGTAGACAAACAAAGGCAAAAACCTTACGTCTGATGTCATCTCTGCATTGTTTCTTTGTGCAAGCACGACAATTATGACACACATGTTCATGGTTTACAGACCAGTCTTGCTTATCTATACTACTCTCAACACCAGATGTGTCCTACACTGTTCAGAGAAAGGCCCCTTCACATAAAAGTAGACATAAAGCCCTTCTTTTGTTCTAGCATTTAGGCAGATAATACAAAGTCAAGCTAATGCTTGTGTTTGATCAAATGTGCGTCCATTTTTGCTATTGAATCACAGCAATTCAGACAAAAATACTTTTTATATTCAGCTGTAATCATGATGAAACGGTAAAGGTGCTCCACTTTCCAACAAAAACATAACATCACACTTCCTCACCCACACACACTCTCCTAAAAATCAAATGAAGCACACATTCACATTAGTCAATTGTGTCTCCTTACTCTTTTTGCAAGGCGCTCTGCCAAGCCTCACAATTAACTGCTTCTTGCAATAGCAAGGTCAGTGGTGCATGAACAAGTGTAGAGAGAGAGAGGAAAAAGTGGAGAAAGCGTTGATTTACCCACTGCCCAAGGTGGAGAAAGAGCACAGCAAATACAGCAGAAAGTATCAGTTAAGGTTAGGCATTAAATCAAGCTTCATGAATAACACAGACAAACTGGACACCAACATGTAACATATTAAACCCCATTATGTGACAGTCATGTCCTTCATCTGGAAATATTATTAGATATGTACCATGGATTCATGCATGCATTTTGAAATCAAAGCAGTGGTAATTTGGGATTTTAGCCAAAGAATGAATTGAACGACTTTAAGCGTGATTTTCGTGATTTTCCTACCTTTTCAGCCAGCAGCTGACGGATTTTCCCGGCCTGCAGTCGAAAGCGGAGTAGCTGCATCTCGAGGGCGATGCATCTCTTCTGCCAATCCATGCTGGCACTAGGAACAGCGACTGCTGCAGCTGCTGCACTTCCCTCCATCACCTCTGCCATCAAGGCTGCCCTAACCTGCCAGAGAGATAGCGAGAAAGAGACAGAGAGAGAGAGAGAGAGAGAGAGAGAGAGAGAGTGAGAGAGAGAGAGAGAGAGAGAGAGAGAGAGATGGGAAATGTGAGAAGCCAAGATCAGCCAAAAAAAAAATGGTGGACTGGAAAGACAGGACACCTCAGAAAGGGCAGTCTTTTAAGGTGTAAAGTGAAACTAATTGGGCATCACATACAGCCACAAATTTCCAGTGCAAAGGCCATGCTCTAGTTTTACACTGGTTTAAATATTCATTACTACAGGTCATTCAACAGGAAAGCAGAGAAACTACAGAATTAACAAGGCTGTTACTGACTAACTGGTACCTTTTAAGAAATACATGCGTATGCCAAATCACCTACAATTAATCAGGTATAATACACTCAAGGTTGAGCCATGGTTTACATTATATATCAGAATGAAGAAAAAAATGTGATATCTAATTCAGAACATGTCAAACATCTGCTTTGAGTTTCTGGGACACTGCTGATCTCTTGGAATTTTCACGTAAAACAGTCTCTGGAGTACACTGAATGGTGCAGAAAACAAAAAAGCAAAAACTGCACTAAAGATCGTTGAATCACAACAAAAATAGGTTTCTAAAAAAAAGGTCTGATGTGTGATGTGAGAAATAACTGAGACATATGTTTGTGAATAATTCCATAGTGATATTTTAAATACATCGTAAGCACTGACAGTTTATTGCTGACACTTTTAATCCACAGTAACCGTAGAGAGGCTGTAACCATGATGAAATTTGTGACTTTTAACCTTATTAATCCCAAGGAAAACTGCAGTTCTGCAGCAGCACAGAATACAAATCACACACAGCTGAAATATACACAAGTACTTTGATGGAAACAATCAATCAATCAATCAATCAGTCAGTCAATTAAAAATCAAACAAACAAATAAATAAAGGGAAACAATAACATAAAATAAACCAGGTACACAAAGGTACTATTTATACTTCATATATTCACTTGTACAGAAAGGTAGTTTGTCTTGATAGATATTTGTGCAAATATTGGACATACTGTGTGTAAGATTATCTAGCAGCTGCGAGGACAAACATATATACAGTAGTGGCATTTTACTTTTCATCAGCAACAAGAAGGTTGACAATACCCTTGCCTTGCAGGGACTTATTAAAGAGCCTAATGGCTGCATGTATAAACGGCCTCCCATAATGCTCTTTAGACCTGTCTCGGTCTGTTACTAAATGTGCTCTTTTGTTTTGTTAAGAAAACACAGCATGGGTGATTGGACAATTAAATATTGTAAAATTAAAAAACGACCACCAACAACTTTAATTTTTTTCTGTTTTTCCTGCTTAGTTTTATAAACATAAACGCAACATAATTTAAAATCAAAGAGTTTTTAAAAAAAACATGCTGAAACAGTTTTGCTGGCTGAACCCTTTGTAACATGCCATCAATCAATACCCAGTTTAGTCTATGTAGCCTATCTCAGAAATGTGTCTGGTTTACCATTCAAGCTGATAAAGCGTCTTGATTGTTTGTCATTTTTAAAAAGTGGGTCACTAGAAAAAAAAAGGTTTGGAAAACATTGCTGTATACTGCCCAGCAAAAAAAAAAAATGCCTGCATCAAAAAAATAAAACATTACAATTACTGGAATTGGGTTAAAAACATGTCCAAATAATTATTAAAACCTGGAAGGATAGTCCTGAATCACTGCAGAAGAAATGTGGTTGAAAAAGAATCATAAACAAACACTTGCTGAAGTTACAGAGAAAAAAATATCAACAGTTAAACTCATAGCTATGTTAAGTAGTAAAAGTAAGAACATTGCATGCACACAATGTGACGAGAATGGACAAGATTGGAGTTAGACACCTGTGAGGTCAAAGGAAAAACACTTGTTAGTGAATCTGAATTTGAGCTAGGAAGCATAAAGGTTACACACTGGAGCAACAGAAAAAAGGTCACATGTTCTGATGAGTCCAGATTGAACCTATTCCAGAGTGATGGGCGCATCAGAGTAAAAGTGTGTAAAGCGATGCACCCATCATGCATAGTGCCCATTGTACAAGCCTCTAGAGGCAGTGTTTTGATCTTTAATTGGTCAGCAAAGTTATGCCTCAAAAAAATTAAGTCAGCTAATGACCTGAAATTACTGAATGACCACGTTAACCCATCTATGGATTTTTTTTCTTCTTCCCTGATTTTCACACATTAACTGGCCACCACATTGTACACTTTAATCACCTATCAAGTATCAAACTAAATATTAGAGTATGCAACTTTGAGGTTTGGCCAGACAGTCTAACTGGTCATAAACTGTCTTCAGTGCTATGATTATATCTTTTGACATATGACCTAAGCCGCCGCTCTGCTGTGCTCTGATCTTTCTCAGACTGACATTTCCTAGAAGGTGAGTGCACCTCTGACATCATACCTCTTTCAGTAATCCCTCTAGGCCCCAAGCTTTCTCGCTTTCTTTTATTGTTTCCCTCCATCAAAAAGAAAACTCTTCTCAAGTTACCTTGGTAACAGAGAGACAGCAAATTCCATGCCCAAATGACACATTTAAATGAAAGCTTCCTTTTTATGAGATTCTCTCTTTTTCTCTCTCCATGTACAACCTTCTGCTGAGTCCAAGCCGAACCCTGTGTCGGTTTTGTGGTCGTGTGTGGGTGTTGAGCAGCTAGGCACTTTTGTAGACAGACTACCCACCAGGCCAATCCCTTCCCCTCAAGCAGGCACCCAAATGTCCTTGCCTGTGCAATCCTTTCTTAATTACAGGCCGTGGCAGAAACAGGATCTAGGCCTACACAATGGCGTCTTTCTGCATGACAGTCCCATTACAGATATGTAGGAGGGGGTCGCTCTCTCCCTCTATCACTCTCTCTCGATCTGAATGAAGGTGACTTTCAATGGTGGGAAAATCGAGCTTGAAAATTATTCTTACCTGTATGAGACTGCCTGCAAGACAAACTTTAAAGGCCTGGACACTTTTGCAAACAGAGTGTCTAAATTTTAATGAAATTAGAATGAAAGAATCAGCTCGTTACAGACATTAAAGTCTAAACAGCACCAACTATACTGTTCTCTGCCTAAAAAGATTGAAGATGGCACCACTTATACTTGACATGGGAAATTATTCTAAGACTAACCAACCAAACAAACAACCAACAACAACATTTAAAAATGTCAAAAGTTAAATTGTGTGTCCATAACAAATGCTTTTTACTAGTTCCAAAGCAGGAATGCTTACGGTTTCATTATACTAGACAATAAAGGAAGGCTGTTGTAGAGAAGCTGGATATGGAGCGGCAGGCCCAGACAGAGCAGAACACCAGAGTGCTCCAAGTGCACACCACCACAACAGTGCCATGTGGCGCTCTGCAATTAGCAGCCTCCTAACTATAGCCCTGTTGGCAAATTACAGAAGGCCTGCGTCGGGAGGATCCATTCGACGACCAAAACTCTCTGTTCTGTTCATAGAGGCTGCCGTATGCCGAGGCCTGAGGTTTGCGAATCTGCTGTCGGGTGGAGTTTAAGCCAAAGCTTGTGTTAGTTGCCAAATAAGACAGCAGGGTGCAAATAATCCATGTGAGTTTCACAAATGCATTGTAGACAAGTGCTTTTGCACCCAAGCTTTTGTTTAACATGGGGAGGGGCAAAGATTAAGTCAAACCTTCAAGTCAATCACTTTTCTATGAATGTTCTGTAATGTTTTGAAGCCTAGATTCTCCAAATCATCCATCTATGGTCTAACTGATTTTGAGCCTCAATGAAAAAGAGTATTTTCCTATTCTATCCCCAGGTTGGTATTTCCATAATTTTTTTTCCAGCATCCCTTTTTTTGCAGCCATAGGCAGAAAGACACTACTGGGGGAGACTCTAAGCTGCAAAACAGAGTTTCCATCCAAACAGCCAGAGCTGCTTTGAGCGTTGCACAATGGGGGCCACTCGGCCTCCAACGCAGCCACGAGCACAGCTGGCAAAGACTCTGACTCATCCTCTCTTTCTCTCTCTTTCTCTCAAAACGCAACGTATGGAACGTCTTCTATAAACAACAAACAGAAAAGAGAGAGAGCTGGACATTCACCTCTCCACTATAAACAGGCACTATAAAAAGCATGCAAGTCTCTGACATAAGGATGCAGGTCCACAAACACACAATTCTTAACTCCTACAACGACTTGAAATAAACCAAAACTGCCAAGTCGTAATTACATGACTGCAAGCATAATTTAATCAAAGGGCTTCATAACTGATGCGTGAATAAATGAACAATGAAGTATTATGCCAAATTATGATTTCAATGAAAAGTTTAGCTTAAACGGCCTTGAACTTAAAAGTATGTGTTGGTTTTAGTATTGTATACTGTATCACGTTAGTATTTGGTTTACAACATCGTTTTTATAGTTTTAATACTTGTAAATGCTCATGTACAGTCAAGAGCAGTTTGATGACTCTAATAAGGTAAATGAATTGTAATGAACAATATCTTGGGTGTGATAACGTCACAGGTTACTACTGAATAAATCACAGATAATATGTAAATTGGAAGAAGGTGTGTCAGAGTTAAAAAAGGCACACATTAATCTACAGCAGAACCTCTACTATTATTCCACACAAACCCAGAGACCCACAAAAGCACCCAAAAGTCACGGCTAAGCATGCAGCTGTGGTGATGTAAGTGGTTAGGTGGTTTGGTGATATCATCCTATCAGACATTAGAAATCCCCAAGCTTTCTTTTTTTTTTTTTTTTGATTATCCATGACAAGATCCAAGAATGTGACCTTTCGTCCAAATGACTAAAATCAGCAGGAAATAAGTGTGTGGATGTGGGTCAGTCTGTGGTGCGTGTAAGCATGTGAGACTGGGATGTGTGCACTTTTTACCACATAAACAACAATATAAGAGGCAATGTGTAATCTAGGATGTCTCCAAATCTACGCCTCAGTTTATTTTAGAGAGACCATGAAAGAAGTAACAGAACGAACTGACTTCAGACTGGATCTGCCCTCTTGTTTTTGCTTTGTAGTCAGAAGATACGTTTCTATTTGGTTCCTGCACGACGATTTACGGTCAGTGTAGACGTTAGCACTTGAGAGACGTTTAACTGTAAAGCACATGGGACTGTGTAAGGGTTCCTGAATACAAAGGCGAAGAGACTCTACCATAGTCTCTAATTCCAACTGTTTGGTTAGCATTATGAATAGAGCCCTAATGACTCTGGAAAGCATCAGTGGAGACTGCATGGCAGTATTTATTTATTTAATTATTTATTTATGAAATAAGAACATGTGCTGCAGAATAAAGCACAGATAGTTGTGGTATAAATAGATTTTCTGTAGACTATACCATAGTACATATTTGTACTGAACAGCTGCAGATTAATCTCGTCTTTCTTGCATCTTGTCTACTTCGTTGGGTTTCTCTCTTTCTCCCTTTGCTTTGGTCGCAAAGAAGCACCATGCAAAGACTAATAACAGACTACTGTAAACTGGTCACCCTCATTATCAGCCCATGTAGTAAATATAGACTCAGGGCTGGTTTATACTTCTGTGTTAAAGGGCATTTGCGTCACGATGCAAAATAAGGGTATATGGGTTTGTTTGGTGTGAAGAGGCACACTAATGGATTTATGTCTTCCCAAAACTCACCAGTGTGCATGAAACATTGCAAGGAGATTTTGTGCTTCTTCCTCCATGGGTTGCTTAAAGGAATTTGGAGTAACACTGATCTGAATATCACTATTCAAGATAATAATACTTCCCCAAATCTATTTTATGTTTAACCAATGAATTAACACCCACTAGTCTCTGCGTAGAACGTACCTTTTTAAAAGGTTAGCCTGTTACAAAAGAAATAAAATAAAATAGCTTCCTACAGAAATGGATGAAAATCACATCTTAACATATCAGCTTGGCTTTTATTTTTTAATTAGCAGCACAATTATGCATATAAAGTATTATGTTTGGGTCATATATGGCGATATTATCATATTCTTATAATATATTACATTTACTTAGAGAAACAACAGTCAACAGTTGTGGAATATGCAAATATAAATATAAAGGCTTCATACTGGCTGCAGCTGTCATTATAATAGGGAGTTTACTCATCCTGCATAATCAAGCACTTTATTTTCTATTTTCTTTTAACCGTCACTCAGTAAGCACACAATGTTGGTGACGAAACATCTCTTTTAAAAAAATGTAGATTTAAACACAAATTAAAGTGTTTTCATTCCCGAATCTCCCGATGTACACGAGTGAATATGCTTCTGAAATGCTTTTGACATAAATCGACTTAGGTTACAATCAGTCAATCAATCACAAGTGGTTTTGTTTTGTTGTCTTCTAATTATTTTTAGTCAGTGAAAACAAAACCCTTTTTTGGTTTTGTTCTTTTCTTTTCCCACTTTTTCTGTTCTATAAACCCTGCCGCTGGTATACACATACGTTTCATGTAAGTATGAAGGCAGACACCAGCCTAGAAATCACAGAAGGCGTCTTCTAGGCCCTAGGCATCCGGCATACCCATGCTAAATCAAATGTACAGTTTGGATGATCCGCTGCGGCGACCCCTAACGGAAACGGCATGAAAGCAAACATCTATTTGCGAGTCTGCTCACACCGTGACGGGCTTACATAAATGTAGTCACAAAAGTATAAATCAGGTTTAAGACATACTATGGAGCTGAGGTCTACACATTTTCAGAGCTATCAGACAGACATGCACATGCACACTTATACATAAAATCACAAATCTTAATTCCGGCTAGGGACATGGACCCCCACCCAGGCTTTAAATAACATGCTGTCTGTTCCCTAATGTGAAATCAACTCCTGAAAGGTTAGGGAACCTCATTTTGGAGAGTCTCCTGAAACAAAAAAAGGGAAAAAGAAATGTGCATTTGCGTAATGTTGAAAGCAGGGGTGCCCCACCCACACAGTTCAACACAGTTTGGTATTTCCCTGCTTAAACATTTATTCATTTAGAAGATCCACATAACTTACAAATGACTTAAGGAATCAAAAGTAAAAAGTATTGAACTGAACTGAGCAATTCTATTAAAACAACTGGCCCCCATGTACACTCTAATCACACCTACACACAGAACACATCAATGTCCTGGCATTACTAATGTAATTAAGGAAATGGTGCTTCTATCATATTTATATTAATGTGACAATTTACAAGCTGATATTTTTGTCCATGCTTACTTTTTCACTCAGTAACATCCTGCTAACCTTTATAGTAATTACACAGTTTTGAGTTTTATAATTGTGGCTCCATCCTATGGCTCTGACATCATTAGCAAGGACGTAGCTTGCAAAGGGCAAAGGCAAAACTAGGCAAATAAAGCATGAAAAATCCCCTGATTTGGTATGGTTAAGCCATGGATAACAACAATTACTTGTAAATGGCTTTACAGAGGCATTGGTGGCTCAGTGGTAGGTTTCTCACCTACCATGCAAAAGGCCCTGGTTCGATTCCTAGCCAATGCCCAAACCGCAGCCACTGGATGCGTGCCGGTCCCAGGGCCGGATAGAATCAGGAAGGGTATCTGGCGTAAAACCTCTGCCAAATTGTTGTGTCGATCAGTTTTTCCGTTGTGGCGACCCCTCAACAAGAGCAGCCAAAAGATTAACAACTTGTAAATGGCTGTACAATGCACTATAAGGGATCCCCAGGTCTGCTGCTATACTATAACAGTAAAAGTAAGGCTTGTCAAGTAACAGTAAGGCATTAACAATTTACAAGATTGTGGTAAACAGTCAATTTTTCAGTGATCTTGGGTCCCTTTATAAGGATCCGCATAGGGACGCCTTACTGTTACTGTTATAGTATAGCGGCTGACCTGTGGACAACAAGCTTTTAAACTTTGGTGCTGTAAGGAACTTTAGATTTTTATGTTGCTTTGCCGTACCCTAGTAAGGTTTCCATGGGTTTACGTAGCCCTTCGCGTGGCTACAATCAAATACTGAATGCCAAAAACAGAAACCTACAGAAACATACAGTCAAAAAGTTTCATCCCTAGCCAGCATGCTACGAATCACTCCAAAACACACATCTCTTGACTAAATTGTGAATTTATAGTGATTTGTAGCACAATTCTTGAAAACAGTAACTGGGTTTAAAGCTCTAACAGAATGTAAGGTATTATAATATGATGAGAAATTTCTTATGCCAATAAAACAATCCCCTCATTGCACTTCCTGATGTGGTAACACTTCCTATAGCCTGTATCCAGACTAAAATTGCATACACACAATTTTTTTTGTTTAACTGGAAAATGCAAATGCATTTCCTATCATCTGTCTCCAGGTCTCTCTATGACTTGCAGGTTAACAAATGGTTCTTTTAATGTTGGGCTCATACAGTATGTGACACAGGACCAGGTCAAAAGCTAAAATATGCTCTTTTTGCTGATAATAGTGATTTCAGACATTGTGTGTGTGTGTGTTGTACCTCCCGGTTCAAACAACAGTCAGTAAGTGTATCGATGTGCAGTGGCAGTAACTAGCAAAAAGGTTTTAAATCTTTTTTAAATTTATCTTTAAATGTAACAATTCTGGCACTGTTCTTCTTAAACCTAACACAGAAGATACATTTACACTTGCTTATTCGACTGATGTGTTTATACAAAGTGAATTATAAAGATTTAAGACTGGCAACAACAAAGCGGCCATGAAACCAAAGTTTTCATGACTTTACTTGAAGATCAAACCTGTGCAGGGTTATACTGGGATTTGAACTCAAAACCTTTCTGATTAAAGCCTTAACCACTAAGCCATGTATGGGATGTGAGCATAAGCCCTGCATAGATAGATGTCTTATAACCTCGTAATTACCTACATACTGGACACATGAGCATGAAACAGAACACTCCTGATCATGATGAGTCTAGCACCCTTGTAAGAGTGAGCAGCATCCTCAGTGTGTGAGCTGGACTTAAACAAACACTAGATGTGTTTATACAACACTGAGGGGTTTGCTGTAAAACTTTCTCCGGCTGTGAAACATTCTCCAAAAATGGTCACGCGCACAGGTGTGTCAGTCAATCAGTCAGTCAGTCACTCACACACACACATCCTAACATGAGAATTGGCCAAAATACAAAGCTGGTGTCTGATATATTACACTTGCAAATTCTCCCGTAAATGACAACACAGCGGATTTATTAACTAAGCATAATGCACTAAACCAGCGAACACGTTAGACTATTCCAGAGAGCTTACAGGCATGTGCAGCGAGACAGCTGGTTTTGCTTACCTTCCTCTAGACCGCCAAGCTTCCACGTTCAAACGCTACAGCCGGAGCATCACAGGAACACACACACACACACACAACTGCAGGTTCTCTGCACTCATTTACTCGTATTTGTCCCCCACCGCCATACGTTTAAAGTTTCGGTTCACTCTTCTCTCGTCAACAGCAGTTAGAGTGGATTTAGCGCTCAGCTCCTTCACTCGCTCAGCTCATTTTCCTTTAAAGAGCCGAACACAGGCTCAAATGACTCCATAGCCACGCCCCCTGGGCTGCCACTACTACCCCCCCCTTTACCTCCTACGTTCCGCAGGAAATTACGTCATTTTTCAACTGCAAGAAATAACCTGATTAAAGTGCCATGGTCCACGAGTGGTGTAGTGATGTACATTTTTGGCACATTTTCATGGATTTCAAATTTTAATTGTCTTCACTATTTTCGCTAAACAGCGTGTATAATCAGATTTTTAAAGCATCACTGAACATTTTCCTGTTAGATAGATACACTATATGGACAAAAGGATTCAGCCAAACCTGCAATGCATTGTATCCATATACATAGCCTATACTTCAGTGTATGAAATGGTCACCCCTTTTCAACTATAACAGCTTCTACTCTTCTTGGAAGGCTTTCCACAAGATTTTGAAGTGTTTCTGTGGGAATGTGTGCCCATTCATTCTGTAGAGCATTTATGAGGTCAGGTATTGATGTTGAATGAGAAGGCCTGGCTCGCAATCTCTATTCCACTTCATTCCAAAGATTCTCAATTGGGTTAAGGTCAGGGCTCTTTGCGAGCTGGTCACACCAAACTCATCAAACCATGTCTTTATAGTCTTTGCTTTGTGCACTGGGGAACAGTCATATTGGAATAGAAAAGAACCTTCCCCAAGCTATTGCCACAAAGTTAGAAGAATAGCATTGTCCAAAATGTCTTGGTATGCTGAAACATTAAGATTGCACTTCGCTGGGTATAAGGGGACTGATTGAACCACCTGAATTTAATAATTAACGAGTTTGGCCAAATACTTTTATCCATAAAATGTTGATGGATGGATGGATGGATGGATGGATAGAGTACTTTATTGATCCCAAATAACTCCGCACCTGTGACATCACTATGCAGTACATAGGCTCATATACTATCTATCTATCTATCTATCTATCTATCTATCTATCTATTAATATTCTATGTTGAATATTCATCCATCCATCCATCTAGGAACCTCTGAAATCCAACTAGGGATCGTAGAGGCCAATGGTCACCATTACATTTATTATTTTTGTATGACTATGGTAGGACCTCCAGTCAACATTCATACATACACTCACACACTATGTGCAACGCCAATTAGCCTGATCTGCATGTCTGGACTGTGGGAGAAAACCGGAGAACCCAGAAGAAACCCACAAAGCACTGGGAAACATGAAAACTCCAAGCACACAAACCTGACACAGGATCGAGTTCAGTACCTGGTGGTGCACTGGAGAATTATCTATTATTATTTTTTTTTTTATATTAACTTTGTCAAGGATGCATGTACAGAAATGTTGGAATCTTTATTACCAAACAGCTTTAAATAAACAAAGAAAGAAAAAGAAACCAAATATTCAAACAACTTAAACTGGGTACAATAAAAAGACAAGGAAGGGCAAGACAAATATAGGGGAGCGAGGATCATGGCAAGGCCTGAGGCGAAGGATGACCATGTCAAGGCCGGAAGGGAACAATGACCACCACAAAGGTGGAGTGACGGCTAATCAATGTCATAGGCTGGGTGGGGAGACGGAGTGATATCCCTAGCCAGGTAGGGAATGAAGGTGAAGACTGGCCAATGAGACAGAGCAGGACAACCAGTGGGGTAGAGTGTGAGAACCTAGAGACTCTCACCAGAGTCAGGGGTCAAGGCAGACTGGTCTAATAATTACTGGCCTATGCATATGCAAAATATGATATGCTTTATTTTTGTTACACTATTGGAAATGATCTTTCCCTTATCCAGCTGGTGTAGGTGGAAGTTCATTGGCCTGACTTTCTCAGAGACATTGCAGGGACCCTGCCCATGGGCTAGGAATTTGCAGTTAGCACTAAGAAGAGCAGGAGAACCTAGTCTCAGGGTTGAATCTTTCTGGGCTGGGTTCCCACTGTTGGCCATCTTGGCCCTGTTCCACTACTTTTGCTTCTAGACCCAGTCAGTGGAATCAGGCCAGGATCCTCCTTGCCGCATTCCACAGACAGAGATAGATTGTGCCAGGTACATGACCACGTCCATCTTGCTCCTTTTAACCACCAGGCCGACATATTTCCCACCACACCGCTTGGTGTGGTATAATTCTAGGGTGTTTTTTTTTATCACATAATAGGCCACTGACTAGGTTTGCCCTATTATCCGGAGATCACAGGTTTTATTTCCGGGTACTGCCATAGCCTCTCACAGTTGAGGGCCTAGAGAGTGGTGACTGCCACTCTCAGCGGGGTGGGATGGGAGTCACTTAGCAATCTCATATCAATCACAGCTCTACAGCCAATTATTGGCATCTGTGAGCTCACACAAGCAGAAGGAGCTTGAGCTTGAGTCCTCTGAGTGTGTTATGCCGCCCCCAACAGTGCGTGAGCGAGCAGTTTGAAAAGACGTGCTCGGTTGGCGTTATGTGGTTTGGACGAAACATGTGATAGTCTTTGGCCCTCCCTGATTAAATAGTAGCCTTGATGTGGAAGACACCTAGGGATGGAAGGGAATTGGATACAACTAAATCAAAAATTTATTTTTTGAAAAACATCTGATTATTAAGCTCACCATCAGAGGTTTTTGTGGTCAACTTTGTGGTGGTCATTGCTCCCGCCGGCCTTGCCATGGTCATCCTTCCTCTCAGGCCTTGCCATGATCATCACTCCCCTATCTTTGTCTTGCCTTGCCTTGTCTTTTTATTGTACCTAGTTTAAGTTGTTTAAATATTTGGTTTCTTTTTCACTCTTTGTTTATTTAAAGCTGTTTGGTAATAAAGATTCCAACATTCCTGTACATGCATCCCTGACAAAGGTAATATAGAAATAAAATAATAAATAAATAATTCTTCATTTGACATATTGTTCTGCAAATTTTCATAATAATGATCTGGGTTTTTTTCAGATTAAGAAAATGTTTTATGGACATGTTATGACGATGGTTTTATAAAGATAATGACAAATTCTTCTATAATAATGCACCATGTTCCCATATGGAAATGCACTCTTTTAACAAAAATAATAATTAATTAAATAGAAAAATGCCATATCACAAAATAAAGTGTAATGTCTGCGTTATATGGGTGCCTATTTAAAAAACACAAGTTATAGGGTTACTTTATTGTTTTATTTATGCATAGCCAACCTAGTTAAATGATGGTGTGAAAGTTTATCACTAAAATGTACCATTACCATGCAATAAAAAGTTTGTAAGTGTAATTAGGAAGTTTTGTGAGGGCAGTGAGCATTCCCATTAAGTGCTATTACCTTGAATCACCTTACAAAATTGAATTCCCTGATTATTATTTATTAGGTTTACAAACGCCATGATCCACTGCTATCATAGAAATGGTTGTAGATATGCCACCTCATCAAGTGCTTGTTTTCCATTTCATTTCTTCTAAGGAAGAATAGGTCACAGTTACTTTGTCTTCTTTTGTCCCACCCAGTGTTATCAGTTTTTACACTGGCGAAAGAACATTAGAGTCACCATTACAGCTTCTAACCATGCTTTTGAACCATGCAAAGATTACAGTGGCTTGGATAAACTACAGTACCAAAGAGAGCAGCGCTTGTCTCTCTCTCTCTCTCTCTCTCTCTCTCTCTCTCTCTTTTAAGTAGACATACGCTCATAACATAAATTGATGAGGTCATTGTAAGCCGCACCCTGCTTTATGCAGTAGAGGGGAAATTGGCTGGTCTGTCACCTCTTGAATGCCTCTCCGGTACAACAGTGCAGTCAAGGGAACAAATAAAAAATATATATATATATATTTAATTAAAATGACATATAAACAATGTAGCATGATTAATGGACATACAATTAAAAACCCTGGTGACTCCAGTGATGTAAAGTTATTCTTTTTGCCCCGCCCACTCCTAACAGGGTGCTGCATCAATGCACTATAAGAGAAAGGAAGAGATGGCTCCATTGCTCTCAGTCAAAACAACTCCTGACAGCCCTGCACAGTTGGTGTGTAATGTCGGCTCCACTCCTGTGCAGCCAGAAAACAGAAGATTAGACTACACTATGTGTACCACCAAACTCTAAGAGTGGGTGTAAGTCAGTTTTCTGATAGGCCTCCTGCACAGATCCAATCTGCTCAGAGAAGCATGGTGCAGGTCGAGGTTCAGTAAGTGCCTCAGAAAAACACAGCCACATGTTGAGGTCACAGTAAAGTGGCACAGTGGAGACTCTACTCTCATGCCACTGCCCTGCTTTGAGGCTTTTTGTCTTGAGATTTTGTTAAGGTGGTTACAAATAAAACATCTTTCTGTCTTTCCCCGCCCTTTTTTTCTGTAATGTCCTCTAAGCATTTTATTGCCATTTGGCCAGCCTCTCTGGAACGTCTGAGGCAGAGTGTGTTGGACACTCCTTTTTTCTTTTTTAAACAAAAAGGGAAAAATCAAAACAAGTGTAGCAGTAAGGACACTCAGTAGTGTGTCGAGTTAAATCTTAAAACTCAATTTTGTTGAATTTTTATGTCTCCTTCTCCACCACCACACATTTCCTTGTCTCCTCAGTCTCTCTGTGAGGTCTGATAAGGGAGGACTACGCTCAAAAGCGAAGGTCAGCCTTCTGTGTTAACGATGGTGTTGTCTACGAAATAGCCAAGTGGGTCACTGCGGAAGGTATGATTCCACTCGCAATAATTGTGCCCATTAAATCCTTTATAAATAATATCAATAAAAAACTCTTTTTTTTTACACTCACATAGACGTGAATGTTCACAAATAATAGTGAGAACACAGGATATTATGTCTAATGCAATGCAATAAAAAATAATTCATAATTCAAAAATCATTTTAATACGGATCAGCAGGTATTCTTGTTAAATGTCCAAGAGTACAATCAATTAATCAATCAATCAAGTACATATGAGAAACACACGCACCCACACACACACACACACACACACACACACACACACACACACACACACACACAAATTGCATACACCTAGCTTTTAAAATTGTAGTTTTTGCTCACACCTCAGCCAACCTGCATTTCTGGGAATGTTATTTCTAGCAAATTGTGACTTTTTCAACATTTCGGTTTGGTTGGTTGCACATAACCCCATAACCCTGTCCTGGTATATTGGTGGAAGGCTTACAGATGAAGCTATGTTTGTAAAAGCAGTTTAAGAGTCTGCTGGAGAGCCAGTGCTGAAGCCACGAGACATTTTAAAGTTTAAAATAACCTAACCTAAGTGTATAGATAAAAATAATCTTAGTGGCTACACTGTGATCTTTAAATCACAGGCTACAAGTCTGATGGTTGCTTATCAGCTTCAGACAAGCCCCTAATTTCTGCAGCTTCCACTGTACTTTATGGATGTCTGCTATTGTCTCTTTGCTCTTGACATTATCAGACAGTTGAGAGCTAAACAACACCGGTGCATGTCTGAGTGAGTGTCATGATGATTAACTCTTCTTTAATGGCTATTCTCATTTTACATATAACTCAGTGCAGGGTGTCTGACTGCTGACTATATTTGACACATCACATCTATAAAAATAGAAGAAAGATTTTGTCTGTACATTAGTCAGAACTCACTTGGTCAATAATATGTTTACATTTCATACATTGGAGAACCTGAAACCTTGGTTAGAAATTTTTTTGTCTGCATGTTTGTATATCTGTGTGTCTGTCCAGCCAGATTATGGGCAGAATTTAACGAAACTTTTGCAGTACAGTACTTAGATATTTGCCTGAAGTTTACCCTGCACCATAAGTGACATCAAAATATTTAATAAAAGTGGTGTTATGAACAGTTATGTGCTACATTTAATAATCTATTAAAATAATATTATAATCTACGTATATAATATTATAATCTAATAATAAAATTATAATTTACTTATAATAAGCTACTAATAAATTACTTAATGTAAATCTATTGCACCAATAGCTATTAATTAGAAAACAGCCAAACTGTATATAATTACTTAAAACTGAAGTCATTTTGAGATATATCTTAATCTTTATCTGATCTACTTTTTTGTGTATTCGGCTGACGACAAAAGAAGCACAACTTACCATAAAGGCCTGAGATACTTAAACTTACAATATTTTATTCCTTTGTATTAATAAGTTAGGCAGAGAGATCTGCTGTACGGAAAGACAGGCAGACATGTACGTGAGCTTCAGTCTGAAAAAAAATTATTTAACCATTGTCTAAAAACTCTTTCTCTGTCAGCTAGATTACCCTAGTGTTAAATACCCCAGAGGCATATGAGGGCTGTACCAAAAATAATGTATAAGTGGGCGTCCATGTGCGCAAATATAACTAAATAATAAAAAATAAAAGTTTTAAATTGCACATGTTAGTAGAGCACCTCTTAAGGTTCTACTCAACATAGTCAATATCACAAGTGATACCTTTGCTCTGAACAGAAGTTATTTTCAGAGGATTCTGGAGGTTCTGTTTGGGTTCATAGATGGAACATATGATGTTAAGTAGTACCACTATATAGAAGGTGAGTAACTCTACCAGTATATGCAATTTAAATAAAATGTCTGTTATTAAAAAAAGTTATGCCCACTTTTTATTACTTTCGGTACAGCCCTTCTTGTGATCGTGACTCTTCTATATCAAAGCAGAACCAGATGATAATCGTAAATGTTTGTGTTTGGGCTCAGGGAGTATGTGGTGGCTTGGACACCTTCATTTAGTCACAGAACAGAAAATCCACAAGAGATTAGAACAGCTCAACTCTGCATGTGTATACTGTCATTATGAAAATCCCAAAAGCTTAGGGACACACTTAGACACTGAAACATAGATTTACACGCACACACACACACACACACACACACACACTAGGTGCGCTCTAGCACTCAACTGCTCCCCCTGTGTGAAGAGTTCTTTAACTGTGTGTATAACCTGCCACGTTCACAGACCGACCCCCCACCCCCCCCATACCCTCACACACACATGCTCAGTCACCACCCACCCCTCAGCTTAGATGTCATCACCAAAGGAGGACAATTCCACATCTGAAGGACAGTGGTTGACTAAACTAAACAAACCTTTTGTTTTTAGTGTGAGGGAAGAGACTGAGGAAGTTGTGGGAATATGCCTGCCTACACACACACACACACACATACACACATAAACACTACACTATCCATCATCCTGCTTTGCTCAGACCAAGGACAGATGGGATTTAACAGAGAACACAGTTGTTCTTGAGCTCCAGTAGACATAGGGGACCAAGTCAAAGAGACGAGAGAACTCTGGGGCAGGGGAGCAGGCGTCTTAAACGCAGTTTCACATAACAGTCCACATTACACACTCAAAGAAAATCATAAAAACAACTAGAAACAAATAAACATTAACCACTTTAATCTGTTCATTAATTTCCTTTTAGCTGTAACTGAAAAATAAAAAAAATAAACATATATTGTTTAAAAGCAGACTGCAGTTCAGAAAACAAATCTTTTAAATTATGGTATTAATATATAATTAGTTATGTATCTGCCTCCTATAACTTCTTGAAATGTATGCCTTTTTTAGGCTTGCAACTGATAAATTAGTGCATTTCTTTTGTAGCTGAGTTTATGGCCCTTTACTGCTCTATGTTGCCGCCTAGTGGAGTAACAGTGAATGGCCCTTTTTTAAATATATACCATTCAATAGCTGTACTTTGGAACAATTCTCAGTTCTTTTAGATCGCAAGATTATTGACCTGCACCTTTTATGTTTGACACCCTACATCCCATAGGATTCTGACCACTTTCTCAAATTCCCTCTCCTTTTGGCTAATTTTACACTAAGATGCAAGACTATGAGGGACACCCATCTGTATGTACTCATCATCTCAGGAACGCCTACAGGCAAGTGTGTTTTGTATAATATATAAAATATGTCACTGTGTAATGCAGACATCACTAAAATGAGATCACATCAGGACCACCAGTGACTTGAGTAGAGCATCATATTTAATAAGAACATGAATAAAACAGGAGTTTTGTACTGATTGGGCACGGGTGTAGGAAGCATAGAAGGATGGCTAGGATATTGAAGCATTCTCAATTATACCCAGTAATGTGTAAACTCACCTGGGCAGCTCTGGCCCCTGGAAACATGACTCCACAAGACCTCTGGGGTGTGCTGCCGTGTCTGGCACAAGCACATTGGCCCAGGATCCTTTGCGAGCTGTGGGTTGTTCGGTTGACCCTCCATAGATTTGATTTGTTTAGTTGGCGCATTCCATTGGTGCTCAATCAGACAGGGATCTGGGGAGTTTGAAGGAAAGGATGGTGAACTTGCCTGCTGGACCCCAGGTTTTTGTGTATGCAAATTATTGTCTTGTCGTCCACAGTGTTATTTAATTTTCTGCATTCTCTATTATAACTTTCTCCCTTTGTCCCATTGCAGCTGCTACACCCCCTTGAACCCAGTGCAAGTCCCTGTGCAGGTTCCCCCACGTCTGGTTGCCCAATACAGGAGAGCAAATTAGTGAAACTAGAAAAGTCTTGTCATCTAACAGACCTTTTGTCAGTGACCAAGAATGACATGGGGAATAATTGTGTACTTGTATTATGTGTAGCTTTTTGCAGCTATTACAAGTACAGAATTCCAGTGGCCCAGTGATTATAAGCAGAGAGCAAATGAAAAAAGGGAGACGAGAGAGTAAAAGGGAGGAATGATGTGAGCATGGTGATGGCTTTAGCAGACCCAGACAGATGGAATAAGCACTTGAGGTAAAGAGAGGAAAAACAGTGCACTTTATAGAGCAGCGTACCGAAAACAAGTCTGCTACGAGAGCGTGTACAGTATGTGTTTGTGTGTGTGCATGTTAATGAAGAGAAAAGTAAGAAAGGGACAAAAACAGGGAAACACCAATACAGACCTAATAAATGTCTCAGTGTCGAAGCTGTTTCATTAATGCTGGGACCTCAGTAAGACACAGATTGGGGATTGACACACTTTGAAATGTTCATGGCTCCTTCTCCGCCGCTACCTTGTTCTGATTAAGGAAAAGTGACATAGACAGAAATAGGTACATACTATGGCAAATATGGCATAGGGAGTAAAAGAAGGACGATCTATCTTTCTTGCTCTCTGAGTGTGTGCGTGTTCGTGTGTGTGTGGTTACAGTGTGTCTCTGCTCCACTGTTGTGATTAATGCCTGGCCTGCAGATGTCATCCCTTGTGGGGGTGAAGGCCTAAAGCACTGCAAAACCACTGAGGAAAACATTGCTCTGATTTGTGTGTGTGTGTGTGTGTGTGTAGTGAATGAAAAAGGGTGCGTAAACAGTTTGGGTTATCCACATGGCGTCCTTAGCTGTTCAATTCTTTTCATGCATCATACCAAAAAATTCCACAATGTGGCGCCAGAATGATTTCTGTTGCACCTATTCTGTAGGAGTTTCATATTGACATAGGGCAAAGGGTTTGTCTGTCAAAAATTTAGACCTTTAGGCTCTACGAAATAAAAGTATAGTCTATATCATGATTTTTAAATTTTGCAAAAAAAAGTTATATCATTGTTTAGATCTGCTTACAGCCTGGACAAAAACAAAACTTCATACTTCATAAAAAATAATATACATTAATAAACATTCTGAACTCAAGCCCCTGAATTCCAAAATGTTTCTCACATTCTCCTCTTATTTAGTTTTTTAAAAGTTTAAAGAATTTGGAATTGTACTGGACCACTCATTCATGTGGCCTGTTCCACTAACCTACCTTATTGTATTATTATTATTATTTTTTTTCCAGAACCAATTTTTGGGATGACTTTTGATTTATGTTTAAGGTGATTTTGAACGTGATATGATATTCAAGGAAATCTACAAACCATTCATCTTCATCAAAGTTTTTGGATCACTAGGCACAAATCCTTTCGGAAAAACAACCACAATCATGTTTTACATCTAGTGGCTTCTAATAGTTGATTACAGAACTCGACAACCTCTGCAATCTGTTACATTCATTACCTGACTTGCAGAAAGCTTTTTTGATTTTCCCATTGCCGTTCTTGGAGACTAGGAACAATAATTAAATACAGTATATTTTCCCATCCATTGCAACTTCTTTATGAAAGTAAAAACTTGAAATTAAAATTTTAATTTAAAAACTTTATTTCTCTATGTAATCCATTGTTACATTAATGCTCTTATTCTAGCTTTTCACTAGTGCTTGTAACTGTCAGATTTTCTGACATTGTGTCTAAGATTGTCTATCTCTTGTCCTTATCCCTTGCATCTCTCTCTTTGTTTTAAGTCACGTGTCCATAAAACAACCCGCTTGTTGTGGTTCCTCATTTCTTATATGATAATTATCTCATAGCCAGTGTCTGGATAAATATTCATGCAAATGGTTTGCTGGAACCCTTTTGTTAACCGAGAAAATTCTAACGTGGTTTCTATCGTATGTCTGTCTTTCTCCGTGTATCCATATGACTTACTGTACATGTTAATGATTTTTGTTCTTTTGACATGCCGTATCTAACAGGGGCACCTGGCAAAAATATGCTTAAATATGCTTTTTTGCTGATACTGTAAACAGATAAATTCAGACACATCATGTGTTTGTGTGTGCTTGTCCCTCATCTCCTGGTTTGGGATTGGCTGGTAAGCGTATTGATGTGTGGCAGATGCATCAAGTAATAATTCTTCCTTTAATTCATTTTAATATCAACATATAGGTAGAAAGTTTTCTCAGTATGCCATAGGCATTATTAAACTGCCTGTTTCATGTCTAAAAGACTGGCACCCCAGGAACTCCTTTAATGTCCCAAACATGTGGCGATGGCTTGGCGTGAGGTCAGGACTGTACAGGGGATGTGGCAATAACTTCCAACCAAGTAACATGTGTATGGTGTAATGTGCAGGTTGTAAAGTTGTAAGTCATGCGTTCTCTTGCATAAGTAGAATGGTGATCTTAGGTGATCAAATCAGGTATTTTTTTCCTGAGAGTGAATATTCAGGGGGAAAGACTGCAGGACTGACTTCCTCTTCAAAATGTTCGCACTTTTCAAATGTTTCCCGTGGATACAAATCTTGTCAACTTCACGGTAATTGAAGTCTTCCTTAAATTTAAGTTGGTGTTACTATTCACAAGAAATTTCAGCATCAAGTTCTGGTTTGACTTGAATGCCCCTCATGTTTTAAAAACTCTTGTAGTTTTATCCCATCTATAAACATTTCGACATAAAATGTAAATAGAAAGTTATGTAAGAATTATTGGCAATATATATATATTATCAGACATATATTATCAGAAATATATAACATATATTATCAGAAATGTGTGTGTGTAGGTTTGTGGGGTGGTTTTTGTGTGAGTAGCCCAAAGGGTTAGACCAAGGTGTCTGCTTTGTTTAGAGCCCAAATGACATGCAGGAAGAAGTTCCTCATACTCTCGGTCTCTACTGCCTTCAGGGGTCGGGGCCACTTCCCTGACCGCAACAATGAGAAAATTCCATAGTTCAAATGGCTGGAGACTTTCATTGGAGATTTTTTTTCTTGCCCTTGATTGGCTGCAGGTCATTCATGTCTGCATTGTTCATCGTGACAGCCCATCTCTTCAGTGCTGTCCTCAAACTTGACTGTGATGTTTCCTGTCATGATGCTCTCAGTGATGCAGATGTAGAAGAACCTTTCCATTCTTTCTTCACCACAGTGTTAATTCTGAGACAGGATTGTGATAGGTCATGCATAATATGAACACAGAGATGATGTAAATTGTCCAGCCTTTTCACTGGGGCCCTGTCAATAATAAGGGGCAGGTAGCTCCTATTCTGCTTGGTGCTGAAGTCCATTACCAGCTCCTTTGTCTTGCTGACATGAAAGCCGAAGGTTGTTGCCATGGCACCAGTTCTCCAGGCTTCTAATCTCCTCCAGGTAGGACATCTCATCGTTATAGATGATGACAATTAGGAATAAGAGGTCACCATACTAGAATTTACATTGCATCATGAACATCTTTTTAGGAGTTGTCATGATTGCTAGTACAACACGTTTGTTTTATACTGATGATATTTAGTTTTGACAGATCATGTAATTCCTAGGCTTGATACTAAGAACAAATCTGACCACATGGATGCAACATCAGTCCGGTACTATGCAACTAGTTCTGGAGTCTAGACCTTAGAGTACAAAAGAGTTTGTCAAATTCATATAGTATAGTTGCCCTGGCGTTAGCCTAGGAAGCCTGTTAACTCAAAAGTCTACATACAAAATAGGATAATCTTACCTTCATCTGATGTCTACAGGTACTGTAAGTAATGATAAGAAGACTGTTGGATATACAGTACGTATACAGCGAGAACACCAATCTTTTGTTTTGTCTTTGCAATTCTTTATATTTGTGAGTGTGTGTGTATGTAAGATTGTTTGCAGAATTTTCCCCACTTTCTAATGAGAACAATCAGTGATTTCGCACAGTACAGGATTCTACAGGCAAAGAGAACATGGCCGGGCACCTTCTCCCAAAACCCTGAGTCACCAAGGAAATGGCTCCAAACTTCCAAATATTCTAAAATGAAATCATCGCAGTGACTGATACTGTGCATGTTTAAATCAACATTGTGTAATGCACTATTTGAAAAAGTTGTAAAAGTTCCTCAGAGTTAGCATGACTTAGAACTAAAGGCATCTTGGCAGTATGTTTTGAGCAGCAGGGAATGCCAAACTTGGTCCTGAGAGCAACTGTCTCCACATCTGTGCCACAGCTGTTATCCCAGGGAAAGAAAGATAGAGAGAAAAGCAGAGAGAGAGAGAGAGAGAGAGAGAGATGCTAAAATTAATTCTTCATTATATAAGCATACAGTAACAAAAAATAAAAGACCTCAAATGTCATTCTTAAGGGTTAGACTCCTACATGACATTTTGTCTCAACCTCAGTTAAGCCACCACTGAAAGATTACTAGTTAATAATGGTCTCTATAATTATTCATAAAAGTCATGACAGTTTGTGCTCTCTCCATATTCATAAAGTTGCTATATAAATAATAATAATAATAATAATAATAATAATAATAATAATAACAATCATAATAATAACAATCATAATAATAATTCCGACCTCTATGGCATCTCTGAGACTGGGAAAGTAAGAAAATTTAACTTTTTGATTTGATTTATGAATAAATAAAAGACATTAATGCGCTTACTTAATTAAAATGACCCAAACTTAATTAATTACCTAATTCCATATGTGTTACTTTATAGTTTTGAAATCCCCAGTACTGTTGTAGAATGTAGAAAATAAATCACTAAACAAAAACAAATTTTAGAAATTTGCAAGTGACCGCAAACTTTTACACAAAGGCCGACATTTTCCAAGGTTTCATGATCCTTGGCCTGAGCACACGTAGTATATGTCACCATTGCTTATACATTGCTTGGTCAAAAAAAGGTCACACACTCTAAAATTTTTTTTTTTGTAAACTAAGTAACCAGCTTTCGCTTTGATTACACTTGCACATTATAACATTTATTTCTGTTCAGAGGTGCATACTGTACATGTTTTTGATGAAATCTTGGATTGGTCATGGAAGAAGTCAAACCACACTATAAAGTCAGCAGCACACCACAAAGAGCTTCGAAGGGGTTAAGGTGAGGACATTGTGCTGGGCAATTAATGTGTGAAAATGATTTCTCAGGCTCCTAGAGGCTCCACTCTTTCAACATTTTAGCCTGATAAGTCTTAGCAATGGTGGCACGGTGGTTACTGTAGCACTGTTGCCTCGCACCTCTAAGGTTGAGGGTTAGTTCACATCTTGGGTCTGTGTTCTTGGAGTTTGAATGTACTCCCTGTGCTTTGTGGATTTCCTTCCACAATCCAAATACATGCAGTTTAGACTAATTAGCATTCCCAGATTCCCTTTACTGTGTGCCGAGTGATTGATTAGAACTCTGTCCAGGAAGCCTGCCTCATGCCCAAAAGTGTCCTGGGCTCTGGTCCCTTGCGACCCTGTATAGCATAAGTGCTATAGAAGATGAAAAACGGACGCCCGTGTCATCAGGAAAGAAAAAAAAAAATCCTTAATGGGATAACCTTGTAATTTTTTATTTTATTGTTTCATAATGGTGCTAAGCCCCCAGACCAAATGACTCGAACCCAGACCATAGCACTGCTTCCAGAGGCTTGTACAGTGGGCACTCTGCATGGTGGGTGCATCGCTTCATGCATAATAAAGTATTTCCATTTTGAAGGACTTTTTACTTTCGCTTCACTACAGTTCAAAGTAAAATATTGTACTTTCTACTCCAATACATTATGTAAGATCTGTCTTTTCTTTCCAACCTATGTGGAAATAAGATTGAGATTGAAGCACAGCAGACACATTATGTCAATATATGGCACACACTTTATTTGGGCTGATTTACTTTAACCTGTTAACCCTCACATATGCAAAATGTTACTATCACAAGATTCGCACAACAGCTTACAACCTTGAGCACCTAGAAACATTACAGAAAAAAGTGGAACTTGAACATCTATGGCCTTATTTAAAAGATTGCTTTATTTTTGCAAGAACATAAAAACAAGTCATTCATTTTCGAATGCTTTCTCTGCCTGCCTCTGTAATTCTGATTAAATCTGAGCAAATATGACGAGGTAAGCCCATTTCTATGTTAGTATTCATTTTCGTTAATAAGTAATCTAATGTTAGTGTGTATGTGTTTTAAATTAACCTGTCATTACCATGATTATATTGGGTGCCTCTCCAGATAGTTAAGTAACTGGTAACTTTTGAGCAGCAAAGCGTTACTATATTACAACCCAATACAGCCCAACAGCAATGCAGGCTGGATAATAAGTCACAGTACAGTACTTTTACGTGTGATACATGAACACATTTGAAGGTGCTTTTTACTGAAATGTAAATGTAAATGGAGGATTTATTTTGCTGGTGTAATATTTTACCTAGAGCATCATCGCATTACCTCAAGTACTAGATTTGTTTACTTCTTCCACCACAGCTCTGGGATCTGGAGAGTCAATCTGGACTCATTAGACCACATGACCATCTTTTGCTCCAAAGTCCAATGTTTACGCTATAAAAACTTTTTTCCCCCCAAATAGTCTCACCAGCAAGTGTTTTTAATGGCCACACAGCATTTGAGTCATGATCCTGTTAGTTCTGTGAGTTATACTGTTTGTTGTTTTGTGATGCAACTTTTCCAAGGGTTTAAGTGATCTCTGATCATTTATGATTTTTTTTTCACCACATTTTGTCTGCATAGTTGTCAGTTCAGTAACTTCCTTCCAGGTTTTTAATAATGTAGTTCACCAGTTATTTCATCAATCTCCTTGCTTTCTTTTTATAATCCAGGCCAATAATTTGGCCTTCGGAAACACAGTAACATCTTTTCCATTCCCGCAGGATACATTTTCTGAAATAGTTGTATAAGAAATGAAGAGCTAGTCATTGTGTCAGCTGAGGTTAAAGGTATTTTTGCTAGCTAAATTTTTGCATACAATTACTGCAGCAATTATTCAATCAAAAGCTCTTAGGTATTTGTTCATTTAAATCTACACTGTGACCTTTTTGCCAAGTTGTGTACAGTACATGATGCAAATGCTGGACAGATTTGCTCTGTTATAAGCACTGAGGAACTTACACTAGGGTCACCCCCCTGACTTTGAAACAAACTTTACACAGTTAACAGCCTGACAAAAAGATTGACTAAAGACATTAAAGACTGTCCCTAAACAACCAATATTTTAAAGAATCATGTGTTTTTAGCTAAAATAAACTTTACTTACATTAATATAGTAGCTGTGTAAGTGGCTCCGCATATGGAGATACAGTATACTGGGGGGGAAAAGTAATTTTATCTTGATCAACTTAATTGTTTTTGGTAGCCACAAATGTGGACACTGTCTTTGCTTTGTATTTAGATTGAAGCAGGCTTTGGTGCTTTTTGCTTTTTTTATGTTATTTTATTTATATGTGGCTGAATGTGTGTAACCCAATGGGTTGAGACAGTATATATATTAATATATAATAATATTATTATAATATAAATTTCATATATTGGTCAGTCATTGTTAAAGTATGTAAAACATTTGCATTTAATTAGGACAGGCATATTACTCCAACCATTCTCTATGTATGACTTACTTAACATTTTAAACTGAAAATAATTGTTAAAATTTCGCAAATATCAAAAATCACTAAGTAATGAATATTTTAGGAACCTCAATAAAGTAGTAATTAAGGAAAATGACAATTCTGAAAGTACATCATGAGCAACTCAGTAACCCGCTGAACAATAAAGTTGACCACTGCTGTGTTTATTGTCATTGCAACCAGATCTAACTAGCTTATATAATAGCAATACTAATTAATACAAATTATGTAATATTGATAAATATTGTATAAAAAATCATTTAGAAAAACACATTGTATTTATGTAACATTGTATGTCCTGGCAAATGGAATATATTTTCTAAAACAGATGAATGAAAAATGTACAGTTCAGGAAACCATGACAGGCGGCAGTCCCAATCACATTTTTTTTGTTATATGGTAACACGACCACATTGCAACACCTCTTCAGTAGCTATCAAACAACACCAGCCAACCAATCAGCCTGATACATCACACACAATGCATAGTTTATAGAAAACTACACACTATCATGTATCACTTTTTCATGCAGTACTTAGATATCTTCCTCAAGTTTAACCTTTACCATAAATGAAATGAAAGCGTTTAGTGAAAGCGATGTTATGAACAGTGCTGGATTTAATAATCTACTTTAAAATAAGGTACAGTGGAACGTTGGATTACGAGCATAATTCGTTCCAGAAGTGGCCTTGTATTCCAAAACACTTGTAAATCAAAGCAAAATTTCCCATAAGAAATCATGGAAACTTAAATCAGTCGTTCCACAGCCCCCCCAAAAATAAATTAATAAAATACACAAAAATAATTAATACAAAATATGAAGTAAAAATAAAACAAATTAACCTGCACTTTATCTTTAAAAAAAGTAAAAATAAATCCCAACAGATAAGTGTTTCTGTTTATGTGCGCAGCGCCGTGTGTGTGTGTATATGTGTGAAGTAAGAGGAGAAATCAGCCTCCTCCTTCTTATCTTACAGTAAACCTTTCTCTTTTCTTAATTGAATTTCACACACACACACACACACACACACACACACACACACACACACACACACACCCACAATCTCTGATTACCGAACAAGAAGTGTATTTGGTCAACGACGGAAGAAGAGATGAAATGACAGTAGATTCTTAATATTGCTGTGAACACCATGCTGTAGTGGTAACCAATCCCACATCATGTTGTCACACCAAACAAAATTTTGTGAAATTACAGTTTCAAAAGTCTTTGTTGCAGGCAGACGTGGACTTCAACCTGAAATAATAATATCACTCAATACATCTTATATCACTGATCAACTTATTTTTAGCTTTAAATTTTGAACTATTTCAACAAACTCTTTTTACGTCAATATATTTTCAAATATAGTCTTATATATAAGACATACAGTAGATTCATGAGGAGAAGGTGAATGATTTACCAGATGATTGGTCAGTGGTTGCACACTGTGTCTTTATTGTCTTATTTTCCAGTGCCCAAAGCTAGCAAAGAGCACGTTGCTGTTCACTTTTTATTCACCAGGTGGCATTTGTGTTCTATATTTGGGAGGGGAAAAGACGTCTGGCTTTCCAAAACCAGCACATACAGAGTTAAGCTCTATCATGTCTTGCTCCAGCACCAGCAAGTAGACCTTGAAAAAGAGAAACAAAGGGAGGAGCAGCGTGCTGGGTCAGTGGTCATGCTGTGCTCCCTGACTGAGTGGCTGAATGAAGGGCACTTGGACTGTTCTGTACCAAACTGCGTTATCGTTGCATAATCACATAGTATAGAAATAATTTTCTAAGGTCAGTTTCAGAATATTCTTCCTAGTTATGAGTTTAAATTCTTAGTAATTATAAATACCAAGTACGAGAAGAAGGGAATGTTGATTAGTGCGTTTTTGTGCCAACTGAAACATTATTCCTTCCTGTCAGTCAGTTTCCATCTTTGCCAGTAACTTGTGATATAATAGTTAGGGAATGAGGATGGGTAGGAAAACACATTCCCATGTCTAGAAAGTAGTCAGAGTTAATGTCAACAAAAAGCTTAACATACACACACATTATAATACTTGAGTAATCTTTAAGGCCTCAGGTTAAATTGAGTTGTTTTGTAAGAAGACACCAACAAGAGTGTTTCTGAAAGCTGATGTGTGAGTCAATTTCCATTACACTGATTAAATCATAACTATTTGATATAATCAGCAGTGGTAGGCACCTGTGTTTACAGTGTGTTTGCTTTCAGTTTACGTTTTTGTACTTATACACTTATTTTATATGGACAAAAAATTTGGCCTGTGGAATTCAGGTGTTTCAGTCAGGCCCATTATTCCCAGTAAAGGGCCAATCTTAATGCTTCAGCATACCAAGACATTTTGGACAATGCTATGCTTCCAACTTTGTGGCAACAGTTTGGAGAAGGCCCCTTTTTTTTATTCCAAGCACTATAAAGACATGGTTTGTTGAGTTTGGTGTGAAACAAAAAAAGTAAAAAGCAGATGGGTGAAACTAAACCTGGAATTTTACACATTGTTATTAATTCACAAAAGCAGAAAAAAATATGTCGGATTCTACAGAAAATTCTTTCAAGGCGGCAGAATGTATTTAATATTTAGATATTTACGTATACAAGCTATTACCTTCAACAAGTGCATCTAAAAATAGGAAAGTTACTATGAAAAAGTATTTTTTTCACAATTTAGTTTTAAAAATTAAATTGCAGGCAGTTGTCCAGAAGATGATCATTACCATCCTCCACAAGGAAGTAAAGACACAGAAGGTGCTCTATGCATACTCATGGGAAGTTGACTGTCCACTTATCCATCTACCAAGAGATTTTAGAGCAATTCATGCATCCATCTGCTGACAAGCTTTGTGAAGTTGCTGAATTCTTTTTTTAGCAGGACTTAGCGCTTACCTGCAATGCCAAAACTTTCACTAACTGGTTTGTGACCATGACATTACCGTGCTTGATTGGCCAACCAACTTGCCTGACCTGAACCTGTAACAATATAAATTGTTCAGAACGGGCAGATCCGCAGGCCTGAATGAGCCACACCTGGCGTCGTGTTTATATAAGGGTCCTGATACCCTCAGCCACTTTTTGTGATCATTAGGTAGCACCGGTAAGGTATCAGGGCCAAAGAAAAGAAAAGACAAAGCGCACAGAAAAAGACAAAGACCCAGCCTCTGTCTTTCTAAGACGCCGGCGAGAGAGAGAGAAAGAGAGAGAGAGAGCGTCACGCATCCGTGTAGCCTGTTATCTCTGGTTAAATATAAAGTACTGTATATATCTAATAAATCCTCGGTAAGGGCATAGGCCCCGAGGGGATATTAGTTTTAGTTTCAGATTCCAGAGCTTTTGTGTTTTAAGTTTTCTTTTATTTCCTTTAAAGCTTCTTAATTAATAATCCCATGCCCTCTTCCCATGCCTATCATAAGCACTCTCACAACTCCTATTTCGTTGACCCCCTTTAAAGCCCTGCGTCAGGACTCTTATAATCATAAAAACATCTCGTGGTGAGGCTTTCCATACCGCACCACGTAACATGTGGCACTGGATATGAAATAATAATAATAAAGAATTTTCATAATATTTTTTGGTAACTTTTTTCAGATGCAAACTTGCATATGTACACTCACAAGCACATGTACACGCATACTTACATTGCTCATGTGTCTTCAAAGATAATTAAATTTGATTTTGTTTCCATGCTCCAGTGTAATGCTTTGAATGCTGCTTCTTCCCAACTGAGTGTAATAATGCACAGGGTTGTACATGTAAAAAGGCTGAGTTTCATGGATGTTCATTGGGGGTCATAAATAAGTTAACACAGTACATATAATATAAAATGATATTATTATTATTATTATTATTATTATTATCATCATTCTTCTTCTTCTTCTTATTATTATTATTATTATTATTATCATTATTATTATTATTATCATTATTATTATTAATGCAGATGTAACTATTAATACATCAATAATATTTGTCAATACGATTTTTTTAACATTTATTGTTTTGTAGTAATAATTCATAAGAACTGAGGTACATTTATGTTGTAAATGGACACTTACTTGTCACAATTTCCCACAAAGAGGGAAAGAGATTTAAATGTGGTGTTACATTGAGCATTTTATGTTTTCCCTAAGTGAACTCACTCACCTTTGGGTGTGCGCAGCCAGTGACGTAGGTTTATTTACATTTGTTTTGTCCTGCATATTTATATTTGGTTTTGAGTGTGTGTGTGTGATATGAATGTGTGTTTATTTTGTACTTTGCCATGTGTTTAAACAGTTTGATGTGAATGGATGATTTTGAAGTGCACTAAGCAAAAAGAAGTCTAACAGTAACGGAAGAGCCATGGTGTTGTGCATTTCCTTGGGGCACAAAACACTGGACTTATGATTCACCAAGCAAGCCCCTGCAAAGACGACATGAAAAAATCCTTTTTGTTTTCTTTTAATTTAACAGGCAGTTAGAATTAAGGTTCCTCCGCCTCAATTATTGTTATATTGTAACTATGGTAGAAATTGTAATTATAATATGTAATATAATTATATGTGATCCACAATAAATATGCAGAAATAATAATGTTCACATTACCAATTCTACTCAAAGTACAATTATATTTCAACTATAAGATGTTATACCTAAATAGGAGCCTAATAGTATCCTTTAAGGAAGAAAATTATATATAAGTAGTAAACTACAAGCATGCTGTTAAGTTCACAGAAAACTTAAATGTAGATTTGCATTGTAAAACCTAGTAAACTAGTAGTTTCCTTAAAGTATCTCCTCAAAGTATACTTTCATAAACTAAAATAACTTGACTTATGGTGTGCTTTATGGTATAAATGCAGTACAAAAAACTTTAAATGTGAACTTGTTGTTGCTCTAAGTAATCACTCTTACACCTAAAGTATACTTTAAAGTACACATTTATAAATTAGAAAGTGAGTAATTTAGTCCAAACAAGTGAGAAAATAATAGATTTACTATTTATTATATTTATTTTATTATATTTACCATATTTTTTTTAGGTATACTACAGTACTAGTACATTGATATAGGAATAAAGTATAGATGGTGAATATACAAAAAATTTGCTTAGGTTTAATTAATAAAATTAACTTTAAATATATTTATTGTATATATGTGTGTAAGTGTGTTTGTTTACTGTTTATGTAATTTTTTCTCAAAATGAGTCAAGATATACTGGCTCAGAGACAGCTCATAGACAACTCTGGCCTAATAATTTTTTCCATTTACACCTGAAAAAGTTTGCTATATTTGGACTTATCCTTTTTAAAGCCTAAATAGTTTAAAAAAAAAAATCATTAACTGAAAAAGTTTTTCATGAAAGCAACATCATTAAATTAATTCAAGCTCACCAACATTTCCTGAATACAGTGACTTAAGGATTTAAGTACTTCCCATTTTACAGTATCGCAACATCAAATTAAACTATTGCAGATTTTTTTTATTTTTTTTTTATGTATTTATTAATTTCATCTTTTTTCCTTTGACTAGGACTCTATGCTCTCTGTGAAGAAGTCCTCAGAATTATTTTAAATGTAAAAAATCCAAGACCAAAGAGGACCAAGCCAGCAGTGCCTTTTGGTTGTCACAGGATGTATCAAGTATCATAATTCATGATGTTAGTTAACCCTTGGCATTTTATTGTTTTTGATTATTAGAATTTATCTGATATAATGCAAGATATAATGCCATGCATGTGTAGCCAGGTGGGAATAGTACATGTAATTTCTATGTCCGCCACTAGATGGCACTGCCATTTGGGGGGCACACTTGGGGATACGGAGCGGTACCGGTGAATAAGAAAAAACACAGGAAGACAGACCGTCGGCTGCAGCAATTGAAGCACGTTATGTTTCAGGTGCATCTGATTGTTTTATCAGGTGAATATGCTAGAAAGTGTGCCTGTTGCATCAAAATCTTTCGTTGCCAATGTTAAAGAGTGTGTTATAAAGAAATAGTGTTGGATGTTAGTGGCTACTATTGTTGTTTATGTTGGATGCCAACGGATCTGTCCGGAAATGTTTACAGTGTGACTCGTGAAGAAGTCTGCCAACAGATAACCTGTGCTTAAGTGGATGCATGAAAAGTCAGTATTTCGGGAAGATTTTGCATTCATTGGTATAAAGTAAATTTTATACGAACACTGTGATATGTAAGAGTGTTGACAGTGGAATGTGTCATTTCTGTTGTGTTATCAGGAAGAGCCACCACAGTTATTTTTGTATGTTTTAAATGAACAGCATTTGTTTTTTCTTTTCTTTTAATGGTTTGGTGCTAGCAATTTTGGTTAGTTTCCAATTTGAAATGTATTTGTACTAGGAGCTGAGGCTCAGTTGCTACGCCTCTCAGGTTGTGATTGTGCGTATGCAGTAGGGGAGGATTCCCAGAGACTATCATTTTATTTTTATGAAACCCCAATTTTTATTTTCAGAATAAAAAACCCCAAAAGACATTTCTGTGTCCTGTGCTGGTTCATTTTCGCCAGGCTACACAATTTGGTACCAGGAGTGGGGTTCTGCAAAATTGGTGGTGTATAAGATTTAGATTTTTGTTTATAAATCTAAGCTAGGTAAACCTTAATTGGAGTGCTAGGGTACAAAAATAAAAAATAACTGTGGTGGCAAGGACATGTGTCGTCTGGTGTTAAAGAAGTTCTTCAGCGCTGAGGCTTTCTTGGGGTTGCCCTTGGCGATCAGTAACCACGGCGCTGTACATCCGATGACCGCCACGAGGATAGAGATCTTCTGAGAAGGAGCGGAGAACATCAGGACAGCCAGCTGACCAAGTTTGGAAGAGACCTTTTATATCTTGCCCTTGGTTAAAGTTTATTTCTAGACAATTAAAATGTCAGACAGAGGAAGTGATAATGAACAGACAGAGATAGATCCTGTCATTGAGCTTCAGGCCAGGTTATCTGAACTAAGTAACAAACATGACCAGGCAATGGCTAAAATAACAGCTCTAAGTAGTGGCACTAATAGATCTTATGTGTACTTGCCCAGAGAACGCCCGGTCCAGCCTTTCAGTGGTGATGCTGCAGTCGATGGTCGTTCCGTTTATGAGTTTCTTGATGAGGTACACAGGTCTAGGGGCTTGGGTGACAGTGACCAGGTTGACTTCATTCTCTCTCTCCTCAGGGGTTCAGCACTGGAAGAGGTTAGATTGTGCATGGATGAGGAGCTAAGTGATCCTGATGAAATTTTCAGTTTTCTCAGAGAAGCATATGGTGAAAAGCGCAGTGTAGCACAGCTTTTACAGACATTCTATAGCCGTTACCAGCTAGAAGGCGAAGACTTCTTTGAATACTCACACGCACTATCCCAGATCCTTCGCTCAGCTCTTAAACAAAAGCCCGATGCCGTTTCTGATGCAAAGGTGGCAGTCAGAGACCAGTTTGTAGAGGGAGTCAAGGATCCTGCACTCAGAAGGGAGCTTCGGAAAATGGTCAGGGATAAGCCAGAGTCCACACTTTTAGATGTGCGTCAGGAAGCTATCGCATGGTCTCTTGAGGAGAGACCCAGTAACACCAGAGTTGCCAAGAGCAGGAGCGTAGTGTGTGACAGTGTAGTGGAGAAAGGTCAGTGTACAGGTAGTACCCAAGATAAAGCATCTACATTGGAGGAAATCCTTAAAGTTGTTACTGAGCAAGGCAAGGCTATTGGAGAGTTAGTCAATGTGGTGAGGCAGAGTGTTGCTCTTCGGGACAAGCCAGACAAAGGTGGGAGGCCTGGCCGAAGGTTTGAGTTCACAGAGGAGGGGAAGCCTGTCTGTTTTAAATGTAAGGGAGTAGGACACATTGCCAGGGAGTGCAAACGTCCCAAGCCGCAGAGTAGGCCCACATCCAGCGATGCACATTTTCAGGGAAACTAGCTCCCTCGATTGCTGGGAGCCGGGCAATCCGAGGGGGGCTTAAAGGCTCAAAGACCCTTACTCGTGAAAGATTTTTTGAACGAGCAGTTGGTAGGTGTCCAGAAGTGGAAATTGAGGTGGGTGGAGCTAAGGCTCAAGCCTTGTTGGATACGGGAAGCCAGGTTAGCACCATCTCTGAGTCATTTTTCAGACAAAACTTGCTCGGTGAGAATGAGGACATATCCCCTACAGCCAAATGGTTAAAGCTAACTGCCGCTAACTCCTTGCCAATCCCTTATATAGGCTATATTGAGTTGGGTGTGCGAGCTATGGGGTTAACTGTACCAGAGTGTGGGTTTTTGGTAGTCCGGGATTTAGCTCCAGGAGACTTAGTTTCAGAAGATTCTAGGGCAGAAAGGATGGGTGCTGGGCAGCAAAGAATGAAAGAATCATCCAAGCCTGAAAAATCGCCCCCAGTACTTATAGGAATGAATGTGATAAAGCGTTGTAGAGAGTTGGCTATTGTTAGTTTCGACTCTGTCTTTGGTGGGGAGCTAAACTCGGTTTGGAGAGAAGCGTTTCAGGGAGTACAAACACGGGACCTAGTGGGAAAGACAACGGCAGCCAGGATAGCTGGTAAAAACACTGTACATGTACCAGCAGCTTCAGTTGCTACGGTGTATGCAAAGGGACTCAGGAGGGGTCTGAATGACCAGACTTTGAGGTTATTGGAGCTTAATAATGCACCGTTACCCAGTGGTCTTGTGGTTGTCCCCACTCTTGTAGAGCCTAACAAACTGGTGTACCCAGTCCAAGTAGTGAATCTCTCACAGGAAGATTTGTGGTTGCCGTCCAGAATGAGACTTGGTGTCCTCAGTGTGGTTGAGTGTGTTGAGGAAGCAGTGGAGGTACACTTCAATCGCATATCTGCTGACCATGAGGAAGTGTCTATAGGCACAAAGGAGATGAAGACAGATGGTGAGCTACAATCATTAATAGGTCAGCTGAATATGGGTGGTTCACCAGATCAACAAGCTAAGTTAGCAGCCCTGTTAGCCCAGTATGCAGATGTTTTTGCATTCAAAGATGAGGACTTGGGTTACACCGACAAGGTCAAGCATGAGATAAATCTAGTGGATGATGTCCCAGTCACTCAACCTTACCGACGAATACCACCAACTCAGTACAAAGAGGTTAGAGAGCACATAGCACAACTGCTAAAAAAGGGTGTCATTAAAGAGAGCACTAGTGCTTATGCTTCACCTATTGTTCTTGTGAGGAAGGCCGATAACAACTTAAGGTTGTGTGTGGATTACAGGCGACTAAACTCAAAGACCAGACGTGACGCTTTTCCTCTGCCACGTATCGATGAGTGCTTTGATGCGTTGCATGGGGCAAAGTATTTCTCGACCATAGACCTTGCCAGCGGCTATCACCAGGTGGCTGTGTGTGAGAGGGATCGACACAAGACTGCCTTTACGACCCCTTTTGGACTATTTGAGTAC
The DNA here is from genome assembly GCF_024256425.1 of Clarias gariepinus. NCBI lineage: Eukaryota > Metazoa > Chordata > Actinopteri > Siluriformes > Clariidae > Clarias > Clarias gariepinus. Next base: position 19,909,174 of record NC_071112.1, read on the forward strand.
ACCCGACTTCCGTTTGGTGTTTGCAATGGGCCAGCAACCTTCCAAAGGCTCATGCAGGCCACCATGAGTGGCTTGGTCTTCCAGGTAATGCTTGTATACTTGGATGATATATTAGTCTATTCACCAACCTTTGAGGACCACCTAGTGCGACTACAGACAGTGTTGAAGAGACTCAAAGAAACAGGTTTGAAGGTCAAGGTAGAGAAATGCAATTTTCTTCAGCCCAGTGTATGTTTTCTTGGTCACCAGATCTCAGCTGACGGCATTGGCACAGACCCCAATAAGGTAGCAGCAGTGAAGCAGTGGCCAATACCTGCTACAGTCAAGGACTTAAGATCATTCTTGGAATTTTGCAGCTACTACCGGAGGTTTATGCAGGGGTTTTCCCAACTGGCTGGTCCTTTGCATAATGTGGTCAACGCATGCATTAAAGAAAACGGCCCTGGTAGGTCCAAGAGCCTATTTGAATGCCTTTGGACACCAATGTGTGAAGAGTCATTTAACCAACTGAAGGAGAGACTCACCAGTGCTCCTCTACTTGGTTATGCAGACTTCTCCCTCCCATTCGTTGTTGAGACTGATGCCAGCAGTTTGGGGCTCGGTGCAGTTCTCTACCAGTACCAGGGAGGCAAAAAACGGGTTATAGCTTATGCGAGTAGGAGGTTGAGAAATGCTGAGAAAAATGACAGGAATTACAGCAGCATGAAACTGGAGCTCCTCGCACTCAAGTGGGCTATATCAGAGAAATTTCGGGGTTACTTGTTAGGGTCTAAGTTTACTGTAATAACGGACAATAACCCTTTGTGTCACCTCAATTCAGCTAAACTTGGGGCAATTGAGCAACGCTGGGTTGCTCAGTTAGCTCCTTTTGACTTTGAAGTACAGTATCGGCCTGGCCGATGTAACACTGCAGCTGACACCCTCTCTAGGCAGCCTTTAGCAGGGGAGCAGCTACAGGCTAGAGATGATGAAGAGTTTGATGGGTGTATATCCATTTGTAATGTGGTCAGAAAGGGAACAGCTCTGGAGCCAGATCTAGTCAGTGCAGGTGTGAAGTGTTGTCAAGTTAGGCAGGTTCGTGCTGGTGTAGTTAAGCAGGGTACTGAGGTCACTGACTCCCAAGGTAATACACCAACTCTGCCGGGTTACACCAAAGACGAGTTGAAACAGTTTCAGAGCAATGACCCAACGCTTAAGTCCTTTAGACATTTCTGGGACTGGCAGAGGAAGCCCACCTATCATCAGAGAAAGAGTCTGTCCAAACCGGTCATCTCTTTGCTCAGGCAGTGGCCCAGAATAAGGGAGGTTGATGGATTACTACATCGCGTCATTGACGATGTGCATGTGGGTGAATGTCAACAGCTCCTTTTACCAGCATGTCTAAAGGAAGCTGTACTTGAGTGTGTACATGATCACATGGGGCATCAGGGAGTAGAGCGCACACAGAACTTGTTGAAGCAGAGGTGTTACTGGGTTGGGATGTATGAAGATGTGGAACAGTGGGTTAAGCAGTGTCAGAGATGCATCCTTACCAAAATGCCCCAGCCAAAGATACGTGCCCCCATGAAGCCCTTTTTAGCTTCACGGCCTCTTGAAGTTGTTGCTGTAGATTTTAGTGTGTTGGAACGTGCTTCTGATGGACGAGAGAACGTTTTGGTGGTAACAGATGTTTTTACCAAGTTCACACAGGCATTTCCAACACGTGATCAGAAAGCAGATACTACGGCCAAGGTCCTCCTCCGGGAGTGGTTTATGAAGTATGGTGTGCCTGAGAGGTTACATTCAGATCAGGGCAGAAACTTTAAGAGTGAAGTCATTCAGGAGCTGTGCAAGTTATATGGGGTGAAGAAAACTCGCACCACACCTCACCATCCGCAGGGCAACGCACAGTGTGAGCGTTTTAATAGGACGCTTCACGACCTTTTGCGCGCTTTGCCACCGGAAAAGAAACGCCGTTGGCCTGAACATTTGCCAAAAATTGTCTATGCCTTTAATGTAACTCCTCATGCCACGACAGGGCACTCGCCTTACTACCTCATGTTTGGGGTACACCCGCACCTTCCAGTAGTTGCTTTGCTTGGTCACGAACAGGTGCTGGATAAGAAACAGGACTGGCTCACAGTCCATCAGGAGCGCTTAAAAGAAGCACACCATAGAGCGAAGCAGTTTGCTGAGCAAAAAGCTCAAGAGAGAGTCCAGCAGGAGCAGGGCAAGGTTTATTGTCCCCCGGTAGAAGTAGGTCAGCTAGTTTACCTACGTCACTGGCCACAGGGGAGAAACAAAATTCAAGATGCTTGGGGCCCTACCATATACAGGGTTGTTGAGGTTCAGGGCAGTACGCATACAGTAGAGCCAGTAGAGGGTGGTCCAACAAAGAGAGTCCACCGAGCCAACCTTAGGCCTTGTGCTGGGCCTGTTCCAACAACCAGGAAGTCGAGAAGTAATGTTCCCATTACTATGACCACCCCTGCTACTGAGAGTGTAGTAGAACTCCCAGATCTAGACCCAGAGTATGTGGTGTAGGAAGAAGCCACGTGCCTGGATCTGGACCAGATAGAGGGGGGAGAGAGAGATGAAGTCCCTGATGAGAACAGTGGGGTTACCGAATTTGTGGACCCTAGGGTGCCTGAAGCCATTGCACCTTCTGTTACTGAAATGGTGTCTCAACTAGAGTTGCATGTCCCAGCAAAACACCGCAGATCTGATAGGGAAGATAAGGTTACCGCACCCATTACCGCACCACGCCGGAGTCAGAGAGTAAATGCAGGAGTGCATTCTAACCCACATCACATCCCTAAGTCAGCATGTAATGCCATAACATTAAGTCCTGAGGTACTGTCACAGCTGTTGACAAGTATGGGTGCTGCATTTTTTAGGGAAGCAGTAAATGAGGTAAAAATTTTGAGCTAAGTCACTGAGGACGATGACTTCTTAGCAGGGGAGAATGTAGCCAGGTGGGAATAGTACATGTAATTTCTATGTCCGCCACTAGATGGCACTCCCATTTGGGGGGCACACTTGGGGATACGGAGCGGTACCGGTGAATAAGAAAAAACACAGGAAGACAGACCGTCGGCTGCAGCAATTGAAGCACGTTATGTTTCAGGTGCATCTGATTGTTTTATCAGGTGAATATGCTAGAAAGTGTGCCTGTTGCATCAAAATCTTTCATTGCCAATGTTAAAGAGTGTGTTATAAAGAAATAGTGTTGGATGTTAGTGGCTACTATTGTTGTTTATGTTGGATGCCAACAGATCTGTCCGGAAATGTTTACAGTGTGACTCGTGAAGAAGTCTGCCAACAGATAACCTGTGCTTAAGTGGATGCATGAAAAGTCAGTATTTCGGGAAGATTTTGCATTCATTGGTATAAAGTAAATTTTATACGAACACTGTGATATGTAAGAGTGTTGACAGTGGAATGTGTCATTTCTGTTGTGTTATCAGGAAGAGCCACCACAGTTATTTTTGTATGTTTTAAATGAACAGCATTTGTTTTTTCTTTTCTTTTAATGGTTTGGTGCTAGCAATTTTGGTTAGTTTCCAATTTGAAATGTATTTGTACTAGGAGCTGAGGCTCAGTTGCTACGCCTCTCAGGTTGTGATTGTGCGTATGCAGTAGGGGAGGATTCCCAGAGACTATCATTTTATTTTTATGAAACCCCAATTTTTATTTTCAGAATAAAAAACCCCAAAAGACATTTCTGTGTCCTGTGCTGGTTCATTTTCGCCAGGCTACACATGTCTTCCAATTATCCCTGCACTAGTCACTGCTGATTAGCTAGGTTAGGTGTGTTCAGTCAATCAGAAGCTTGAAGATACCATCTTAAATACGGATGGATTTGGGAAGACAAAGTAAATTAGTATCATCCAGCTTCTGTTTGATCTCGAGGAGCAGGGTTGGCCAACCCTGATATAATGGTTTTGGGACTGCCACTTTACCGGAGGTGGCAACCCATGCTTCAGGAAGTAAAAGTCTTGCCACATATTTGATCTATCCATTAATTAAACCAACATAGAACAGGTTATTTTACTAATTATTTACAACAGGTGTATTAATTAGAATCAGTTGGTTTTAGTTCATAGATGGAAATATCTAAATATAGGGAAGGATTTTTACTTACTTAAGCAGGGGTTGCCACCTCTGTACTTTTCTTACATGGCACTGCTGACGCTAATAATAACATTGTAATACCAAAGTCATTTAAATCATTTTATCAGAGGAAGACTTTAAAAAAAAAAGACATAAACCAATGGTCAACCATTTTTAGAAATTAACATTACAACATTGTGACAACCAGATGACACTGCTGGGAAGGAACTCTTTTGAAGCTTTGGTTTGAAGATGGATGAGGTTATTAAAACATCAATAAAACTTTGAACCTTTGTATAAGCACTATTACATCATTATAATGAATCGGACAAAAGATACAACAACCCAGACACTACCAAGATAAGGGGAAATTCAATGTCAGGGCAAGAAAAAAAAAACTTGACAAGTGTCCAAGAGTCCAGCTTCAAAAATGAAAGAAAGGGTTACAGAGCTCAGTGCCTGAAATAGGAGAGGCTGTGCAGACAATATAAGGTCTTCGTAATCCAGTCTTAATAGTAGAGTAGCCAGAAGGAAGCCATTTCTTAGAAAGGCAGTGTTTTTGGAAAAAGATATTGTAATGAAACTAGAGTTGGTACAAAGTCAAGGCATAATGTTTTGAGGAAACCAAATACAGGCCAGGTAACACCATTCATGTGATGAAACATGGTGGTGGTAGCATTGGTATGTAGGGTTCTTTTTAGCAGGAGGAACTAAAAATCGTGTTGCCATCACAAGCAACATGGGTAAAACCAAATATAAGCAAACTGTTTAGGAAAATCTGGTTCAGTCATCCAGAAATCTGTATTTAGGTGAAAATATTTTAGCTAAAGCGCAGAGCAAAGATAAAGAAAAGGCTTTTAGAAATAAAAAAAGGGATTTTTGTTTTGGAACAGGTAAGTTAACACTAGAATAGAATCTAGTTATAAATTTGTCTGGCATTACGTGAAAACTGCAATTCACCAACATTCTGCATCAAAAGCTGGAAAGGTGATGGAAATCAGCACTGACTTGAATGGAATAAAGTGCCCTCCACACAAAAATCCTGATTTGATCTGCTTACATTTGATGTTGCAATACAGCAGTGAGAGAAATAATCATTGTGGGGTTAATCCATTCTGAAGGCACTCTACAAAAACAGAGAAAAAAGGGAGGAAATCTGCTCTCGACAAGAAAAGATAAACTTTTAGCAAAGCTACAAAGAAATGACCATCATATGCTTAAGTTTAACTCTATTGGCACGGTGCTATACTGTATACATACAGAGAGAAGTTGGGGAAAGCAAAGAAAGAACCAATCTGGTCTCTGCTGTGCTGGGTGTGTGTGTGTGTCTGTGTGTGTGTGTGTCTGTGTGCACGTATGTGCTGGAGGGTTACAGGGCAAGTTCTTACCTGTCTCTACTTCTGCATACCTGTGCATCTAAGGGTTTGTGTGTGGGTGTGACTGTGCAGCCCCACCTTCCTTTTTTATAAGCTGAATGGGAAAGTGAGGAGGCCAAACTAGTAATTAGAGTAATTAATGATTTTGTCTGAGGCTTTCCGGCCCTGTGGCTGTCCTGCAGGAGGCCTATACCTCTCTTTAGTTCAGTAAAAAGATCCTCACTTTCTGCTCAGCTGGGTGAAGCCATCTGAACTTTTAGATAAACCGCAGCTTCTTTTAAATACTTTACTGCCCCTAGGAGTGGAGGTATCTTTCTCTCTCTCTCTCTCTCGCTCTCTCTCTTTCTTTCTCTCCCTGTCTCTTTCCCTTTGTGTGTGTGTGTGTGTGTGGTCTGTGCGGTGTAGGAGAAATTAACCAAGAAACGAGTGAGAGCGAGTACTGTATATACACATACACACACAAATAATAATTTGGCCTCATAGAGCTTGTCAACATGGTAACATATTGATATTATATCAATTGTACTAAAAAAAGGTCAAGTTTGTAAATGTGCTTCATTTAATGAGTTTAACATAAACATATTAATGTCATCATTATGTACAGTGAAATCAATTCATTTTATTCTTCTTACATATTTGACTTCAGTAAAAAAGTATTTGCAGTCATTAAATACTTAAAGCGTATATGAATCGCTACAATCATCTCTTGCATACCAACATTATGTTTGGTGTTTCAAATATCTAATTTAAATAGATGTATGAGACTGGCATGCATTTATATATATGCAATTACAGAAGCCTGAAAATTCCACTCCTCTTCTTGTGTGCACACACATGCACACACACACACACACACTACAAAGTCAGTCTGAGTCTGACGCCTGACTCAGGACAGAGTTCAGACAGAGTTTAAACTTACACGCATACAAACATTCACACAAAAGCATGCACCCCTTCTCCATTCCCCAGCCATATCATGTACCTGCATTTTTATTCACCTACTTAACATATTTATGAATGTGGTGCGGCGGCTCTTTCGGCATCCTTCTATTAACATCCATCACCCGGAACCTACAGCACAACTGCTCTCTCTCCCCTTCTCCTACACTGTGCTAACCACACATTCATCATTGCTTCAGCGCTTGCCTCAGACGTACTCTAATATAAGGTGATACTTATGGCTTAATATGTTAAGATCATTTGTGACCCAAGTCTATACACTAGGCTGCAGTTTCTCAGGTCGACTCAGCCAGGGATGTCTGACGGATGAAGAGTTCTTACTCAAGATATATGTAGATTATAGTGCGGACACATAGTTCAACAGTGGGGCTCAAAAACAAGCCCCCAACCTCAGCGAATCTTGGTCTTCCTGCTTGCATCCTTCATGTCTATGCCTGTGCCACCAGAGGCAGAAAGAGAGGGAGAGAGAGAGAGGGAATATGAGAGAGAGAGAGAGATATGTATATCTGGCTCCCTCTGAGAGAGAGAAAGACCCTGGAGAAAATAAATTTGTCATGGTTCATGGCGAGTTCAGCCAAACCACTGATCAGAGCATTGCTTTCTTTCCCTCACACTCATTCTCATTTTTATTCTACTTTTTCCTATTCTTCTGTTTTTCTCCCTGACCTTGTAGGGCAGTTCTAAAGCTCTTATTTTACATCTGGCTCTTTAATTATGAATTTCTTACATCATCATACTCATAATCCTACAGTCCATTCAGTCTACTGAATGTCTAACTCATGTTTTAATTTTACTCGTTATCCATATTGATAACCACAAGGTCTATTTAAAATAAACAATACTGTTTTGTTGAGATTAAAAGTTCCATATCTCAAAGGCCAACAAAACATCCAATAATAATAATAATAAAAAAACAACTCAAGCATATTCTCATAAAATAATGTAAAAAAAAAATGCAGAAATGTACAACAACTGAATGCAGACACATAAAGTATATGATTGCACATTTTAATGTGTGTGCATGTGCATGCGTGTGTGTGTGTGTGTGTGTGTGTGTGTGTGTGTGTGTGTTATTTGTGTGTACATGGAACTGTTGGGTGGAAATGATCCAGGATTAAAGGATGCTCCAGACAGTTAATAAAATGAAGACAGATGCAACACTGGAACACTATAAACATCTTCACCTTAGCCTCTGACCTAAGAAAGAGCGAGAGGATGGAAAAACAAACAGCTTGTAACACTCCAGATATCAGAGAGAAAAAGAAACAAAAAGTCTTATTTTCTCAGTATAAATGTTTTGCTGGCTGCAGACTTCTTCGTTGACTCCTCATGACTTTGCAATGCAACTTTCTCAGATTAAAAACCTCTTTCAAATGTGGGTTTATTTTGCTATGCAAAAAAAAAGTTCAACATACTGTAGTTCAACAGCGCATAACCAGATAATGTTAATAGCTGGATGCGGTTTGGGACTTGCTCAAGTGACACAGATACAATTTGGTGGAATTCATATCATGTTCCACTTTAGAGACATCACATTTTATTGAGATGGACTTTCATCTAGGACCTGATCTCAGTGCGTGCAAGACTGTTTAATTAAGGGAAAAATCCATCATTGTGCAACCTAATGTTTATGTATTGCATCTGTTGCATGTGTCATTCTTGCAGACAGAAATCTTGGTACATTTCCCCTTTAACAAGAAATGAATAGAAAATCTGTTTACTCAAAAATTCACTTATTAAGGAAGCCAAAATGCGGTCATTCAGGGATTTGATGAGCATTTCTGCAAACAAACTGTGTTTCTGAAGAACACTGGATGCTTGAGTGAAGGTCTTTGTAAATACAATAATTTGCTAACACTTATCCTATTTATATTTTCCTTTTTCTTTTCTTTTTTATACATGTCAAGTAGCTTAAACACTGGAATTGCTTAAAATCTACAACAAAATATTTTGCAAAAGCTACTGGAATTGGTTTTCCTGTCTGGCTGCTGCATTGGAAATCTGAAGGAAGCTACATAAACACAGTTGATACAACATTTACTAAATCCCTAATTGTTAGGGCATAAATCTTAATGAACAGGATGAACGGCTTCCATGATAAGTTTTGATACAGAAAAATGCATTTAAATTTCCATGTATGTGTCAATGCACAAGGGCTATAGTTACAGTGGAGTTAGATTAGGGCTAAAAATGTCAGAGCATTCCTCAAATATGTTGTTATTCTTTCAGGCAAAACATGATCCCCTAGTTGGATCATATAACACCATTTTTTATACTACAGTACTTAATGCTTCTTATCTTCTGATCCATGCTTCGTTTTTTGTAAATATGCATACACATTTATAATTATATCAGATAAAAAGAAACTAAATACATTTGCTAAATACAGTTTCATGACCTTTTATGTATTGTCTGTTACTTTTTAAAATTCAAATCGTTCAGTGATCTTTATTGATAAATAAATATAAACATGAATATAAATTTCATTCAAATGAAACTTGGCTAATTTAAATTTCACATGAAAATACATTAACCTTTTGGCATCATTTCAAGATCGTGAGGCACTGATTGTTCAGCTATGTGCCATTGTTAATGCACAACCCTTTCTGAACTCATTTTAATTAACAAGGCTCGAAAACACAGGCTTTCTATGGGGAGTGGCTGAGGGTGTACATTACCTGCAACCTGTAATTACACACACACACACACACACACACACGCACACAAATGAATGCTTGGTCATGTTTTCATTTATACATGAGATCATCTAACCAGATTACATCTCTTGATGAATTCATCGCTGTCAGTAGTCTGACCCTATGGCCTGTTCTTTGAATCATATAGAAGAAAACGCTGGCCTGCTAATCAGCTCATCTTGAGCAGATCAGTGATATTGACAGCAGTGACTAAAGCCAAAAAAACTCAGAGCTAGAAAAGCTCGAAACAAAACAGCACTAACAAAGACCTCAGAGCGACTGACCTCAAGGTTAAAGGTGACAACCCTAGTAGGTGGACGCTGGAGGTGTCCATCTCAAGGAGGAAGTAGGTTGAGAATCGTACTGCTCGCGGCAGGAGCAGCTGTAATAACAATCCAGAAACTAGATCCAGGTTTAGTTTAGGGCCTGGACTCTGGTGACAACAGATTATAATCTTTCCTATCTTATGCAGTCTAACTCAATATCAGACCAGTAAAGCACATGTGTGCGCACATGCACATGCACATGCACACACACGTACACATGTGACACACACACACACACACACACACCAACATACATCCTTTTTATGTTAACTTGCCATTTCAGAGCAACAAATGTTCTTTATGCGCTGCTCATTTGTTTCAAGTAGTTCAGCTTGTGCTCTGCTATGCTGCCAGGTGAGTTTCGGTCACGTACTGTATGTTTCCAAGTGCTGTAACTTTCAATGTGACGGCATCTGTGGAAAACTGGTGGTTTGAATCCCAGCATTGCACTATTGCCACGATTATGAGTTTACACATGTTCAAAGAATGTTTTGGTGAAATAGTATGTTCACTAATTTACAATTTTGTAGCTAGTTATCCAACAAATAATTAAAAACAACAACAACTAGTGAGCTATAGCAGACACCTACTGGTGGATAGTTAACATTTAAAGGGTTTATCTACATAAATAGTTGTACACTGTATTGATATTTCACAAGGTTCTGCATTTTAAAGGCACAAAGGTGGTTTATTTTACAATACCATTAAGTATGGCGTTTAAAAGAAATCTGCTCAGACAGCCTACTGGTGGTTTTTAAATTGCACAATCAACTTGGCTGCACTCTTGAGCCAGTATTCCACTCGACATACTGTCTGTGCTCTTTAGTGTCCATGCGGACTCTGAGAAAGGCCACATTTTATGCTGTATCCCATCTCCAAAGCCCATGTTAACGTGAAAAATCAAGAAAACTGAGCACCTGGGGGCTGGGAAATGTGGAAGAAGTGAACTTTCTCAGTAATATGAGGACTATTTTTCAAACCACTACTTTCAGAGTGAATAATTTATAGGGTGTGTTTGCATTTTAGTTATCTTTTTTAATAGAGAAAATCTAAGAACATTTTAAATCTTATGTAGCATAGTTGATAAATATAATTGATAAATGATTTATAAATGAATGATGAACCCCTGTGATTTTTATATACAATGAAACATGTGCATGTGAGTTCAGGTAGTGGTGACGACTTGATGGGTTGATGTTTTCCACTTTATTAAATAATATTTCAGTAATTTGCGTAAATCAGTTGATTTGGTCGGCAGCATTCCAATCCTAACTATATTAGTATAAATTCATCGAATATGTGCAGAATCCTACTACCTCATCTCAAGGCTTTTGAAATTCAACTAATCTGCAGCGAATTCCAACAAGCCATGCACCTACTGTAATACATATTAAAGTTCTGGTTTAATCTCAATCATTAAAGAACTATTAAAGACTACTAACCATTAAAGAAGAAAAAAGCAGACTACAATAATAACATAACATTCTAAATAAAATTACTGAACACCCATTTGTTATTTTAACACATTTCTTCCTGCGAAATGATCTTCAACAGGCATTATTCCTAATGAAAGAAGAATTGACCGGATGAGACAAAAGGAGTTATGTGTTCCAGTTTAACCCAAACTCAAGTGGCTCTTTGATATAGTCAGGTCAATCATTATTTGATTTGCTGTTGTGTTCGCCCTCATTGTCACAAAATGGGCTATTCATTGAGCATCAGTAAAACCCACAAAGAGCCACACAGACCCACACACACCAGATCTCTGTGCCAGAACAGCAGGAGGCACGGTAATGAGTGGCACACATTAAAGACCAGCTATTCACAGGAAAGCAAACTCTAGGATTGGGTCAGCTATTAACCCTGCTCCTGTCCCATCTGACCCTTGTCAACCTCTCACTGTGCCCAGTGGGCCCTGGTCAATCTTTTTTGACGACTGGTCATGCACTAGCTTCAGATAACTGGCCAGCAAAGCCACAATCCCCAACATAGCCCACAGCTACTTACCAGATTTTGACTCAGTAAGAATGAGCAGAAGAGGTTAATCTCTTGATTGGCAAAAATGTGAAACTGAATAGGTGCTTTGTCGTATCTGAAACTTTGCGATGACCCTATTTCTTAATTGTTGGCTTCCTGTAAAGGTATTTTTAATTAATGGAATACAAGTAGATAAAGCACTATGTGCAGTATACTATATCTTTAATGATATCAAAAATTGTGTGCATGTTGTCTTAAATGTAGAGACATATACGGTATTCAGGCGTAAAATTAAAACCACCTGGGTAGTATTGTGTAGGTGCCAAAACAGCTCTGAGCCCTCGAGGCATGGACTCTATAAGACCTCTGAAGGTGTGAAGTCTGAAAATTGTAAGGTGGGGTCTCCATAGTTAGGACATGTTTATCCAGCACATCCCACAGATGGATCAGATTAATATCCGGGGAGTTTGTATCCCAAGTCAACACCTTGAACAGTCATGTTTCTGAACAGTTTTGCAGTGTGGCAGTGTGGAAATGTATACCTGGAAGGGTGCACTTAGGGTGTTTGAGTTTGAGGTACATGTCAAAATAAGTTCCATATAAATGTCAGAACACAGGATTTCCAACTGAACAGTAACCAAATCATCACACTGCCTCTGCCAGCTTTCCTTTTCCGCACAGTGCATACTGGCGCCATCATCTCCCCGGTTAAGTGACACACCTTCTTCCATTGGTTTGCGGTCCATTTCTGAAACTTACATGCCCAATGTAGTTGCTCTTGAAAATGGACAGGGGTCAGCATAGGCAGCTTGACTTGTCTGTGTCCTTATACACAGGAAGTTGTGATGCGCTATGTGTTTAGACTCATTTCTACCATAGCCAGCATTATCTCATTTAGAATGTTTGCACTACAGTGACTTTTCTGTGGGATCAGACCAGAGAGGCAAGCGCTTATGAACAGTCAGGTTCACTGGTTATCCTTCTTTGGACCACTTTTAATAACTGCTGCATACTGGGAACACTTCACCCCAGTCCTGCCATTTTGGACATGCCCTATTCCGGTCATTCAGATCACAATTTATTCCTAGTCTTTATGCTTGTCCATGTTTCCTGGTTCCAACACATCAGCTTCTAAAACTGTTCTGTTCACCTAATACTGACTGTTCACTTAATATATTCCACTTCTTGACAGGTGTCAATAAGCAACATAATTCATTTGTGTTATGGCTGTTTGATGTATATAGATATGAAAGTATAATGTTTACATATCTATTTATTGAGGTAGAGAGGTGCATACAGCATTCCTGTGACATGTGTGTGTGTGTGTGTGTGTGTGTCTACAATATGGGTTGTAGCATGGGTCTCTAATTACATCTCCATTGAGAGCTCTCCAGGGTGGGGTTAGGTGATGTTTGGCCTTGAGCCTTGCTGCTTTTGTGCTTCCTTGCTAGACCTACCATATCTCTATCTTTTTCAACTTAGTAACAAAACTGGGCTTGACTGTTATTGAAAACAGAGGGACTATTGCTGGATAAGTCTGGGGGATTAAATGAAACAGTTTCTCTCCATGCCTCCAATAGGAAAGCCATGATACTCTACACCATGGATGTGTCTTTTGACTCTAAGCATCTAAGCCACATGCAGAGACTCTGACAGTTGGCAAAAAAAGTAAGTTTGAAAACAGATGACTGAGAAAACAGAAAAAAAAGAAGAAAAACAGGCAGACTTTACTTTTAATCAGTATGTTTAAAACAGTTGAGTCGATTGATCTCTGGCTTATGTGGATGACAACATTATCCACGATGAGGAGGTCAATGCTGACTGATCACCCAGCTGTTGACAGACAGGAAACACACCACAGCATAATGAATGGAGTCCTTAAACTCAAAGGGCAGAATGGGAGTGACGACCTTTGACCTCTTTAAAGCCCCAGAGTTTGTGTAAACAGACCAAACCTGAGTGCAAAATGTCCACAGATGACACAATAACCATGAAGGCCATTCACAGTCATTCGAAAAAGATGTTTTCAGTCATTTAACTTTCTCTACAGCTATAGTCGCTCTAAAAACATGACCACCAGCCGAGAGTGGATGACACACGCAACTAAATGTCGGTTTTGACCTGGCTTGTGTAGCTAACCCACAACTTCCCGCTCAGTGAGGGTCTCCAGCCAGGCTTTCTAAGAGAGAGGGAGGAAAGGGACAAAGAGTCAGGCGCCATGAGAGAGGAGGCTTGTGCTGCGTCCTGCCGTCTGGCTTCAATCAGAGTAGGTCATCCCGATGAACTGTGTTCATGAAAACAGGATAAAGCCTGAAAACACTAGTTCAACTCTACGAAGGAGAATTTGGGGGCTGGATAATATTTGTTCTTGTGGTTGGGATTAAACTAAGTGCTCAGTAGTGGGGGAAGTCTCCTTAGCTGTAATGGTAGATATGGTTTTTTTGTCTGCCTGTCTTTATCTGTTCTCTTAAAAAATGTCCCTTCCTTACGAAACCTGATGCTGAAGGCCCATTTGTCATTTGTCACCTGTGTTTACTTCAGGTGTGAAAGGGATGTCACAGAGGGTACTGGTATCCTTCCCCCAAGTTCTGGGAGGATGGTGTGACTGATTTAACTTGAGAGGCCTGAGGGGATTAACCATTGTGTTGCAATGGGGTGAGCAGGCATGTTTGGAGGAGGACAAATCCATTCGATTCCAGTGCTCTACACAGTGCTGCCATGAACGGCCATAGGCCATGTGCATACATTACAACACACCCAGGAAAAAGCAAAAGAGAGAGAGAGAGAGAGAGAGAAATGGGGGGTGGCTTAAGGAAAGAAGGAGGGGTAGACTGTGACAAGCATAGACTAGCAACCTGAATTAGTAACTAATTCTGTATGTGTGTGTGTATTCTCTGTTAATCAAGGGAAACATATTGTTCGTTGAGTGAGAGCAGCATTCTCTCAGTCCTGCCTCTCCTGTACTCCATCCATTCATTCAGACAATGGCATTCTACAGCAGCATCAATAAAAATTCACTAGCTCCATGGTGTAGGGAGGAAAGAAAAGCAAAGCCAGGGAAATAAAGGAGCCCAAATGAAAAGAGAAGATAAAAAGAAGGAGAGAAAAGAAAGGAGAGCAGAAAGGGTTGGGAGTTTGAGTTGGACGAGTTTTCGAAAAGCAGGCGAGGTATTGGCAGAGAGCCATGCTGGAGAGACAATGCAGATTTGGCATGGCCTCTGTAAAGGCTCACTGAAGCGTTGGCCTATTGGAGGAGAAAGTGAGGGCAGCTGGAGGCCTAAAAACCTAAAGAGAGGAGAGAGAGGGGGAGGAGGAGAAAAAGATGGAGAGGGGAGCTGAATGCAATGCTGGGAGTCGAACTATATCCCAGGAATCCCAGTCAGAGATGTAGTCTTAAGACTACATATAACTAGAAATTATGCTGATGTGTGTTCTGGGCTAAAACATTAAGCTCATACAATACTCCGTATTCCGCCTCTCACTTCTCCAAAAACTTCTAACCATCCTGTCTTAGGGTAATGGAGTAAAAGGAAATGATAAAAAGTTATATAATAAATAATGAAAAACCTCCAGTTCCTTCTGGAGGCCTAAAATGACAGTTACATAACGAACACAACCCGCCTTCTTAATTTACTAATTTCCTCTGCTGCCCTTTTGGATGAGAGTAGTGGGGAAGAAGGTCAAGGCTTAGAAAGAGAAAGCTTCAGATGGGGTGTTTCTGTTGGGCCCTCTAAAGATCAAAGTCTCATTCCCATTGTGCACTCTGTACAATGAAGGCTAGTAAAAGAAAGCAGAAGGTTTGACCCCCTGCTGTCCAACTGACAGCTCCCTTTATGTATGAGAATGTGTTGAATGGTGAGATCAGCCCTGTAAAGCCTTAATGTAAAGCCTGAATGTTGAACTTTTCTGATTGTACGTATGTACTTTTCCTGTACATAAATGAGGTGTCATTGGAGTTTTGCTCTGCTTGCACCTGGAGACATCATGGAATGCTCAGGAGGATCCAAGTGACATGCATTTGCTTCCTTAAGATGACGCCTTAGAGCTATGAACAGTTTTAGGGCGTTTTTTTTTATTTATTTTTTTTACAGCGCTAGACAGACAGGGGAAATTAGAAAGCAGCAGGATGTAATGGTATTTACCATAGTTTGTTTCTAAAAAAAACAAAACAAAAAAAAGCACTGCAAGGTAAAGTCCATTAGATATTTAGTGGTAAAAATCTTTTTTGTCTACTTTATGGTTTTAAATTTACACAAATCAGAAATTAAAAGTGGAAACTTGACTTACTCAAAATTCAAAATTTATTAAGGAGGAGAGTGTGAGGCAGCACCACGTACTACCACTGCACATCATGATTTATTTCTAAAAATGCACTGCACATTAAGGTGAACTACAAATCAAATCCAAAGGAAAAATCTGTCTTGTATATCTTACTTTTCCAATGGTATGACATGTCTAATGTTACATACTGTAATTTAAATATGATCTCATTATTCATACTCTCGTAATCTTTCTTTCTCGTCTCTTCCCCTGATTTCTTGTTTACTTTATGGTTCTAAAGTTACACAGATCAGCGATTATTTAAAATCCATTACCGTTAAAACCAAGGTGAATCTGGCTCCTTGGTGCATGACTCCACAAGACCTCTGGTGGTATGCTGTAGTGTCTGGCACTGGAACATTTGTGGTGGGTTCTTTGGGTGCTGTAGGTTACGGGGTGGGGCGTCTGTTGATCAGGCTTGTTTGTCTGGCACATCCCATGGATGCTCGATCAGATTGGGATCTGGGGACTTTTTGAAACTTTTTGCCTGCTAAATCCCATATGCTATGTATTTTGGTGGTTTAAGCTACATTGCCTTTTCTATGATTGAGCCAGGTGGGCTGGTCTTTGGTCCCCATGATTGTACGTGATCCTGTTGCCAGTTAACTGGTATATAACTAATAAACAATGGTATTCGTTTCACTTTGTGCGGTTGTCAATTTTAAATAGCTGATGTGTATATATCTGACACATCTATGTACTGTATGTTATGTACTGTGATTAGAATATTAACCCATGAATCCTTTCTGTCTCTGTGGTGCTAAGTTTTGGTCACTGGCTATGAGGAAGAGGCCATTAGCCCCCTGTGCAGTGCTTCTGCCTCATTATTAATCTGCTGTGACAACAGAACTGTTTACCAAATCCACTGAGATGCAGTTAGAGGCAGGCTCAGCTCTCCTCCATTAACCTCTGACCCTGTACAGCGTGGCAGTGGAGCCAGGCCTGGGGCTGTCCTGGCACCTCAAGGATGGACACCTGTCCTGTCCTAGAGAAAAGACATAGTTCTGACTTTCTGTTTTTGTGTTTGTATTGAAGTGAGACCAATGAGACCATTCTAAGATGTAAACAGATAAGCAGATTATGCCAACAGAATTGGAAAATGTATAAAACATACAGGTTCAAAATTGGGAATAAAAATTACATTTAAACCACTTTATCAACACACAAAACAATACAGATTCCTTAAAGCATATATAAACTCTCCTAAATCTGCTTCAAGGTTCTGTCTAATTCACACCTAATCTATCCGAACCATTAGGTCTGTATTTGAGGTTAGTTATCTCCACTTGACCTCCTTATCATCTTTACTCAATTACAATAGCCCTAAAACCTGGCACATATCCACACCTCTCTCCAGCAATCCCTCTACGCTCAGCACATCCTGATATGCTATCTACCGATCAGTCATCCATCAACCTTATGTAACCGCCGGTGACCCATATAACACAAACTACTCCATTTGTATTCCAGAGCAACAGATAAACCAGAGCTTAACACAATACCATCTTTATTTAGCTCTATGCCAACTGTCACAAACCGGAATATCGGTATCTCAGAGTAGGCAAATCTCATGTTTAGAATAATAACAATATCTGACTGAAGTAGATTTGTTCTTAAACATAGAGGGCAATAACATTTCATGTGCTTATGTTTGTGTTGGAATTGGATTATTTTTTCACGTTTATTGTGTAATAATCTGTTATTCATTTACCAAAAAAAATAAATAAATGAAATACAACCACGGCTTGGTGTTAAAGTGCATCAATAAACATGAACACAGGGATGCAGTTCACAGAGATAACAGCAGTTGGCAGTGTATGCTTCTTTCCAGCAATAAACAAAATGATCTACTGTAGCCTTTTTATTATAAATCCTACAGCTCATCAAATAGAAAACTCTACTCAGTTTATAAAACATCCTTTCTTTAGTACTAAAAGTGCGGGTTTGACTTACTCAAAATTCTAAATTTATTAAGGAGGAGAGTGTGAGGCAGCACCACAAACTACCACTGGTATGGTATAACATGTCTAATGTTACATACTGTGATTTAATTTTGATCCCATGATTCATACTCTGGGGCTATCTTTCTTTCACTCTCTCCCCTGATGGTAGATAGTTTATTACTCTTTATTACTTTATTCTTATCTACTGCCTGTATTGCTATAAATGATGTTATGAAATCCTTTTATTCACCCTGTGCTGTGCCTGCTTGTGTGGATCATCTCTTTTAGGCAATACAAAATAATCGTGCAAAATAAATAAAACTCACTCATACACTTGTCGGTCATACAACAGACTCAGCAGTAAGGTTGTTACACCACATGTGTGTATGTGTGTGTGTGTGTGTGCGTGTGTGAGTAAGTGAGTGAGTGAGTGAGTGGGGGGCATATAAAAAGTAAACAGAGTTTATCAGTGTGTCATGCAACAGATATTTATCACTGTGCATGGGTACTCATGATGCAGAACAGGTTCCTGTTTAGAATAGAGACGGAATATGGAAAACAAGACAGGAGACAAGGACCAAACACACACAGACGCATATACATGCACACACTCACACACCCCATGTACACACACTCATACACACACATATATACGCTTCCACGTGCACACACACATGCACACACTCTCTCTCTCTCTCTCTCTCTCTCTCCCTCTCTCACACACACACACACACACACACACACACAAGCTTGTAGACTATCCATCAGCACCCTGCATCTGACTTACTCCTCCCTAGCCTGACCTTTGACCTTACACAGCACACACACTGTCATCGGCAACTCCCTTGCAATATCCAAACTCAAGGGTCAGGAACTTGTTTTCGCCACACTCTCAAGAGCTAGCATGTGTGTTTATTGTTCTGCATGTGAATGCAACAGGGTGACATGCTCAGCACTTCTACCAATGTCATGCGGCACTTCTGCAGTTCCCTTAGAAAGATGTTGTTTTAGATAGTCATGAGACATAAGCAACACACACGTTTGCCATTATATAATTGTGCGGAACTTCCCTTGACATAAATATTAATGAAGAGATTTATAATGATGTGTAACCTCAACCCTAAGTAAAAGCTGCAGGTTTTGTTAAAAAAAAAGGTTTGCTTAATGGGGACCACCCAAATACCACATCGCTACAACCTGCCCCCTGCCAAAAATCATGTTTCAGAAGGGTCAAATTATTGGACTGCATTAAGCTGAAATAGCAACTAAGGAAATTGCTGAAACTACTCAAATTGGGTATAGTCATATGAAAGCCACCAGTGTTTGCTGGAAAGCAAAAAGATTAGACTTTGGAGCAATGGAAAAAGGTCATGTAGCCTGATGAGTCCAGACTGAACCTATTCCAGAGTGATTGGTGTATCAGGGTAAGAAGGGATGCGCATGAAGTGATGCACCCCTCATGCCAATGACCACAGAACAAGTCTCTGGAGGCAGTGTTCTGACCTGGGGTTGCTTCAGTTCATCAGGTCTAGACTCAGCAACATAATGTGCCAATGAAACTAAGTCAGCTGATGACCTGAATGTACCAGGTTATGTATTTATGTATGCATTTTTCGATGCTAAGATTTATCAAAATCAAATGGATTTCTACTGTCGATTTTTTTTTTATACCATGCAACTTTACCAAGTGTGTAAGTGACCTCTGTTCATGGTCATTTATGATATTTTTAATCCACAATTTTTCTGCAAAGTTGATGGTTCAGCATTATCCTAAGTGTTAATAATGCATTAGAAGGTTTTTAAATTCCAGTCATTTCAGCAATCTCCTTAGTTGTTTTCTTTGATTGATGCAGGTAAATATTTTGACCCTTCAATCATGGTTGTTTAAGAAACAAGATCTTCTCTGCATTAGTTAGGGTTAAAAGATGTTACATTCTGCTGTATTTGTACAATCAAAAGCTCTAAAGTTTTTGCTTACTTAAATCCTAATGGCTAATTATTAAATCCAATTAAGTCTAAACAGCATATTATTATTATTATTATTATTATTATTATGCCTAACACACACATACACACACACACACACGAATATGAATATGATCATGTAAAAAAGCATATATATGCAAATACATTTTATAGCTTATACATCAGGTGATAGATGTATATATAGGTAGGATTCTACCAGTTTCAGGGTTATTAAATAATTTTGTGAAATGTATCTTTTCTAGTGATACTGTTAACTTGTCATTTAACACAGCCATTGTTGATGGCTTCTTTATAATAACTATAAGGAATATTCTGTTTACTCTCATTTACTCTTACAGTTTCTAGTCACTTTGAGTATTAAAGGGAAAACAAAATTAAATAACTGAGAGAATGAACTAAAATCTTTAGAGTTTTAACCTGATTTTTAATTAAGGTAAACATACACTTACTTCTGCAATTCACAGTTTGAACCTCAGAACCTCACAGGAACCCCTACGGGTTTTACTGTTTGTCTAGAAATAAATTCAGAACTCCTTCTCTGCCCTCTCAGTGTCTTACACACACACACACACACACACACACACACACACACACACACACACACACACACACTTTGCTTCTACCTTTCCCTTTTTTCTCTCGTTACCACAAATTTAGCAAATATAAATACCTAGAGAGTCAGAAAGGGAGAAAAGAGATGGGAGGAGGAACACTGAGGAAACATTTGGATATGATATAAGCAAGAGACCAGGGCCAAAAAACCCTCCTAGAAATTTACACTCCTCTGAGGAATACAACTTAAGCAGCTGGAATACATTGAGTGGAATAAAGGAAAGGAAAAGTAAAGGCAAGAAAGGAAGGTTAAAGAGGAGAAAGCTGGGGAAAGTAGAAAGGAAAAGAGAAAAAGAGAAGAACAAAATGCAGAAAATAAAAAGATAAAGGGAGAGAAGGGAAGGAAATTGTAGAAAAAAGGACGAATAGGAGGAGGAGAAGTAGAGAAAAGGAAATAAACCGAAACATTGTTTTGAGACTTTTCTGCTGCCTCAGCACAAAAAAAGTACCTAAAATTGTTATAATGTCTGGAAGTTACATTTTTGGTAACTGCAGTTTCTCAATCAGAGGAAGTTGCACAATATCATACAGATTGTCATGTGCAGCATGACTAAGAGAGAAAGGACAAGATGCCGCTCTTAAACTTTCTTAGCATTTTATTTCCAAGTATGTCCTAACATGTACTGTATGTATTATGATCACAACCTGAAATGCCAAACCCATGGTTTTGTAGTTTAGTGGTATATCTGTTAAATAAATATGCTTTCATATTTCAATTTTTGTTTGCTTTTCAATTCATTCTGAACCTAAATCTACTAATGCAGACAGTCAGTGTTGAATATAATATTATGTAGAATATAGATTTAAGCTTCCATTTATTAAGACTGAGACAGTTAGGCATGTGGAAGTAACTCAATATGTAATACTAAACCTGGGGAATAAGCTTTTTGAAACCCAAAACCTTGAGTTAATAATCAGCTGTAGTAAAGTCTAACATTGTGTAGAAAACTGCTTATTGTCAGCAGGAAGGTGCTGAAATCTGTACACTATGGACTGGGTTTTTTATGACTAGTCTAGACCCAGGAATGAACTCATTACAGTAATATGATCTATGCTAGGATTAATAGCAAAGTGAGTAACTAGGTCTTTGATAGTAATAATATTGTATTTACATATTCACCAACCGATTTTATGTTAATTAGAATTCTAACTTACAATGTGTTTCAACTGCGCTTTATAAATTATTTCATGAATAGAAATTCAACATGATCTTGAAAAGGTAGAAATAAAATGATCACGTGCAATTTGCTTATTACAAATCATTTCCTGAAATAACTGTCAGTTTATAAATATGAACACATTTAAGATGTAAAAAGTTATAATAATAATATTTATTTATTTATTTATTTATGTATGTATTTAGTTTTACAGATTTATGGTTAACAAAAACATAAGAATCTTCTACATTTTTACCTACTGATCTAAACAAACTTTTGTTTCATGGGTTATATTAAAAAAATTATGCTACACTGAGTCATAAAGAACATTAGCCTGTTTAGTGAAAGGCCAAGACTGCAGATAAGTGAGATTCATAACATAGGCACTTTATCTGTTTGATGCGTCATCTGCCTCAGGGAAAGATCTTATAGATAATCCTTCCAAAGCTGATGCAGACATGTTGGTTTGAGGGAGGAAAAAGACAGTAAAATGTGATCAAAATTAAATTTTAATAGAACGAATCATACTACGTCATACAAAAGGACTGAGATCAGCCACTGCCGAAACCACTGCAGCACTTATATTGAACCCTGAGGCCTGAAGCTGAAGCTGACATGAAAGGGATTTATCTGTTCTCTCTCTCTCTCTCTTCTGAGTTTCTCTTGCTTGTTGTGAAGCTTCTATGTTCCTGTTCCTCCAGTTGGATCTCTATTGCTCCCAGTGTTTGGAAGCAACAAACTGGTAATTGCTTTATGACCATATGGAAAACCTCCCATTAAAATGTATTACAACACAGCATTGAAATATGTACAAATGTCTTTGTGTTTTTAAGCATTCTTGAAGTGAGATCTTCTTTCATGAAAAGAAAATTAGCATGTTTGCAACCTACAAACTATTTTTGGTGGAAAGTAAGGCTTGGGTGAAGATCACTCTTAAAGCTCCAGGCAATAAAATTCTGTTGATGCATGCCTTCACTGGGATCCTATGACAGATTTAAACAGGAGCAAAGATAAACAGCGGTTTTTGAGGTTACCTGGGGCACACTGTTTGACCGAGAGTCATTGGGCGTATGGGAAGGTGGATTCGGCAACAAAAAAAAATCCCCTATCTCAGGGTTATTCATTTGTATTAATAAATACAAAATGCCCTGGTTCACCTATGATCATTGGATAATCTTCAAAGGAGCTGAACATCATGATGGCCACCGAAAAAAAGGTAATGAAATTGACTAACATCTTAACTGTAAAAATATATACTCTGAGATTATATAAATGTATAGTGAAAATTTAGCTAGTTAGATACAGGAGTGATGTAGTGGGGGGCTGACTATCCAGGGCCTTTGCATGCCTGGAATGAAAAGTGAGAGATATGGATCAAGAAGGGAAGGAGGGGCAATGAGACTGCTTTGTTGTATGATAACGGCAGACAATAATTTTGTCATTGTTATTGTGGTAAAGTTATTTGATGCTCTTACTTACTGGCCAAACAGATGATAAATGAAATAAAACAGGACATACACAGATACATCCTCAATATCTGACCTGTACTTCCCATGTTTTACCACCATCTACTAAAGTGTTAGCTAACTACTTAGCAGTTAGATTGGAGATGGAATATCAGTCCAACACACATTAACACAACCATTTACATCTAGGCTCAATTTAGCATAGCTAATCAATCTACTGAGATGTTGTTGAGATGGGAAGAAACTGGAAAACCTGGTAAAAAAACACAGGGACATCAAGGCAGAAAATGCAAAATTCCATTCAGACAGGAACCTGATCACAAGACCCAAGCCTGTTTTTCGCACAGTGATGAAGAAAGCAGCAGTGACAACATGTTTACCAGCATGTATTCATCAACTAGATAATGCAAATAATGCCTTACTGATTAATTTATTTAACTCCTTTAGTTATTATTCTTTCTTCATCCATTCATTGTTTCCTCTAAACTTTTATACTGCAAAGCCAGGATTTTATTTATGTGTAAATCGATGTCCATGAATTCTTTTTGGAGGTTCACTGAGATGGCAGGTGTAGTAACTGCATGCGGATAATAATTGTGTCACTTCTACATGAGGTTAGGTTTGCATATAAAGGTTCACCTTGTCTGTCTTTTTTAAAAATAAAATGTGAGAAGTACATGATGTATATGTTCCTCTTAGTTTTTGTTCCTTTTTTTCATCCCTGTAATACACCAGTTCCAGACAGACATTTAATGAAACCACATAAACCAATGAGATCAGAAGTACTAAAAGGAAAAGAGGAAAAAAAAACGTCTAAAAGAAAACACTTCTGATGACATGTAATTAAATCTTTTAGTTGTGTAATGTGTAATCAGAACCAGATCACATTTCCTCAGTGAGTGAGCCAACATTGATTACTTTTCATAGCTGGCTTTTATTAGATTAATGCAGCCAAATCTAAACACAGAACAATATTAGAGTAGTTCAAGCTGGGATTTAACCTACAACACTCCGATCTGACTATGAAGCTGCTGTTGATTGTGGACAAAGAGAACAGGGGAAGGGGTAGAGATGAGAAACATTGAATTTGTTTAACCTCTAAACCACTGAGAATATAAAGGAGTATTTGAATGGTATCTTCAACGTACAAACAAGAAATGTATCCACTACTGTTATATATATTCAAACATTATAGAAGCAGATCATTTTGCCCGAAAATGACATAAAGTTGGATACTTCGCTCTGGTACGAATTAAATACACTGTAACCCAGCAGAATGAGTGCAGGGAATGTTGAGTAAACATTTCAGATGAGATCCATTTCAGTTTGAAACACTCGAAGTAATGCTGCCCAATGCGTTTGGGAAACGTGGTGTTTTCAAGCCAATCATAATGAATCCATCCAGGCTTCATAAATTTGCTGGATGAGAAACGCAAGCTAACAGCAGCCTAAAAAGTACTGCTGCAGATGTCATTGCTGGGGAGATGCCACTTCAACCTCCTCCACTTCCTAACTTGGAAGTAACAACACTGTGCTGGAGATGGGGCTCTTAAAGTTTCTCAATGAGCAAGACAATCATAAACACACATGCATTATAACACACTCACACCTCTGTGCCAGTGCACATCTGGGCTTGAATGTTGACGTAGCCAGGAAGCACGTAGCTCTTTCCCATAATTCCCTCCATAGTACCACTGGCCTCATTAGTTCGCTGATCTTTTTAGCCAGAACATACTTCCCACTATGGGTCTGTCATGGATTACACGCCATGAGAGAACCCAGTAAAATGAAAGAGCAGCAGACTATTAGATGGGGGATGGATGGGAGTGGGGGTGAGAGCCACGCACCATGACGCAAGGTGTTATAAAAGCCAGATGGCTGCTTTAATGTTGAAAATATGTTCTGTTTTTGTTTATTCTACTTCAGAGCTCAAACATTTAGGAAACCAAATTTAAAGACTAGATATTGTATTTTATTTTTACTAAACGTTCAAATGTTCGCTGGCATTCCATCCAGATTTTGAAAACAAAAGTAACGCCTCTACTGAGAATAGCGATAATGTCAGGATTTGTGGACAAAAGGCCGCTATACTTTTCGCTTTTCCATAACAAAGGGCCGGTCCAACTGCACTGTTTTACATTTACCACTGACCTTACAGCTGTGTTTCTAAATGAAAATAAATACGTGTCTGGTAAATGTGTGAAGTACTAAACTCTGGCCTTTGACCACAGGAACACGCCAGAGCCTGGAGGGTGGCACGTATAGAGGAAATTGTTCCAGTTGAAGGAATCAAATCTGATATGGGAGAACTGAATTCATCCATGGGGAATATCCCAAAATAAACCCTTCAGTTCTCCCATATCAGGCCTTATATAAATAAGATATCACAGGGCACCATGGGAAATAGCCGATCCAGTCCTGTAAACATCAGCCAATGACTTCTGGCAGGCTTGCGCTCTCTCTCGAGGCCTGCAGGGGGAGAAAGGAGGGGGGGAACACAGGGCTGGAATTCATAAATAAGTCACTTTTTAGGGGAGGATTATGTGTCCACAGACCCCTTCTACCCCTCCACTCCTCCCCCACCAAAACAAACAAGGCCGGGCAAAAATAGCTGATATTAAGCACCACTACAGGAAATTATTTTAGCTTTGGTAATTTGGCCGCTTACTTTATTAGCATTTGCATTACAGTTCGAGCCAAACCAATTTAACCTCCTCCCTCCCCCTCCCCCGAACACTAGCCTGCCTATACACACATACTCACAGGCACACCTGGACCTGTCTGCTGTTCCAACATTAAAACACTTGCAGTACTAACACATATACTAACAGTTGCGAAACACATAATATTCCATCACGGAGAAAAAAGCGAACATTTATGACATTAAAGAAGTTGCAGCTTGAGTAACTTTTGTAAAAGTACTACTTGTTTCCTAGGATTTGTTTTTAGCCTCCTCATACCATTAACCCATTCCCAAAGGAAGCTACTCTGGCTCTATTTAAACCCACTTATCCTGGCCTTTCCCGTAATCACCATCGTGAACAAACACAGGGGACCAGAGAGTTCTATGTTTGCTAGGCCAACATTGGGAAGGGTGTTAGTGGCTAGCCCCAAAACCTCCTGTCTTTTTTTTTCGGATTTTGATTTATTAATGAAAACTACAAAACAAGACAAAGACGTATATTTCAAAATACCAAACAACAATTGCAGCCGCCGTCCTTATGAACTCTGATCGTTCAGTATTGGTCAGATTGAAAATGGTGCTCCATGCTGGAAAGTTGAAGCAGGTAGACATAGAGTATGTTTTGATATCATTTTTCAGATGGAAAAGTAAAGGTTCAGCAGAATTGAAGAAAAAACACTTCCTGTCAACAGAGTGCTTCTCAAAAGTTAGTAGGTGTTGTTCATGTTTTATTAAAGTGAGATGGAGATTCCGGTGTGGCTGAGGAAAGAGTTAAATGCATATGCTGTCTGTGGGTTGCAAATGTATGCACATGTATATGCAGTGGCAATAATGCTCTTAACACCTCTGCATGTTCCACAGAGACTGAGAAAGATTTGTTAAATGGGGCAGGATGTTTTGAGGTTATTTTCTCTTGTTTTGCCACCTCTCTTTCTCTCTCTCTCTCTCTCTCTCTCTCTCATATCTTATGTGCTACTGACATAACTAAACGGTACATTTGCATTTAACCAGAAACTTTAAATATCTGCTTAAATGTTATATTAGCTCTTTAAGGAGAATATTAAAGGATACCAAAAAGTCATAGTGCATAAAGATTTTTTGAGGAACATCAAACAGCTTTTGACTGAAGACTCCTGATGGTAAATGTGTAATTACAAAAATGTTCCATCTCCCAAGCTCAAAGACCCACAATATACTGCTTTCATATTCACTCAACAAATAAGAACAGGTTTCTCAGGTCTCCAGAATCTATCTGCATCATAAAGGCCTGAGAAAAAAGCAGAATAGAATGGACTAACAAGCACTGTGTCAAAAGGAACAATTTGTCCCTTCCTATAGGATTACTGTTCTAGGCTAGTCATGACTCAGTCTAAGCTCAGCAACAGACTAGGCACAAATACAATTTGAGTCATACTGTTTGCTTAAAGACAAAAAGAAAGCTCGCATGGACTTCGCTTCTTTTGTTTTGACTTCATTCCTACTTAAAGTTTCAATAGTGATATAAAAGGACTTGTGAGAATTTGTGATTGAGGACACAAATTATATGAGTGTTGTTGAGGAAGGAAGGATTCTTTACACAATGCAAAGTGTCCGGTTATTGCTGAGACAATATAATAGAAAAAAGTGACGACTCAATGTTAAAACCTTAGGAAATAAATATCAACAAAGATAGATCACATTGTAAAAATGATAACTCCTGATGTAAAATGACTCTGTAAAACCCTTTTTTTTCCATTTACTCAGTTTAAGTCACTTTTAGTTACGTTCCCTATTAATAGCTGCAGCTTTTAAACTATATTGTCTATGTTGCAGTTAGATAAAGTATGTCTCATCTGTGCGAAATATATTTGCTTTTTTAAATTGTGTTCTGCTGAAAAGGAGACTTTAGCCTCGGTGAGTTAATCATCAATACGTACATTCACTACTGATGTACACCTCCAGGTTAATTATTAAGGCCTTCAAATGAATAAAGTGTAGTAAAAAAATCAAACAGTACAAACTGTAAAACAATGCATTGTTCAGTATTATAATCTCCCGCACTGGTTTTTGGGCGTCCTTGTATTCTAAACTTACATACCATGTTTTTTTTAGTCACACTACGACCCTGCTTTCAGACCATCTTTAAATGACGCTTTTATACCACGCTCATCTAATAGGGCAAAAAAAAAAAAAAAGAAGAAAAGCAAACAATCTAGGGGTCTTCTACTTAAAGGCAACTTTCCATTCTGGAACAGGAAATGATTTCATTTCCTGGCACAAGGTCTGCTTAGACCAAAGGAGATAGAGAGAAAGGAGTCACACTTTTAGCTTTGAAAAGATTGTTGAAAAAAAAAGTTGTAAGAAGTTAAACATTACAAGTTACTAAATGTGGAAATAATTAAGCAGCTAAATGACTCGATTGTGAGATGCTATAAACACAAACAATGGGCAGAGGTTTTATTAAGACAAATACAGAGAGAGCGCGACAAAGAGACAGACAGAGAGAATAAGAGAGAGAGACTATACATTTATTTATTGTTACTCCTTCAATACTGTTTTCTTTTTTTACTCTCTACTCCTATTTTCTTGTCCCGTATCTCTAAGGCAATACGAATGTAAATATTAGGCAAAGCGACAGACAGACAGACAGACAGACAGACAGAGAGAAAGAGCCACAACGAGACAGACAGACAGAATTAGGGAGACAGAGAGACAAAAGATTGACAAAATGTCAGACAGACAGACAGAGAGAGAGAGAGAAAAAGAAACAAAGAAACAGACAGACAGAATGAGAGAGAGAGAGACCGACAGACAGAATGAGAGAGACAGAGAAAGAGAGACCAACAAAGAGACAGACAGACAGAATAAGACAGAGAGAGAGAGAGATTGACAAAGAGTTAGACAGACTGAAAGGCAGAATGAGAGAGAGAGACAGAAAAAGAGACAGACAGAATGTGTGTGTGTATGTGTGTGAAAGAGAGAGAGAGAGAGAGACCTCAGAGACCAGCATGCATTGTGAAACATTTAAGTTGACTGTTGAACTCTCTCAAGGACCAGGTTCACTGGATGACTCACAGTGATGGCACTCTGGAGTAGGCAAACAATCTGACACCAAGCAGTTCTGCCAGCAGAGGAGTAAAAGTGGCTCGGAAAGTACCAAGAAAGCCCCTCTCATGGGGAAATCTTCTTGATAACTTTCAATTTAACAATAATAATGAAAAAAATCAATAAGAAACAAATACACTAATCAGATCATATTGGAAGTAAAGAAAACATTTGAGAATTAGATGGAAATTTCACTGGTGCGTTTGCATTGGCGAGTAGAATGTGACAAAAGCCCCAGAGTGTTTAGCAATAGGGAGATGTGCTGATAAATAGTCCCAGCAGGATTGGGCCACAAAGATTCTGAGCTTTGGTCTATGGAGGTCAAAAAAGGAGGTCAGGGTAGTGTCAGTCTGGCCTCAAAACCTGATAACGGGGGATATGCGAGGACAAAGGACAGAGGTCTTTGATAAAAGCACGTAAAAATTAGACACATAACCACACAACCAGACATGCGGGGGATGTCAGACAGATGAGGGACTACACTAATCAACGGTAACCATCAGATAAGGTCATGTGCACAGGAAATGAAACAGAGGGGAGTTCTTCAAGACCAAAATAGAACACAAACACATCCTCATTTGTCAGGTCACACTTGCTGTGGTCTCGGTAAACACCGAAAACATCAGAATGTGACGTCACAGTCTCCAAAACAGCACTAGGTTTATATTAACCCCTTGAAGTCGAAATTTGTTATTCTGCATAGTGTTAAGTAATATTCAGTAGCAAATGTAAAAACTAAGTATTTGGGATGGTGAAGATAGTAACAAAATACTAATAGATTATTCTGAATGAACAGATAATTTGTTCTGAATACACTATTGTTTTTATTTGTGGGAAGGTTTATATTCTTACTAAAAGTGTTATGGTGGTTTAAATTAGGCTACTATGTTTATTTTCTGTTATTACAAAAAAGCACATGTTCCTTGTGCTTGAGGCCACACCTACTTCTGTTACTCGTTCAAATACACATAATGATATGAATATTTGTAGCATGAATTGGATGCAGATACAAATACAGATAGTGGTGTTGAATTACACACTGGTATGCGGTTAAAAGTGTAATGTAAACCTGGACCTGCCAGTGGGTACTAGGAATTTAAGGGGTTAAGCTTTTTTCATTTGTAAGAGTATAGTAAAAAAAATAATAATAATGCAGGCAAAAGAGTTTGGTTGAGCAGTAACCCAAATTTACTCGGTACTTGCTAATCATTAATCAGAGCACACAGGAAATTGTTGCTATATTGACTGCCTTTTTAGTTCTGACTAGAACTTTGTTCACATTTAATTGATTTATCAGTTGCTTACTACTTTATATCCATAATAATCGTCATCTGCATATTATACAGTGCATACAGTAGTCCATTGGAGAAAAAATTAAGTATGGAAAATGTTTCTAAGCCAAGTGACTGATCCCTGTCCAAGCCCCCTCCCTCCAGCAGTCGTTGAGTGAATCAACACCTGACATCAGTGTTCTTATCAGTGCTTACTTTAGAAGCAGTGCTTGCTCAGTGCTTAAGGGTCTGTGCTCCTAATTTGTGAGTTCAGCTCCCAGGTCTGCTAGAGAGTCACTGCTGAATGCCTGGGCTGGGCCCATGACTCTCAATTGCTCAGCAATATGCTTGGATTATTTTGTATAAGAGTGCTTGCCAAATGAACAAACGTAAATAAATTTACTGTGAAACTCTTTGCACACTCTGTAAAAAAGGAAGTTTTGGTTGGAACAAAAGAAGAAACATTAGCAAGCTCATTATAAGTTGCCATGGCAGACCAAACCCCTTCCACAATACACTTTTAGGGGACATAAACAAACTAGAAGCTTGCTTATGTCACCTTCACTCTACTGCATAAATGTTTGTCCTATTTAAACTAAGCCAGTCTAACTGTGCCAGTGTTTACACATCTCTCTGTGCTGGTGCTTCCATTCCTCAGGTTTCTATTATGTATCCACACAAACATAAATAAATGCATCCTCCTGTTGACAAAGGAGCGCGGTGACATCATCTGATTCAAGCATGAAAAATAAAGAGGATGCGGTCATATTTAGAAATGCAATGAGAGGTGTGCTCATTGGGTGTGTCATGGCGCTTAGTCATTAAGATGTACACTCATCAGCCATATTATTATGCCCTGTATTGTGCACGTTCCCCTTGTGCCACTTGGACAGATCTGGTCCCTTGGGACATGACCCCAAAGACCTCTAGGGGCATGCTGTCGTCTCTGGCACAAGGACATTGGCAGTGGATTTGGCAAACTGTTCACTATATGCTGTGGGTTGTGGGGTGGGGCCTCAGTGTCTTGGACTTGTTTGTTTGGCGCATCCCATACTGTATGTGCTCAATCAGGATTGGACCTGGGAAGTAGTGATGGGTCGTTAATGAACGATTCTTTCTTTTTGAACAGATTCTTTAACATGACTCAGAAGAACGAGTAATCTCAGAAAGTGATTTATTTATTTTCTACTGGGCGAGCATGCACGAAGTATCGCCTCCGTAAAAACCTCCGTAGGGTTTTTTTTTGTCACGTGACCCCCATAGAAGCTATACAGTGCAATAGATTCACAAGAGCGACTAGAAGACTCATGAGAAGAATCGCTCAATTCTGTTTCCTGTGTAATGCACTGCATAGCATCTATGAGAGTCACGTGACAAAAGAATGAACGATTCAGACCAAAAGAGGTGAGAGATAAGCTGCTCATTTTGTTTATCATAATATGTCCTTAGCTGGATTGTAATACTTTTTATTACTGCGATTATAACTATAAGAATTGTGTACGTAGACTTGCTAGGGGTCTGTTTGTTGAAAATGTAACATTTTATTTTATTTCTGATCAAAAGAATGAAATGGACTAAATGATTTAAAAAAAAGATTTGTTCATGAATCACTAATCACTAAATCACTAAAAAGGTTCGAAACTTCCCACCACTACTGGGAAGTCTGGAGGCTGGTATTGACGGCTTTGTGATCTTTGCCTGCTGGGCCTTTGTGCGGCAGATTGTGATGCATTGGGTGTGCTGGTGACTTTCTAATGTGAACAGCAATTGCTTTTTCCAGCTTTTCTCATTTTTTTTCTGTGGGATTGGACCTTTTTTATGGGACTGACCTTGGCTCCCCACAGTCTTGGGTGCCTGTCATTAGTTTGCCGGTAAAAGTAATAACCATGGTGTTAATGTTATGGCTGATTGGTGTATAAACCTGCAATCTGCTTCAATATGTGGCAATACGAACAACATAATAAACACTCAGATTAAAGATAAAATGCTTCAATCATAATTCGATGGTGGAACTGTGTTTCATAGTACCCTTGACTGAAATGTCCGAGTATGAGATTACCTATGTCTAGTAAAATTCAACCATGATGAGGATATGTTCTGCTGATGAACAGGGGCCAGCAGCACAGCAGCAACAGGAAATAAGAAAGGAAAGAAGGGGTCTCACCCTGCCCCCTTTATACTCTATTCTCTCTTTTCTCCATACCCTCTCCCTCTTCTCTTCTAGAGAAAAATAAATAAATCTCATGTGCACTTCAGCTCCACCAAGCACAGCAGGCCCTCCACCTCCACTTGTGCCCTCTCTACACTATTCCACTCCACTCCTCCGCCTTCACACTGACAGGTGTCTCTGATTAAGCCTGTAAAAAATGGCGGCAGCCACGCCAGCCATCTCTCCTCCAGCATTCCTGTAGCATGACTACGCACTTTCTCCCTAATGGTGTTCTCCTCCTCCTTACTCTCTCTCTCTCTCTCTCTCTTCTTTATTTCTTACCTTCTCATTAACCTGGACTTCCTCTTACTGTTTGTCTTGCTGGTGACTCCAGGCAGTTTTTTTTTCTCCACCCATATTAGAAAGCTG
This sequence comes from Clarias gariepinus, assembly GCF_024256425.1. Classification (NCBI taxonomy): domain Eukaryota; kingdom Metazoa; phylum Chordata; class Actinopteri; order Siluriformes; family Clariidae; genus Clarias; species Clarias gariepinus. The sequence continues at coordinate 19,941,701 of NC_071112.1, forward strand.
AGATAAAGTTTGGTTTTACAAAAAAAGGAGAAACAAAGATACTTCTGAGAAGTGAATAAAAACCAGGTTGCCGTTGCAGGGTGAAAGAGTGGGTTGTGGGTATCTAACTGTGTGTGTCAGAGCGAGGAAGATATTTGTGGGATGCATGAATGCACATGTGAGGTGGGAGTCAGAGATTAGTGGGGTTCTTAAATCCATGTGACTCAAAGTGTTTATGGAGGTTTATGAGCATGAGTGAAATGGAAAGAATTGCATATGTGTGGCATACAGTTATACAGTTAGACCCTGTTTTACTAAGATCCTAAATAGGGTGCGTGAACGTTTATGTGCACGGTATCAGGTGTGTACACAAAAAGTTATGATTAATTTAAAGAACATTCACAATTGGTGTAGAAAGCATCAAGTGAAATAGGTTTTGCGTCTACTCCTTGAAAGTCATTGCAAGTTTAGATCTCTATGGTAGGATACATGTAAATGAAAGTTTTTCGCAGTTTCACAGTGGCATTGGAGGTGTGACTATGCGGTGAAAAATCTGAGGTCAGCTTTGCCACTGTTACATTAAGGTCACAATGTGTAGAATCAAATTTGAGTCATTTTTATTGACTCAGGAGGAAACACCATGTATAATATGATGCTCCTAAGCAGCAGTGACTCACCCTGACTTTCTTGTGAAAGTACTTTACAGTCAGGCTTGAGTCTTGGGTTAGAACTGGCAGGAAATGTATACACAGTAATGTTAAATGGTCAGATATGTCAAATATCATAACGAGCAAACATTAGACACAAAAGAAGCCTGGCAACACAGTGACAAACAGCCAATAAAGAGACAGAGCGTGTGCGAATAAACAGGAGATCGGCTGATGAGAGTAAATTTAACAGAATCGAAAAAAAGATTTGTTGTGCTTTCAGTCACAGCATTGACCAAGTCATGGATGTCTGTATGCAGAAAAGGGCAGATTTCCTTTCAGTATCTTACTCTCTAGGAGGAACTATGTGTTAGTCTTAACCCTCTCTGCTTCAAAGCATTCTAATGATAGAGGAAAATTAGGGGGAATATGGAGATTGGCAGATGACCCTATTGTAAAACTGAGCAATAGAGCAATATTGCACACAAATAATATTACACTGTTAAGTTTGGTGAAATTGGAAAATTTACTGCAGTGATTAATGTGTCTCAGCTGGTAAAAATCCTTCAACCCTAACTGATGCAGTAGGTTTATTCTCATTTTTTTTTTAAACATCCATGTTAGAAGATATATCCTGTGGTCATGGAAAAGATTGGAAAAGATTATTGGCCTGCAACAAGCAAAGAAAACTGCCAAGGAGATCGCTGAAATTTTTGGAACTGGGTTGAGAACTGTCGAACACATTATTGAAACCTGGAAGGAGAGTGCTGAACTGTCAAGTTTGTGAAAAAAAATCATGATCATAAATCACAGCTATGTGGAAGAGTGAAAGGAAGAGCATTTTTTAGTGAGAATAATTGGAAAACTGCTTCATTTTTCTAGGAAGTATCAAGATTGGACACACGAGCAATTTAAAAAGGCCATGTGGTCTGATGAGTCCAGTGTGATGGAATGTGTCAGTCTAAGAAGGAAATGCATGAAGCGATGTACCCATCATGCATAATGCCCACTGTACAAGCCTCTGGAATTAGGGTTACAATCCGAAGTTGCTTCAGTTGGTCAGGTCTAGGCTCAGCAACGTAATATGGCATTGTAATGTATATTGATTGAGCAGGTTATCATGAAAAAAAAAACAACATTTCCTCCTTGATGACACAGGCAAATTTTAGGATTTAGATTGTGACATACTACTGGTTCTGCAACCATGAGAAATCATTTTCATACATGGTTTGGTCACTAAAAGTCTTTGGGATGTGCTAAAGATTTTATGGAACTCTTCCTCCCTTCCACTCTCCCATCATCAATAAAACATACTGGCTGAAAAAACTGAACTGGACTCTGTGTTGATCTCTTTGGTTATGTTGAACTTCCAGCTGCCTAACACAGTATGTCAGCAAAATCTAATTCCTGCTATCTGTTATGACCCAAATTAGGATGGGTTCCCTGTTGAGTCTGGTTCCTCTCAAGGTTTTTTCCTATTGCCATCCCAGAGATTTTTTCCTTGCTACCGTCACCATCACCCCTGGCTTGCTCATCAGGGACAATCTGATCACCATGATCTACACATTTTTACTTTCTCCTACACATTTCCATAATCGTCTTTTAATTTCGTGAACAATGACCATTGGTAAAAGCGCTATATAAATAAAATAAAATTGAATTGAATTGAATATGAATTCAACACTGGTTGGAAATGGTTATAATAAAGTTGTTATTTTTTTCAAAACAATGTCATGATAATTGTACATTATGATCAAAGGCAAGGACGTTCAAACAATATAAGATTGTGTTTTTTTTATATTATAAAAAAAAAAAAAAAAAAAGATTTTTGTATAACAAAAAATGCTAAATAAGAATAGACTATATTCAAGATATTTCCGCTTTCTAAGATGCCAGCTTTTACAGTGCAGATCAGGTTTAATTCAGGCATATACAAATGTACAGTATGCAAATACACTACATAATTTCTAGATCCACAAAATCACCAGATTTTGCTTTCAGATCTAGTAATTCTTTGCTAAATTAATCTATTTTTATCTCCCTGTATGTTGTACCTTTTGGTGGAAACATGCAAATTGCATAATCATTTAGACAAACATGCAAAAACAGCAACATATGCTATTTTGCTCACACAATCCGCAGTGTATAAATCCACTAGCACATTTTGTGTGGGTGTTGTCAAGTGTTCATGTGTTTTACACAAAAAAACCTTCAGTAAATCAGGGCCACAGTATGTGAAAACAGAGAGAACAAAAATATTGCCTTTTCAATCATAATCACCAGAAACAGTAAACATCTGCGGTTGCCTTAACCCGTAGAAGAAAACCTAACCTCATGCTCTGTCTATGGCCAACATATTTCGCTTTTTACAGCAACCATATTTATACCACATAAAAATGATCAGACGGCAATTACAAGCTGCTTCAAGGATCTCATTCTTGTGGCTGTTTTGCTTCATGACTGTATTTGTTTGTGCAGGGTCTGTTACAAGAGCTCGACAGAATCCATGCACTTTCCTGTACATACAGCAGTTTAGAGTCAAAGCCCAGACTCTCCCAGCAGACAATTGCTGATCCACTTCCAGATGTTTTCTGTACTGCTGCTCCGAAAGCCAAAAAAGCATGGAGGCGCGATACATATTTCCTTGCTAAAAAAAATTATCTTAATGCAGCTCATAAATATATTGCACTTTAAACTCAGAGTTGTAACTACGCGATGAGTCTGTTTGGCTTAAGTTTAGGTGTAAACTGGAGTTTTCTTGGTAATTTCCGTTCACAGCAAGAATGTTGTCCTGGATCTGTCTACCGCAGATGGGATATTGGGAAAGACGATGATTTATATTTGTGGGATTGCGTAGTTGATCTCACAGGCAGGCACAGGGATTAGCATTAATGAAACAGAGCCATGCAACGAGTTCTCTTTTAAATATGGCCCCTTTAATGAGGAGTTCAAGGCCAAAGTGCTTATTGAAAGCAAGAATAATCTCGATTCCAAATTATTTTAACAAGGCTTTTCCTGTCTTATCAGAGCTCACTCACTCGAAACGTCTCTCGGGTTGGGATGATATAAATTTAAAAGGGAGGTAATACCAGTGGGCAGAGGCCCTATCACACTCTTAACAGATGCCTTGTGTCAGATTTCATAAACAAGCAGGGACATTTTCATCCATCACTCCATTAAACTGGAACAGTAGAGTGCTTTTAATATGGCTGGGAGAGTCTTGTCGGAGTTAAGACATTTCTAGGGCGCCGAGCGTGATTCCATTTTATCCCTGATAAATTATGTCCCTGACTTTTACAAATACAAGTCCAGCCTTCGTTTAGCTAGAGGTATCCTAGCATGGCTTTCTCTCCCTCTCTTCCCTCTATAGTCAAAACTGTTTAACTGTAAACCACAAGTGTGTGTTTGCTCTGTCTTTGACTAAATAACAGTTAGAGAGCTTGTCAAACAACTGAAGCTAACAGGCGTACAACAAATTAGGAAAGGTCAATGTTTTTACACCAGCCTAGCTCTTAAACCTGAATCTGTTTTATGGAACAGCACTGGACAGGTTATAAGGCGAGTTACTTTCTTAGCATCTTTGGCTTGAATAGTCAAGTTTAATTGCCTTGCTAGATTGAAACTGAATGGAATGTATATTAAGCAAGTAAACACACACACACAACCAACAACAACAATAACGAAAAAAAAACATCAAAACAGATTTCTCGTCATTCGGCTCCTACAGCCGAGTGTGTGTGCCAATGTGGGAGTTGAGGATTGATCTAATCTTAAACTCAGTCTCACCAGACCTAAAGGTCACAGCTTTAACAGTCTTTTGAAAGAGTGCAAAAAAAATACCCATTCACTGTAATCATTACTCATTTTAAGAATGGAACTAATATACCCACAGTGAATGTGTCTACAATATGCAATACATTTACTGTATGAAGCCCACCAGGGCACTCCCACTCCGGAAATATGATTCCGTCATACACTGTCACTTTTATCACAAAGGATTTTAACAGTTGACAGCCATAAATCACACACAAAATAAACAGCGCAGTTAATATATCTTTGTACTATCTTCATTTAAAAAGAACAAGACAAGTATAACCCCCTTGAGTACACTGATGCATTATGCTTTTTATTTGTTAATCTCTTGTTAAATATAGCAGTTGAGGAGTTGTTCATTAACGTAGCCACTCAGTTGGGAAGTGTTGAGCTGACCTTGTTCTGATCCTTCAGTGAAACATCGCTTTGAGCCAAACATATGCACGCTCAGCCTTGATTGTTTTAATTTCAAAAAGACTGTATTATTGAGGTCACATATTAAAAGTATTAATAGCCTTTCCCCTGCTGATGGTTATGTTTTTCATCTGGTAACCATTCTGTCCAGTTTTTCATTATTTTAGACTCACACTCATGATTATATCATACTCATGATATTTATTGGAAGACTGAACAGCCTGGATAGTGGTCAAGCACAGGGCCAGAAATGTCAATGAAAATTAAGTAAGACATCCAGGGTTTGCCAGTTTTTATTTTTCTTACTATTGTGGGTTCCTCCTGCAAGGCAGCATAGTTACTAAGGATTACTGGGCTTGTTCATTGGCACAGTGTATTAACTCATGTAACAGTGCAGAAGGAGAGATAGTGAATCTAAACAGATAGTTGATGTACCTAGAAAAGTGCCAGTACTGGCAAATTTTTAATAAAAAAAAAAAAAGTCTTGGGGAATGAGGCCTCATAAAGCATTGATTCTGGGAAGACCAGTTAATTTTAACTGGATTTCAAATAGGCTATAAGCACACAAGGCAAACAAAATGCAAACCAGCACTATTAAATGTGCACCAAAAGAGTTTCCATATACCACGGTCACACAACAGAGACATAATGTTGGGACATAGAAAGAGCTGACAAAACAGTGCGGGCAGCTATGAGAGACTAGGGTTCAAAAAATGGGGTTGGCTTGGAGAGCCTGAGGTTAGGGGCTTGTATATATACATGGATATGCCAGCAGTATCCACAGTGGACACACAGGGTGGAGGGTTTAATTGATTCCAGTTTCCTGTTGGCTCTCTCCCTCTCTCACATTCACTCTCCTTCTCCTTGCCATATTCATACACATGCATTATTCTGAAAAATAAATAGTGATGGGAACTGCGTAAGGCATACCCTGTCAATCAGAGGTGATATATGATAGAGATGGATATATGATAGTCGATATTGTTTATTCCTAGCCTCAAGCACAGTACAAAATTTATATGCAGAGCAGGGGAGTGAGAATGCTGGTCGACACTCAAATCTGGCACAACTTAGTCAACTGCAGAGACACAGGGGAACAACACAAGCAAATGAGATGATTAGTTCCATTATGAAACCCTGAGGACTCTGCGCAGCTGCATCTCAGCCCCAAACTAGAGTCAGAAAAATAGAAAGACAGAGGTTTCTTTTGCACATCTGATAATAGAGCTCTAGTTTACACACAAACACACGAATTTAAACTCTCACAAACAAATGAGAAAGTTACAGTTCCATGTTTTAAAAATAAAAAGGCAAGGATTTGAACCTCATCTTTCACCAATTTGTGCCCTACTTCTCTGCTAGCCTAAAAAGAAACTGAATGAGCTGTGAGAATGGCTGGATAAAAAAACATTCTTGAGAGAGTCACAAAAATATCTGTTTTGGCTATGACTCACATCTTCTGTGCCTGGTGAGAACTAAAAAAGTAGGTGAAAGGAAATTTCAAAGCATGTTTCTCCTGATCACCCTGGTATGTTTTTTTTCTCTCTGATTTTAGGCCTGTATTTAAAAGATTTAGAGTCAGATTCTTAAAAGAAAGAAAACAGAACGAGCAGACAACTCTTTTACCAAACAATATTTAAAGGGCATAAGACTTCATACATGGCCTGTGAGCAGTGAAAGGCAGTTTCTAAGCATATGATTGAAACCATTTGTGAAATCAAAATCAAAGGTCAAACAATGAACTTTTTTGGCAGAGCACATGAAAGTCTGTTTAAATCCTCTGTCTTGCTTGATCTCAGAATAAAAACAGAGAAATGAGCAACTTACAGCCTTGCGGTTGCACAACTTGAGCCCAAATACCTTTCGCATTGCACAGTGGGCTTCTCTTTCCCATCCTAATCATTAATACGAGAAATGGCTATGAGCATTACAACGGGGCAGGAACAGAGACATATTACATTTCAAGATTTACATCAGAACATGATGAGGGTTTTTTTTTTTTTATGAGAGTATGAAGACACCTGTAATTTAATTATCTTGAGCAACATAAACATCAGTGAACGCACCTCTGCTGAATACATGCTCACTAAAAAAGATTATTTTGTGTTGAGCATTTAAAAAACAAGTGTGTGTGTACTGTGCGTACACATATAACATAAGTGAGAGAAACATGCAAATGTGAATGACCGGTTTAGGAGGGGTAAATTGTGAACAGAAATTATCTAAGCATACGAGCTTGGACCATAAATAAAGCAAAGAAAGACAGTAAAAGGATTCTTTGACTTTACCAGCCTCAAGTTATCTCAGCACTGACAGAATTTGTTTAGAATAAATGTAATAACACAAAACCATCTGACAAGTCTTAGCTTTAACTTTATTACAAAAATATTGTAAAATTGTGCTTGTAGATATGCAAAAACTGAGCATGGAAGCAATTTCTATAAATTACTCCTAATAATTGTAGCATCTGCAAGACTGAATGATCATCTCACACACTGGCACATGTACTTAGCCTTGTTTATTGTCCAACTCTGCACACATGGTCTGAGTAATTCTAGTCCAATGACCAGTCACACAGGTAAGGTCCAGAGGGATTGGGTGGCTGCAGAATGGAGACAGATGGACTGAGGTCAGTTCTCATCATGAGAAAGGTTTGCAATGTTCCCACACTGTTTGTCATTCTCAATGCTCATCGATTTAGTGTGTGTTGAGTGAATGGCTCACTAATATCTCATTTCAGTGGTGTCTACAACCCAGCCATGACACCTGTTTCTGGGTCGGTTCACAGGGACACCCATTCAGGGGAGGTTCTTAAAATCACTGAATTTAAAGCAACAGCAATGTGATATGCATTTTGTGGTATAGATTGGAAACAGACTGGGGGGGAGGCTTATTAACATGCTTGTCCACCAGGAGCCAGCAGAACAGCCTCAGTGTGCATGGGCAGATACCCTCCATATCTCTGGATTCAGAGTAGAAAGACAAACATCATTCTTCTGAAATATTTTCACTCTGATTGTGTTTTGATGATTTTAGGGGAGTGCAGCTAAAACCTTGGCCCAAAGATTTCATTGTCATCCTGGATGTGGCCACTTGCATCAGGACATAAATTGTTCAGTACAGGATGAACGTGATAAGCTCAATACAATGAATTTTTTTAATTGATTTTTAGATGACAAGTAGTAAACAATGATGGCTAAATGATTACAACATAACATAGCTATTATTTTTTCTGTTATTTTGTCATCTATGCGTGTATCTCATTAATTGTGCAGTCCCTGTCTGTGTATGTGAATGATAAGAGTGCTATTTGTGCTAACCATAAAGCTCAGGGTTTAAAGATGGACCATTTGGCTCAATCCACCCTTCCTCTTTCCTAGGCTATGGGGCAGGAAACCATGTCATGAAGGAAGGAAACGGACAATTCCCATGCTCAACTCTATGGACAGACACTCCAGTCAGCAAATTCTATTTCAATAACCACGCTCATCGCTCTCTTTGTTTCCTGTTGTTCTTAAGCTTTTATAGTTTTTACCTCTCTTGGGATTTAAAGGTCATTGCCGTACATTAGATTTATAGTCCGCTGCAGTGGTCAGTGTACCTTTGTTCGTTTAAGAGTACAGAAACAAAATTAAAATAGAATAGAAATTAAGATGGAAATGATCACCCAAGTGAGGTTAAAGTGTAATGTTTTTTATTCACAGCCAAGTTGCATACATCATTAAGCATCTCCTTACTTAACAGCTGGCAAAAGAAATCACACTTTTTAGTTCCAACAGAAAGCCCTTAACTTGTCCAAAAAAAAAAATCATGGTTCATCTAAATTCCATGTATAAAGCGGGACAGGAGACAAACACTGGCCTCTCAGAAGCATTTCATGGGAACAGAATGACTAAAAACGAGTGGTGCACCACTAACAATGCTGTGGCCAAGTTTTTATGGTCAATTAATTTCTTCTCATTTTAAATTTTCTTTCCTCTGAAAAACCTTGGCTTGAGTGACACGAAACAAATGGAGCAACTGAAATCACAGAGCGCATATTGTGCATAATCGACAAAAAAGTAGGCTTTTATTTGAACCCTCTATTGAAACACTGTTTTAAAACGTTTTACATGGATTTAGCTACATTACAAATTTTCAGGTTTCGGACTAAATATACGGATTCGATTAGGTAATCCTGAAATCAATTTCATTCGCATGAATCCACGTTGCATATGTTAAATAGAAACTATTATATGTGTACTATGGGCATAAGAATTTAAAATAATAGGGTGTGCTAGTGATTACAGTACTAGTGGACTTTCAATCTCCCTCTACAGGTAAGTGGGCTATATTGCAGGACTGGCTAAACAGCATGTACAGTAGATAAGCCTACACCGAAATATTAACCTGTCCTAAATCCTCACTCTGACTCTTAGACTGCCAATCGTGCCATCGTGGTTTTAATGACAATGATTTATGGTTTCAATTTTTTTTCTTTTTTTTACAAATGATGGAATAATTTAAAAAGCCCCAAACGTGATTTAATGAGCATGAAGTAGTTTTTTTTTTCTTTTCTTTTTTTTGATGTTCCAGTTGACACATGACTACGTACTAAATCTTGAAAGGTTTTAGTGCACCCACATCAGCCATACTTCCTGTTGAGATTGAGAATAAGATTAAACTGTAAACTGAGGGCTGGCTGAAGTGCAGATATTACATGGTTCCCCTCTTTTAGCCTATAGCCCTATATATTAAATATGTAAAACTTTCCAAACATAATGAATGAATGAATGAATGAATGGCAAGTCTTATACACATTAAATACCTGGCAATCCTTGGAATGTTGTTCAGGTAAATTGTGTATTCTTTGACTTTTATAATCAACACTTTATCTGTCATCAATCCACACAAAAGCCCAATGCTAGGACTTCCACCTCTAACCAAGCAGTGGCTTGAAGACGGGAATGCTTTGACACCCCCACCTCCATCACCACCACCCTTTACACGCCCACACACCCTGAAGTGTGGTAATAAACATTCTCCGTAAATCTTCCTCTTTCGATCTCCCCTCCTCCTAACTTTTTCGTAAACAACTTCTTTTCTTCTCTCCGGCTCTGCTTACTTCTCTCGTCCTCCACCAATCAGGCAGCGAATGACACTGCCCATATGCATGTCAAGCAGCTGCCCAGTCAAGGAACAGGAGCAGGAAGACTTTGGTTTGCTTCAATGGATTTGGATAAAGTTACACTCTAAACACACACACAAAAAAAGGATTTCATAGTTCACACTGTTCACACTAGTTCATCCAAAGCAGAATGGATATCAGAACTTTGGTAAGGTCCATGGATTTAAATTTCTTTTGCAGGCAAAGGGGGAAAAAATCCCAAAAGAGTAATCCGCTTAAAGAACTCATTTCAATCCAAATCCAATAAGTGTAATCAAGTGCGTCAACCTTTACAAACACATAGCATTATAGTAAATAGTATGTCATTTACCACAAGTTGTTGTGTGGTTCGAAAAGTCAGGTGACAGTTTGAAACGTCATACTTTGGCTGCTATAACTACTGTATAAGTGCAATTTCTCTGGATCCCACTAAAATCCAACCTATATTGCATGTTTGGATTTAATGTTTTAAGCTAGAAATAAGGCTTAAAGTGATCAAAATTAGGTACAAAAGCAAAACTAAGGACAAGCCTAACTCTCTATCCACAAAAAGTCTGCACCACACAAATATGAAGTTATTTGACTAACGGCAAGTCTTTGACATAACCCCGAAGGACATTTAAAAACCTATAAAACTCTTTAGTGCATCCTTGCTGTTCACACCAGTTTGGTGAGATTTAGTGAGCAACAGGAACAAATCTTGTCTAAGTTTTTAATCTCTGACACAAAAGATAACAGCTGGGGTCAAGTGGTTTTGTTTGCTCACATACTTGGTGTTTTGGTGTTGACTAACAACACAAATTCATATACACTTTTGCTCTGTTGTTGTTAGTCTTTCAACTGATGCTGTTGAGGGGTCGCCACAGCAAACCATCTGATCTGCATCCCGTGAGTGGGTTTAAACCTTTTGCTCTGTAATATTACAAAAAAAATTATATGGTCCAACAACATGAAAAAACTAAACTTGTGTATTCTACATGTCTAAAGGGTTCTCCATTAAAAGGACAGGCCTTTGTTGTAAGGTTCAAGAGCATTTAAGCAAGTGAGCAAACAAAATGACTTTTATTTTTAAACTTTAGCTGCTATTCTGTGAGTCAAAGGGATGAAAACTCAGTGTTCCCTGCATGAGATTTCTGTTGCTACCTGTTGCTTACTGAACGTCACAGAACAGTTGTAAAGAGTTTGTTCGAGCATGCATACGTACAAGCCCTAGCATTATTAGCTAATAGTTCCTTTCAAGCTGCAGCATGCATGCACGCGGGTATACAAGATCATGAAATAACTAAGTATTGTGAAAGTAGGCCTGACTCTGAGGTCTGGGTTACAAAGAGAGGGAGGGGAAAACCTGATTCACCAGAGGAGGGGAAAAAAACGAAGTAACGAAACGCCCTTGGGTCTTGACGCGCCTGTAGCTCCTCCTGCGTGGATTATAAAGTGAATGCTTCGCAGATGCGGCTGGGTAAGAGGGGGTTCTCTGTAAGGGCAAAGGAAAGTTCACGCACCGAGAATCCAGCTTGAACACCGCAACAAAAAAGCGCCCTTAAATTTCGCGGGGTTTATTTATTTATTTGTTTTTGTTTTCTTTCCCTCGGAAAAAAAATGACCACGGCTGTGGTGCCGCCTCTGTTTGACTTCAGCGAAGTTATCAACAACAAGGTACGGGCAAAAAAAAAAAAAAAAGTTTATCATGTTGATGAAAAGCTCGATTAGTTTGGTGCTGTGGAATGCGCGTGCTTTTTGGCGCGCGCTTCGACTTGTTTAACAATAGTGTTAAAATGGCGCTAGTTTAAATGCAGTAGTGTGTGTATTTTTGTGTGTTGTTGTGATTGTAACAATCCCCCGAAAAACAGGCGGGAATTTATTAGCTCGGGCAGTACAGTAGACTGGGATTTATGTCTGTTGAGCCCAGTGTAGTTTACGCTTTCTTTGACCGAATCCACAGAAATATAAAGTGTTATAACTAAACTCCTCGCCACGCCTTAGTGGGAAAACCTTATCCACGAGTAGAAACCTGTATAGTAATACTGGTTATCTTCCTTAATAAACCACACGCAGACAACTTAACTGCCCCAGTTCAGTCTTTCAAGTTTCACTACACAAATCAACAAGTGGTGTGTGTTATTTTCAGTCGCACTTCGTTTGGTCCTGTTTATTCAGCGAGAACTCCTAACCGAACTGAGTGCAGTGCACCTGGGACACACTTGGTCTCTGTCTAACTTGTTGATTTGTTCAGGGCTGTAAACTTCACGTCTACATCAACGCTTGGTTTGAGTACTCTGACGCGACTAGACATGATTTTGGCATTGCTTTTTTAACTCACTACAATGGATTTGCATAGCTTTAACAAAGTAGACTGTTAGCAAGCAGCTGTTTCTCTTTCTCTCTTTCACACACACACACACACACTGTTCCTGTTTTTTTTTTTTCTTTTTTCCAGCTAGTGTTATTTTTCCCTCCTCAAGAACTTCAAAAGTGACATTTATTTTGCATACCATGCATACTTTACATTCTTACTACTTTGCACACAAAATAAAGTACCTTAACTGAAGCAGATATGATTAAACTACATTGCAGGTGATGTACATGCTAGCTGGCACCGCAGAGTTGTTTGTTGTTCTATGTTGGCCTGCTTCTCCATGCATATCATTTACTTGAAGAGAAATGAATTCCTGTGGTGGCAGCTCACCTAACCGGCTGTACTATATGCTCATTAGCTCATGAGGTTTAAAATGAAAGGAACCTGATGGACTGACAGCAACAAATAGACACAAGAGCTTTATTCTTACACATTTAATTTTTTGCCTAAGACAACTAATTGATCCAATTTTCATGATCTAATGGTGATCCAAATTGTGTTTATTAGCTTCAATAAAGTATGCTGAGAGACTGACCAGACCTTTTGTTTCCCTTTGATTTCCAGAACAACAAAATGCTGAATTATAACAACAACATTCTTGGTGCTCCACACACCATGCCCGTGCCTTGCACTGGTGCGAATCTGACCATCTCCAACCCCACTGGGAGCCTGCTGGACAGGAAGGCTGTGGGGACGCCCACCATTGGTGGGGTTTACCAACGACGGCACTCAGTCACTTTGCCCAGCAGCAAGCTCAACCAGAATCAGTTCCTGAGCAATGGGAAAACAGATCCAGCACTGGTAGGCCCTGGAATGAGCAGCAGCAACAAAGAGAACCGACTCCGCGATCGTTCTTTCTCAGAGACTGGAGACCGGCTGATGCAGAAGTGCACCGGATCTGGTGGCACTGGAAGCAGTCAGGTGAACTCAAGCCGCTACAAAACGGAGCTGTGCAGGCCATTTGAGGAGAATGGTGCATGCAAGTATGGCGACAAGTGCCAGTTTGCCCATGGCATCCATGAGCTCCGCAGCCTTAGCCGCCATCCTAAGTACAAGACAGAACTCTGCCGCACCTTCCACACCATTGGCTTCTGCCCATATGGGCCACGCTGCCACTTTATCCACAACGCAGAAGAGCGCCGTGGACCTCCAGGTCCCCCATCCCCACTTTCGACATCCAACAAGCTGGATAGGCCACGACTCCAGCACAGCTACAGTTTTGCAGGGTTTCCCAGTTCTGGAGGCCTAAGAGACAGTCCAACCTCTGTCACACCTCCACCCATGTTCTCCCCAGACGAGCTGCCTGAGTGGCCCAGCAGCAATCCCTTCACTTACTCCAGCCAGGAGCTGGCCAATCTTTTTGGCCCCAGTTTGGGCAGTGGATCTGGTGCTGATCCTAATATTCATGCGCCATCCTCTCCAACCAACACCCCTTATTCCTTTAGGCCCATGTCAGAGTCTCCCCACTTATTTGAGTCTCCGTCCAGCCAGCCAGACTCCCTCTCTGACCAGGAGGGCTACCAGAGCAGTTCAGGAGGCAGCCTGAGTGGCTCTGAATCACCCACCCTTGATACCACCCGCCGACTGCCCATCTTCAGCAGGCTGTCCATTTCGGATGATTAAGGTGTATAAGCTGCAGATCCTCTATTGGAACTCAGCAGTGGGCAGAGAGGCTGAGTGGTGAAGTTGCCCTCTATCTCCTGCTTACTCTCACCTTCTAGAGGCAGTAAATGTCCCGTGTATTACTTAGGCTTTGAAAAGATGCAGTCAATTAAGGGAACTTTTATTTGAATCTTTATTTAACCACAACAAGCAAAACCTTTCCCCATTCCCTTCGGTCCAAAGCCTGTTTGCTGCCTTGGCCTTATCTCGGATGCCTTGCCATGACGTGTGACTGTGCCAAAACAGCTAGAGCAGGAAGTGGATTGGTGAAAAGTAAAAGACTGTTGTACCAGGTACTACTGCCACAGTAGTGCATCGGTGAGCCACAGGTGGCACATTCAGGGAAAAGTTCTGTCTTGAGGACCCTCCCCCCCCTGCATAGTACCACTCAAGGACATTTCTAACTATCTAAATGGGTTTGCTAGAGTCATGCTTTAATCATTCACAGCTATCTGATGCAGACTAATATCAAGAAGAAATAAGTGCTTGGGGTATAAGCGTTGAGGTGGAAGGACTACTGTCACTTTTCATTAATTTCCTGCAACCTAGTATAGAAGCTCTTGCTCTGAGAATTCTTCTACCCCTTAGTTAGATGGCAGACTGTCTGGGGGATGAACTTGAGATTGAAACTGGGAGTTAGTATTTGGCACATTCTGTTTTTATCATGTGCTCCAGCTTGATCTTAAAACTAGCACAAAACCATATGATTGGATGCCTTCACTTGCTTCTTCACTGCCCCACCACTACGGTCTCTCCCCTCTCCCCCCATTGTGGCTGGTCACTTGGTGTTTCTTGTGAAGGAATGACCCAACTGGTGATTATCTCTTAAACACTGACTTTTTACTTACCTTCCAATCAGTGAAGGGAAATTCCAGCATTCCCAAGGTGCAGCTGAACTTCCTTCAAATTCACTTGCATATTAAAGCTAACTTGCTTTTTCGTAAAATCCGCTCATAGGAGCACTTGGTAATTTCATCATATCTTTCCATCTTTTATTTTCCCTTCCCCTATTTGACTTCTTGTCATTATTATGGTTATTATTGTTTGGAAAAGAAAACTTTCAAGACAGAAGGTTTTGCTTGTCACTGCTTATTTAACTTATCAAACATATTTATTGGTGATCATATGCATTTTTTGTTAATTTTGTTTGTATTTATCTTAATGAAACGATAGAATATATTTTCTTTTATGTTAAATTATGATCTTCTGTATTAATCTTAAGATTGTGAAGACTTGTCAACTTTTTTCTTTTTTCACAGTTTAATATATTGTACTACAATGACTTGTTTGCAACTACACTTTGATAAAAATGAAAACTTAATTTAAAGCAAAAACAAACAAAAAAAATCCTGTGTTTTGATTATTTATTGTAGATTTTTCCATTCATATTCCCAAATATTGGACTGCAAAACCATTAGGTCTAATGTTTCGTTGATTTATACTCACGAGTGTGACATCAGGGCACTCATCTTATTTTTGTAGTCAGTTGTTGTTTTTTTGCCTTTTAATATATTTTTTTGCACCCCCCCCCCCCTCCTCTTTTTTTCATTGTTGTTTAAATTAAGGCAAGTTTAGTCCTTGCATGTAGCATTTTCTCCTTAGTGCCAGAGGTGGTAATACTGAACTGTATATAATGAGCACTAGATATCCTGGAACATGGTTGGCAGAACATTGTTACCAGAGATAGTAGCGAGTTGGGTTCAAGATAATTCGCCTTTAAGCTTCTGCTTAGGTTCTTGGTACCACCCTGAAGTGCATTTTAATGTTGCGTTGTGTTCAGTTAAACTGATTGTGATGTGATATCAATGCAGGTTACAAAACTTCAGTGTTAAAAGCAGTTCCTCCAGTTACATGTGTTAATTAGATGAATTGCAGGCAATAACTGTGACCAAATGGGTTGGAGAACAAGTGTCCCTTTTTTGTTTAATGATTGGATATATTTTAATATTTCTTCCAACCCAAATGTAAAGTGCCTCTTTTTATACATTCCATTGGGCTCCTTGCCTTGAATAATGATGCAGAAGCTACGTTTGAGTAGTTACTCCTCAGTTTTTGAAGATTGGTTAACAGGATAGACACAAAGAAAGTATCTACCCTAAACTGTTGAATGTATTTTAAACAGCGTTCGCTGTTCACTACAGTAATTTCTGTGAGTTTATATCAAGTTGATTGCTTTTTTTTTTTAATGACTGATTGCAGTTACAAACAATAAACCCCATATTTTTCAGAAAATTGAGTGGAGTGGTGTTTTCTGGTGTCATGGAAAATGAGTGAGTGGAGAAAAAAATCAATCAGATCTACCATGATGTTAAAATAAACCATGTTTTTAATAGTTGTGCGAGGTCCAAAAGCATGCTATTATCAACACTAGTTTGTGTAATGAGGGAGTTCCTATGGGAAACATTACGATTGGTAGTCTGGTTTGGTGGGATATTGATCTTGTACAGATCAAACTTTAGCAGAGCCTGTCTGAATACACAGAGGGACTGGTGGGAAATCAGTGTCCATGGTTTACTCTGAATATTCAAAAACCTATTGGGACTAAGGGGAGGATTCTCTGAACTCTGGATTAGTTCCAGAACCATCTGATACTGTGAATCATTCTTAACCCAAGTGCTCCTGAGTCATGAGAGCCACTGCAACATATGATCCTATACTCATTCTAATTATTCAAGGTGTTTACTTGTGGTCAGATACTGTGTATGACTGGTTGGTGGAATATTCCTGTTTACATACTCGACAATATTAACGTATTTACCAACTGGGGGAAACTGCTGATCATGTGATTGAGATCTCGCAGTAGAGGTTTATAAACCGTATAATCAATTTACTTTTATAACCAAGAAATGTTGAGTTGTGCTCACCTAATATAGAAGTACATATTTATCTGGTTATAAACCACTAAGAATAAAAGATTCGTCCTTACAATAGCATTACGACCAAAGTCTAAAAAAGCTATCGTATAGACATTGTTTAGCACTCTCTCAGGTGAGGAGCAATGGAAGAGTTATCAGTCCCCACACTTTCCGGACTATGTACTCTCTCACTTGCCTGATGCGTGATGTGAAACAAAGAGCTGTTTCCTGTTTATGTGGTGCATGCTCTAAGTTCAAGTCACACTGCTCTGCGCACATTACAAAAGTGCTGCAGGATGTGGCTTTATTCTGAAGATGAAGGGTGGAGGTGTGTATGTGTGTTTCTTTATATAGGCCTACACACATACATACATACATACAGACTCCCCAAAACATGTTGCATAGGTTTCCATCAGCTACACAATGGAAATTAAAAACAAAGCACGTAATTGTACGCTAATTACTGTACCTGCAGTCGTAACACCAGACACAGCTGGCAGTTTTCTGCCCATTTTTTGCTCCGCTACACAGCTGGATTGTGCAATACTCCTACAGTTAGACTTTGTAATTCCTCTATCAGGGAGCAATGGACTTCTCTGTTTGAGAAAGAAAAGTAAACAGTAAATTTGCTTATTCTGTTCTTTCCCTATTGTGTGTGTATACACACACCTGTGTATGCATGAACAATGCTAAGGAAAAACCAGAGAATAAGAGCTACAGGTATTATACTGCCAACTTTTTCTCAATCAGAACCACAAAATTACACAATCTTTATCGGAACAACCCTCATTATGCTGGAATTAACTGACAAGTTAAATACTGGAATTGTGTTTAAAATTGTGCTGGATCAGATCATTTTACATGCTACATGTAGTAGGAAAAACTTCATTTTCTGTATGAAGACAACCAGTTAGATTTAAAAAAGTCACCCAAAAGTAAAATGACCCATCATAACATGACCCAAAAGAAATCATTTACATGACAAATATATTTAATGTTGATGGAGAATACATGTTAGATCTGTGTGTGTGTGTGTGTGTGTGTGTATATATATATATATATATATATATATATATATAAAGTATATTGTACCAAGGATCTAAACTTTGTGAAATTTGTGAAATAGTGCATATAATTTGTTTCTGACTTTCTGTATTGACCATACATATGTTATCTTTATTATTTAAAAAAGGCTTGCATGCATCAGATATGCAGCCATGTAATAACACTCCCCTCTCCCTGTCATTCATAACAACTTTCTGGCACTTTCCCCATCACATTGTTTTTGTGGTTTAGGAAATGGCGGCTTGTTTGTGCACGGAGAAAGGTTTGTAGCTGCACTTGGTTATCGGAATAGTTTCTGCTAAAACCAGACTGAGTTTCAGTCTGTGCTTTATATATATATATATATATATATATATATATACACACACATATTTGTTTAAGGCCTGGCTGGTAATTGCCTTGGCTTCACAGATGAAACCCAGAAATGGTAGGTTCAAAAAACACTTCATGGTGTAAATATCAGTAAATGAAAAACTAAATTCTGATACTGTATATTGTCTTAAATTCATCTTCTGATCTCAAACCCAATGTGTCCAGTGTATAAAAATGGCTTTCATGTTCCACTAATTTTGGAACTATGAAGCAAGCACAAGCACACAAACGCAAGAAATAGGAACAAAGTAAAAAAAAAAAAAAGAAAGGACAAAACGAAAATGCTCATGACAAGTTGATGAGTTAAATAACTTGTCCTGTCTACTTTTGATGCTGATGCGTTGGCTTTGACATTTGGAGGACTAGAGAGTGGTAGATTGACGTGCACACTCGCTAAAGTGCAAAACCGCATTTTACTTTCATAAGCTTCCTGCCTCACACCTTCATCAGATCTGGGTAGAGCCACATGAAAAGCCTCATCGTTGTCAAGACAACACCTGCCCTTGATTTTTTTTTTGTTGTTGTTTAAGTCTCATGCTTAACTTGTGTATGTGGTGTTGATTACGGGACTACTGGATAAATGTATTCTTTGAAGGCCAGGTGGACAATGTTGGTGTCAGTCACAAAAAGAGACGGGCACAATGTCCATGTGATTCATGTTAGCCTTGTAGCAGTTGTATAAAACAATAGAAAGGAGACATTTTTGGACATTTGTGAGAAAAAGAATGTTGACTACTGAACTGCGGACTGAATGCGGTCACATCATGCTTTCACTAGACATCATTCGGCAAGTAACCGCTGATGTTTGTTTAATGTGTGCTGGTGATGCTTTTGTGTCAGGTAAAAGTTATAATGTGATATGTCAAACACTGTGACCGAACAAGAATCTGAAACTCTAGCTCTAGGTCTGACTCTATCAGCACATTCCAGAGGTACCTGTATAATTTAGACATTACAAATCAAGAAGGAAAATATTTCAGATTCTCAACAAATAGAAGACAGCAACATGAAACGTAGATATTTGTTTCTTTGGGCTTGGAACATTTTCTAATGCATGTTTCTTCCCTGTTTGAGCATCTGTTTCCTGTCAGCAGTGAAGCAACACTACAGTCTCCTCTTTCTCAGGCCTCAACATGTCTCACACTCTCTCCCTGTAGGCCACTGAACTGCTTATCTTCAGGATTAAACCATAAGTAAATGCCAAAGGTAAATAGGGCTTGTTGCAATGATTTCCCTTCTGTTTCTCACGCATGCACACACGAGCACAGCCATGCAATATATTGCTCACACAGCATATGTTACTGTTATTACCCATAGTGGGAGCTTGAGCATTTACTAAGAAGGGCCATACTTTGATAACCTACTTCCTCACAGAAACCTCAGATAACAGGTATAATCACTGGCACAAAAGACTGAAAGACTGATATCAGCCTTATCTTTGGTCTAGCTTAAAATGACTCACCTGTCTGTTTGTCTGCTGAGGATGGTGGTGTATTTGCATAACTGAGAAAACTGCAGACAAACACGGTGTTAAAGTAAATCTAGACATAACGAACATCAACAACCGTAAGGGGAGCTGAAGGCTCCATGGCCTTAACGTTTGAGGAACTTGTTGAAGTCGTTCTCGACAAGTTTCATAACTTTATAAGCTGGCCACATCCTGACAAGTGATAACATGCCTGTGGAAGCCCAGATGTAGTGTTCACATTACACACACATACACACACTCATACACAAAGCCTGTGGTCAGAAACTGTTCCACTGACAATAGAATTGCCACCCAGCATAAAACCCATGGCACAGAATAGGGTAGCTGCATGGGAGGGAACAGCTCTACACAGAATGTGTTTATAAAACTTCTCCGAGGCCATGTTCCATCAAGATTAGGCCTGAAACCAGTCAGGCCTGCTCCTGCCATCCCCCTGTCCCCAGGGCTTTCTAACTTGCTCAGACATGGTACATGTACAACTACAGTACACACATAAAGACTTTGACAAACACCTTGCTTTGAATAGTGACTGAAGCATGTCTCATGTGCTGAAAGCTTTTAACTGAAGCAACATAGTTGAAAAATATCAGAGGATGTGGTAGCATCAATAAAGGTCACTAAACCATATTTTCCCATAGTTAAAAACAATTTTTTATTTTTTGGTCTCATTATTTAGGTCACTTAACCACCTACTGCTACCTTGATGTAGAAATTCTGGAAGAGCTGTTTAGATTAACAGGTTACTTAATCATTATGTTAGATAATCCTTTAAGCACTCACCAAATAAATTTACAAACATATAACCCTGACCCTCTGACCCAGTAAGCTTAGACTAGTATGCAACCACTCATCTGCACCATAGAGGCTGACCTCATGTCATATCTCGTAACCTTGACGAAGAGGCTTAACGGTCTCCAAATTGAACTTAACTTCCTAATTGGTACAAAATGTACTCAACAAACAACACTTGCCTTCAATGAACAAAACTCTTAGACCTAAAACCACTTATCTGTCTGTGGAAATAATGAGAGAAAACAACATAAAAAAAAACCACCAGCATGATTCACTTTAGTAAAAGATCTAAAGTTCAAATTTGTTCTGCTAAAAATGAGACAAGGAAATACAATGCCTTGACATGTCGCAGCTTTAGTAGTAGAACAATGTGTCAGGATGAAGTGGTCTATTCTTACAGAAAGGAGGTCAGGCAATGTTACCTCACACCAAACACAACAGCATGAAGAACCTACCAAGAGGAAGCGCTGTACAATGAAAATCAGAGACCTCTATAAATCACAGACTAACTGATTCACCACCTGCGTGTATACAGTATGTGTTTCTGGCTCTTTATTTAAAATGACTTGCTTTGATGCTCCCAGTCATTTGTACTACAAAGAAAAAAAATAATTAGGCTTTCTCTCTATATATTAAGCAGTGATGTAACAGTTTTTATACAAAAGCACTAATTTCTATAGATGAACATTAATCTGCTGTATAGCAATATTTTCACACCATGATATAAGCCATGTCAGTGTCTGATAATCCAGTCCAGGTGTATCAACATTTTTATATTCTTAGGAACTTTCCACAATCCATTTAGGTCTTGACTGGAATCGAGGGTTATAATGAGATATCGTGCCTTTTTTGTAGCGTTGCCAGGAAGAAGAAAGTTTGCAGCTGAGCAGCGTGGGTCAGTGGGATGGGTGTGTGGGATTTGAGTGGGTGTTTGTTTCCTTGAGCAAGAGCTCAGAAACCTTCTGCTGGCTGGCCACACTTCCTTTGCTTGTGCCGAGAGGACTGGATTGTCTAGTCAGCCACCCCGGGCTGACACAGACAAACTATGTTAAAATAATCATTACTGTAGTTTACAACCCCAGTGAAAGAGTAAGGAAAAAAGGCTTAGAAGATAGACTGTATCAATAAAACGGTTTTCCATTACTTGTTTCTCTTTCTCTCTCTCTCTCTCTTTCTCTCTCTCTCTCTCCCCTCAAATGAAGACCAGACCTTCGATATGAACATTGAGTCAGATTTTCAGGAAATGTTACGTCTGTCTTTTGCTTCTTAGTCACAGTGGGTGAGCACTGATAGACAGCATGTCATAATTAGCTAAATATGAAACTTTACACAGTTCAAGGTTTCTCACCATCAGAGGAACGTCAATCCTTTCCCCCGATTGCACGCAACTGAACGTTACCTCAACCTCAAAAACAACAACTTCATACATACAAGCATCATAGAAGCGGCATTTCCATTTTATAATCTATGCATAACACAACCACCTTTACACAGTCTCACAACAAGAAGCCATGCCTGAGAGTATTTGGCAGACTGTATTTGGCAAACTGGAAAACATCATCAATCCTACTTTCCAATTCAAATGTTAGCAACTGTTTTCATGAGTACTTGTGTCGGTTGGAGTTTCAGTTGTTTGATGGTTCTTACCCGGTTTATTTGTAAGTAAAGATCAATATTTTGCATAGCCATTGATAGTGAATGTCCTGCACATTGATGATGGCAAACCTGGCCTCATGGGAACAGTTACAAAGATCTAACCAGAGTACAAATAACATCGCCAGCGTCTGTTCCAGCTTTGATTTGGCAGGAAGAAAAAAAAAACACCATATAAAAATGGAGGAGGGTTGTCTTGAAATGCACACCTTGGTGAAAGCTGGCAGTGTATAATGTATCGGTAGATGGCCTCTTTCTGGCACACTGCCGAGTGTGTAGCCACCATGGGCTGTGTCATTAATTCAAAACTCGGAACAGTGAGAAAGGATTGGGCAGGGGCTGAAACATTACCTGCCAATTACAGGGGGACAGCAGGGCTACAGGAGAAATGCACAACATATGGGACTCAATCTAACTTTGAACACCTGACCTATGGCCCACGCAATTTACTCACTGCGCTGCTAAAAGGCTCCAGAGACGCCTGACTGAAGTCTTACATAATGTCCCTTATTAAACTCCCCTTCCCGCTGCTACACAGAACCACAGCCTGCGAAGCACACGGCCAACATACACACCACCAATACTCCATCTGATTGGAAAAGCTGAGAGGTGAGAAGTATTCTTTAACACATTGCTGACAGGCCACTTGACAGGGCTCTGACATGCAAGCTTGGAGGGTGGGGAGTTAAACATGAGCAGAGGGAAAATCACACCACAGCCAATTTTTTTTTTCTAATCGTCTGTATATATTAGTGTATGTGATGGTGTGTCACTCCCTGCGTGGCTCTATGTTTGGAAACTGAATTGACTGTGGGATCTCACTCCTGTCTTTTTTCAACGTTCTGATGACATGCAGGCCTCACAGCTGACCTGGGTTTTATTTTATTATAAACACTGCCACACCATAGTGAGACTGTGAAGCTAGGTCAACCAATAAACCTCTTACTTCTCTAGTGGAGGTCTAATCTGTTACTAGCTGCATTTTCCACTGAGCAAGTGGCTGCTCCAGACATTATAAGACAGAGGTGAAGGCAGACGGCTGCTTGGAAAGAGAACAGTAGGGTTAAAGTTTCCTATTTATTTGGTCTTTCCATACAGTACAAAGCGTATGATATATAGTGCCAAATCTGTTGTATTAACAGTCCTCTTTGCTTGCCGCACGGTATGTGTTTATGGAAAGAGGAAGCCCACGAACATACACAAAAACGCTGAAGAATTCAGTAAGTGTTGTCTTGTGTGGTTTATCTCTTGGACCCTGTGCCACAGAACAGCCAGAGAGGGGGAAATACAAGGTCTAAATGTGAAAGACATTGAGAGAGACAGAGAGAAGGCTGCTGATGAAATCAGAATGCAGGGACTATAAACTGGAGTCACGGCAGCTGTGTCCAGGGCTGCAGGGACGATCATCCCAGCCAAGTTCCATGTCCGCTCTGATTATGGACTGGAACAATGCATTCCATTGTAGGTCTGTTCTCTGAATGCCCAAAAGAGGAGTCCCTCATCAACTCCACCCCCCCCCCACCCCCATACACACATAATCCATCTCATACAGTGATGAAACTACAATTATATGTATAATGATGTATGCATTAGTATATTCAAATTATGTCAATATTTTTATTTTTATTCAAATTTAAATACAAAAAAAGGCTTTAATCTAGAGAAAATAATCCAGACTGTTTTTCCATACATAATTGATTCAGCTTCATCAAGGCTAACACTAGTTAAAGAGAGAGAGAAAGTTCAAAACCCATTCCCTTGACCACTTTATGCACTTTTACTCCTATAACATTTTAGTTTTGGAGAAGCCCTCTATGCTCAAACCTGCTTCATCATAAATCCTACCCAAATAATATGAACATGCCCCTGGTTACCTATTCCAAGGCTTGACAGAGTTCCCTCTAGCAAAAATCTTTATGTTCCCACAAAGTGAATCACTCTGAGAAACAAACAAACAAAAAAACTTTAAGTTTACATCCTGCTGGAAATTCTGGTGTCACTTATTTACATGTTGCATACGCTCCCATGTTGCTTTGATGCATTCTCTTGTAAAAGGCAAAGAAGACCTTCGCCCTTATTGCATAATATGAATCAATAACTGTACACCTTATTGTATAAGTATTATGCTCTGCAGGAAATCGTAAAGGTTACACTGACCTATTTCACAGTGCAAGTTTGCTAAATTGTGAATCACATAAAACCGGGCCTTTGTGATCCTTGTACCCTAATCTAAACAGTAATCAGATTAAAGAAAAATAAAATTCTGCAAATTGAGTACAGTTGATCAAGTAGAAGATCTAACCCTTCACATACCCCCCACACTTTAAAAACAGCCCTCTATAATATAACTGTATGAACCTAATGAGCCTTAACTCCACAGAAAAAAAAAGATCATAACACTCCAAAGATCATAAATCAGCCCACATATTTCCTGACTTGCTGTGGTTAAACCACCAATACACACCAACACCTACATGCACGAATCCCAGTTAAAATATTAAAATCTTTATGCTGTTGTGGAAAGGAAGAAAGTGTGGGAAGGTTTGATTTTTTTTAATGGGTTTTCCAGATATTGTACTGTGGTGAGTTTTTAAGCATTACAGTTGGAACTGGTTCAGATTTAGAGCTGCAATGTGATGCCACACAGGTGGAGGAAATATCTAGAGCACCATGGTGGAGAGTATGTATTTGTTCAGCAAGCACGCTGTTTACCCCAATCAGGGTCATGGTAGGATTCAGAGTCTGTCTTCAAAATACAGGGTGTGAGACAGGATTACACTCTGTATAGGACACCATTTTATTGTATAGCACAATAAACACACTTTGACATTCGCACCCTGGGCTTTACCCACCAGCTCGTTTTTTTCAGAGATGGGAGCAAACTAAAGAACCAGAGGAAAACCCAGAGAATAAAAAAAAGTCACAGTGAGTATAGAATACAATAGAACTCGTCTCTATATCTCTTTCTCTGTAAGGCATGTAGTGAGTGCCAAAGCGATATACATTCAGTAAAAAAAATAAAATAAAAAAAATAAAAAGAAAGAAAGAAAAAGAACACCATGGCTGTGCTGAGTTTAAAGTTTTACCATGGTCTTTGCCCTCCTGGCTGTGAGAATGTGATTTTACGTACCAGTAGTCCCTGTAGTTCTGTGTACCATGTGTCTCTTCAACTAGTAACCCATCAATGATCAAACCAGTGGTTTCCAAAGCGAATGCTTATTATATCTATTTAATGAATTATGCCTCCTTACATAAATTAGGTAATGAGGCATGGTCGTTGTTTTCTAACACATTACTGCCACAGCTTTATTAAAGGTTTGCACGAAAAGGCTGGGAGTACTTCTGGAGGCTTTTCACTCATGACGGTGTCTAAATCCTGGATTGTGGCAAGCTTTCACGGGTCTCTTACCATATGACTGTGCTGCAAGGTAAAACCTAGGTGTGAAACAGTCATTTGTGGGAATGCCGGAGGCTGGCGGAATTACAGATCATGGTTTAGTGTCTCACCTTCTGTGTACCTGTGACAGCTTCAATAAGATGTGACTGGATTTCATGCCTTTGGTCTATGAAGTATGGCTATGTCTCAGGTTGCCAAAGCACATTTGCACTGAAGGATCTCTGATGGTGGCACAATGAACAGGTCTGAAATACAGGAATGTACAGGCACATTTATTAGTGTATGGACTCAGTTCTCTTTTAATGAACATAAAATAGTGCAGAATGCCGACAGAGAACAGAAAGAACATAACCCCGTGCTCATTTCATCTTATTAAATATGTGGTTAACCTAAAATAGCTGTTGGTGAGGGGGGAAAGAGGTTGAGGATTCCTCTCCTCTGGGGCCAGTTGTGAATCTGGAGGATATGCTGTAAGACTGATTCCTTGCCAAGAACTCTCTTTATGGCAAATAAACAATGCCAGATTCTGGGGAAGAGAGACAGCAAAAAGGGCGAATAAAAAAAAGAAAATAATCATAAGCAACCGAACAGCACGGCCCTAAGTTAATAGATTAAATGTGGTGTAGGGCATATTGAGAGAAAAGGAGGAAAAGAGAAATATATAAAAGTAAACAGGCAGAACGAAGGATAAGGGAGGCAGACACAGAGATAGTGAGTACATAAGACAAAGTACACAAAGATAAAAAATGAGGTGAACTGTAGTAAGAAGTGCAGCTGAAGTGCACGGCAGGAAGAAAGGAAAGAGAGAGGCAGCACAACAGAGAGGAAAAGAAAAGAGAGAGAGAGAGAGAGAGAGAGGGAGTGACGGGGCATTGCTTTTCAAGAGCAGACAGAACAAAGAGGCCTTTGTGTGGAGTGCTGAGAGAGTGGATTGGAGCCAGGGCTTAGGGAGTGTTCAGCAGTGTGCACTAACTGCATTCCTGCACTGAGATTACAAGACTCGTCTCATTTAGACTTCTCCAAGAAACACATTTAACCCTCTCCTACCCATCTCTCTCTCTCGCTCTCTCGTTCACTCTCTCTCTCTAACCCCCCATGGTTCCCTCTTTTTTGTCTTACCCCTAATGCTCCAGTTGGTCTGAACCTTTCCTTCTTCTTTCTTATGTTATGTTTTCTCTCAAAATAGTTACTTCCCCATGTGACTTAGTTCATATTCAGAAGCTTTATGTTTTTAGGCCACTTGTCCATACTCAGTCTATTTACCCTGGGCAGAAAGACAGTGAGGTTCCTAAACTAATAAATATTTATTTTAGTTGGAGTCTGGTACAAGTATATGAAATGATGAAATGTTGTATTCACCACAAGATTTTTGGAATATCTATGCAAATTGTCCTCACATTAAAAAACCTATTCAGAGACGGTGTTGCTCGAGGACCCAGCAGTGGCAACTGTTTAAACTAACAACTTTGTAATCAATGTTAACCTACTGCTGCCGCAGAGATAGATTATGTGACCTTGGTATGTCCTTTGCATTGATTTAGTGAGCACATTCATGTTTTAATTGTGCAGTGCTCATTAGAGATAATTATACTGCCTCTGTTATTCTAACTTTGTTTGTATTGACAATGCCATAGTAATGCTCTAGTGATATATATATATATATATATACTGTCTGAAGGCACTTATGAGACAAGTATTACATTACCATTACAACTACCATTCCATACAAAAATTACATAAATATACCTACCCGTTCAACTGCTCTTATTGTTTTATATTGTTTTATATTTGTTTTATATTTTGTTATACATTCTTTAAATATTTTCTATATTGTGTATTTTTATCGTACAGTTATTTATTTTTTTAACTTTAGTTTTATGTTTTATTTTATTCTATTCTTTTTTTCTTTTAGTTTTATTTACCCTATATTTTAATTCTCATATTAGTCTTCTATTTTAGGTCATAAGCAGTTGCCACTGCATATCGTACTGTGTATGACTGTGTATGACAAAATTTGAATTTGAATTTGAACATTTACTATATTTGTTTTTACATTTGGTATAATTATATGGGCATTGGTGGCTCATTGGTAGGTTTCTCACCTGCCATGCGGAAGGCCCAGGTTCAATTCCCACCTAATACCCAAACCCCAGCCACTGGATGCAGTACTGGTCCAAAACCCAGATCCAATTTGATGGTTGCATCAAGAAAGGCATGTGCTGTAAAACCTGTGCCAAAGTTGTGTGTGGATTTTATGGCCTGCTATGGTGACCCCTTCATGGGAGAAGCCAAAAGACTAACAACAACATTCTAGTGTATAATTCTCTAATTATATTGAGAATTATTATTATTATATTGAGTTATCTTATCTTTCATTTGTTTCTCTGCAGTGGTAGTGGACTGACCTATCTTCCTTACAAATAATTACACACTACCCTATTGTACTACTTTTTCAAAATATCACAAACCTGCCTCGCAATCTAATTTGGTAAATATAATATGGCCGAGCAGCATACTGACACAGCTTGTCTTGCAGAGCAAGTGTTAGGGAGGGAGAGAGAGAGAAGCAGGGGAGTATGGGTAGACCAGTCACCTCTGGCCCTTGCAAAGCCAACATAAAAGTATCTGGAAGTCATCATCGAAGTGCGCAATCCAGAGGAAGCATTTCACAACTGCATAGTTCAAGCTCCCCCATTTCATTAGCCTTTAACTGTAGACTAGCCTGTACTAAAAAACTTACGTAACAGCAAATAAGCCACTGCTTTACGTGAGACATCTAGTTTCATTTATGTTTACTCTTCATGCTATAACATAAATACTTGTCTCATATTCCTTCTACTCGCATGCTATTGTACAGAAAACTGCGTAGATGTGTTTTTTCGAATGTGAACTCCAAATCAAGTCCTTACAGTGCGGTCAGGCTTGGGGAAACAAGGCCAAGCTGCACGGACCACCCTACTGAGACACCGAGGAGGGAAAAGATGTAAGAAAGAGTGGAGAGAATGAAAGATACAAAACCACAAAATACTATTCATGAGAACAGATCCCTCTCAGGGAGAGAACGAAGGCTGTTCAGAAAGACAGTAAGAAATGTAATTAGTGCTTCACTTCGTCCAGGTCCCGGTTTGCACTCTCACTTCTTTTTATCTTTCTTTTTAATTCTCCACTCAGCACTTTCTAAAACCTCTTGTTCCTCCTTGCCAATGCACTCCTTCTTTCAGAGTGTGTTCTTAGAGACTGCAGAGATGGAAACAGAGGATGAAAAGCATGTGGAGGTTTTTAG
This sequence comes from Clarias gariepinus, assembly GCF_024256425.1. Lineage (NCBI taxonomy): Eukaryota > Metazoa > Chordata > Actinopteri > Siluriformes > Clariidae > Clarias > Clarias gariepinus. The sequence goes on from NC_071112.1 coordinate 19,970,624, forward strand.
GTGGTACACGCTGGTGTGTGCAAGTTGAATTTTAAGCACAGTCCTCTTTAGTCTTTCCCATTTGTACACAAGACAGAGGGGCACTTGGCCTAGAGCCTAATCACTGCCTCTCTGTAGCATGCACATACACATACACACAAATGAATGGCAGCACAGCAAGGGGTCCTTTAGTCAAGACATTAAAATCTAAGTCTACCGAAAATAGCTTAATTTTTTTAACTGGGCACCCTATTGTTTAGTATTAGTCTGTCTCTCTTCACCTCACAAAAACAGTGTCAGTTGCGCAAACGGGTGGATGGATTTCGTCAGTTGGTTGTGTGCGCACAGCAGCATGGGGGAGAGGGGGGGGGGTTGCTGTTGTAGATTTGGTGAAAGTTGGACCATATGAGAGTCCTCCTACACTCACATCAAAGCCCAGCCTGCCAGTTTAATTCAGCCAAGTGATCTGCATTCCCATAGGCTCCCCTGGTTTCCTGTCCCCATTGCTGCAGTCTCCTTCTGACCACTTTCGCCTCAAACAGGACTCCTATTGTCCCCATGCTCTCCCCCTGTGCCCTGGGGTTACCATTCAGACCCCTTCCCCACTCCACCCCCTCTTCACTGAACTCCATGTCCAAGCTCTCACACCCTCTTCCCTGCCCCCACCAGAGCTGCAGACACAGAGGCCAGCACTCAGCAGTAACCGTTACTCACTGAATGGCTAAGTGTGGAACTCAGAGGTTCAACTCTGCATTCCTCTCACTTTGCTCTGTCTCTCTTTGTGTGATGCTTTTGAGAGATGTGACGGCTGTTTGAGCGAGAGGTCAGGGGAGGGGGGGGGTGTTAGATACAGTAAGCAGAGTCCCATTCTCAGCCATATCTAAGAAAATAACACAGTTGAATAAGGTAGGACAGATATCAAACTGGAAAGATGCATACAAAAATGAGTGGTTCAAGAGTTATGATGTTGTCTGAATAACTTGTTGTTCACAAATAATTCAAGTTTTTAAAAAAATGTCCATTTACAAAAACATGCCTTCAGGAGCCCCGAGATAAGAAATCTGCATTAAAATAAAACTTTAAGTCAAGGACTGAGTTGACCTTATAATTTAAAATGTCATTCCAGCAAGCTCTAAAGTCCAAAATTATGCTTTAAGGTTCTCCAGCAGATTTCCTCTACGCTACATAGCATTAATAAAAAGCAGAACTAGAGGTGTTGGGTGGGTCAGCATCAGGTAAACTGGACTATATAAAAACAATAGATTAATTTTTTTCCCCGCCAAACTATATAATCACTTTCTCAAATGTCTTATCTATTTGCTTTATAGGCTCAAAACCCTTAAAAATGGACTAACCTGGAAGAACTGAATAAAAAAAAAAAAAAGTTCAAAAGCTGCCCTAGACAAAAGTTCCCAAATCTAATGAAATCCCTTTTAAGTCAGGCTTAACACTCTGCCTTAACCCACGCTGCCGTGCACACACACTCACACACAGTTCCTCTACTTTTTTGTTTGTTGTGACAATAGGGATTTGGGATTCAGCGTGCACTTGCCTGGATTTCACGCTCTCTTACTCAAAGAGGACTTTAGTTTACTTCACTGCTAACGGTGCCTTCAATTAGCACGCCCACTGATCACATGTTTGATTAAAGCTGCTGATTGTGGATTCCCCATTTCATCCTTTCCTTCTGCCCTCTTGGGGCAGTAGTGCTGATGGGTGAAGAGCAGAGTCACATGTTTTAGGTTGCTATAGTTCCTCATCGTCATGGCAGCCAAAACCCCTCACAAGTGTGTATATTGGCATGCTGACATTTACATTCTCAACCAAATGTCCTCCAAAGCATTTCTTTTTTTCCTTCTCTCACTAGCCTGCACTGGAAGGAGAAAAGCCAACTACATGAGATAAACCTTAACGATTAAACATTTTCAATCATTTCTTTCAAAATCTTTATTTTTGCATGTGAGTAGAATCCAACATGGCATTCAGTGTATGTTTGTCTTGACCTGCAGTGGTTTTCTCTAATGTCTGAACAGATTTTAGATAAACTTTAAATGTTACGGGAAATTCCCAACAAACTGTAAGTGGTCAGATCATTGTCAAGTGACAATCATACTCGTTCCGCATTATGAAGAGTCAAATGCAGATTCAAAGATTATCCTGCCTGATTGTTTCAATAAGATATCATGGTTTAAGGCCTAAACTAGGCTATTTATAAACCCTTAAGTCAAAATAATGTATTGTGGGGTGGAGCAAGTGATAAGAACAATGCTGGAATGACACTGGTCCAGTTAGCCCGCAGCCAGATTGTACAGCATCGCCATGTAATAGTGTGATGATATAAAAAAAAAAAAAACAAGCTCGCGAATAAACCTTAATCTTAATAAACAGATTTCTTAATTCTACTATGTTTGATAAAGATTATTAAAGCTGCATTAACATTCTACCGTATCTATATAAATAAAATAAATGTTTTGTCTGTTCATTGGTCAGACTTCACTTTTTCAATGATATCTTTACATTTCATACATTGCATTGGAGGATGCAAATCCAGCCTCGGAATTTTTTTTTCGCTGTATGTCTTTATGTATGTCTGTCTGTCTGAATGTCTGTCCAGCGAGAATTTGTCACAGCATCATGCAAAACTGGCTGAATAGAATTTTATGAAACTTTGCCAGTCCTTCGGTATTCGCCTGAAGCTAAAGATGCACCATAAATAAAATCAAAAACATATGATCAGTTATTTCCCAAATTATGCCACAATTATGTCGCTTTTTTCTTTCTTTTTTCCTTTTTTCTCCTGATGTGGGCGTGGTTATATGCGCCACTCAGCACCACATTGCTAATGCAATAGTTTACCGCGTATAAACAGACAGTAAATAAATAAAGGAAAAGTGTTGGTCAGAACTCACTCAATGATATCTTTATGTTTCATACATTGGAGGAGCTGAACCCAGTCGACATGTACATGGGCTTCAACCTGAAATAATAATATCACTAATTAGATTAAGGCTGATCAGCTTATTTTTTAGCTTTAACCTTTTAACTCTCTCTACAAACTCGGGTACAAATGCTAGTCAGTCATAAATTTGTCTCAATAAGCAGTGTCTCTGTAATCTTGTTTAATAACACGTGAGTACCAGCGTGAGGGGAAAGAGCTCTCAGTGCAAAGAGGGTGGGGGATTCGTTCACTACCAATTTACAAGTAAGTAACAAGAGTAGAACAAATAACCAACAACAGAAAAAACAAGGCGGCACGAATGCTAAAGTCCCTCAACATCCCCTCATCCTGTTCAGAGTTCTTGTCTTTTAGCAGTAACTGTTTACCCAAATAGCATTGCACACAGTGACTCGGGGAAAGACACAAAGAAATGTGTCAATATCAAATACTATGAAATCAAAGAGCCTGCTTTGGAATAGTTCGCTAACAATGGAGTTGGAGTCCAATGTTTAATTCATACAGTTGGCCGTATAATATGACCGGATAAGAGACAGGATGTTGGATAAATAAACATTCCTCTGTGGCACCATGAGGCTGAAGCTTTAAACAGTGGTGACTTATAAGCCAAACCCATGACAGTTTCAGTGGGAGTCATAGAAAAAGAGAAGGAAAGCAAAAACCACAAGTGTTTTGGAATATTGATGTGTAATGAAAGGAAAGGAATAGGATCCTCGTACCATGCCCCTGACCATTGTGGCCGTTTCTCTGTCTCTCCTTTAATGTGCTTTGGTGATCTGGGAAGTAATTTGTAATCATACCATCTATGTATGTGTATGTGTATGTCCAAAAACACATGGGCTATGTAAAGCCATATGTGTGTGTGTTTATACATTTGTGTGTGTGTGCGTGTGTGTGTAGCCATTTCACCTGGCAATAATTTGAGATTGGTCTGATGACTGATGAGGAAGGGTGTTTAATTGGTTAAATTACAGGAATTCAGGAAAGCAGAGCTCAGACATGCTCATATTCAGATGGGTTTCTTCCAACCAGGATCTTCTTCCGACCCCATGTCCCACAACCGTACCACACTCATAGGCATCCTATGGGCTTTGGAGGACTTTTCCCTTCGGCCTCCTGCTGAGTTGCAATGTTTACAGCCCAAACTCTGATCAGTGTTTTGATTATTGCTGCAGCGTTTCTTGTCTGCCGACCCAGACATTACCCTTCCCCACATGACACACTGTCACAGAAATTCACAGAGTCAAACACGTGCATCTGCACACTGCACGCATCTGCATATGCACAGAGGAGCAGCCATCCTGTATATTTTTTCTCTGATCCATTTTCTCTGAGTTTTCTCAGCTTGGATGAATTCCAGTAAGACACCAAGAAATTTCTTTACACTGATAGGGAACAAAGAGAGGTGACGGCATACCTTTCTAAAGATCCAGATCCACTTACTAGATTCAAGATTCAAAGAACTTTATTAATCCCAGAGGGAAATTGCTTTGTCTTGGATATACAGTTGCTCTGATTAATTTACTGGGAAGAAAGGAAAAATAAGATTAGGAAAAAAAAAATTAGACAGGAAAAAATAAAATTAAAGAAATAAAAATGTAAAGAAAAATAACAACAAATAGAAGTAAAATAGATTAGAATTACATATGGCACACAATTAAGTTACATATTGCACTAGCACTGTAGTGTAAATAAAAAGAAGTATTGCACAAGTGTATAATAATCAGATATTGAATGATATAGGATGCTCCTTTTCCTTAGTGACTGGTCGGGTGCTGGGTGGCTACATTGTGAGAGCTGTAGGCTGCCTGATCAATAACGCTATTAAAGCCTAATTCATTCAGCAGGAGGCAAACTCAATTTAATACAGCGGCCCTGTTAAGAGGCAGGAAGCAGCAGCACATCAAAGGAAGGCTTTGTGAAGAGAATATCCAAATAGAGCCACTCATGCCTAGAGAATGAAGGGCCATTCACCACTCTCTCTCTCTCTCTCTCTCTCTCTCTCAATCACACACACACACACAAACTCAATCTTAGATTGTTTTTTTGCTTTACTAAATCCTCAACATTTCATGTAATACTTGTGCCATGCTAGGTACTTGCTTTATTGAGATTAATGAGTTTAATACTTTCATCCTTTAACTAACTTTTTAATTAGTTAAAAGTATTTTTAAAATTTGTGATGGTTTGGCACCCTGTCTAGGGTGTACCCTGCCTAGTGCCCCAAGTCCTTTGGGATAGGCTCCAGGTCTCCCACAACTCAGTACAGGATAATAGGTATAGAGAATGGATAAGCAAGTGAACGTAAAGTAGACAGCAGGATAGTAGCAGAGCAGGTAGCAGTGCTGTATATTCTATAATTCAATCCTGAATGCAAGTTATGGTCATTGTGGCATTTTCTCTGCAGAAGTTCTGCACTGGTTTCCTCTGGGTTCCTACCAATTCCCAAAACAATGCTTTTAAATCCCAGTTAAGTATTACAGGCAGAGCACTAACACCACCTGTAAACTACATTTCAGCATGTGGGTGGCATCCATTATCCATTTACCTCCTTAAATGCGTACTTACTAGATACAAGTTCTTATTTGCCTCTCCAACTCAGTTTCTCCACATGACTACTCATGCAGTAAGGGTGTCTAAAATATTCAGGGGTACTCCAAGAGTAAAAAAACAGGAAGAACATCATCTTTCACTTTTAAAATTTGATAAGTTTGAAGGAGACATTTTTTCACATATTGGCTGGCTCCAAACATTGTTTAAATTAATGGACTGTTTTACAATTCTGACGTCATTACTGCTACCAGGCTATTTTGTTTCACTTCCTGGCCTTATCGCCTTTACAGCAGTCATATTCTTTCACACCATACAGTTTCAGGCCAGTGTGGGGAAACATTACAGATGAGTAACAAATGAAAGAACGAAAACAGTGGCTCTATTATTTTATGGAGGGCATATTCCTGGTAAGGTTTTGGGTTAATTTGTCCTTTAAAAGAGAAGAGTCACTGCATGTCTGTCTGATCACCCTTCTGATCATCCTATTATGAAACTTTTGTATCATAATGGGAGTGGTCTCTTTCAGGATGAGAGTGTTGACATCCACAGTCTACAAAGCCGAAGTGAATGATTTGATGAAAATGGTGTAAATCATATGCTAGACCTTTAAATTCACCAGTCAACACTCTCTACAAATCTCAAACACAAATGTATAAAGAATATTTTTTGAAGACTGGTTTTCTATCCAGCGCAGGTCCAGAGACTGTAGCAATAAGCATTCGAGCTATTCTGGTGGCTTATGTTGGTCCAGTACCTTACTGAGACATTATATGTTGTTGTTTTTTTACCCTAAATTGCCCATTGTCTGTAATTGCTAATTGAATTATTATAGTGCCACCACAATCCCCAGCTGTAAACATTCATATTACTCTTATCTATTTCCCACTCTCTTGTCTTGACCTCCTAGAAGGTTTTAAATAAATTTTAAACACAAACCAATCCTTCCTTATACAATCCCATGTAAAAGCGATCAGAAAATACTTTTCATTTTGACATTGATTTCATCAAGATCATCAATTCAATGCAATTTTATTTATATAAACTTTGACTAATGGTAATTTTAACAAAGCAGTTTTACAGAAATCCAAAAAAATACATTATCTCTAATGCCAAGGAAAAACTCTCTAGGAAAAACAAAAGGAAGAAATCTTAAAAGAGAACCTGTGCTCTTCAGAGTGGCAGCTGATGGCATTTACACCGACATTTTATCTTATTTTCCATCTAAGGTCTCAAGGGCCCAACAGTGGCAACTTGGTAATGTGGGGGTTTGAACCTGGGACTTTCCAATCAGTAGTTTGACACCTTAATGACTGAGCTACATCTCTCAGTCATGATTATAAATCATTGCTCTTCTATAACTGGATAACATAGTATGAATTGTGTTAAGAGGAATGCGAGTGTGCACATTATTCGACTTTTAATGTAAAGTGTTTTCAGAAATTGTACTGTTTGTTTAGGCTACCCAAGCAGAAACACATACAGACCTTTTAAGATCGTCAGTGTGGTACCATCCATGTTATTCTTGTGGTGATTTTTTCAGGCTATCTATGTGGAGCAAAAAAGAAATGGGGCATCATTACGCATCAGGCAGGGCCACAGAACAGTGAATGTACATTGTGCTCAGAGTGCAAGCAGGGACTCTGGCAAGGCTACCTATGACAGCATAACTAATGGGCAGAGCCAAAAGCATGAGCTAGTTTTTCTGCATCATGTAGTGATATAGTGAGTCAATAATCACACCAAGGTCTTTCACTGCTGCACATGATGTAAAGGCCATCCAGAGTTACTGTGTAATCAGAAAGCTTACTTCAAGCTGTCTACATGTATGATCCTAGTAGAACTTCTCTCTTGTTAGAATTAAGCAGCCAGAAGTTACTCAGCCTCCAGCGTCTTAAGTCCTTTACAAATGCCTTAACTCAACTAATCTGTTGTTTTTCACCTGGCTTTGCTGAAACATATAACAGTTTGAAATTAGTGGAAATTAATAACACCAAACTTCTAATGGCTAATTTTACACAGAGGTAGCATATATAGAAGAAAACACAATGGGCCTAAATCACACTCTTGCAGAACACCAAGCCTTACTATGCATAAAAAAGTAAGCATTTACATCCAAAAAAAAAACAGATAACAATCAGTCAAATAAGACCTGAGCCTGAGGGTTGTTCTCTTAACTAATACATTTCATATCTATCAAGAAGAAAAGTATGATCAATGGTGTCAAAGGCTGCACTAAGGTTAAGCTGTCACTACTAAATACTGATGGTGCACTTGAGTGTATGGTGGTTTTTATTGCTTTTTACCTTTCCTACAGTATTAAATAAGAATCTAGGATTATTTTTTGTTATATTCTTTCAGGGTAGAAAAATTTGATGATCTAGCAGCACTAAGATTGGTTTCTAGCTGTTTTTGATCAAACTTATTGTCTGTTTTAAGGTGCATGTATCATCGTTATATCAGGGTACTATTTTTTTCTCCTGGATTGTTTTTCTTCTATGTTGAGTTATATTATCAAGGGTATAGCAGAACGTTGATTCTAAGCTTTCAGTCACCTGATTAAGTTCTCTAAGGTCAGACAGTGATGCAGTCTTAGTTGATAGGTTTGGAAGATTATTGAGAAAACTATGTACAATAGCTTATGTAAATGTACATGTGATGTAGTAGTATCACAAAATAGATATAAAACATTTTACATGAAATAAGGTAATTAAATAACTTAATCTGTTCATCCAATGAAAGACTATAATCTGAATAAAAGTATTCGATAAAGAATATGTCCTATTACAATCTGATTAACTCTACTAAATCTAAGGATCAGTAAAAAATAATCAATATTTGAATTTACACACAATTTATTTTAATTAATGTTTAGAAAAGACAAATACATAATTCTTTAACATAATCTCTTTGCTTTTAAATGTACTTTGTCCATCTGTCAACAAGCTTTTGTAATTCCCCAACCTCATCCTTCAAAAATGTTTTAGGCTGAGCTGCAGGCAATGAATGCACTTCTGTCTTCACCACTTCTTCATCAAAACTTCATACTTGTATTGTTACTTTTAGGTGAAAATCTAAAGGAGCAAGATCAGGACTAGAGGAAGGCTGCGTGGGCGGAAGTGTGTGGACGTCCTTCAATAGCAGTCCTCATCGCTTAATCCGAAGTTTAGGCTTCGGCTCTTCAAAAAGCATCTTGATTGTTGACCTTTCTTCCTGATAATGTTCCCAATCTGGCCCTTGAGAATCCCAGAAAACTGTAAGCATAAACTGTCCAGCTTTCCAGTTGACCTTTGAACTTTTTCTTGGTCTATCGTTTACTCGCAGACTCATAGTGATGAATTTTTGTGTCATCACGAGTAATGATTCCCCTAAAAAAAAAAAAAAAAACTTTCACTTTCCTTGTCTTATCGGTGCAGATGTTTTTGCAGATCTCCAAATGCTGCTATTTATGCTTTTCTATGAGTTGTTTCGAGACTAGGTAGACAGTCCGACCACAAAGTAAAGAAAATCACAAATCACAAATGTGGCATTCTTTTTTGCTCACATAGTGGTTACAAATGAACTGATGTAACACATTCCCACCTGCACAGCAGTGACTGGGGAGACAGTAGCCTTTTATGGAAAGTACTGATCAGACAATCCAGCCAACAGAGGTTTTAATATAAAACATCATAGAGTGGGCACAAACACTAAACGCTCTCAGGTGGTCTTGTAGATTATCAAAATGAATATCGAATAATATTCTTCAACAGATTTTCTGTAGAAATAACCAAGTTTAATAATAAATTGGCAAATTCATAAAGAAATGCAGATAGATATCACTAAAATGTAAGTTCCACACATCTTTATAGCATCCTTCCATTAAGTCCAGCAATGTTTTGCAACAAGTATTATACAGTGTCAGAACAATACTCTCCTATATACCACTTTTGCAAACAGGCTTTTAACTGAAACCATCCAATTGGCACTAAGTGAAGTTTTTAGAATTCTATAGATTCAGTATCTGTCTTTGATGCTGGAAAGTAGTATATGTTTATTTAGTTAGACAGCAAGACCTCTGCCCTTTATTGTTCCCCATCATCTCTCCCCTATGTTAGATTATATCAGATTACCTCAGGTAGTGGGTGTCTTTCAGGACCTCATAACCCTACAGATGGTGTTTTTTGGTCCAGGTGGTCTATACCTATTTCTCGGTCAAGTTATCCTTCTTTGGAGGCTATTAGTACCAGTTCCTTTATGTTCCAACTTTCCAACTATTGTAGCTGGTCTTTTTCATACTAGCTGGTACTGTTACTTCAGAAAGATTCCAAAATTCTGCTTTTGGTCCATTATTTACATGAACAAAGAGGAATATAAATGCATTCATTTTTATTACCACAATAAATCTTAATTGACGTTACCTAGTTCAGCCTATCTGTCTACGGCACTTAACAAAGTTTAATGTGATTGTTTATCCATAAATTAAACATGCTCTACAACGCTATCCCCACACTCTATACATGTACCTGGTTCCTCTGTATGCACACACACATACTGGTTACTTTACAACACTCAGCATCCTAATAAACCTTTTTGGTGTTAGGAATCCATTAGAGCCAATATCCCACTTTTCAAAACATCCTGTGACAAAGTAGGAAGGAAAAGTGGATACAGATTGGTAGGGGCTGAGAGAGTCTGACTGCAGGCATGAAAGCAGACACAGGAATGAGGTTCAAAACGCAAACTTGCAGCCTTGCATAAGGAACAAGTACCTCTTCTCGGTAAGCATGTTTTTCATAGAGCTCGTCAGAATTCACTCACGGAGGTCTTTATCAATTTCTGTATGAAGGCAGGTCACTGGTGCATACAACTTCAAACAGCCTTCAACTCAGAAGACACTCAGATGTCCTGCCAGTTGTTAGCGGAGTGTGAGAAACAAGCTTTATCGGCTACAACACTAGAGATTTAAGACAAATAGCTGGCAGGGTGCCTGGGGAGTTAGGGAGGAAAACGGTTTACGATTACAGACCAAACTGGAGGTTGCTTTAAAGAAAAGAAGAAAAAAAATACACAGCGCAGCACTTTCAACAATGCTGCTTCCTGAAAGAGAACATCAACAATGGAACTTCCTTTCTGCCTGCCCCTTCACATGCGCTCTCACTTCCTGTTTTAGACCATAGCCGACGCTCAGACATGTGCCTGACGCACTTCAGCCTGCAACTACCCCTCTGCACAAACATTTAACCTTCCACCACCTGAACCCCCGAACATCCCACACCACAAGAAAACTCACATAAGAGTACATTTCTTTTCCTTTTGATCAAATATCAGTTAAATTTCACAAGAACTGTTGTGTTATTGACAAACAATAACAGAGGGCCAAACAAGTCATCTTCTGCGATATCTAACTCTTGAGGTTTTTATCATGTCTGAGCTTAAAGGCATAGATAGAGAGAGAGAAGGAGAGAGAGAGAGAGAGAGAGAGTGTTAGCAGGCCAGATGTGTGAGGAATGTTCTGGCCATTTGTGAGTTGGGTTTGGGAGGGGGTTTAAAGAATAGCAGAATCACACCGCCTGCAAATCATTAAAGAGCTGTCAAGCCTCCAGCGGTCTACTGTGCGTTTTATACAGTCGTACTGATGGCCACCAGCTCTGCAGCCATAATACACATTGGAACTAAAATGTTATTTGTGAGACTGCTTAATCCAGATCTAAACTACAGGCTTTTTCAGTGGTGTTGGATACATAGCTGGCTAACACACAAGACAGAGCACTGACAGTGATCATGTTAAACTATGTTCCAGATAAGTATGATCTGAAAATTAGCCAAGAGGAAGCAGCCTCAAGAAGAAGTTAAAAATTCCACAAACATGGCCAGCTTTATTTTTCCGCCTGCACCTTACTTACACCAAGAGTAAGTAAAAGTAATTGTCTGTATTTTCCGCCGATTCATTGATTGCTTAAACAACAGAAAATGTATATCATGTATCTTAAATATAAGGAGCACAAGAGTACCTTGGCCATCTACCTCCCCCACTACTGACACCCCCCCCCCCCACCCCTCCACAAACCCATCAGTTATGTGATGCAGTGCTTAACAGCACTCCAGAACGCTCTGTGTTTGTTCAGCTGTTTCAGGCCTGCCACAGAAGCCCTGGGAGGCCGGACAGAATTCATAAACCCTACTCATCACATGAAAGAAAAGAGAAAATGCAGGGAAAGGGAAGTACAAGACAGATGGCAAAGGGAATGAGATGATTGAGGTCTAAAGATACAACATTTCTTCCTGAAGAAAAAATAAATCTAATAATTTGGATAGACTAAAGATTCCTTTGGAAACATGGTATTGTACAATTGTATGTATATATAGTTTTCTAACATCAACAAATGCGACAAAATAACACTTACGAATAATAATACTGGATTTTATTGGGTTTTTCATAGTTTTCAATTATTTTATATCAAAATGGGGTTCATATTAGTCAGGAGTCGACAGCACTGTTACAAAGTCTAAAGTACATTCTGTCATACGTCTATTCTGGTTATTTAAAAGTGATGTGTTTAGAGTAATACAGCACCACTGACTGATGAATGAATGGGAATTCTGCACTCCTTTTCTTAGCCAGGTTAACAGATAGACATTTTTCACATGCTTTAAAGTCAATTTGTTTCCACTGTGCAAAGCAAAATATGACTCAATGTAGCCATTGTGTGCTCGATTTTATATTCTCCAAAACCTCTCCTCAGTTACCCTATAGACCTTTCTCCATCCTGTTGTTTTCAATCCGCTAAGTGAGGAGTGTGCATAAGTGTCTTGTCAGCAGCACTCTCTGTCCGAAACACTTCCTTCTGAAAATACAGTGGTTGATCCCAGATCAGAAAGAAAACAGACAAATCAGACAAGAATGTCATTCACAGTTTAGACGCACAGCTCTCAGACCAGCTCAGTCATGTCCACAAATCTAACCAAACTTATGAGACAGCTTTTACACACACAGTTGCGCACTATTCTGAACTTCACCTATTTACATAAGCAAATGATGTTTCATCAAAGCAGCACCATGAACATTCAAATAGTAAAGCATGAAAAGGCAGGAAACTGATAGCCAAAATGTTTATTGGCCTTGATATGAGAAAGGCTGAAATTTCAGCCTCACTGAACGGGGAAACTCGAACCCCTGGTCCAGCTGTCTGCACATTGCTCTCCCAGAGACCCCAAGCATTCTGCGCTCTTGTTCATTCCATCCATCCATTCATCCATCCATTCCTTATATTCTCACTCATCAAGCCAAGTGATCGATTGAAAGTCACACCCAAACTAAACATGGCACTGACTGCTCCCTGGTTTGTCGAAGTCCCTGTATCTTCCTCAATGCATGAAAATCGTAATAAGTTGCACCAATCAAAAAACTCCATCATGAAGAATGGCCCAGATGAATTCCTCCAGCACCAATCGCTTAACTTTGGCCTTACATAAAAATGTAATAGCAACCATGCATCATAGCAAATAAGTCAGTTTGTGAAGTCCTTTAAATAAGACAAACTAAACATACCGTAATTCTGTGAATTATGCAACTGCTTAGAGCCACATAATGGATGTATTAACAAGAGGAATTTGTACATGATGTACAGAAACAGATAACACAAGAGCCGGTCTAAAATATGCAGTAGCAGGGCATGTGGTTTTAGGTTAGATGAATGATTAGCATAAAATAACTGCTGAGTGCTGGCACTAGTCACACAGGTGTTATTACAGACTCAGTATTTATCAAACTTTATGCTTTACTCAATGCTCAGGGGCGAGGTTCAAAATAATGTGTGGCAAGAAAAACAAGAAGAAGGAAAAATAAAAAAAAGTGAAGAAGCAAAGAAGGAAGGAAATAATAAATAAAATGCGGGAGGACACGAGAGAGAGTATAAAACTTGATTGGCTGTCAGTTGTGATTTCAGAAGGGCTAGAATTAAAGGTGATCAACATCATTTACATATATTACTTGTGGCACAGTTACAAAACTAATAGATCATTAAAAAACTTTAAAATTCATAATCTGAAAGAATTTGAGAGAAATTTTCAGAAGTCTAAGTGAGATTTTGGAACATATGGAAACTTCACACTGAACTTGAGAGAGTGGCACACAGTGGCTGTGTTATCAGGCCGTTAACTAGATGCCCATATCACCCTCCCCTCTGTCACATGCTGTGAATTAGAGACCTTGAAAGGGACAATGCGGAATTGTCTCTGAAGGTTTATAATTGTCCTCAAAACCACCCCCACCAGCAAATCTCAACTGAGAGGCGAGAGAGAAAATAAAAGAATAAAGATGGTGAGAGGCGTGTTGACAGAAAGGCCTTATCTAATCTGTCTGTGTACATGACAGGACACTATATTTTGTTCATATTATCTCATTTGCGAAGCATGATTAGTTTAATCAGTATGAATCACTAAACTTGTGCCTCTTTTAATGGAGGCTGAAGTTCAGTAATGACAGTCTGGAAGTACTATAAGAAGATGTGGGTGTATTGTTGGAGAACATGGTAGGGCTGGAGGACAGGAGAGGATGGGGACCTAACGCAGATGTTTCAGCTTTACGTTTTGGCTGGAATGGCTAATTATGCGCAAACCTTAATGATATTGGCAGCCACCCTATAAACCTGGTTCAGTGGAAGAGCTGCTCATTAGCGTGGCCTATGAAAAAACGGTGACTGCTTGATGTTGCCACCCCCCATTCATTATGCCACCATGTTCTGAACATACAGATCTTAGTAAATGTGTGTGTGTATATGTGTTCAACATAGCACTAGGATGCTTCAGGGTGGAAGAAAAAGAGAGAGAAAGAATGAGAGCAAGAGGAAGTGTTGTACAATGATGCACATTTTCCATTCACAGGTCTACTCACGGGGATGTGGAAAGCTAGCAGGCCAGACTCTCTCTATGGAGAGAGACAGTGGAGAAAGTGGCTTAAGGGGAGGAGGGTTTTGGTGAGCTTTGCACAATGTGTTAAGAGCCCAATAAAGGACATCCTTTAATCTGACTTTCCCACACATTGATATAGGTTTACCTTGTTGAGTGTCATAAACCTCCATTTAATGGTTACAGGACTGGGTATGAAGTTTAAAGAATGTGTAAACCTTTTGGAAAAGTAATTATGGTGGTATCTCAATTGTCTCTGTTGCACAACTTTAACTGGAAAACTAAAGAAAATAATTTATAGATAAAGAGACTTGTTGAGGGGTCAACACAAGATTCAATCCAAAAAACAACTTGGCACAAGTTTTACACTGTATGCTCATTGTAATGCAACCCGTTCATTTTGACTATTAGTGACTGGGGTTTGGGCAGTGGCTGGGAATCGGACACAGGCCTTCCGCATGGCAGATAAGAAGCCTACCACTGAGCCAACAGTGCCCATGGTGGTCCCAAGAGTAACGTTATGATATCATGGTCAAGAAAATAAATCCTCATCAGTCACCATAGCTCACCTCATCAGACACCAAAACACATTTTACTAACTCATTTATAATACCACAATAGTATTATGATGTAATATAAACATTATATTTTCATACCAGGATATTATATACTAGTATTTATGTCCAGAAATTGGGGTTACCCTGCCTTGGAGCCCGATATGATTAGAACTCAACCAGTCACACATTCAGATCTGTAACTCAGGGTGAACCGTTGTAGGACCTTTTGGCACGGGCTTTGGTAAGTAGGTCACTGCAGTAGAATGTGTACAGAAACATACATCAGCAGAAGGATGAAGAAATGCTTACATGGCAGCTTCCAATTCACACGACAGTATATCACAGTGAATTATCACAATGCCAATGCAAATCTTATGTTTAGACAAACATCACACTGTATTCTTAATGTTTCATTGATTGCAGATAAACTAATATAACAATACTGACGGATAATAATACTACCGTCATAGACTCTCCAATCAGTCTCATAGGAGACCAATTTTAGATACCATAGTCCTCAACACAACTTGTAGTTTAAAATGTTATCCAAATTCACATAATCACACAAGGGCAAAGTGTGAGATCTGAAAATTTCACCCAATCAGAGTTGAGGACCCATCTGCTCCAAAACCTTAAAAGACATTTTTACAGGCTAATCAACTCAGACACTGTTGTGATACAGATACATTAACAGTCAAGGGGACATTAGGTCTTTGCCTTGCACAGAAGCTCCTCGGGTGACTTACTGAGTCACCCACTTACTGGAATGTGCTGGAAAGGTTCAAGACAGTGTGTACATCTGGGTCAGTGCACCCAGTAGTGGTGTCTCAGATCTGGGTCAAGGTTGGTAATTTGCAGGTAAAGATTTATGATAATGCCAAGTCAACTTCTGGGTATTCTGATACACTCTATCACTTGTGGAAAGCCCACGTCTAGTCTATGCATTTCATAATCTATGGTTAATTCTTCCCGTAATCCAGAGAGTGCAATGTCAGAAACTAACTAACAGCATCTAACTCACTGACTTGTGACTCAAAGATGACTAGAAAACCGATAGACAGTAACAAGTCTCTGTATATATATGACTGATTATATATATCAGTCATTGTGGTATGTCAAAACATGGAGAATAGCATCTCTCTAGGGTCTACAGTATGGGATTTTATCCACCAAGATTCCTCAAATGGGAATCAATTTATATGAGCCCCTTAAAGCCTTTTTTATGAGCCTACACAAGATGTTGACCTAAAATGAATATATATGGACTTTTTCCTTGCAATTACATGATCAAAAAAAGAAAAACAATTGCATGCCTTGGGAATCCGACTGCCTTCCAGACATGGGTGGGCAAAAGAGTGACTCTGTGGCTTAACCTAGGCTTTTAATACCTAACTATTTACCCAAATCAGTAGACCTGGTTGTGGTCAATGAATGTGACCTGCAAATTTTTGACTGCATTGTATCTTGTGTATGTCCAACAGAAGCCCTTGGACAAAAGGTAGCACCCTTGTCTAAGCAGAGACTGCCCCATTGGCCTCTGGATCTCATCATCATGGCCTGTATATAGGCTGGACACAACTCCCCCACTGTGACATACCAGCACTCAAGTAGTGTCTCCTCTTCATCTGCATGTTGCTTAGGCACTTTCTTCACATTCTAAAAGGCATGAGTGAGCTGGTCATCTCGTAAACACCATCCCCAAGAATCATGAAAACATGTAATTGTTTGGCATTTAGAATCAGAGCTAAGTTGGCAAGAATTTCTGCAGAACAGGGAAGTTAAAGATTACTGTATGACAGAATTATTTATATCATCATACGACTTATTGTGACTATAGAAGGTTTTGTATATGTTTGCGCATAACCAAGAAGATATCAAGTGATTCTGACCACCACTGAAAGATATCTGAGGTTTATGCTTACTTGTATGATTAGATTGCAGTTTAAAGAAGTACATTGTTTGAACATGATCATAGGGTTTGTTATTTTTGGAGTCAAATGCAGTAATGTGCTGTATTTGCAGGACCCTTGATCGTGGACGATACAAATATGTGGAACTTATCAACTTCCCTCTCACTAAAGAAGCTACTTGGATGAGTAGTACAACTTTTCTACCCAACAAGAAAGACGTCCAGTTGACACGACCCAATTTCCAATATTTGCTATGTTTATTAAATATATCTATTATAGCACAAAAGATGCAAAGCCTCATGGTTAAGTTTCATCATAATCATATCTTTGTTTGCATAGTTCCTCTGGATTCTCCAGTTTCCTCTCACTGGTTTTTCTCACATGCTAAACTGGCATAGGTGTGAAGGAATGAGCGAATGTATGTTTAAGTCTTGTCCTTAGGTGAACTGGCATTCAGGTCCACTGTGACCGCACTGGCAGTATAAAGCACTCAGTGCAGATAAATGAACGAACCAATGAGCAAATAAACGAATGAACGAACGGTGAACCAATACTAGAGCCTTTTCCAAAAATAAATGGCTTAGTCAGATATTCCTGAGACATATGCTGAGCACATGTCTAAAAATCCGAAAAAATGAAAGGGTCAGAAAAAAGGTGTGATCTATCTGTGAAATCATTTTCATCATATTCCAACACAGAACATATGCGTTTCTCCTGGTGGGGTTTACTTGACACTTCATTTTCCTTTGGCTGTCTGTGAAACGTTTCCAAAACCAGTCAATGATGATCAACAGCCTCTGAGACAATGTCCTACTAACAAACTAAAGGTGTTGCGAAGAGATTAGCAGCAGATTGAAAACATCTCATGCTTGTCCATCATATAAAGGTTAGTTGCCCCATATCCCTTGTGGAGGCTAAGGTAGCACATACAATAGTGGAGATGGTAACCAGACAATGGCTGATTTTTTTTTTAGACCAGAAGTGGATAGTGTATCACCTTTGCTGAAAAGAGAGGCCTTCGAGAAAAAAAGGCCCACAAAGAGAGCAGCAGTGAGAAAAGGCGAGGAATAATGTAGGAGCAGTTATTAAGAACATTATCTGATTTCACAAAAAAAAAAAAAAAAAATGAGAGTGCTGAACTGAATACAGCATCGTATCAACCTCACTTCACCATCCCTCGTGTTCCAGGACAGATGGGCTGAGAGGAAACACTGTTTTTACACGACAGAAGTGTGGGTTTAGATTACATGGTACAGGCATACTAACAGGTGTGCTTAATATTACTGTACAGAGATTTAATTATCTCCTGTACACACACCCACACACACACACACGCAATCGTACAAAGCGACTCTAATCACGGATTTTTCTGTAACACTGATTTCTTCCAGGAATGTTTAAGATTACACAGAACGCTGTACTGATGGCAGCATGTATAGGAACTTCACATTCTGAAAAAGTGCAAGAGCTGGTCATGGTATCTAACAAAAGCACATTTCATCACAGTTTCAGTTCTCTATCGCTCTCTGCCAAATAAAAAAAAAAAAAAGTGTGTGTGCTTTCATGTGCTCATATATGTGAGCACATGAAAGCACTTGCATCCGTACATACATAAATAGTCATTTCCTTCTCCGCTAACGACCCACAGAGACCAAAATAGGCCTCACTCTGTGTGTAGAAGCTTCGCAGGTGGTTTTACTAGTTGAAATAGAGCAGCAAAAAGTCCCCTTCACATGATCACTGTGCACTGCGCATGTTTAACATGCCTTTTTCTGTGTCACAATGTTTGTGTGTGTGCACGAGCGTGTGTGTGTGTGTGCATAGCACTGAAAACATTGTTCAGCACTACATCCTTCTGCTCTACACATAAAACAGAGGATAAGCATTGAAATAATTATTGCACAACTCCTTCATCTGACTAAGGCATGAATAATGAGTTAAATGTGTACATGTGATGTGAAACTGTAGCAGACACTGTGCAAAACAACTCTTCATCCCTCTGACAGTGTGTAAAAAGAAGAAGGGAAAGAAGAAGTGTGTCTGCTAAAGGGAAGTGAGAGAAGTCCAGAACAACAGCTGCTACCGATCCTGCAAAGCCGTTCCCTGACAAACCACTCTGTTTGTCTCTGGGTCAGCAAGAAGGCCAAAAGACACACACACACGCACACACACGCACACACACTCTCTTTCTCTCTCTCTCTCTCTCTCTCACACACACACACACACACACACATGGAAATGCACACATCGAAAGTTCAGTTAATAAGTAAATAGGCTACGCGTCATATCAGCTTTGGCATCAGCGTGCGCAGCCTTGCGGAGAATAATATGCCCGAGTGACACAAATCAATATTATCTTTTCATTCACAGCGCAGAAGAAACAGAACCAAGGAGAGGCCACGAGAGAGAAAAGGAGAAAAAGATCGAGAGAGGAGAAAAGAGAGGCATAGAAAGCCCCCTTCTGGCTCCCACTAACCCATACACATCTCCCACTGCTTCGCCCAGTGTCTCACTCTCGCTTGGCAACTGAAGGCCTCACACAAAGAATTTCAGCTCTCAGCCAAAGACAAGGCCAGGAGAAGGCCGAACCTCCAGCAGACGCCCGGTTGCCCCTGGACACTACTGTCCAGTAAATAGATTCCACCGATTCTGACACTAGGGTGCATGATTTAATATATGAAGTTTTAACTGTTTAAGCAACACATGTGTGTGTTCTTCAGTGACGAACGGTAATGCAGAGTGCGATGCTGTAAAGGGTCTATTGAGCACTCTCATTTCCTCAGCTCATTAGTAGTCACAAAATCCCCTTTGCTTGCTGCACTGCTTTCTACACATTCTCTGTTCCACTCTCTTAAACACACACACACACACACACACACACATACAGGACAAAGACAGATTGGATCTGGGCTGTCTAAGGACTATGGGCCATTAGAACAGCAGGCCCATATTTACACACATACTGCATTCTGCAATGCTTGCACCTTTCTACAGGACCCACTAAAAAATACTCGCTGTTTAAGGGAAATAAAACGTATAGAAGGTTTATTCAAGACTTTTCTGAGATCACAAGCCTTACACTGGTCAGAGTAGACTGGTTTAATTAAAAAAAGGCCCTATACTGGAGAGCAAAGTGTGGTTTCATTTGCTGCTAGTTTCCAGACATGTACAAAGGCCAAAAGGGGGAAAAAAAAAGCTCGTAAGAGAACTGCATGGTCGTCTCCAGACCTGAATTTCTCCCTCATTTCAAATTTTTTTTTTATCTCTAGCTTATAAGAGACATTTATCTCTAAACAGGACGCATTGCTTTGCCCACATCAGAGCTAATCATCCATTTTTTTTAGCTTTCTATTTCTTTTCTATTTCTATTTGAACCATAATGTGCCAAAGCCACAGACGTGCAGGAGAACCTGATAGTCGTGGAAGTAAAGCTGCTCACTCGTTCCGGACTGGAACGCTTTTTTTTTTCTTTTTTGCAGTGCTGCACTTTTTTGCCATATCAGGGGAATGATTGAAGCTCCCCTCTGGAACGATCAGCTTCCATATTCATTTATATAACCCACCCACCCACCCATGTGCGCGCACACACACACACACACACACACACATCCATGCCTGCACATGCCTATACTCCTTTACACATTCATTTGCACACACCCAGAAATCAAACCACCTCAGCAGATTAAATATGCTTTAAAAAGCGACCACACACTCACAGAAAATGACCGTTTCAAGAAAACTGGCTTTCGGTTCTGCAAATCCTGTCGATGTAACATTCCAAGAAAACCACAATCATCTTCACTTCACTGCCATGACACCCACACATACACAAACACACACACACACACACATACTCATGATTTAGCTGAACACAAGGCGGCATTAATGTAGCATTGTCTACAGATTGTTACTGAATAATTGGCTAATTACAGTCAAACTTAGAGCACTTAGAGCTCCGCCTAACAGTCAGAACAATAGCACAACTTTGTTGTGTTTTATATTTTGGAATATATTTTGGATACTACCTTAACTATACAATGCATGTTATAATCCAGTATATATGAATGTCCTCATTCATTCCTTTGATATGAACAGAATAACACAATCTTCTTACAATATGTATCTTACACATATACACATACTGTATACTACACAGTGTTGTGGGAAGCCTGGAGCTAATCCAAGGAGATATGACCCTGGACAGGCATACTCACACACTCTCTTCACACACTATATGTCACTATATGACAATGGGAGGAAACCGGAGTACCCGGAGGAAAACCACTAAGCAGGACAGAACACTTGAACTCAACATGTCCCAGAGTTGGGAATCGAACCCTCAACCCTGGAGGATGGTCTGGGGTGCTGGGAGGTGGTGCCACCTCTTTAGTTGTACTGAACAATGTAAACACCTAGCATTATTTACATAGGTATACTTCCAGTCATAAGTTTGGATAAGCTTTATAATTCTTTCTTTATTTGTATTCTTTTCTACACTGTTAAATAAAACTGAAAGCATCCAAATTATGACACAATTTCCTCTAACCAGTAGATGTGTGCTGTTTGACCTCTGTGAAGCATTCATGCAGGCTATAATCTGAGGTTCTGTTAATGGGTGATTTCTGAGCATCATACCTCTTCTGCAGCAGATCCAAGTCTTGGTTTCGCCCATGAGAGCCAGTTCCGTCACAGTGTCTGATAGTTTTTATGACTGAATTTGAAAATAATGTACATTCAAGTTCAAAGCACAATCAAACAAACAATCTGAAATGTTCGAAATGGACTAACCTGTTGTTCCACTCACTCACCGTCTATATTGCTTTATCCTGTATAGAGTTGTGGCGGGCCTGGAGTCTATCCCAGGAGACACGAGGCGGGGGATTTTATTAAAAAAATGTATATGAGCTTTATAAAAAAGATTATAATGATGTTAAGATAATTGTGACTTTTTACATAGTTTGTGATAAGAGACATGGGATATCCTATGTTTGATTATACACACATGCAAAAGAAGTAATGTTAGTGGATGTCATTAAGATATGTGCCGATCCATTATCCTTAAACATCAGATGTTTCTTCTACAGGGCTGGTAATCATCTGGTTGGTTGAATGAAGTGCATAAACATTCATCTATGAAGTATGACTCGTGCTTAAATCCCTCAGGGCACCGTCATACTGCCCCCTGCTGGTGCATTCCCATTTCAATGGTTACCATTTCCCTGTGCTAAATAAAATCTGTTTTACATTAAACTGCCTTATCTATTGTAAATTACATAACTGATATTGCTTATGTGTTTTTTTTTCTTTCTGATATTAAGAAGATATGCTCCTTCCCCTATTATTTCCCCATAAACTGGCATGTAATTAAATAAACTCTAGGGTAATTAAACATGGACATTATGCAAAATTACACAAGTTTTATCTTTTCTTTCCTTTTTATAATCCTTTACCTTTGTTTTGCCTTTTGAATGAGGAAGAAATCTGGTCTAGCCAAACATCGTACACATATACCACACCCTATAAACTGTCATGTACAGATTTCTTTAGCTGAAACCATTGGGCAGAGCTCCAAATTGCATAATAATTCTCTAATTATATCTATTACCATAATGAAACCCAGGAAACACACAACATGGTCAATCACGAACCATAATTAGGTAATTAGATGACACATAAAAGTCTAAAAGGTATCATAATGACAAAAAACAAAAGACACGTTTCTTTAATTCTGCTAAAAAGTAGTGGAAATTTTTACTCATTCAGCCAGTATTTTCTTGATTCAGTCTTTTTGTTGATATTCTGCTTTACTTTATAGCTTCATAAAACTTTTGTATGATAGTTAAAACAAACAAAAATGACCCTAACAAACAACAAGGGTGGTCTCAAGTTGACAATTTTGTGTTGGAGGGTTTATGCCATAAAACTAAGCTTTCATAGAATGGCAGCAGTACAGACGAGATGTCGAAATGCCTTTTATGTGTTCACACTGCCATGGGTTCAGAGTTGAAACAGAAAAGTCAAACGGGTGAAACAAAAGCTGTTTGGAATCATGACAGATACAGTTTTTAAATTGTTTTATTATTATAATAAAATAAAAAATCTGCATCATTATTAAAGGATCTCATCCTCATCACTCCTCTGTTGGATTCTAGCTTTGGCCAGTTTGCTGAGCCTTTATGTGGCTCAGGTACGTAAAACTTACACTGATTATGCCACAATCTTTCTAGCCAACTCCATGTGGAGGCAAGCTTATTGTAAAGGTTTTACAGGTCCAATTAAGACTCATTAGGTGGGGGGGTTAAAGAGCGGGTTGTTACACGAGAGTTGTTATTTTGCAACAGGAAATGGGTGAAAATTAATTTGGAGTGTTTTAAGGTCCCCCCCCCACACACACACACCCCACACACACATACTCTTAATAATGCATTCACAAAGAAACATTATTATTGGCATGCCTGGTGGAAAAGGCAATCATTAAGTTTTGTAACTAGCACACATTTTCCCTTATTTAACCTATTTGTTCATCAAAAGTATGCTGTTTAGGTGAAACAAAAGGCAGACCTACATTAAGAAATGAGTGTTTCTGTACGAGGACAAAACTGGTGTTTCCTTTGGATTTCAGCAAAAGAAGAACACCAGTTGAGGAACAAATAAGCTTGTTTACTAAAAAATTCCAAGTACGCCTCATGGTCATCGACTCATAGTCGATATAACGATTATGTCAGACTGCAGTTACGACAGGACAGAGTACAGGAGAGATATGAATCATAAAAGAAAGGTCTGCACATGCTTTCGAGAAGCAACCACAAATTCATTTACATTACAATCAACTTTACCACAGACGCATAGTGAGTACAGAGAATGTTTGCATGCATGTCTGTGCATGCGTTTGTATGGTTTTCCCTTTGTGTTCACAGGTGTCTTTTGAACTATTAAAGTCATAAGGGACGCAGCTCAGGCAGGTTACACATTGACCATGCTGAAACAAGACAGCTCATAGTCTTATCTATCAGCTACACAGCCTCCATTACAGCCCCTCGCATCCGACACCTGTCTCAGACACCCATAAAGACCCGCATAAAGAGCGGCAGCAACAGCCTAAGGCCTTGACCTCAATGAGCCTGTAAAGGGAAGAGCTAAAGTCCTTTAGATTACAAAAGTAGACACAAACTACTAAAACTGTCTGTGCTTCGCGTTAGGTTTTGTGCTGATCCTCGGTCAAACATTCACCACCTGTGATTTCATCATCAGCATGTCATCAAATCAGGTGTCTCTCGTTGATTTCCTTTAGTCCACTCTGAAATATTTCTGCTCCAAGAATCCTAATGTTTGAAACCCTGAAAATGATGCAAGGTGGATCTTAATTCCTTGTAATGAGGAGCGAGGGAATATTGTATGTCCAACATGGCTCTCCAGACTGGCTCTCCTATCCAGACACAAGATACTAGATAGCACAGATACAGTGTCTGGTGTGGGATAGGCATCTGGCCACACACACACACACACACACACAGACATACAGGCAAAGCTATATAGACGCACTATGCACCATCCTGATTGTGGAATGCAAACAGGTTAACAGAAGTCCAGATGGGCCTGAGAGCAGAGGGCGAGGGGTGTAGGGTAAAGCATGCGACTCACGTAGAGGGAGAAAGAAACCTGGATGGGTATCGCATGAGAGCCGGGTGGTCTGATACGCAATTGAGGAATCCCTGGATCGCAGCATGAACAGACGGACCAAATGTCAAGAAAACCGAGTAGGCAACATCAAACATGATGGCCAGGCTGCTGTGTTGTGTTGGTGCGACCTGATATAGTATAAGAGGGAGAGGGTATGTGCCGCACACAGCTCAAGCTGCTGCTCCTGGGTTGGATCACGGCGGCCACGTCTCAGATCTGTTACAGAATCTCGTGGGAGTGCACAGGACACACATACACCCACACACACACACACACACACACAGTGTAGCAGTCAAGGGCAATGCCAATGTACCTCTGGACTATCAAAAGGATGTCCTAATGACACTATGACCTCCGACCAACAACTGTGCAAACACTTAAAAATTTCAAAAAACAGGAAATAATGACCTTATTTAGGTTTCCATCTAATGCTTTCCTTGGAATTGATTCCAACACACATACTCATTAAATTACATACTATTATCTGATACACAAAATACAGGGTAAGCTATAAAAAAAAATAAAAAATCAGCCTGATCATGCTTCTGTCAAAGCTCGATAACTTGCTCATCAGCTCAACCTGGTTTCCTTTTTCGCTGGTAGCACACTTACTAAATGTTGATGAACATTTAAAAACTGCTAGCAGACTAATTATAGACTGAGAGGAATGTCAGTTATAGTGGGTTGGGTGTGTGCAAGCATTTATACACACCAACAAATCAGAACTGAAAGGAAGCTGAAACTGCAGAAATTACCTATACCTTGTGGTAGTCCCCTTTAGGGTAGTGTCCCTGTTACTTAACAATGCCTTCTAACCCTACCCACTATCTGCTGATTGGACTTTAGCCAATCAAATTGCAATGGGACAAACCCTGCTAGGCAGGATTGGGGTAAAGGTATCATAGTTCAGCTGGGCGTGGAGGCCTGCTGTTATTAACTCCTGTATTTTTGTGTTCTTAGTGCAGCTCATGTTGTTCCTTGGTATTATGTTGTTAGTGACATGTGTGACACTTATACATTTGTCATCAATGGACAGGTTCATACACACACATACATTATATATATATATATATATATATATATATATATATATATATATATATAGGTTCCACCGACTTATATTGGTTGCTGCGGGTTTTGGTTACAGCTTGCAATGTATCCCTTTTACAAAGGTGGCTCATTAACCATGTAAATTTATAATAATTGTATATATTCATTATAGTGGTTCCTGGGTTTGTGAACAGAAGACCAAGAACTACCAAGTTGCCACATTTAGGCTCTTGAGCAAGACTGTTAATCCTCCTCTCTAGATGCACCATATCATGGTTGACCCTGTGCTCTGACCCCTAAGAAGTTGTGTGGGATTTGTGAAGACAAGAATTTTGCCAAGATATATGTGGAATCAAGATATATGTGGATAAATAAAGGTATTCTTCTCCTTATACAGAATAATATTGTATAACTCTATAAAACAATACTGTATTTATATGTTCATGAACCTACCTAATATACGACTGAAATACAATGCTATAAATATATGAAAAATCGTACACCTGGAGCTTGGCCTTAGGGACCCTTGAACTTTGAAAGGCCTGCATCATTTTCAAATGCTTGCTAAGATAACCACAAAAGTTCACTAGGTTAATACATGTCATAAATCAATCAGGAGAATGAAAACTGCAATTGCTTAAGGGGTTGGCAGAAAAAAGTGGGTCTGGCAGTAATCTTTTATAACGTAACCCTGTACAGATAAGTCCTAGGTAGCAACGTATAGTCCAGGCTTCATGAAGCATTCTCATGCATATGCACAGTGTCTCAGCTTAATCTTGGCATGCAGAGGCTGCAGTGACCACTCCTTTCCTAATAATCATGAAGGTAGAAAAGCGGGGGCTTGAAATGTTTTGCAGTGCAGACATGATGTAAAATGACTTGTTCATGAGCAGCAGACCAACAGAGGTGAAAGAAAACTCCCCTGAGGAAAATAAGCCAACCAATTGAAAAACTCAAAGTGAGCTTCGATCCAAAACCAACACGCCAAATTTCCCCACGAAAGTGCGTTTTTTTACTATCTGACTCTTTTTATAGAAGCTCAAATGGGCCTCTCATTTAGACTTATGTGGCTCCACTGGATTTTAAAGCCCCAAGGTGAACACTAATATTTCGTATGTACATTCGGAGCCCCTGGGGCCTGGGGACAGAACCTGTAGTAATAGAACAATGCTGTGTAGATTGTATAGTAGCATCATATTCTCATACTGCAGGCCTCATGATGGGAACTGAGCAGAACAAATAGCAATTTGATTCCTATATATTTATAGAAATAAGTCACTTAGTGTTGAGATCATAGGTAAGAGCTTCACTACAGATTCATAAACCAATCCAAACATATGCGCCATTACTCAGAACGTATTTCTTTAAATGAAGTCCTACATCTTTTACTACTCTGTCTCTGTCCAGGAAATCATGCTATTTATGTTAAACCTCGAAAGGCCACTCTAACATGATCCGAGCGGTTAAAAAAATAAAAGTAGTGAATGTCTCGCATATTTCATAATCAGACGTAATATGCACACACACCTGCAATAACACAGGTCACACTGTATTGTACACCCCAGTGGAGCTCTCTTTCAGCAAACACCACAGCCGAGCCTGACACGCAGAAACGCACTCCTGGGGCTCTCAGCATCCCTCACTGCTTAACTCAAGCAGTGTAAATCTGGATTGGATCACGCACAATGCAGCACATCCGATAGAGTAATGCAGAGACTGTGCTAAAATATGCACCAACAGTCTGATACGTACTGACATACAACTTAAAAAAAAAAAAAACGGAGCTTATGAACACCTAACTACAGTTAGCAGAAATACACACGCACACACATTCCACTGACATAATTATTGCCGCAGTTAGCAAATGCAATGTCTACACCTAAATCAACCCATAGCCTTAACCTCAGAACCAAAAGGAAACAAATATGGCTCTTTTTAAGTAAAAATTGAGTTTTAAAAAGTAGTTGAAAAATGTGTGGGGAGCACAAAGGTCATTAGAAGGTCAAAACAGTCAGACATTCCTCTACTTTTGGAGACATTGCTTCCCAACAAGATATATAAACATCATGTTAGTTGTTAGTCAATATTAGCAAGAAACACCTGCACAATATAAAGGTCATGCCAACAGATGTTGCCACATTTACAGTAAGTAGATATCTGTTGCTGGTTTAGTTTATGTAGGCTGGTTAATTACTGACTAGACTGCGTAATTAATATAAAGAGCAATGCTATATCTTTATAAACATCATACATGAGTAAACCCAATACCAAAACACTCTCATTTTGACTTTGATTTTATTTTTTTAAGTAATAACCCATGTAATGCAGTGTTGCAAAGGACTTCCAGTGCCTTAGACAAACACATAAGGATTTTTGGTGGCTGAAACGCCCTATTCAAACCGAATACACAAATTAAATACTCCATGCTCAATTCCCCTAGTTGCAATAAACGAAAGGCCATGTGGAGACTTAAATGTTCATTAAGATGAGAGCACTGAAGTGTGACAGGAGCTAGACTGAAAGGTGTAGAGGACATTTGTGAAAAAAACACAAATGTGCATGTCCACAGAGTCCAGTAAGACAGCCCGGGATTGGCCTTCCAGTTTCTTTTAAACTGGTTATTACGTCAGACCGCACCGAGTGCTAGATTCGCACTTCAAAGGCTGAGAATGCGAGGGGAAAACTTCAGCACTGAGAAGGGTCTGTGTGCAGCCTCGCGGACCTTGTTAAAAACATAAATAGGCAAAAGCAGGCCAGAGACCTCAATGGTTGTCAAGTGCCTGGCACTTCGCCTCATTGTGCCAGAATGCTCGCCAAACCATGCAAGAGAGGCCTGTGAAATAAAACTGGAGGACAGACACACATAAACATGTGCCCCCATTTAAAGAGGTACCGGTGATGGAGGGGAGGGAATCTGAGAGGTCTGGCTCCCCACCCTCTTCTCCCCTGCCTGGGGTTCTGGACCGCAGGACAAGCAGCGGCCATTAATTTTAATAACTGCACTTATTTTCTCTCCTGCCAGGAGCCATTACCATAATTCATGCTCTGCACAGTACCTGGCTGTAGTGCGGTTTGAAACCCTGCATGTGATTCTGAGAAGGAGAGCAAGTGGGAGAAACTGTGTGAGAAGGAAAGGGAGGGCCAGAGAGCTCTACCTGATTGTTGAAGGCAGTGACAACATTAGAACAGTCACTCACTGGAAACAGAAACATGCATATCAAATAATAATAAATAAATAAAAACTTTCATAAAGCACAATAATTCCTGCTTGGACAAACTGTAAATTTCTTACATCTTCAAACAAAAACATCATACACACATACACACTGTGTAACTGCCATTGTCATTGACATTGACATCTTCCAACAGTTTGTTATGCACCAGGGGACATAACTGAAAACACCTGGATAGCAGAAAAAAAGAGGGAGCGACTCCTTTCATTGACGTCAAATGACAGGATAGTCTAGCGCTCAAACGTTCCTCTAAAAATGCAAAACAGTGTGGGAAACCTCCACATCTCGTTATACAAAGTTGGCCAAGAGATAAGCCGCAGCCGTTTACATAACGGCAACCCGCTACAAGGTACAGGCGTAAAGTACAGCTGCCCACCGTTTCAAAACTGCCATAACACGTGGAGACACTTCCACTGGTCGATGTTTGTTTTGGCTTTTGAGAATGAGATTGTTAAGGAGAAATGTGCTACTAGTGTATGCTGATAAGTGGATATAAACACCAGTGGAAATTCCTGTAAGGTAGGGTAGAGCAAGAGACAAACACAGGGCTGGCATCATAAAATCACATATGCAACCAGCTCGAAATTACTGCTCCTGCCTGCATGTTTATACAAGGACATGACTCATTTCATGTGACTCACATATCAGTGCCTATGTTTTCATCAAAGCCAGAATCAAGGATGAAGGAATAACAACATGACAGTTTAAGACTGGATTATATAACAAGAAAATGATGGACCATGTTGTTAAAGCAATCCCAAACAGCAGTGGTGTTAACGTGCTCATCGGGCAAAAATTACTTTTTGATGTGTGTGTGTGTGTGTGTGTGTTTTGTAAGAGCTTATTCAGAGTCATTGGGCCTTGACCCACCTATTCACTCTCGCCTGCTTGGCATACCCCCTTAAGAACAGCATGACACAATCTTTTGCTCTGTAAACTGGTAGTTTTTAAAGTCATCATATACTCTGCAACACTCCAGCCAGAACCCAAAGACACACATATAGCTGTTTATCCTGGGACTCATTTTACTTTCAAACCCCTTGGCTGGAGCTAGATCCAATTTTGCATCACTGCTACTTTAAAGTTGAATTTTGGAACACATTCAAGAAAAGCACAGAAATCAGAGAGAGGAAATCAAGACTAACCTAACAGACACAAAAAACATATACAAACACAAAATGGACAAAACTCTTCAGCCAAACCTGCAATAACATTGTATCCAAACATACTCTGTACATACACTTCAATATGGAGTTGGTCTCCCTTTTGCAGCTATAACAGCTTCCACTCTTCTTGGAAGGCTGTCCACAAGATTTTGAAGTGTTTCTTTAGGAATTTGTGCCCATTCATTCTGTAGAGCATTTATGAGGTCAAGCACTGATGTTGGACGAGAAGGCCTGGCTCGCAATCTCTATTCCAGTTCATCCCAAATGTGCTCAATGGGGTTATGGTCAGGACTCAAGTTTTTCCAAACCGAACTCATCAAACCATGTCTTTATAGTCTTTGCTTTGTGCACTGGGGCACAGTCATGTTGGAATAGAAAAGGGTCTACCCCAAACTGTTACCACAATGTTGGAAGCATAGCATTGTCCAAGATGTCTTGGTATGATAAAGCATTAAGATTGCCCTTCACTGTTTCATTGGACCTGATTAAAACACCTGAATTCAATAGTTACCATAGACATAATTATTACTAAAGCTAATTAGAGCTATATCTATGTTTAAACCTAACCCTGACCTTAAGCACTGTAACCAGAAGGAAACCTTTTGGCTTTTAGTTTTGTAAATAAAAGCTTTCAGTTTTTCTTGTAGGGACCAGCCAAATGTCCTCAGGTCAAAACTGTCAGATATTCATATCCTTGGTGAGACATTTGGTCCCCGCCATGAGATAAAAGCACATACCCTTTGTCCCATAAAAAGTTCCCCCCTGGGCCTGGCGTCTGTGTTTCAGTAGCTTTTATAT
Organism: Clarias gariepinus; assembly: GCF_024256425.1. NCBI lineage: Eukaryota > Metazoa > Chordata > Actinopteri > Siluriformes > Clariidae > Clarias > Clarias gariepinus. The sequence continues at coordinate 20,001,392 of NC_071112.1, forward strand.
TACAAGTTAACAGCCTGTCTATATTTGGAGTGCTTGTACCTGATAGGTCGTCAGATCAGAAACTTTCCACAGGTGCAGAGACACACCCGAGTCAGGTGAGCTCATACTGTATGTATGATGTAATTATTCTATTAGAGCTGCAGTCAACAGGAGTATTATTGGAATTAAGGGAAGACCTTTTCAGCAAAAACAGCCATATCCAAGCTAGCAGTATTTACAGATATAGTAAAAAAGGGAACAAGAAGAAACCAGAAAGGTTACAGCAGATAAGGCAGTTTATGAACATTGATTAAGGAAATATTTGAAAACTATTTGAAAGAATTGGATTTCATACACTTTGTATAGACTGAATTCTTGAAATGATTATGGTTTAGCCATGAATAAAGTTGGTATAACTCGATGCTGTCCATAATTGAATAGTCTGTTATGCAATTAACTATTCAGCTTTTTGTAAAATTTACAACTCCAGGAGAGTTGAAAAAAACTTAATATTGTAACTTAAAAACTTAATGATTGAATAAAAAGCCATTTTGTTCACCAAACAATGTCTCATAAGACTCTAAGAGTATGAACATTATTAGACTAAATATAGTTTTAAGAGAAGGCTGAAAGTGCCATCATTATTTGGTGATGGTGTGATAGGGACACCTGGTGGACAAAAGACAATATTACAAATTAAAATTTTGTCATAACATTTCTTAACCAATTACATGGTTAAGAAGATTACTTGAGGATTACTGAATCTGCTTAAAGTTCTAATCAATTATTAATATAATTGATAAGAATAATTCATTGAACTTAGGACTAGACTTAACGACATTGCCATTGTAGTTTGTTTTCCATTGATATTTGAGTGTGTGGTTGTGTTTATTAAGCTTTGTTTATTAAGGTTGGACTAATCAGTGGACATTTCAAGTACGGTGCAAAGTACAAAGTTGGATTACCAGCCTGGATACTGTAGTTTGGTTTTTTCAACTACCAGCTGTTGCAACACAGGCTCAGCTGGTCGAGCAGGAAGACCAAGTTCCAGTACTGTGCAAAAAGTTTTGAGCCACCCATCATTTCATCATATTTCACTTTCAAAGTGCCAGACCTTCTTGTATTTTTAATGCAGTATTAAACAATAGTTCTCCAGGCCTCCTGAAGGGCATTTTTGACTCTTATTTTCAATCCAGTGACCACTTTCAGAGTTTTTTTGTTTTGTTTATTAAGCCACACAGTGACATATGAATCATTTAAGCACATAAAAAAATACAATAAACTTACAGCATAAACCAGTGAGAAACAGGTGCATACGATGACGGATGATCAGGCTGGTGATTAGTATACTGGTGATGCCGAGTGCTGAGTGTTTGGATCAGACAAAAGGGGAAATGAGGTTGCTGCTGAGGTTGTTACATAAACAATCGATTTTTCAATTTTATCCTTGGGAACTTTGCAGAATGTTGTAGTAAAACATCTGTTCCTGTTTCTTCAACTTAATCTACAAAATGTAATAGAATTTAGTTTAATATGAAGAAATGAGGGGTGGATGAAGACTTTTGCACAGTACTGTATGTCCTGCTTACCTTTTACTTGACTAAATTGTTCTTTGAAAAATATAAGGAGATTAAGGAATGAGTTAATGTTTTAGATTTTCTAATTGCCGTTTACATCTCTTTAAAGTAATTCCCTATGATGTAGCATTCGTTACAAATTTTCAGGAACTTTTTCCTTTCTCCCAGCAATTACAGCTGGCAAAGATGGTTCACCAGTTTGAACTGCTCAGTCTGTGTTTTTAAAGCTTGTAGCTGTCTAGGAACATAGATTTTTTCTTGGAGTTCATAAGCATGAGTTGTTACAGTACTTAACCGTCGTTACTCTTGTTTTATTTGTCTGTATATTTCATGCTGGGTTATTCCTGAGTATTTCTTTATGAGAGCTAGGGTATGTAATGTGGAACGTGGAATGGAATTAGTGTTTGAAGGATATGCTTATTTGTCACTTGTGGTATAGTTGGGTTTTGTGGATATACTGGATGTTTTAAAATGATTGTGTGACTAATGGGGATTAGATTATATGGATGTGTTTTGCGAATGTGTGGTTATATGGTGTGGTTCTTCAAGGTTCACTTAAGTGATTACGGAAAATATAATTGGGTTAATAATCTTTTATTCAGTTATGGTTTTGTAAATGTAATCACTATAATGTGTTAATTAATTTGTGCCAGAAGAGAAGATTTGTTGAAATGAAGAGTGTAGACAGTGTTAGTGGTCTTAAAAAGCACCGCTCATACAGAACCACATTGCATTGCATTTTATATATATTACTGTATATAAAAATTGCCACTCACTGCAAAGGACATTATTAACGTTTAAGGACTTGTTGGCACTGTTAAGGAGTAATTTAGAACGGAGACACATTGCAACATTATACCACAGCTTCTCTTTACCCTTTGGACCTGTCCTGCTGAATGAGTCAATTTAATCCCAGTTGCTGGACAGATTGTCTTACATTTGGTTAAAGAATAATTTAATACAGGTTCATCTTTGTCCCATGGTTTTCCCCAAATATAGTGTTGTGCATAATGACCACACAAATATTGTTGACCCTAATAAATAAAAACAGAGAACAAATGGAAGTTTAGAAGGATACTTTAATTTCCCTATGATTGTATATATCGTCAAATAGTATCTACCTGTTTAGTACTGCATTTGGCATTCTACTGGTGCAAAAATGGCTTACAGTACGGCATCATATTGCCAACAGCCACCAGGAGAGAGCCACTCATGGGAGACAGCCTGTATGTGATTTCAGTCTTACCTCTTGCATAGGCAGCGTTTCTGAGTCTGAGGTTTGTTTTGCCTTTACTCCACTTGATGCAAGGAGAAGGAGTCCCCATGGAGTCAGTTTAAGAAGATCTAGTTTTCTCATCTCTATAACATGGCATTGGTTTATTGTTTTTATGTTTATGATTTCCCTATCTCCAAATTTTTAATGGCAGAAAATACATGCACACACACACACACACAATTTATATACATACATACACACGCATACAGTACATATATACAGTATATTGTTTGACTACACATTTTAGTGTTTACTTGTAATGTTTAATGAGACTGAAATACATGGAGTAAGCAATTTGAGATACTGCTCATACATCTCCTGCATTGTTATCTTCAGCTCACCCCAAAGGTTTTGAATGGGGTTTTGTTTAAGGCACTGATCTGGCCATGTCATATGACAGATTCCGTGGTCATTGAACTATTTTTGAGTGAGTTTAAACACTCTCCTGCTGAAAGATTCAGCCATGACCCAGTTGTAGTGTCTTGGCAGATGCAGACAGATTTTTATTTGAAATCTACTATTAGTTCATGGAGTTCATGGAGTCCATGGAGCTACCTCATGGTGTCGCTTCATATTTATACCCGATGAAACAAGAGTAAAAGATGGACCATGTGCCTCTCTACAGACCACCATAGGACAATATTCGCTCCCACTTTCTTTAGTTTAAACTGGCTTCCAGGTAAGATACTTATCACTTAAAAGCTGCTAAATAGAATGTAATGTTAATATCGGAGGAACTTTTTATTTTGTAAATTCAACATGCATTAAGTGATTTACATTAAAGCTGTTAATAAAAAAAAAAAAAAGGTTTTGCCGTTCGTTTGTTTGCTTTTTTGTTTTTATCATGTTTAGAATTTTAATTCATTAGCCTAGAATTTTTTTTAATTGTCTTCAGGGGCTGCAGTGCACAAGGCCTGGTCACTTTTAATTAATACAGTAATTTTGGACAACGAGGCAACATAGCAGCAGATCAGGTACCCCCCCAACACACACACACACAGTTTTCTCAACAGTCTTTTCAGTATGTTCCCACAATATTTGAAGACATCCCATATATAAATCCTAACTATAATCAGTACAAGGCATTACAGTACAGTACTCATTTCTGTCTCAATTCATATGGTTAAAAATATTCACAGTTCTTTTTACGGAATACATTTCAGATTTGCCCTTTTGTTAAAAAAAATCTGGAAGACACTATTCTCATGCATGTTCAAGCATTCTTTTTTCAGTATAAAAACACTAGATTCAAGTTCAATGCATTACTTTCGGGCACAATATACAACATAGTGTAAGCCTACAATAAGTTACTTAACTACCTATAGATAAATATTAATAAATAACACAAACTTCAACAGTTAAATTTTTTTTATCCTAACAGTTATTTGCTTTTGCTACTACACACTTAACTTTAATATGCTAAAAATAGTGAGTTTTATAGCATTGGTTATTTTCTGGTCCATTGTTTTATACTTCAAGATGGTATCAATCAGTTCTCGGGTTCTTTTCCTGCTTCTTATCAGTCCTAGTGTTTCTCCACTGGATGGACTGGCCTTGGAGGTACAGTATGGTACAGATGGGCAAATGATACAAGCAACAGAATTAAATCCTCTGTATTTTCTCTGGGCTAATAGACGGCAGGGGAATGCCTGATGAGGCATATGAGAATTTGGGCATTAGTATAGAGACTGCAGTTCTCCTCTGAGTGGCACTAAAACCACAAACCTGATTCTCGCTGTGGTTTTCATGCTTGTTTTTTGTAGCTCTTTCTTTTTTTCCCCACTCAGCCACGCCAACTAAATCCTAACATCTCTCTCCCAGGAAAAAGCTGGAGAAGAATAGACTGGGCAAATACATATTTAAAGATGGAGGGGGACATGACACCTCTCACTCAGTCCACTTTGACATAGCCATTGGCATTGGTGACTACTCCTCTACCTCCTCTTCCTCTCCTTCCTCCTCCTCTTTCACCTCCACCACTTCCTCCAACCGGGCCAGGCTCGGCCAACTCATCAAAGCGTAGCCGCAATGTGTTGCGGATGACCAGACGCTCCACAATGAACGATGCGCAGAACCAGGGGACGGCGTATTCGGCTGTAATCAGGCCCATGAAGTTGTACTTGAACTGTGAATAGTCCCAAGGGCAGGCGTCGAACTGCCTCAGCAGCAGCCCTGTGCCGAACTCCCACATGTATGTCCATAGGGTGTAGATGAGGCAGCGAAGCAAGACATTACAGCGATCACGCAGACGCAGGTACATGCGCTCAACGATCAGGATGCAGGTTCCATAGATAAAAAGTGCCCACACACTCGTCACACCAGGGAACTTCCAGTTGCAGTTGACTACGAACTCCCATGCTGCTGTGAACATGACTTCGCAGAAGTAGCCATGGATGGCGTATAGGTACCACCGTGAAAGCGGCGTCAAGGGCTCAGGGGTCATTGTTGTTGCCATGGTAACAGGGCTGCTTGCTCCGTTTAGAAGTCTGGCTGTCGTACTAAAAGATGGAAAACGATAAAAACAAAACTGTAAGTATATACTATACATAAAAACTCGAATGCGTTAAACGATGTCAATTTTCAACTTTCACATCCTACTCTCAGAGTTAACTCCCAAACTGAATGCTCTTTAAAGTAGATATAATGCAATGGATATAAGATGATGAAAATGGAAAACTTTAAATATTTAATTGAGTACATAATATACAGAGTCATATAAATTATTCAGTGATAGAACACTAATTTTTTATTTGGCATTGCAGTCAAACAACACACACATACTGTATATGCACGCACACACACAGAGCTCCACCAGAGGGCCCTGTGGGCCCTTTTTAAATGATACCTGTTTTTTTTACAGTCAGTCCATGTAAATTTAATTTAAAACAACAATTAACTGTTGTTAACCATCATGACTGAACTGCACTTCACACCAGCAGGTTCACTTAGAAGTTGAACTTTGCTTTTCTTATGTTTTTACTCATTCACTCACTCATCTTCTATACCACTTTATCCTGTATTTAGGGTCACGGGGGCCTAGAGCCTATCCCAGGAGGCTTAGGGCATGAGGCAGGGTACACCCTGGACAGGTTGCCATTCCATCGGAAGGCACATACAAATAAACTCACTCCTTCTCTTCATGTTTTTAAGGACCACAAAAAAAAACTTCAATTTATTATGCAAGTCAATAAGGCAACCAGACCACTAAACTAAACTGAGCTCGCTTCTCCAAACAGACCGAACGTTTCCTGCAAATAACCACCGAATCGAGACTATGCGCCCTGATGCTCAGATCATAAATCCAACCTTAAATCCACCCACATACTCCCCCGGTTCAGCCTGACCCAGGCCTACAGTGGAGGTGTGTGAGTTGTGCAACATCCAAGGCTGAGAACCAGAGACTTGCTGCTGATGTAAGATGAGTACTTAAACTAACATGCAAAAAAGTATGAACATAGCTGTAGCTAGCTGTAAAATCATCCAGGCCTGGACCCTGGTCTTTAGTTATTTATTTTTACTGTCCATATAGTTTTTTTTTTTTTTTTTTAACTTCTTTTCATGTAGTTTCTTATTATAAATAAATAATTAATTAATTAACTCAGATATAATGAGTTAACAAATAACAAAAATATGATTACATTTCATTTATTCAGAATTACGTTTCTGTCACAGAATCTGTCTGTCTGTATGTCTGTATGTCTGTCAAAACGATTTTGTCACAGCATCACGCAAAACTGGTTCGAAAGAATTTAATGAACCTTGGCCATTCCTTCTGTATTCGCCTGACATTAAATCTGCAGCAAAAATTTAATCAAAATACTGAGTAGAAGAGATGCTATGAACAGTTTTGTTTCGTGCCAGATTACGTAGAGAGCCATATATCACTCAACAGAGCCAATCAACCAAATAGTTTACCGTAAATACACAGAGTATGCGGAACACACAGAAATGACCGTGATGCCCCTACAAAGTGCCAAATCCTCACCAAACACAATCAAATCCGCGACACAGCATGGCTTACTCTAAAAAATATACATAATTTTTTAAAAACTAATTCTTTAAAGATGTGTGAACTGATCAATGTACGTTTATTCTTCCTGCGGGAAGATTAAAAGCAGTTTGTTTAAAATTTTCCGAAACCATTGTGCTAATTAAAGCAGTAATGTGGAACGCCATTATGATATAAAACAAATGTTGAGTAAGTCACGTTATGAACAGTCATGTCCCGGATGTAATAATCTACTTTTAATAATCTACATTAAACGGTGTGTGTGTTCCCCTGATGACGAAAGAAGTACAACTTAGCATTAACAAGGCGCCAGATACTCAACCTTTCGAAATTTTATTTTTTTATATTAATAAGTTAGGCAGAGAGTTCTGACGTACAAAATATTATAAACAGTCAAAACATGTTATTAACGCCTTTTGATTCTGTAACACTGCTTTGTGACAATGATCATTCTTAAAACATACAAATCGAATTAAATTAAAGAATCACTGCATGATATAGCAGAGATTAGACGTAGTAACTGTTGAATACTGCACATGTGGCATTGTGGTGAAGTGATTATGAAGAATTTTATATTTCTCCATTGTGGACCTCACTAAATTTTTTATCCTGGTATAAGTGCAATACAGTACATTTACATTTAGGCTTTTGGCAGACGCTCTTATCCAGAGCGACTTACACAAAGTGCTTTAAAGTTTACATCATTGGATACATACTTACACTGGGTTAACTAGGTTAATAACTAAGTACATAGAGTAGTACTTAATAATCGCCTGTGAAAATGTAATCTGTATTTTATACACACTTACACTATTCTGTAGAGTTGTCATGTTTACGTCCATCACTGTTATGCTATACCCAGTATACATTATAAAAAAATACTACACATCTACCACAAGCACATAATCCAGCCTGCTAGCTAGGAACAGGTTTGACAAAAAAATGGCATACACGTCACATTGTTACTGGTATTGTAGATACAACTACTGTATATCTAAAAAAAAATGAATTCAATACAGCACAATTTTTTTTTTGCATACTGTAATGTGCAGGCAGAACCTCACACTTCGCAATTCTATGTAAATTCAATGCTAATTAGAGAAACAATCGGAATATCAGATTTCCTGATAAGATGTATGCCATATCTGCTCTACATAGTATTGATTGTATCTGCTCTATTAACATAACATTAGGATAGAAGATATACCTAGCTCTACATTTTTCACCCCAGAGTCGTTCGACATTTTATGGCATTTAAATATGCGTCATTAGGAGGTGGGCTCCCAGCAATCACACTAGAGGAATCATGCTTTAGAGACGACTGTGTCTCTGCTGCAAGTGGGAACATTTACAACAGACATGACCAGTGGTCATTTATGAGAGATAACAATGTGTGAAATGGTGTAGGAGTCATATCCATTTCAAAAGTATATGCCGATTAAATAATTCAGGATTAAATAAATAAGATAAAATTGCATAAATATAATCCTCATAGCCATTTGATTCTTTTTTTTTTTAATGTTTTAGGAAATGCGGAACATTTTGCTAGATTAAATGAGAGAACGAAATTAATTAAGCATTGTTAATATAATGGCCAGGTCAATGCCAGAATCAGAATCAAACTTCACGTCCCAGGACACCACACGGTTTACAAACATGGCCACCACGTTCCATCGAGCCCAAATTCATGGTTATTGACTTTTTTACAAATTGCCTTCCCAAATCCATGTTGTTTGTTCATCGCCTGACCGTTACCTGCATAACAAATCTGATTTTGATACTTCTATCTGCCAAGATGTTTTTTTCAACTGAACTGGACAGTAAAACTGCTCTTTCCTGGCAATTATTATTTTGGGAACTCTTTCAAAAGATATTTAGAATCTAGAATTTTTTTGAAGTTAGGATTTTAATAAAAAAAATTTTTAACAACATTAAATTAAGGTGGTACAATGGCTTAGGAGTGCATGTTCTCCACGTGCTTGGAGGCTTTCCTCCAGGTACTCAGCTTTCCTCCCACAGTCCAAAGACATGCAGATTAGTAGTGTGTATATGAATGTGTGTGTGTATGTGCGCCCTGTGAAAGAGTGGCACCCTGTCCAAGGTGTACCTCGCCTCAAACCGCAAATCTGCTTGGATAGGCTAAAGCCCCCTGGCGACCCTGTGTACAAGATAAAGCGGTACAGATGATAAGTAAGTAGGTGAATATAAAATTATGAAAGTGATGCAGTCACTTTTTGACATTTACACCAACTGTTTTGAATTCCTCAAGATTCAAATAATTAATTCTGCAGCATGCCACTGAGAAAATACAAATAAATTTAAAAAAGCAGTGATAAAATACTATCCTTGACATTTTTATTCTTTGTTTAAAACATTCTTTCTTGGTAATATTTGTAAAAGGTTTTAAATAGGAAAGTTGGTGCTCAAAAATGGTCTATCTAGTGATGAGACACAAAAGCTAGCATGGGTAACTTTCTTTTTCTACCTGATGTACAGTACATCTGCATGATGTTTGCCTTTTGTTAGTTGTTTTCCAATTCCATCCCCCAGCTGTTGACTTTTCTGTCAGCCCTGATACTGACTGTCACCCAGCGAAGCTTTTTATTGACACACCCAGGAACAGAGAAAAAAAATTCATGTTACAGTTTAAGATTTAAAAGATTTCTGCATGAATGCTTAATAATAATAATAATAATAATAATGCTATATAACATTATTTATTGATTTAATAAGGATGGAATTGCATACATTTGTTTGCTTGAAATAACTCGAAATCTAGCCGTTCGTGGGCATCTGTGAGCTCTTGTGTGCAAAAAGGAGTAGATAACGTTTTCCTCTGCCCTGTGATGGAGTCTGAGCGAAACGTAAAGTGCATTTGGATAGCATCACCATGTAAAGATTTTTACGAAAAAAAAAAAAAAAAAACAATGGAGAAATGAAATAACACTCACTTAAATCATTAAGCCCCACTTGGACATGAACACCCACATACTGTACATATATTTTAATATAGATTATAAATTAAAATTTTAGGTGAACCACCATGCTCTTTTATGACCTCTTAAATAATTTACAACATAACTCTGCTTTACTATTTAAAAGAGATTTTAAAAGAGCCCTGTTAAAACTGTTGAAACTCATAAGACTTGAAACTTAACCCAGTGTAAGTATGTATCCAATGATGTAAACATTAAAGCACGTTTTGTAAGTCGCTCTGGATAAGAGCATCTGCCAAATGCCTAAATGTTGAAAGAGTTACAGAAGGAATGCTTAAGACTTCTCAGCCCTCCGCCCTGACAATTACAAACAGAAGAAATTTATAAGCATGGCTCCTCTCCACTGGAGATGGCATGCTACAAAGTACAGTGCAAGAGCATCTATATACAGTATATTCATAAAATATAAAATAAATATTGAAAAAGAGGCCTAGCATCTAAATTTATTTGCATCTCTTGCAAAATATAATCGATAAAGATCTAGGTTTATGAGTGCATCATATCAGAAAAAAAAAACACTTTACCAGTATAAGGGTTCAAGGAGGTGACATGGAAAAACACCATTGTCCATAAAGACTCTCCTGTCTATCCCTAGTTTGTCCAAGAGCCCCTGCATGTTCCACAGCACTGTTAGAACAACATCCTGTGCTCTGATGAGAAGTTTATACCAAATGTATACAACGTCATGCTTGGGGAAACAAAAGCTTCCACAGCAAAGAGAAAGCACGCTGGAGGACTTAAAATGTTGCAGGAATGTTTTGTTCCCACGGGGCCCGGACAGCTTGACTTCATTGAAGATTAAGCCATGCAACATGCCTGATATTATGCCTCAAAAGTAAATATCCAAGTGGCTAAAACTAAAATCCATAGAGTATTTACTATATAATCTGACTTGCAAGCTATTTTTCCATTCGTGAACCTTGTTTTTTAACTGACGAGTTCTTTGGTCAACATAACCCACCTAAAAAACTTTATTTTTACATTTAAAAAGATTCCTTCATTAGATTAATCAGAAAATATTCTATTCTATTAATACATTTTAATAATACATTCAAATGACTAAAATAATACTTTTTTTCCCCTCGCAATAAAAGCAGCATCTGGAGTATCAATTTCAATACTATGATATTTGCAATAAAACAGTGGGTAAACAGCAGTACATTAATTGACCCTGTTGTCATGCTGTACATGGTAATAAAAGAGTATATGCATCCTTTGATAAATGCTGGCTTTCATGTTGTGTGTAAACAAACCTGTGCGCTCAGAGTTTCCGACTACAAGAATAGCTCCTTCCAACTTATTCAGAATGGGTGCATTAATACTGTATGACATAATAGTTGTGTATACATTTCAGCAACATGATCTCCAGGCAAGAAATACAATACTAAAGTGTTTTGTTGTGGAAAAAACAATTATTTAAGAATATTGTCATGAATATACATACACTGGTCGGCTAAAAAAAAAAAAAAAAGTCAACATTTCAGAAGGGTCAAATTATTGGGTCACATCAAGTAAATTTAAAATGACTGGAACTGGGTTAAGAAGCTACTAACACACTACTTTTGTTAAATTTTTTCACACATGAACGGCCCACCGCTTGTGTGCTGTAATCAACCAATAAGTTGACTGAATGAAATCTTAGAGTGTGTGACCTTTTTTTTGGCAGTGTATTTGAAAAGAGAGGATGAAATTAATTATGTTAGTTGAGATCAATCATTAGATTCCACAGTCCATATTAAGTTATTGGTATTTTAGCTGTCTATAACAGTATATTGTGGTGAAATTCAATAATTAATTAAAGCTTTAATTTGAAGGTATTTACATGCAAATCAAGTAAATAGTATAGAAAGACTATATAAGTGATATATATATATATATATATATATATATATATATATATATATATATATATATATGAATTATATAATTTAATTATCCAAATAAATTTTAATTATAATTTAAGTGTTACAATAAATAAACAACCAAAATTCAGTTCTTCTCATCACCAGCAAGGCTGTAGGGAAGGTTTCAGCTCACTAACTGCAGATTATTTTAATGTTATTTTAAATTAGCTGTAAATTTTTTTCCTTATTTCACCAGATTTCAGTGGATCGCGCTCAAATAACACCATTCATCATAAACAATTCAAAAGGACAAATTTCTATTTCTAAATGTGTCTATGAGCACATTTTACACGAACTATATAAATTAAATGTATTACTACAGTGGGCCTGTGGTTATGAAAACAGACATTTTGTACTTATGTAGTCACTGGAGAACTCAAGGTGATATCAAGATAAGGAAAGACCACCTTCAGGCTGGCGGACAGATGTTCTACACAAGATATCATCCAGATCACTTTGTCCTTTGCCACAAGAGAGCTACAGGCAAGACTTTAGAGAAGCGTTACCTGTTCTTTCACCTTGTGATAAACACTTTGAGTATGATTCCTGAAAGCTTTCCTCAGTATTTTTTCATGACAGGAAATGCTGAAGTGCCCTGTTTACTACTTTATGACATTGCAAGTATTGACTACAGTGCATTCTTACTCTCTCAATGTGTAGAGGTTGCTGATGGGGACTTTGGGTCATTGCCATGATTTCACTCCACTCTGCACAAAATAAATGGCAGTAGATCAATAGCAGAGGCAGCTCAGTTACTTCAGGGCAGCATGTCGGCTCCTGAGTGCAAAGAGCATTCATTCGTCTTATCAGATATAATTTTCACTGATAGGATTCTAAAGCACAGGGCCAGTATCTGATACTCGTATTTCAAATAAGAAAAGAAATTCTGTCTTTTCACACATAAACACCAGCATCGTGTGTGCACAGTTTTGCATTATAAGTGTGCCGAATTTCATTTAAATGGAAACGCCTTTGTTTTCCCAAAAATGTATCAGTTTACACAAGATGAAAGAGTTCTTTAAATTGTTTTGTAACGAAATGTTTACCACCTGCTTTCTTTTAAATCATTTCAAAGTTCGAAATAAAAACACTTTTTCAATGGCCAGGCATGCAGTATACAGGACTCAAAAGTGAAATTATTTTTAATGCCATCCTAATACCATATCGCATATAAAAGGACTTTTTATGAGATTTATGGTGCTGTTACGAAAAGTATAAAACAGTCCTGTGGAATTTCTCATGCAAAGTCGATTCATAAGATTAAGAACAGAAAGGATGTTCGTTCAAAAGGCAGGAAGGGATCAGCATGCATGAGACCACTACAACAATCCTGCAACCATTCTCCATTCAAAAGCTCTGCAATTGGTTCTGCCAAAGTTGTGGGGGTGGGATTTTCCATTAAAAGAGTCTCGCTCTCTCTCTTTTGTTCAGGAGAGCACAAATTTCACCTCATAACCTTAGGACAACAAAGCTTTCATAGAATAAAAAACGAATGCCATAAACTATGCCATAGTTTAGTCTTTCTTCAATATTTTCATTGTATTAATTGAAGTGCTGCCAGTTAAAACTTGTAAAATTCAATGGAAAACTCAAAGACGTCTAACAGCTGCTGTTTTTTGTCTAGGCCTGAATTAAAGACCCTGAGAATACCCTAAGCCCTCCAGACGGTATAATATTGGTCATAATGAGGGGATTAGGACCTTCTGAGGCTGGAAAAAAAGCAAGATTTAGCGACATGGAAGTGGAAACTGGCAAGCTACATAATTAACAAAGCAGCATGATGTAGCACGCTTTGCTCGGGTTCATAAGAATTCACGCAGAGTTGGAGATCAGTTGCCTTTCTGCTATAATGAACTACTCTAACTGCATGACTACTACAGCCCCAATCAAGATGGATTGGTTTCTTTCAGGGAGGTGCTTTAGTTTAAGAGATTTATGGCTGGGTAGCCATAAATTAATGTGGTAGTTTTTACTTACTTAGTAAATAAATAAATAAATAAATAAATAAATATTATGATAATGATTATTATTATTATTAAATAATAATAAAAAAATTATAGTATTTTTGAAAAAAAAAAACTTATCAGGAAAGAAAATATTATTTTTTTTATTCTTTTAAAATAAATAAGTACAAAATCATTCTTCTTATCAGATACAATTTCCACGGATAGGATTCTAGAGAAGAGGACCCGCATCTTATGCTCATAACTTGAAAATGAATTAGTTTCAAACGTAAAGACTAGCAAGTGTCTTTCATTGTTTGCTTGTAAAATAATATTTTTTGTTTCACTTTTTGTTCTGCTTCACAATTTTGAAATACAATCTTGCAAACTTGAACTTCTCAGTTTTTGATATGTCACCTCTTTTGCAAATCCATTCGAGTGGCGTCTGAACATGTGCTTCAATAGAAGGGAGAAAAATCAAGGGAAATCTGACTTTTTGCGCCAAAAAGCTAACATGGTCAGTATGAGCCAGTTCTGTAAACTTAGAGTAAGCTAGACATCTTCACTATTACAGATAATGAAAATAGTGAATATTTCTTCTATTGTTAATAATTTAAAAGTCTCTTTCCTTCTCGATTATTTCCTTAGAACCCTAAATTTTGAATGTGCTCCCAATTTGGACCCAACTGTCTAAGTCTTTGTAGTTTGATTGGTCTCTTGCTAAAATATGTTTTATGCGATTTATTTTCTGCTAACCGAGAACACATTTATTTTATATACACACATTCCTGTATACCAAGCACTTATGCTGCCAAAATAGAGAGGCTGTTCGCACTGACCTTAATTTATGTCACCGCAGCCAGACCTGCACCCAGCTCCAGCAGCTGAGGGGAAAAGTGAACTCAACACAAGTGGTACAGCTTGGGTGTAGCTCTTGGGTTGTTTGTTAAAAGTGATTAAGTGACTAATAAATTACATGACGTACATTCCACAACCTCAACAGGTAAAAAAAAAAAAAACTTAATTAGACTCAGGAAGATGGATGAAAAAGGATATAAAGCCAGTATGATTAGCAAAGACAAAGATTTAGATGTGGAGCGTTAAAACTGCCAGAGGAACTCATTTCACGCAAGCCAAATCCTCATTTAATCAGTTGTGCTCTGAGGATCACAGGACTTTGAATCAGACACTCAGGGTAGTGTATGTCACTTTAAGCTGAAGCGCAGGTTAAATGACTTATGCATCATATCTGCTTTACTACAGTATGGGTCTGATCTGGTTTGAGTGCAAATAAGGCATGGGGGTAATGTAACAGCGTAACTTCACCTATTTCATGACCATAACATGCTACAGTATGAGAACAACAAGCTTAGAGCAATTTTTTCTCCTGTTTCTTTAAAATGTGGTGTCTAATGGTAACCACAAAGCACTTGGGGGGGGGAACAAGCCTCTCATCAGTCTTTGGTAAGATATAGACTCTTAAAAAGTTTGCTTGCTCCTGTTCTTTTTAACTACTTAATTATGTCTTTCCCTTTAACACAAGGAAAATTTGCATAAATTTTCTAAAGAAAAAATACAGTTTATTTTGTACAAAAGCTAATCCAAATTACAGATAAACATGTTGAAATTTATACTGATAAAAAAATTTATTAATTGGAAAAATATATTATATATGCTCATAACTGCTAAAACTTTAGAACAAAATTCTTTGTTCATATGAATCCAGTTTACTATAATAATTGCAAGGAAAAGATTAGTAATATGTATTAAGTTTTGTTGCTACTGAAATATATATTTCGTTAAGTAATTTAACATATTGCGACAGATTCTTTAATACGAAATCAGTTCATTGTGTTGTCTTTAAGAAATATGAATGCACTCCTCAAAAAAAGTTTAGATATTGTAACATTTCCTATTTTCGATGGCCAACATCAGTTATAAAAGGTAACTATTAGCCTGTTCTGTCAAGCCAAAATAACTCACTAAATGAAGTAAAACATAATGTAAAAAGAAGGATAACATATCAAAGATTAACAAGTAACATGTGAATTAGTGCATATTTGTGATCACTGCAATTATCTTTTTATGGCCCTAACATATTTGTTTAAATATTTCACAACTTTTATTTATTTATAATTTTTTTTGTTGTCTGGTTTATGACATAAAAAGAACATAATGTGTGTAAAACTCGTATAAACATGAATGCCGGGTAGATCTAAAGCAGATGCACCACAGCAGATGTCCTTCTTCCTGTTCAGTGAAGAAAATGAGTCAAGCACATAAAGTTTCATGTTTAACCAGCTCCGAGTTCCTCATCAAGTCCAATTCGTAGCGGAACAGATCAGAGCACAAGGCTGCGAAACCTAGAAGCGTGAAAAGCTGCAGAGTGAAGACGTGCTCCTCTGTCAGGGGGTTTCCTTTTACAGTAATTCACCTGAACCTGGAGGGGCTTCGGTTTGAGACCAGACAGCATCGCCGTGACAACAAGCCTGCATGAAACCCTAACTGTATAATGTGTGAAAACTGTTTGCCACCATGTGTGTGTGTTTGTGTTAGAGGCTGGGAGAGAGAGAAAAGACAGAGAGACAGAGAGAGAGAGAGTGTGTGTGTGTGTGTGAGTGTGTGTGTGTAACCACCAGCATTTCTCCAAGCAACCTCTGAACAATGACTCTGATCAGAATGAGAGATGAGAACAGTTCAGCATCATGTATACAGCTGGGGTGTTCTTAAACACTTAGGGGGGAAACTAATGGTTTATTGCTGATGCAGCACACAGGTCACCTGGAGCAGGACGAGATCAGGTGCGTGACAATAAATAAATAAATAAATAATGGATGCCTGATTACTGATGCAACCTTAGGATCCCAGGACAAGCAAAAGCTCAGGGAATCCCTATAATAATAATAATAATAATAATAGAGACAGGCCTGTGAGTGAAGTAAAGTCTCCCCTGATGAGTAACAAGTCGAAGTCTGTGTGTGTGTGTGTGTGTGTGTGTGAAGTCTTACCGGGTTTTATTGTGAAGCCGCAGCGCGCGCGGGATCGCCCCTGTGCCAGATCATCGCACTCATGCAGAGGACAGGGGACAAAACGCGGACAGCGCCGCATCGGTTCCTTCTCGTCGTGTGTTTGCCCCGGCTAACCTCGCTCTCCCTCTCTCCTCCCTCATGCTCCTCTCCAATGCTAACTGACACATTTTCCTTCACTGCAGCAGGAACAGCACATGCTCAGAGCCGCGCTCCGGCCGCCGACTCCACAGCGCTGCGCTCGCCTCACAGGTTAACTGCTTCAGTGCTGGAGCTCTGCGCCGCTCTCTACTGCACTGCACTGCACGCGCGGCACATGCACGCGCAGGCGCGCGCACCATCAGGCTCAATGTTAAAGTGCTTTTTTTTTTTTTTTAAAGAACATGCTGATGTCCCACAGTTAACAATATGGTTACATTGTTTTAATTATTATTGCTTTTAATTGCTAAGACATCATAAATGTACCTTAATCCTGTCATAAGGAGACTTATTGATCTTCTACTGTATACCAGGTTTCCAGGTGAGACTTTGGACACAGGACAGGGTACCAATCCATCGCAGGACACACAAACACACTACAGGCAATTTGGGAACACAAAGTAACCTAATCTGGTGGTTGAGTGGTTAGCACTGTCGACCTTGCACCTCCAGGTCCTGGGTTCCGGTCGATTCCTAGGTCAGGTCTGTGTGCATTTTCTTCGTGCTTTGTAGGTTTTCTCCCTCCGGGTTCTCCGGTTTCATCCCACAGTCCAAAGACATGCAGTTCAGGCTACTTGGCTTTCCCAAATTGCCCATAGTGTGCGATTGTGCGTGTGCATGTTGACCGGATCTCCTACTATGGTTGTAGAAAAATGGGAATAAATACAATAGTCACCGTACAGAGGTTCAGTTAGGTTCTAGATCGATGGATGTAACCTAATCTGCATGTTTTTGCACCGTGGGAGAAAACCGGAGTACCCAGAACAGGCAACATAAACTCCACGCACAAAAACCCAAAATTGGAATTGAACAACCCGGAGGGTGCAATGCCACACTGCTAATGCCGTCTAAGGGCTAGGGTTAGGGTTATTTGGACTAAAGTGTCTTTAAAATCTTACATCCTAAATAAATAAAAGTCCCAAATGTTTTCTTGTGCACACCATAAAAGAAAGTTGCAGTCTATGATTCTCCCAATTAAAGTCTAATTAATAACAAGAAAAAATTATTCATTCTTGTTTTATCTTCAGTAACTAATCCATCCTGGTCAGGGATGTGTTGGCTCCAAAGATTAACAGATAAATAGTTTAGGGTTACCAATGCACCCACTCTCCTCATCTTTTTGAGAGGTGAGAGGAAATCTGAGGAGCAAAAGGAAATGACACAAGGACATGACACTCACACAGTGAGACTACGTATGTGAAACTTGTTTTGACCTCTTTCATTAATAATGTTAAATTAATGTAACCAATTTAATAAATCTTTCTATTTAAGGTCAATAAAGAACCGTTACCATCCAAGATTCAGTAATCCATCACTCAATTCCTTGTAGAATGTTTGCTGATTAATGACATTTTAAAGTGAATACTTTCTAAGTAATTCTTCTTAAAACCTTGTTGTAGGGTCCCTCACAAGCATCCAAGGTTCAAAATGAAGAATACTTCAGAATACTAAATGGAATTATTATTCCACGTTTATGTGATAAGGACAGCTTAAACTACAGTGCAACTACACCACATGCTTTTATGAAGGAGAAACCTTCTGTTAAAGGTTCTATATAAAGAGTATAATGGTTGCCTCCGAGGGACAAACTGAAGAGAAAACCAGCATTTAGTTTTAACTTTTTACTAAGACTGTTGCATGATGGACACCATCTGCCTCATGCTGTGGCAGTTATTCAAAACAATTTTTAGAGATTAGTGTTGAGCATGTTCACCAGTATACCGTAGTTTACTTTGTTGTCTGGCAATGTAAGTAGGTAAAATGTTGGTTCATTTTTTAATTTGATCCCCCCTTCTCATAAACAATCAGATGAACTGTCTTTGTGCAGCATCGGAGATTACAAGTAAATATAAAGAGAACCGTAAGGCCTTTAGCTCACATGTGATGAACACAAGGGGAAGAGTTCTACTGACACATGCTCTCTCGAAGTATCAATGTTTAATGAGCCAACTGTGGTGTAAACTTCAATGTATCACATATCACCAGGTGACAAGCAGCCTGGTTCAGAATGCTGTTCTTGGCAGGATATGTGCGAGAGTGGAAGAAAGAAGAAAAAAAAAAGAATCTGCACAACATGTACAACACATATATGGTATCATTCTTAAGAAGGTGCACTGTATTCATGGAGCAGTATCGTTTGACTTCCAAGAGAGGTTCCTTACAAAAAGAATATGCTGTACATGGCAAATTCCTTATAACAAGCCTTGATAAACACTGGAGGCGCAAAATGCACCACTGTACAATAATGCCTCCATACTGTTGTCATTTACATATTCACAAAAGAGAAACTTTTTTTTTAATTACACCATAGAAGCATAGATGCAATACTTGTGAAAAAGGTAGAAAAAGAACACATTCAGTCATCTTAATCAATAAGTTAATCGCCTGTGGCGTCAGGGCAGGGCGGACTGAAGAAACCGAATAATACGAGCATTGAAAAAAGACAAGCAGAAATGAAAATGGTAGTTTAAAAAAAAATGCCTGTCTCTTCTTTTTCTGACATGATCAGGAAATACAAATTTGCAAGAGTCCAATAAGACAGTCCAAGTTTCCCCCCGCAAATTGAACAAGCTGTTTCAAGAAACTATTTTTATCATTTAACTAAAAACAAAACGATTACATTTGGTTAAAAAAAGAACAATAACAAGACTTGTAATAATAATAATAATAATAATAATAAACAGAATTAGCAATATAATCATAAAGATAGAATGCAGTCCTATACAGTCAGGTCAGAGCCCGTTCTAGCTCGTACACCTGAACAAAAACACTGGCTCTAATATAGCGCAATGTTGACCACAGATCCTCTCGGAGATCCTTCCACCACTGAGAATTAGGAAAACGCCTCTCCATACGCCTGCAGATGAACAACAATGGAGAATCAATCATTTTCAACAGGCCCAGGACAGTGTTTACACAAATCCAAGAACATGACAACAAAAGCTTACCAGAAACCTGATGTCCGTGAGGTCACAGAAAGGGTCAGTCGAGTTCATGTACTTCATTGTCCTGCATGGAAGGGGGAGGGCGTCCCTGCTCGGACATTCGCTTGGACATGATGTCCCACTGGGGACCCAGCACTTTGGATTTGGACCCTATGTGGTGAGACAGATGTGCAATAAAGAAATGAATAAGGAGAAGCAAGTGATTAAGTCACACGTCCCCACAGACCACAAAGCACTTGATGTTCATTACGGAATAACCATCACCATAGTGACAGGCTCTATCAACTTCGAATCTGTATCTGACACAACATTATGTACATCATCACTTCCTAATAATGTTCCTTCTCATTTTCCAAGCTGCACACAAACAGCCAAGCGTGATCAACTGTGTAAAGGAAGTGCAGAAGAATATATGTAACCAACAAAAACAAGGTGATGAATAAAAGTAGATGAAGTAAGTGCGCTGTTCAAGGCAGAATAGTGACAAATCCATCAGGGAATTATATAACCACTGAACATTGGTTTCTTTCCAGACCCCTGGCTAGAGTATTAACACAAAATGACGGTGAGTAAACGCGAGGATTCCTCACAGAAGGGTGACACATTTGTGTATGATGAGGTCATAAATAATCAGCGTGTTGCATTTGCAATCATTCATGTGTGTCGCTCAGTGCCTCTGATCGTGCGGTTGATCAGTGTGCATGCTTTTTGCATCTGATCCTGCTGGAGATTCATGTGAGTCACTGCCGATCTGTTACCATGACAACACTGTCAGCCATTGTAGAGAGTTGAAATGAGAGAGAAAGAGAGAGAGAGAAGGGAAAAAGAAAAAAAAAAGAAAAAAGAGTGACCTAAAGTTAGACACACGGTAAGAGAGAGAACATTGGAAAACAATTACACAATAAATGATCTCAAGCTTCATTTACACGTGGCTTAAAGTGCAAGAAAGCTTTTATGCGGTTATGGAAAGTCGATCGAAAAATAAAGGAGACCTGCTTATTATGGTTCATGAGCAATGTGCACACACCACCGGATCTGACAACAGACACCTGCCTCGCTCACCGTCTAGTCCGTTGTGCTGCTCGTAGGTGCGTTTGCCGAGGATGGTGGGTGAACCGTTGTTCAGGATTGGGGAGGACTTAATGGGAGTCAAGCTGCCTGTGGATATGGAGGCTCCTCTTGGGGGCTCCGCTTTAGGTGGGCATGGGTGGGCCTCTACAGTGAGGCAACAGAGAAAAAAAAGATAGTAGTAAGTTTAAGTGACATTGATTGGTCAGAATATAACATTCCCTTCAAATCTAATTATAATGGATTTTTTTTTTTTTAATAAGAACCTTTAAATGTGCACTGGAACCCTTCCTCCTCCCCTAAAAGTGTCCATACAGTGTAGTCTCCAGAGAAACATTTTTAGTTCATTCTAAATTAGATGGTGTCAAATATATGGCCGGAGGATCCCACGGGTAACAAGTGGTAACCTGACCCTCCAAATTAATTAAGAATGCATCTTGGAAATTAAAATTGTGTTGTGGACTGATTTAAAATATTTTTTAAATGTTACTCCACTAGGGGGCAAAATAATCTAGGCTAGATAGGCAAAATGTGTTGACAAACGCATACATTTTAACCTTTTCCTTTACTAATTTAGGGGTTTTCCCAGCACCAGCAATATAAACTAATGGACACACAGCTTTACTTGTAGGCAATAAGCATCTCAATCCCAATTAAATACATTTAGATTACAGGACAGAACAATACCCTACAGCAGTTAAAGCAAAAGTATGCTTGTCCGGTTATGTTAATGAAGTCCAGATTGGTTCTGTATTTAATGATAAATACCCATACCAAGTTAACAAGGTATAATTTTCTACCAAATAAGATTTTTTATTATTATTTCACTTGACACTGGATGTGCATATGTGGCCTGTTACCTAAAAAGATACTGCTGCACTAAATTTTCCTTAAACCTCCTCCACTGTGTCTTGGCACTTGTATATGTTAAATGAGAGAGAAAGAAAACAGAACAAGAGTGCAGATGTCATATCCACCCACCCAGATATCTAACCACAGACTCCAGAGGCTTCCGGGCGGCATGCCTTGAAGACATGGGCTTTTTGGTCATGTCTGGCAACCGTACTGCACCTACACACAAATAAATATAGTATATATTTGCCTGCATTTAAACTTAACAGTGCAAAGATGTGAGGTGTGCATGGTAATATACATACTGTATTATTGTATAAGTGTTAGAATTCTACTTGAAAGTTTTAAGTCCTTGTATAAAATGTACATGTAAAAGGTGGCATACAGTTTTTGAATCTGTCCCTAGGTAGGCAAGTAATAAAGCAGCAGGGACTTCACTCACACTCGGCTTTGATGGCTGCTGTGTTGACAGGTGTGTAGGGGTGACGGGCCAGAAAGCGGGACTTAAACAGATCCTGGCAGATACGCCTTGCTGTCCGCGTTAGCTGAGTGGTCTGCAGGTAGAACGCTTGTCTGGTCTTCACTGCAAACTTCGGACTCCCGCCGTGTCTCACTGGTCCACCGTGAGGACTCTACCAACCAAAAAGACATTAGAGTGAGTGTTTCAGCATCTGTGATAACACACCCCTCAACCACAGGGTGCTTAGCTCAGAAATAAACGAAGCCTGTACTCCTGTACTGTGGAGGCAAAACTTTCAGGTCCCATGACACAAAGCTGTCCTGTTCTAGAAAGGAACGTGTTCTGCTGTCTAAAACAAGATGATTTACAAATAAAATGTTGCAGGTAATCAGTTACTACTTTTAGTCTGTAAGGTAGAGCACGGAAATCGAAACAGTCCCAGAGTTTCTAAGCGCAGTGTGAAAACAGAGGAATGAGAACAGAAGACAGGAGGAAGGTAATCTTAAACAGGTACTGCATCATCAAAGTGCACAAAATGCTGTTTGGGTTTCATGGGGGGGGATTTCTGAAACCACATTAGAACTAAAGATGGTTTTAGGCAAAAATGATACTTTTCGCATGTTTTGGAGACTAATTTCGAAACAGAGAAAGCCAGAGTCTTATTTATATTGCTGTGCACAGAGAGAATAGAACTTTACAACCCTCGATTATTTCAGGTTGAAATATGATGCTTGACGTTTCCTAATTTGCATGTGCGCACACAGACACACTCACACACCATATATTTATTCCCTTTAAATGACTAAATATGTAAAGGCTATGACATTGATAAAAAAAAAATTTAAAAAGTGTAAAAAGCCATTGGTTCTTTGGTCTTAATGATATGATCTGGAGTTCAACACTTGAGTTGTTTATAATGTGTGAATTTAAACATGAATAAGTAAAAGAAATGCTTGTGAAAATAACTTAACTTTTATAGCATCTTAATTTAGGCTGCACGTTCTTATTTTTAAAATAATACAGGTAAAATGCATACGGATGAGCATTAACAATATGACAACCCACCCAATATTGAGCAGGTCCCCCATTTTTCCACCAAAATAGTGATAAACTGTCTGCATCTTTCTATGAGATAGATTAGCTCTTCTATTGGATCGGACCAAACAGGCCAGCCCTCGCTCCCCACACGTATCAGTAAGCCTTGACAGCCCATGACCCTGTCGCCAGTCCAATTCAATTCCATTTGTATAGCGTTTTAAACAATTAACATTGTCGCAAAAAAGCTTTACACAATCAAAAAAATTATTTAAGTTTGTTTGTTTGAAATGTGAATGCGTATGAATCAAAATGATCAGATTGTCTCTGATAAGCAAGCCGAGGACGACGGCGACAGTGGCAAGGAAAAACTCCGAGATAGCAGTAGGAAGAAACCTTGAGAGGAACCGGATAAGAGAAGCCATGTCACTAATTTTACTTTCTTGGGCTACTTTTGGTATGTCCTGACCACTTCAGGCCAGAAACATCCCATCCCACAAGAGCTGCAGTTTTTGAGTTGCTCTGACCCAGTCTTCCAGCCATCATGACCTACCAAAAAGTAGTCCAAGAAAGGAAAAGCAGTTAACCAGTGACAAGGTCATGGGCGACCAATGCCCTCTTGTTTTCATAGGGAGCAAAGGCTGAACCGTGTAGTCCGATCCAATAGGAGAGCCACTGTAGAGGTCAGATGGATAAAATGGTTAGTGCTGGTTCCCATCCCAAACAGGAGGAACTACTCAACATCAGGCAGGTGGTCATTACATAATGGCTGATCGGCGTATGTTACATTACATTTATTACCTCGGGAACTAGTAATCTATTCTGAATTTCTGAAAATCTATTCTGTGTTGTCTGTTTTTTGGTTTCGTGCTCTTCCTGATTTCCTACAGTTTCCTACAATGTATGGTAAGAGGTCCTCCTGCTGAAAGTCATGCCCACCATGTTGTTACGATTGGGTCCAGGCCGTTCTCCATCCAGTCTCGTGGGCATCTTCAGGCCACCGTACTTCTTCCAGTAGGTCCAGCAGGAGGCGCACAGTCTGCACTGCATGTTCGCAGGTCCCCAGGAGTACCACTGATATGAGGTGGTGGCTACACACACACACAGACGCATACAAAGTGAGAGAATGAAAGCTAAGCAAGGGTTTTTTCCCCCCTTTACATATTGTGTATGTATTAACATAATTTACAGGCAGTTTTGGAGAACTTATCAAATGCAAGGTACGAGTGCGAGACTTACTATAGCAACTCTCGCATGCACGGCCCAGTCCTGCTGGCTGACTTACTGCCCCAGGTATTGCCCCAGGTATTGCCCCAGCTCCATTCACCAGCCCTGGCTTCACGCTGTTCACACTCAGCTGGTTTGGATTGGGCTTGTTGCTGCAGAGTCAAAGCATCCAGTCACACACACACACACAAATTAAGGTTTCACATAATAAAGGAGAAAATTTACTTAGAAGTAAGTATTTGCATATCCGCGGTCTACCCTCTGACCTCTCGGCTAAAGTACTCACTAGTTAGGGATATAGACCTGCTTGAGCTTGCTCTCTGCTTCTGCTGCTTTTAACCTTTTCTGTAGAAAGCAGAGTTTGAAGAAAAAAAGGAATAACTTGCATGTGTTTTTTTTATCCCCAGAAACATAAATATTTTGTCAACCACCTTCTGTCGTACCTGCTGAACGTATCTGTCTGTGGTTTTCCACATGTAGTAATACTCAATTATGCTGGTCAGAGATTTCCAAGGGAGCTGAAAGAAACGGAAGATTTATTTAGTTGTGTTCAATAAGAATTTTACCATCTCCCATCACCTTAAAAAACAAGGATGACATTTAATGCAAATCTGATTTTTACAACTCTCATATATAACAAAAATTGGTGAAGACGTGTTAAAATATTTACAGTCAAAACAACATTTTTGAACATAGCCTTTTTCCTTTTGTCCCTAAAGACATTTTCATGTCTCCTGCTCTTTATTTTGAATTTTTTAAAATCTCTTTGGCATTTTTCCCCCAGTAACTCCTTCACTTCTTATTCACATCTTTGTCTCTTTGTCTGTCTTTCATTTCTGAATTATGAATTTTAGTTTTGCCCACAGAATCCCTAAACACCTCTGATGTTTCTTCATACCCTTCACCAGCTATGTAAAAGGTTAAGATTTCTGTTTCAGGTTTTAGATGAAAGCAGCTGTTGTGATCCTACTGCAAAACTTTACAGCAACCTGACAGCAAGTTTCTTGGGAATTCATTCTTTAAAGAGAACTTAAAAAGCAGAAGGTGTTAGCTGTTTTATGTCCTGAAATAGTTTATTGAGCACCTTCAAATACAGAAACGAGACAATGCTCTAATGTTCTGTTGGCATGTTTTCAGATTTTTAAACACAGAAAAAAGTGGGATGCAACTTTTTTGCACTCATTTGTATCTACACTGTTGAGCGGAGACCTAAATGCAGGAACACAAGGAAAAATCCAAAACCAAAAAAACGCATCTCGTCTTCCTTTGTCTGCTTATATGGTTTGAGTTTTCGTGAAAAAAATAAAAAGAAATGGGTGGGTACATTTCCCCCAAAAGTGGCTCCTCCTTGTCACAAGAGTTCAGTCCCTAAACTAAAGAGTCACAACAGACACTAAATCACCAGCAGGTGGCAGAGTTGGAAGACACTCTACCACAAAACACACGGACCATGGAGCTGATGCTCTGTATTTTATGCATAAACCCTGTATCTCTTTTACTGGTTCTCTATGTAAATGCTTTATTCCTGTAAACCTACAAAATCCTGCTGGATATCAGTAAAGTCTTTGCCATATTTCTCCAGAGCCTCCTCGAACAAGTTGGCCTCCGAGGCGCTCCATTCTTCCATCTCATCTCGACAGAGTACAGGGCCACCCTGAGGCACCAGAGCAGCGATCGCTCGCGTCATGTCATAGCCGTTATTATGCAGAGTGTCCATCGCGTGGAACTGAGGAGCAAAAGAAGACGTGAATAAAGTGAGGGAAACATAATGGAAATTAATTATGAGCAGAACATCTGCATCTGAAATTTGACATCTCATCCCAGGAAGTGTTACCTTTCACAGGTAGATAAATTCCACATGCTCTGTGCTATTTTTAAATCAGTCCAAAAATGTGTCAGACCAGACTTTTCAGAACAGTTCAGACCAGTTAAAAGGAGACGTTCTACATATTAATGACGAGCCACGCAATTAAATAATCTGTAAACAAACAAATATCGCCTGTGCTTGATTGATTCTGGGAATTTTCAGAAGACTCGTGTGGGACCAGAAGCTGAACACAAAGAGAGAAGCGCAGGAGTTGGCAGGAGGTTTAGAGGACTCATCACCAAGCGGTTTCGCAGTCAGAGGAAAGCTGTGTTTTTTTCCCTTCTGATTAGCCACGTTTTAAAATATTCATTATTTACATGTGGGGAAAGCCAAGACTCTACGATTTTGTTGTCCTCATGTTATAAACAAGAGCATGAACCGGAAATGACAATGACGCTTACTGGCAAAGCTTCCAAACACAGATATTTAAAAAAATAAAACCAACAACATAAAACCTAGAGTCATAAAAGAGTAAATGCTTTCAGTCAGAATGTCAGAATGAGTAAACCTGCAGCGGGGCCCAAGAACACAGTGCAAGCAGAGAAAAATTTAAGGTGATAAACTCTAAAACTATTCCTTTTATCATAATTATCATAATACTAATAATAATAATAATACACTTGTAGAAAAAAAATTTATATTCCAGTATGGGTTCATGAGAAAGAGAAAGTACTAATTCTCTTTTAAAATGCACTGCAGGAAACGGCTCCTTAAGATTATGTTTGGTTCATTATAAATCTGTTTATCCTCATATCAGTTTTTGTTAACATACCACATTGATACTGCTTTGTTAGTATATGCTAAAATGTCTTGTTCATTACTTATGAAGTTGCTTCTTTCTAAAAATCTGGATGGGTTCAGGTCACTCTTTCAACACCAGCTTCATTACTCTTAGTGTACTGTTAGTGTCTTAACGATGCGCTGATAATGACTCGATTTGCAAAAGATGCTATTTTTAACATTATGGGGAGAAAAAAAACTTAAATATAAATATATATAAATATACACATATATATATATATATATATATATATAAAAATATACACACACACATATATAAATATACACATATACATATATAAATATTGCTTTAAGCAACACCAAAACATCTAGATGTCTCTTGTAGCAAGCAAAGAAAAAACTAAATCACTATTTGTTTCCCATTTGCACAAATAGCACAATGAGTCACAGTCAAATTGCAGGAAACTATTTGCGAATAGTCTTTTCAGAAAGAAAAAAGTTATTTAATCGTATATACATGTGCATATATACACATTTAAACATTGAGTGTGTTTCTCATGTTCAGAGTGCTCAGATGTTTTTGCTTGTATTTATACCTACAGGCTATTGCATTGCAATAATAAATGAGTGGCATCTAGTGGTAGCTGAGTGTGGATATGTATCCAAAGAGCTGGAACATAACCCATGGGTGGCTTTGTTTCAATCCAGAACACAATCCAAGTTAGCTCAGTTGTCTGTCTGAATCAAAATTGAAGTGTCTTCTTTTTTTCTTTTTTTTTTTCTTTGAAGTGGCTTTGAAACCAAAATAAAACCATGTTTTTTTTATCACCAGCCAAGGTACGAACCTCCATAATAACATTAAACGATTATTTAACATAACAAGATTACTATTAAAAGGAAAGTAAAAAAAACAACAAAAAAAACAGCTCTTCTTTTAAATATCCACTGATGTTATTACCTGTAGTTGATGGGGGAAAAGTTTTTAGTAACTAGTAAAAGGTGAAAGCTTCGTCGGCATTTTAGGGCACAACACTGCGCACTCAGTTCGTGTATTTTACACGCCATGCCATCGGACAGCTGCGGATATGTTTGCTTCAAAAATTTGTGTTTTATCTTATAGTGGCGTTCCACATTACTGCTTTTTATCAGCCTGACAGTTTCGGATTGTATGATACAACGGGTTTGGACTTTCCCGCAGGAATTCATTGATCTGTGTAATCATCTTGAAAGTTGGGCTGGGCGATAAAACGATAACGATATGTATCGCAATAGATACGTGATCGATATGAATAAAAAATGTGTTCGATAAAAAGTTCTATAATTTTTATTGTTTGTCGGAAGAAAACAGAGGTCGCGAAGCTAGTTTGGTTGCTGTCATGCACACTCGCTCAGCGACCGGCACTAGGACCCTGAAGTAGTACAGTGGTCACGATTCAGGAAGTATAAAAGGAGACAAGATGGCGCTTCACATCGCTCAGTTATTAAGTCTGCCTATGTCGTTTCCGACGCTTCGTCGGATCTTGTGTGATTTTGGGTCCAATTCCTTATTGAGAACGCGGTGTTAGCTTCTCCGCTTTATTTTGTTGTTTCTTGCGGCAGCGCAACAGCCTGTTAATTCATGCCCATGCAGTGATGAGAAAGACAAACGAGTCGATGCATGTCCATTCTTTTATTTTCTGCGTTGTCAGGCGATATTACGAACTTGCGGGTGGATTCCGTACCTAAATCAAACCAAAAACTACTAAAAGAAAACAGGTTCAGGCTCTATATTCCAGCTCATCTCACATTTCCGCGTTCACGCACATTGGACTGCATTACCCACAAAGCATTGCCCGCACTGGACTACACTTTCGTAAACAGCTGCTTTAAAATCAACCTCTCTCCCGCAACAGCGGGTATAAATGTGTAAACTCTTGCTCTCGGCGTGAGAGAGTTCTTACAATGACTCGTGTGGTTATCCTGCCTGTTCGCGCTATTTCCGCATTCGGATTTACCGTCCATGCTACAAGGGCTAACTGCTAGTCTTCTGGTCCGCTTCCGGTTGCCCCTGACAGTTTCATTAGCAAAGGCACTCGCTCTCCGGTAACCTAGCAACGTAGGGAGTGATACACTAACGTCAATCATGTAACAGTATCACGTTTGGTTGCGCCATGTCGTTGTCTCGTGCTGGTCTGCTGGATTCCTTTTCAAAAGCAGAAAATGCACTTTGCACTATTTTATTACACTTTATTAAGCATTTCTTACATTTTCTTTCATTTTGCACCTTAAATGTTAAGAGATAATTGTTAAGTGTTCATTGTGACTTTAGACTTATGTTCACATTTTAATTATTTGAGTTTTCCATGGTTATTCACATTTCTGTAACTGAGAGGACTATGATCCGAAGAAGGTTAAGTTTAAAATAAAAATGTTTAAATGTAATATATTTTTCTCCTGGTCCTTATTTTAAATGGGTCATAAAAATATCAATAATTATAAATATCGACCGATATAAAACACTGATATCGTGATACAGTTTTCAGCCATATCACCCAGCCCTACTTGAAAGGTTCTGTTTTCATAGTCTACTTTCCTTGTTTTCTTCCCTGTTTCTTAAGGATCGGTCATTTCTGTTTTCCGCATACTGGTAAACTATCTATGTGCGCTATGTAATCTGGCTCATAACTTCTTGTCAACATTCGATTTCATTTATGAGGCAAAAAAAGTACTATCAAAGTTACATTAAAATCTAAATTTGGCTGGACAGACATACATATAAAAAGAAAATTTTCTTACACCAGCTTCTGGTCCAATGTCTGAGACGTAAATACGTACATCATTGAAAGAGCAACTTCTGACCAATACACAGACAGGACCTGTCTTTTATTTATATAGATACTGCTTTATACTGAACTGATTAAATCTGCGCGTGTAATCATGATGCTCTACTCCATTCTGAGTAATTCTGCACGGACAATTGGCAAAGCACAGATGACATAAGAACGCATTTCATGTGCCAGACCAAAGTGTGAAGTACTGCGGAAGCAGGATGTAGCGTGCAGTGAGTGAGCGAGCGAGTGTAGGTGGTGGCGTACCAGTGTGATGTCTCTGGAGGCAGCTGCAGCGCTCATGTGTAGACTGGGCTGCCGAACTGAACTGCTGCAGTCCAAAGCCCGCGCAAACGTACCCACAGACCTGTGGGAGGCAAGGAGAAAGAAAGAAGAAGAAAAAAAAAACAAGGCCAGAAGAGCGATAGCAAGAGATGGAAAGAGATTGAGCAGAGCAGAGATAAGAATGAATGAGCACGGCAAGTGTCTTCCTGTAAAACGGCATCTCACTGTTCAGATAGAAATCAATAATTCCACAGGAAATGTAGCTCTTTTCAAAGCCCCTGTCACTCTGGTGCTGATTCCAGACAAATATCAATAAAGAAAAAAAAAAATCCAACAGCATTTCAGGTACTTACCGAGCCACTACGAGAAACTGGTCGATCTGTTTCTCTGTAAGAGGACTGTTGGGATCCCAGACTTTCTCCTCCAGTTTGGCCAGCTCCCTGCCATCCTCCTCTCCTAATGAACCAAGAAGCACAAATACAGCAGTCATCTAAAAAAACAGCTGGATATCAAGATTAGACTGCCACTCTGTTACAGCTCTGCATGGTTTTCCATTCTGCAAGCTCTTCACCCGTGTCTATTGGAGTGTTCGGTGAGACGCCGTCGACAATAGAGTTAGCTGCAGAAATATTTAGGTTCATGAACAGACAGGTCCTGGTAGCACGTTCACATCACAGGGTTTGTAGAGTGTTCCTAAAATTATATTGCAATACTTACGAAATTATTTGACCTTGGGACTTAAGTAGTAGTCAAGGTCAGCAGTTCTCTAACTGGATGCTGTGGGTGGAGTAAATTCCACAGAAGTTGTATTTCTACGTATTAATCAATCATATTAATTAAAAGTCAATATGTTAACAGTATTATCCTTATTAACTCTTATTAATAAACCTGGTATGGTAGTGTAATTTGTCACTACTGCGTTTGGGTTACCATGAGGAGGTCTGTAGGTTCTACTGTAGGGCTGAACTATTTTATATTATTAAATAAAAGAAAAAAAAAAAAGAAAAAGGGGGGTAATTATTACACCACATATTGCCATTTAAACTGTGATATTTAGGTATTAAATACAATATTTTGTTTTTAAACCTATTTATCTTTGGGCTAACCACAAATAATCTCATTAAGAGGATGTTTGCCAATATTTATCACCTTTTATTATTTACAAAAAACACAAACTTCTATTTATTCAGTCAGTCAACATCTTTGCTGTATAGGTTGTCCTGTATAGGGACACGGGGCCTGGAGCCTATCCTACGAGACTTTGGGCAGGAGGCAGGGTACAGTAGTAAATTACTTGTAATAAATTGCAGCCTTTTGCGATTAAATAATTCCACATGTCCATATTGTGCTTTTGATTTTCATGCCATTTCTGCATGACTATTCTACTGTATCTCTGAAAAACATCTCATTGGCAACTCTAAATTGCCCCAACGTGTAAATGTGTGTGTGCCTTGTTGCGTCTTTACTCCCGCCTTGCTCAGGGTCCCCATAAAAGGCTCTGGATCCACCACAAGCGTAACCAGGATGGAGTAAAGATCATTAAATAAATGCTGTGCGATCGGGCACCAGAAAAGTATATATATTAGATTTTTGCATTAACCAGAACAGAACAACATGATGTCTTTTGTTTTATCTGGTAAAAGTACTGTCTTTTCTCCAGCAAATTCTGGTTGAATTTATATCTCATCTAATCAATTAATCACCTGATCAACTTAAATTCTATGACCACATAAATAAATCAAATGTACTTGTATATAAAACACTTGAGGCTCTTATTTCACAAAGTAGAAATTCAGAGACTATTGTGAGAGACCTGCAGTCACCCTGTGATCAAAGAGTGTTACAGTGAGATACAGCAAGGGATATGAATCATAGACAGGAAGTGCAAGACACGTAGCATGTGTTTAAGCCTTCGAGTGTTCAGAGTCTACACCAGGTATAAAAATCTGAAGTTTCCCAGGGTTGCGCCCAAAAGCAGACGTACCCTCGTTCAGGAGGTCGGTGATTTCTGCCTGGTACTTATTCCCCACTCTGATCTCTCCTTTATCAGCCAGGAGTGTTTTCTGCTGAGGGTCGTACACTAGAGAGTAGAAGAACGCATCCTGCAGACAAAACACAAAGTAGACAAAGACGGAGTCAGAGACCCAGACGCAAACAAAGCCGGCCTCTTGTACTGATAGAGGGGCTTTGTGGTGTTTGTGTGTATTTGGCCTGACAGTGAGTAGAGTCTCCAGTCTCCTCATTACTAAATGCGAGGAGAACATTTTGGGTCAACACGCTGAATTATTCATTAGGAAGCATGCTCTAAAACTAGAGCTCATATATACACACACACACACACACACCCAATAAGAGGATGCATATCTCTCTCCCTCTCTGTACTATGGGTTAAATTCACACTCTAAGCACCTCAGTACCAACGTACTGTACTCACCTCTCGGTCTAGGTAGGACTTCAGGGTTTCCGTTTCATTGAGAAGAGTCACGCAGCATTTTCCTCTGAACACAGTTACACACACGTTAAAATGGCTTGAGGCACATAACCACAAACAAGTCAGGTCAAAGGTTAAGGAGAAATACAAATTTTGTTTTGACAGTCAAATCATAGCAAAATGGACAAGAAAGACCTGGGACCTTGAGGGTATACTCTAAACAGATTTAGCATGCGACTTGTGTCTGAAACAGATGCTCAGGCTGCAGGAGATTATCAGTCCTAAAAGTATCAAAGCTCCTAATTACTGCAAATTAGGAAAGGACTGATCCTATTTTTGATATGATAATATCATTACAGCATTCTTCTACAGGCTGTTCTGTAAGCAATACCAGAGCTCTGAGTAACCACAGATACCTGATACTGCAAATTGAGCTGCCTCGCAACATACTCTAAATAAGGTGAAGCGTGTCGCTCAAACACTAAAAAAGGTTTCTGAATGCATAAGGTGTCCTTCCATTAAAATCACAGAGTATTGTAAGTGCAGAAATTCTTCATTCTTCATACATATTCAAGCAGTCAAGAAATTATCTGCTCGGAGGACAAACTCGAGTTTCTGTGTGGTTATGTCAACAGTCGTGTTGCCAGTTAATTCAAAAAGAGTGCAGCATTCCTCAGCAGGTATTACCGGAATCATGTTACCATGTTATCGGATTAACATCAGTTAGTAATGGATCGCAGTTGATCCGTGATCTGTACGGATTGCTCCCTTTAGCACATACTGTACGTGAACCAATAACTAACTGCAAAGTTTAATCATGATAAAAGTTTTACAGGCACTGCGTGGTGTTATATCTTGGCACATTCTTAAGCAAAAAAAAACCAAACCTTAAACACGTGATCTTTTTGTTTACTCATTCTCTCATGGACACTAATAAATTTGTATTATTTGTAGGTTCTCTTATTCAGGACAGAGTTGCCAGATTGCATCCGCAATATCCCCCCATGCAGTACTGAAAACCCATCCATTCAGATTTAAAAAACAAATAAAAAAACAAGTCAACAAATACATCTGCACTAGAACTTGTATTGTAGCCATGCACATAATTTGCTCCTAAAATAAACCAAATTTTCAACATCATGATACTAAAAAGTAGGGATGCACCGAAATGAAATTTCTGGGCCGAAAACGAAACCGAAATTTTTGGATGCACTTGGCCGAAAACCGATACCGAAACCGAAAATGGCTTCATTAAAAAACATGTTTAAAATATTTTCTTTTTGTTTGTATTAAAAGAACTACAAATTAATTAAAATTATTGCAACTTTGCTGTCCTCATCTGAAACTTTGAAGTGCTTCCAAACCGCCGACATACTCCGTGTTTGATGCGTAATGACAGCGCGAACGAGACGGGAGGATGGGAGAGGCGTCGCGACAATTTCGGCTTTTATTTTCGGCGCTTTCTTACGTTTCGGCCTAAACCAATAATGCTATTTCGGCCGAAAATTTTCGGCGGCCGAAATTTCGGTGCATCCCTACTAAAAAGTATGTTGAATTGTTACATAAATTGATAATTTTTTCATTTACTATTGCTCAAATGAAGGTGACCCTTCACATCCAGATTTTATTTAAATGTTGTTTTTATTTAGATTTCTGTGCTTTACTTTTTTAGTCTGCAAAATAAATTAATTAATTAAAAAAATTAATAAACAAACCAACGTATGGACCAAATGGATACGATTTTATTTTATTTAGTCGTAGCCAATTCCTCCCCGTCACTAGGGGGCTCCCACTTTAAGGCTACTACTACCATTCAGCCAGGAGGGCCGAAGACCATCACGTGTTTCCTCTGAACCGCGTGACGCCAGCCGACCGCATCTTTTTGAACTGCTTGCTCACGCATTGTTAGGGGCTGAGTTACACACTCGGAGGAAGGCGCTAGCTGCTCCCTCCGCGTGCGCGATCTCACAGACGCCCCGGATTGGCTGTAGAGCCGTGATTAATGTGGGAGCACAAAGTACCTCTCATCCCTCCCCCCCTGAGAGAGCTCGGCCAATCAGCTCTCTCTAGGCCTCCGGCTGTGAGAGGTAACAGCATCACCAGGGGATCGAACCAGCGATCCCCGGATGATAGGGCGAGCACTTTCGCGCAGTGCAGTTGACAAAAGGATTATATATAATACTACACACAGCATCATGTAGCAAAAGCAACTAGGTTTTTTTTTTATTATTTATTTATTTATTTGTTATTGTGTCATGGAAAACCTAAAATTTGGAAGTGTCATAGTGTCATATCATTAAAAAAAAACGGTGTCAGATCATTAAAATTATTTTATAAAATGTATTAAATTTGTGGGCTGAAAAGAAGCGTAGTGACTTCAAACAAGATGATACTAGATGAGTAACACTTTTGGTAATTTTGTCAATTCCAGAAAACACATACACAGCAGTCAAGCCTACTCATATTCATCCTTCTGGTGATTCCTTCGGTGAGATTACATAAAGTAATTAATAACACAAAACACTACCACAATTTCTACATATTCATATTATTCCATTATTTTTATTATTTCTTTTACCAATATAATGTTCATTCATGCTCTTCCCATGGAAGCTGTGTTTTATTGTTAGCTAATCCTGTAAAACAGACGTCCAGATGCTGTGCATGTTTCAATTACTTTTTCCTCTCATTACACACAGCAAGTTATACTCGAGTACCTTCACTGCAGTACTTAAAATAGGACTGGTATTGATAAACAGCCAGGAGCGAATCCAAGGCCTGGAGACTTTCCAGTTAGCGCACATTCCTCAGCTGTAGAGAAGTGAGAGGGATTCAAATCATGCCTACCAGGTCTACAGCGTGAAGACACACATTTATAAGATCCTGAGAACATCTTTATGCATTCAGCGTTTCAGCACTTTAATTCCAGGATCGTACTACCAGGCCGAGTTTTCTCCAGAGCCCTGATTCAATCAGCGCCGGTAATGTCATCTCCACTCAAACACTGTTTACACTCGAGGATTCCTCATACAGCTTTTGACGGGTCACAAAATAATGATGCGTCTCAGACACACAATGTCGGCCAAACGGCCATCCTTAGAGTATTCCACTTACATCACAGTTCAAGCCAAGAGATGCGACAGTGGTCAAATTGTTTCACCCTATACTTATGGAAAAGTTGTCCGAGATGGTGCACAGAAACACACACACAAACAAAAACCAGGGTTTTTTTTTTTACCTGATGTGTGTAGCAGGCAGAGACTCCAGTTGTCTGGAGAGGAAGAGCTCTCTGTGTCTCAGCTGGTGCTTCTGTTTCTCTGGCAGGTCCAGCATCTCAGAATTCTCCATTTCTTCCTCCAGCTCTCCTGTGGGTCAAAGGTCAAAATACGTTCCATCAGCCATCAGAAAAAGTGAATAAATTGTGGCTGAATTGTGACTACAGGTTTGTGAAATAAAGTAGGCTGAATATTTTGCAAGGTGTGAAACATGTCGTCCATTTCTAAATGAAGCGTCCTGGAAATCAGATTGCTAAAGCGTACTTGTACATCTCACAGCCACATCAACAAGTCAGAGTTGAAATGCTGACCCACTCTGGTATACATTTCTGCATAGCACAAGAGATCCTAACTAAAATACGTTGGGATTTATTTATCGGATTTATTTTAAATATTTATAAACCAACATAGCCCTGAGCAAACTCTACATTCTTAAGAAATTCACAGACTTGCCGGACTCACAAATCCAACTGCATACGATACGCTTCACCTGTACTACCAAACCTTGTGTGTGTACGAATTAAGGAGTAGCTCACCAGTACTTTAGTTTATACGGACAATCATTCTTAGAGATTCCAAGCTAATTGTTTCCTTGGACGTCAATCTGATAAGATGTGTGTTTACATCCACGTGGCCTTTAATCAGAATATAACTGACGTGTAAAGAGCTTCTGCCCTGCAAAAAGCGTTTGAGCTGAACAGAAATAATAGAAGTAGAAGTTCTGCGTTCTGATTGGCTTAAAGCTCCCTGCAAAGTATACTTCAAAGGGGATTCAGCCATGTTAAGTGTGAGTCCAAACGACAGGGAGTTGGGCCGGGAATCAACAGGGGCCACCCGAATCCATATTATTACCTTATCTAGGTCCAGATTTGATTTGCAATATGGTTGTACAAGTATCACGGTTTTAAAAACATCCAACTCAATGTTAAATTTTTCCCCCTCCAATTTCGTTAAGATCCTAAAGAAAGCAAATAATTTGCTCCAATCACACAAAAGAATCTTAATACATTACTGAATCGAGTTTCTCTATTCTCTAGTAGGGAGCAAAAGGGAACTGTAAACGGTGTAGAAAACAAGTAAACAATGGGGCATCACTTCGCTAGAAATCCCATCAGAGCAACAGGCAGGCCCTCCGAGTGGCGCAGTGGTAATCATCCGCAGATCGCTGGTTCGAACCCCGGAGGCACAGAGAGAGCAGATTGGCTGAGCTCTCTCAGGGGGGAGGGATGAGAGGTACTCGCGCTCCCACATTAATTACGGCTCTACAACCAATCAGGAGCGTCTGTGAGCTCAAGCACGCGGAAGGAGCAGCTAGGGCTGAGTGTGTTACTCCGCCCCCCTGATGGTGCATGAGCAAGCAGTTCGAAAAAGTGTGGTCGGCTGACGTCACGTGGTTTGGAGGAAACATATGATAGTTTTCGGCTCTACCGGCTGAGTGGTAGTGGTAGCAGCCTTAATGTGGGAGCCCCCTAGTGAAGGGGAGGAATTGGCTACAACTAAATTAGGGGAGAAAATTGAAAGAAAAAAAAAAAAAAAAAAAAAAAAGAGCAACAGGCAGGCGAGGTGCGTATGTTACCAGGGTAACTCATGGGGGAAGTGACATCTACGCTTGTGACGTTGCACTGTTTTTCGAATGGTGGTATTCTGTCGAGAGAAATTCCCTTAACCGAGATTCCCTGCACAGCGAGCACCCTTTAAAGTACACTGTGGAATAGAACACAGCCTCCTTTTCAACTTTAAGCTTCTCGTTTTGCCTTTCTGATCAATCCTGTGTTCTGCGTTAACTGGTTACAAGAATTCAGTCTCTTCAATGATTGGAGAGATGTTTTACTAGGTATGAGATGGTGAACCAATCAGTGCTTTAGGATTGCCGCTGCTTCTTGTTTTGAGTTGTAACTTTGCCCCCTGCGGAATTCCCCGCTCAGAGTTGGCTGAGGATAAGCGGTTGAAGATGGATGGATGGATAGATGAATGGATGGTCTGAGAGGACCTCAGACAGTCAATATTAGCTTCACTGAATAGAAATAAACCATGCAATGCCCAAGAAAAGAAATTCTACTTAAACTCAATATGATTTAAATCTCTAGCCGTCATCATACCAAAAATGATAATTTTCCCTTAACAGCACATCCCTAAATGTTTCATTCCCCTTATTTCATAGTTATTTGAGAGTGAACAATTTTACACTCAGTCCCAAAGTTAGTTTTAGTTATCCCATACATTAGAGCAGTTATAAACATGTGCTTCCTCTCCAGTCTGTCTTTACAGCTCTCTTGAAGTTAAGAGTCATCTCACTGACATATTGAAAATCCCTCAGTGCTTAAGACTTTCCCATGGAAGATGAGGTAAAGGTACAGCCTTTACCAATCTCCGACACTGTTTACCAGAACCATAGACAGTCTGACTGACGTGTTTTGTTCAGACCAATGAGGCATCTAGGTTGCTTAGATCTATGCTTGCGAAAAGAAAATACCTTAAATCAAATCAGTTCAACATAAAAAAGGATGGGGAATAAGAAAGTAAAAAATTGTAGCATGAAAAAGGAAACGAAATGAAATCAGAGTGTGTTAATAAAGTCCCGCCCCCTCACATAATTCACATCGGGGTACTTAATCTCTGTTCCCCAGTAATCCATTTTTAGAGGAGCAGAAAGGAAATTCTCTCTCTCAAAAAAAATTCTACATGTATGTGGTAAATGGACTGATGGGGCTGAGTGGAAAGGAGGGGAGGCAGAGTGAGAATGAGGAGGAGGAGGAGGAAGAGGAGCCAGTGAGTGTGCTCCAATTCATCTAAAGTTTCATTAGAGAGACAGACAGAGAGCAAGAGAAAGACAGAAAGACAGACGGGATGAATGAGCTAGGAGAGAAGAACAAAAGCAATCAAGGGATTTTCAAGAAGACGACGAAGGGGGGAAAAAGCGCCGAAATCAATACACATTCCCTCCTCTTCCTCAGCCACACTAGTATTCCGAGCACACACACTCACCATGCTGTTTGTATCTCACACCTTCAGTTTCATCTTCATTTGCACAACACACAAAATGCATACACTCGACACAGAAATAGACGGGTTGCTGTTCTGGTTCTAATGTTGTTATAATAGAGACTGGAGTTCTGATGTGAACTATAGAGAAGCAGGGGTTAAAAAAAGAGAAAAAGGAAAACCATGAGAGCCACATGGCTATGAACAGCCCTCTGCATTCTCGAGAGAGCCAGCATGATGAGAGGAACTCACTACAGCCTCGATCCTAAGAGAGGGGGAGAAAGAGAGAGAGGCATATAGCAAGAGAAAACCGAGAGCAAAATACCCCAAAAAGAAAAAAGAGAGAGAGAGAGAGAGAGAGAGAAAACGAGAGATACAGAGAACGAGGAACCTGAAAAGGCAGCAAGAATGAAAGCAAGATAGAGAGAAAGAAGCAGCATGAGGAGGGCATATAGCAAGAGAGACAGACAGCAAGAGAAAAAGAGAGATGTACAAAAAAAAGGAGAGACTGAAAAAAGCACAATTGAGAGGAAGATAGAGAGAAAGACAGGTTTGGAGTGAGAGCAAGAGAGACAGTGTGTGTATGTGTGGAGTGTGAGAGAGAGAGAGAGAGAGAGAGAATATGAGAGAGAGAGAACAGAACACCGCAACCAATCTACTGGCACTGCACCCAGCCTATACTCTCCACAAATTGCCTCTCCATCTCACCTGTCCCAAGCAATTATCAATTATTGATGAATGAGTTGCTTTACCAAGCAGCGTGAGGAGGAAGAGGATGGGAGAGGAAGAGGCGTCTACACCCCCACTCAGAAAGGAGGAATGAAAGCTCTGGAGACACTGTGTAAAAGAACGGACTCGAGTTTCCGTTGCACTTGCCAGACAGCTATACGCTAGTGTACTATGAACCAGATCATCTGTATAGGACCTCCATAATTGGACATCCTCCCTGACAGAGAGAGAGAGAGGATGTGGTCGTGTCTCTCTCGCTCTCTCTGTCTCATTCAAGCACTGTAGTTCATGATTATTGAACCCACGTTTGTCAAAAAGGCGGAGTGTGCCTGAGGAACTGGAACCTGGCAGGAGTTTTAACTCTACTCACTACCAAACTTACGTCTTAAACTGTGTACCATAACCTCACACGCCTTTTCCTATCTAGAGCATGCAAAAGATATGTATATATCTTTCAGTGGATTGGTACAAGAGGTGTTACAGCATTAATTCCTTACTATGTAATCTCATATATAGGGTCAATGAAGCATAATTGCTACTGTAGATCTGTGATTTTTAATTTTATTTTATTTAAATCACAACTCTTCGTCTTAAACCTGTTGTATTGATAATTGAGTTCCTGTAATTATTAACTGGTTTAATTGGCCTCATTAATGAAATGGGTTTAATCCAAATCTCAAAAACAAGTTAAAAAAAAAAAAAAAAAAGATCTAAAATCTAAACAAGATCTAAACAAAA
Organism: Clarias gariepinus; assembly: GCF_024256425.1. Classification (NCBI taxonomy): domain Eukaryota; kingdom Metazoa; phylum Chordata; class Actinopteri; order Siluriformes; family Clariidae; genus Clarias; species Clarias gariepinus. Next base: position 20,041,742 of record NC_071112.1, read on the forward strand.
TCTAAATAATCCTAACTTTTATAATTTTTAGCTTCAGGGATAAAAAGGACACCCTGGATCTATCGCGGGGCACACACATACATACATACACGCACTTACACACTCATTTACACACCACGGGAAATCTGGGAACACCAATTAGCCTAATCTGCATGTCTTTGAACTGTGGGAGGAAACGGGAGTACCTGGCAGAAACCCACCAAGCACGGGAAGAACATGCAAACTCCATGCACACAGACACAAGGCGGGAATCGACCCTAAAGGTGGAAGACTACAGTACTAATCACTACACCACCCACAAGAGAGATAACAGGAAAAAATACGTAGAGGGGAAAAACCTTTTGGGGAGATGGTGCGAGTATGTCCGGATCAATGCAAGTCATTGCAACAAGTATTTTTCTCTTCCAGTTTTTCTTTTTTTTGTAAATTAAATTACAAAACTATTCCCAAGACATTGTGTGAGGTAAAGAAATCCCGCCTTCTTTATGATTGGTTAAAAATAATGCAGTCTCATCTGCGAATGGTAAGAAACCTAGAGCATGAGGCTAGGATTCATATTGTGTTTCTAGCAAAGTTTGGCACAATATTTGTAAATAAATAAATAAAGTAACTATTGCAAAAGCAAAAATTTTTAAGCACGGTTTAAAAGCCCCTCAAGTCGCTCGGGGTTTTGCGAGATCTTGCAATAAAAATCTCTCCTTATATAAATATAAATGTCCCCTCATACGCATACGCAAGCAGTTATGTATAATAAGATTATTATTAATAATAATAATATAGAAAATATAATGTGCTGAGGGGGATCATGACTGCAAAGAGTCTAAAAACCAGACCTTGAACAGAAGGCTATAAAAATGTGATTTATCACACATGTCTTCTCTCTTGTTTGGTTTAAATCGAGTAGCCATAAAAGAAGTAACCCACTTTATCGACCATGTAACAGTGATAAACGTAACACGGTTTCCTTTTTCTAAACAGGGTTTTGTTTTAGTTTTTTTTACTAATGAAGACTTAAATCTGTAAATAAAGGAAACATTCTAGTGTTTCCACTTTAACAGTTTAACTAAACTTTCCTGCAATGTGGCTGGAGTGACTTATTTATGGCAATTTCATATTAAATATGAATGTTTAACTGTAACAAACCTCATGTACCAACACAACTAAAAATTATGTACTGATCTTTTTAATCCCAAAAGGCCTGGTCCATCAAAGTTACTTCAAAAACTTAATGGAGCTTAAATCTTGATGTACAAAGCATTTCTATATGTCCCTCTGGGTAACAATGTTTGCCAAATGCTGGAGATGTAAACGTAATACAGGGCAAGTTGGTTCATGTGTCTGCCTTATCGCAGTCTTTAATTATACCACATCCCACTGCTTCTCCATTTGGGTGTTTTCTCTTTAATCTTCCTCAGATGAGACAGCAGAGAGAATCTCAGTTCAAGCTTACAGTACCAATGTTTTATCCAAACCAAAATAAAATATCTACCTTCACCTACTCCGTGATGTTTACTTTATGCCTCGTGTTTTAGTTGGCTCTTAAAATTAAACTGAGTTTGTTAACAAGCTGAGAAATGAAATCTCATCATCATCATTTGTGATAAGTCCACGGTAAGCCACCACTAGAGAGAGCTGTATACATTACACTCATATATGCATCGCTATTGCCGCTTAGACAATGCTCAAGTGTTATTGAAGGATGGCAGAAAGAGCGGAAACCACCCTTTTATATGCAACTAATAGGGTCTATAGTATGTCAAAATATAAGAAGTGTTCAAGTCAAAGTGGGACTGGATGACATTTCTCATGACTGAAGGCATAAAATCAGTAGACATGCACAAAAGACAATAAGAACAGTACGGCGATGAGACTTTTAGATGAAAATCTTCAAGTATTTGAATAGTGGAAGCATTTTAAAGGAGGCTGTATGTCCGTGAATGATGATCCCAGCGGATGTGGCTTGGCGTTCACTTCAGTCACTCAGCAATCAGCGAACCCCTGATCCTTGGAAATCCATGGGACACTTGTCACATAACTTGTGGAAGACACACATCTGTCTGTGGGAACACAGTCATTCACAAACACCACTTACACATTACAGGAACTCAACAGGAATCTCTCTTTCTGCCTCCACACACACACTCGTGTGCAAACACTCTGCTAGAAGTTATTGCCAAATCCCCCCCTTAAAGTGCTGACCCCACTCCAAGCTATGTCTACCTGTTTGGGTCATTAAAGGAGTTCCTGGGAGGCCAGCGTTTCAGATGTGAAGCAGGCAGTCCGATTGTGGCTTTTGGGTACTGAGGAAATTTTATTTAGATAATATTTGTTCTGTTTTTCTGCACAATCAAAAGTTCTGGTTTGTCTTGAACGCCTCTCGTAGTAAGCAAATAGAAGATATATTAGTACTGATATTAGTACTCTAATAATTGAGTAGCATAGTTGACTAATATCTTGACCAGTCATTACTGTGGAGAGGCAATGATGAGGAGGCCATGACTGTAGTCAGCATTTTAATTTATCCCAATCGTGTTCAAAGGGGTGGAGGTCAGGGCTCTGTGCAGGACACTCAAACTCTTCCACTGGCAACCCATGTCTTCAGGTGTAGAGAAACTATAATGCAGCAGCATACAAAAACTTCATAAACGACTGTGAGCTACAACGTTGTAGCAGTACCATTTGTCTTTTCACTGCAGTGCTGAGCTTTTTTTTTTAAATTATGAATTAAAGGAGGATTTCATAGTGATTTCATTTCATGCAGGTCCATGTTCTATGTACGTCAGCTATCAGCTGTAATCTCTGCGGTAATGTAAACGTGATGCAAAAGAGTGGCTCCACAGTTGGCCCTTGCTGGCATTAGTCCTTCAGTGTGGCTGCGATTTGCCAGGGTCATGTGAAGGAGAAATCCTGCAGCTGAGGTCGTCCTGACCTGGAGAGTCCAACACCCTTGAGACGTAATATATTCACCTGTTCCGAAGAGGTGTGTCAGACAAACACAAAGAGACACAGGTACACACTCTCATTCTGCCCTGACTTTATTCCCTATTCTTTCTTGAAAGCAGGTTAATCGCAAGTCTGCCTCCTTCACGAGCAAAACGCACGAGCTGGAGTTTAGACACAGTGGGCGAGGAGATTACAGGGAGTGGTCAGTTCAGTTCAGGGTCAAGTCCCTCTCTCTTTGTGCCTCTACACACACTCGTGTGCAAACACGGCCACTGCACAGCTCCCTAGCTTCAGGCTTTGGCGAGGAGGAGCCAGCATCACAGAGAACAAAATATTTAATCTGTGAGTCATCCAAGAGTGTGTGCACGTACACTGAGTCAGACTGCTGAAAATATAGAGCCAATAGTTCCAGCTCTCACATGTAGAGGAATTCAAACTCCCTTAGTGCCCATTCACACCGGAGGAACTCCATCACTCTGCTTCTCACGCCCTTAGCCTCTTATCTTCACCATCTTTTCTCCAAACCTGTTCTCTTGTTCCTACTCTGTGACTCACCTCAGGTCCCTTTTCAGTTCTTTACTCCCCTTTTTCTCTTTGCCTTTCTTCAGAGCAGAGTCAGGATGTAGCCCACACCCATGTGGTCCACACTCGCTCCTGCCATGCATTTTTCACATATTGCAAATGTCTGAACGTCCACGGAGAGACTGCTGGCTCTGCAGAGAGGCCCACAATCCACGAACCCACACACACACACAGCTTACACCCCACCCCCACCAAGTTCCTAACTGTGTCTGTGTGGTCTGTGTGAACAAACAGTCCCACTGCTCATGATTAAACCTTTGTGCATTGTGGGCTACTTTCATACGTGCATACTCGCTCACTCGTACTCTGTACTAGATATAGTACTTTATATATATATATATATATATATATATATATATATATATATATATATATATATATATATATATATATATATATATATACACACACACACACACTTTTTACATTTAACCACCAATACCCTACTTTCACACCAGCAGTGCTGACAGCAGCTTACACCACACCTTAGCCGCTCCACATGTATGAAGCACCCGAACATGCTTGTTGATTCAATCGTACGGCAGTCATTTTGGAGGCCGACTCCGCTTACAGCAGGAAAGACTGGATATCCTTAATCACAGCTCCAATTATTCCATTTCGGAACGACAGCTTACACCATTCAAGTCTTCACAACAGAAACAAGGCTACGCAGCCGTGTAAGAAGTAAACACACGTTTTAGAGGAAAAGAGATAGGAATCTTGAACACCCCCTTTTCACATGTCTTTAACAGGATTACGTGGGGTGTTCAAGGCCACTCAAGTAATTTTTGATTGGGAGAAATGAAACACAGTTATGAAAATAAAAACCTCCCTTTATTTTACACTCATCTCAGCATTTCACCAGTGCTTCAATACGATCAAGGTAGAAAGTTTTTCCCAGTACGCCACAATTGAACTGCCCGCTTTACGTCTGAAATGCTGGCCTCCCAGGAACTCGACTAATGGCCCAAACATGTGGAAATCACTTGGAGCAAGGTCAGGACTGTATAGGGGATGTTGGAGCAACTGCCAGCCGAGTTCCTGTAATATGCAAGTGATGTTTGTGAATAATTGTCTAATTTCCATAGACAGATGTGTCTCTTCTGCAAGAGTGACATCTATTCATTTTTACGGATCAGGCGTTCCACTTGTGGAACAACTACAGTGGGGTTCGAACCACCACGACCGGGATGGTCATTCACGGACAAATGACCTTTTTTTAAAACGTTTGCACCGTTTAGATGTTTTACTGCAGATAATAGTCTCATCTCCGAACTGGTCTTGGATCTTCTGTAAACGTCAAACAGTTTTACACCTTAATTCATGGGGAAATCATCACAAGTCTCGGTTTGACTTAAACTCCCCTTGTATAGGCTAATTTAAAGAAACGTGTAAAACACCAACTGAGTGATGACCCAGGGCTTCAGAAAAACATCTGTGTTGTCAGAAAAAAACCTTTAAGCTGCTAAAGGAAAGTTATCAAAGTATTAATAATGAATTAATAGGTAAACCTACATGCCCAAAAACTTAAGAAATGTACATGTATATACATTTTATTATTAAAAAGAAGAAATGAGCAAAAATTAAATGTTTCGACCAAAAACTAAAATAGTGCTTTACTCAACAGTTCTGTGCTGAAAACAGTGCTGGGTGTTTTGCCATAAAAAGAAAAAAAAAAAAAAAATTCAGACTACATTCTCAACTTCCAAATGATACAAATGTGAACTGTGTAGTCAGCAGTTTGGAAGTGATGCAATGACGAGCCTTGGCAGTGAAGCATCGCTTCCTGAAGATGATCTCCACAATCAATTCTATCTACACACACACAAAGACAATACATAATGATCCTTATGGAAAAAATATTTAAAAAGAAGCTTATACGTCAACGTTGTTGAATTTTTATTTATTTATTTTTTAACTGGGACTAGTCAGAAGGTGTGGATTTAATTTGTATAACAGTAGCATGGACAGCAGCTGCAAACAGCTGCCCTACATAATCTAACAACGATTAAGATGTACAGTATGTAAGGTGTCTCCATCAGGTGTGTTTTCCACCAAAGAAGGATTTCTTGGGAACATAAAAGCTGTGTTTATTTCTCTAATTACCTTAACAGCTTTAATACTGTAAGTAATAACCTGTCTTATCTTGCCATGTAGATCTTCCGCAGCATTAAATGTTAATAAAATGTAATTAGAAACCGCATTCTCTGGCAAATCGCTGTGGTACAAGTGGAACAAAACACTTTGCAACATGATATGATTAAAGAAATCCTAAACAAAATCCACTTTCCATTATGAATAATTTTCCTAGAATAGCATGCCTCATTCCGTTTTAAAAACTGCTAGTTTTACTGCTAGGTTTTAAAAACTTACTAACTAAACTCTGATTTTCCCCCTTATCGTGGTTTATTTAAGCATGTCTGAACATGGCAACCAAACGAGACTTTTTCTGGATGTGGGCTTGGTCGGGTCCCAAACAAGTTTGGAGCAGTTAGTTGTAGCGGGAATGTGATCCGACCTCGATCCAGACAAACTACAAGCAGCGCTCTGCACATCTGAGCCAGGTGCAAACTCTGTGTTTGCATGTGTACCGGACACATCTGTACATACACGGTAGGCTGCAATGTGAAACGATGTTGCATTATATGCCTGTTCGTTACTTACGCGCATGTTTGTCTGCTAGGGCAACAAGTGTAGCGGAGATGTCTCTGCGTCTGTAGAAGCACACCACTTTGGCCTCCACGTTTCCATTCGCCGTCTGCAAATTAGCATGAAAAGCTTCATAATTCAGAAAAAGGCCGAACATGCAGGTGAGGATTGAAACAGAATGACAGATTTAGACCTCTCCTATTCCCTGTACGCTGAAAAAAGGAATGCAGCTACACTAAACAAAGAAAGAGAAGATGTGTCAAGAAAAAAGGGAGTACAAGAATGAAAGCTGTGAGAACGGATAGTTGCGAACATTGAGGTTGGCAGTTGAGACAGACAGTCAGACAGCGCATAAAACATTCAGCAAATATCTTGCGGAAGAATTGGCAACATCAGCTCTGAAGGACACAATGATGGACTTTCACTCACCTTGTTGAGCTCCTCTATTCTCCTGATGAGCAGTGGGTTACTGGAGGAGTTCTCAAAGTAAACATAATCTGCGAATGGGGAAAAAAAAAGAGAGAAAAAGTGAGAACAGTCGTCAGTGTTGGCATGGGCAAGACGTCAGCACCAGGCGTCCTCTCCTCCTAAGGGCTTTGGGCCATTTGTTGCACCAGTGAACTACATTTGTTCGTATGCTCATACAACAAATATGAACTTTAACACAATGTTTAGATTTATTGGATATTTCTATTAATTTCACATTTCAGGAGATCCAATCTACTGACCATCTCCTCCATCTACCCATATGTGAAGTGTAAAAAGTTAAAAAAATAAAATAAAAAGTTGGGCCTCTGAGAGGCGCAGTGGTAATGTGCTCGCCCTATCATCCAGAAATCGCTGGTTCGATCCCCGGGTGATGCTGTTACTTCTCACAGCCGGAGGCCTAGAGAGAGTTGATTGGCCGAGCTCTCTCAGAGGGGAGGGATGGGAGGTACTACATTAATCACGGCTCCACTACTACTAACTAATCAGGGGCGTCTGGGAGCTCACGCTAGCGGAAGGAGCGGCTAGCGCTTGTCTCCGAGTGTGTTACTCCGCCCCCAACGGTGCGCAAGCAAGCAGTTCGAAAAGATGCGGTTGGCTGGCGTCACGCGGTTCAGAGGAAACACGCGATAGTCTTCGGCCCTCCCGGCTGAATGGTAGTAGTAGCCTTAATGTGGAAGCCCCCTCCGATTGTACACGGAGTTTGCGAAGTACACGCTTTGCGAGTGGTCCGCAAGACAAGCAAAGACTTTTAATAAATTTTGACGTGGAAAACAAACAAGTCTTGGTTTACGAGTACCAAGTATCACGTGTCACGCATGCGATTCTTGTTTTGATGCTAAGCGTCACGCGATCACAACTGAGCAGACGGTTTTTCTCTCTTCTGCTGCAAAATTGTGCAATCGTCTCCCCTGCTGGGTCTTAGTGCGCATCTCTTACTGTTATAATTAATATCCATGCACACGTGTACTGTTTACTGTAACACTGTGACCATGTGTGTGTGTACAACATTTTATTTTGTATTTGTATGTATGTGTATATAGCGGGTGTGTTAAAGCAAAAGAAAGTCTCATTAGAGACGTTAAAAAAAAAAATTCTCTCTGGTCAAGGCTCAGCCTGCTCTTTGTGTCTGACTCCTCCTACTTTCGCCCTCACAGACACACACACACTCTTTCTCTCTGCTCTACACAAAAACACTGCTCGGTCACAATTCAAAGGTAAAGTGCAGGTTAATTTGTTTTATTTTTACTTTAGAGAAGTGACTCCCTTAGTGTGTCACTCAATCAAGTGTCAGAGATTTCTTGTTCATTTATTTTTAAAACAGTGTTTCCATTGTGTGCGCCCGCGTGTGTGAAAAGAGTGGAGGAATGGTAACTGAAAGATGAGAAGAGGGAGAGGGGAGCTTACTTTAGATTCACACGCACACACACACAAACACAGCACCTGCGTGCACAAATGGAAACTTTTCGGTCGGGATTTATTTTTACTTTTTTTTTTTTTTTTTTTTTTTTTTAAAGGTAAAGTGCAGGTTCATTTGTTTTTATTTTTTAGGCTGTGGAACAAATATTTGTTTCCACTATTTTTTATGGGGAAATTCCTTTTGGTTTACGAGTGTTTTGGAATACGAGCCTGCTTACGGAATAAATTAGGCTCATAATCCAAGTCCCACTGTAATAACAATAAAAAAAAATACTAGTTAAATCTGTAAATCAAGTAAATCAGCACCTGTGAGGATTAACTTTGTTTTTTTTTAAGACAAGCCCATTCACTGAGAGAAACTATTTCTCTCCAGAGCATGTGCGACCATCAGTATGCCCTTCTTATCCTTTCTAGGTCAGCTGGCATCCGGTGCATTTACTGCCTCTCAGTACACCGCGAGACGGAACTGTCCGCTACTACTAAAGCTAATCGATCATAGAGGTCATCATTCTTCCAAACATTTGTCATAAGTTTTTGCATGATGGCAGTCTAGTCCTTTATTTAACTTGGTACTGGAATTATGTTTACTCAAAAACTTACTGTATGCAGCCAAGGACACCTGTCTAATCACTTTCTAATGAACCACCTACTTGTCATGAATAATATAATATAAATATATTACATCTATTGTAAAATATGTGTTTGACTATAGAACCTCCTATATCATGTTAATAGTATATTGCAAACTGACTACAACTACATAGTATAACACATAATAAATGAACCGAACACATTTAATCTGTAATATCTGTGCAACAATGGTCAGATTCTAGCCAGTTTTAATTCACGTCCCCATTCCTCTTTCAGTTTCTCCCTCAATCCTTATCCTTATTATTGCCTTTGGCTTGACTCCAGGCCAGTGGGTTGGTGTGCAGGCTTATGGCTCAGTGGGACGCCCCTGTAGCCTCAGACTCTGTGCGAGTTCTGGGTGTAAACTTGCTAATGTCGGGGCCTCTGGCACACTACACCCCACACACACTGTTATAAACACTCCTGAGTTGTAACTCTTACTACACCAAAAGAAAAAGTAAGGAAGCCAAGGACTAAACACAGTCTGGATGATTGACCTTTTTGTTCTTTCACAGAGTAAACCCCCAACACAATAAACCAGACCTATAGCTAAATTTGCATCATGCAAAAGCAGACAAATCAGTAACCAGCGCGCCGAGGACACGCTGACTGTGTCTGAGTTTTCAGCTTTTCAATTCGAAGCTTCTCAGCAGGCTAATAGGTTAAAGTAGGCTGCAAATGTACAGTAGATGCAGCAGAGTAGTCTTTCCATTTACTCAAAAAAAAGAAGAAAGGCAAAAAAATAAAATCCTGCAAATTTACATTTAGGCATTTGGCAGACGCTTTTATCCAAAGCAACTTACATTTTTTTTTAATTCATTACACATCTGAGCAGTTGAGGGTTAAGGGCCTTGCTCAAGGGCCCAACAGTGGTAAGTTGGTGGTTGTGGGGTTTGAACCTGGGATCTTCCGAACCGTAGTCCAATGCCTTAACCACTGAGCTACCCCTGGCCCCTAGTCAAATTTCTATTTGACTTTTTTGTTTGACGTTCAAACAAAAGCTACTCGAGTTACCTTATATATTTTATGGTACTGCAATGTACATTTATCCTGCAATCTCATCATATTACTGCTATTAAATTGCCTTAGCCAATAGTTTTTAGACTAATCAAATAGGTTTCTAAAACGTGTACCCGTGCATGCGTGTTGCCGTTTCACTGAGCTTGTGGGCTGCTAAAGAATCTCTGATTTTCTCACCCATGTAAGGTGAAACCTTGGCATAATGCCGTCACTGGTGTACCTCACAAACTTGTGACTTTACTGCAGTAATGTGGACTGATGACCCAAACTAAACAAAACTAAATTTTACCCTCACTAGTAAAATGGGGAATTGTGTGTGTGGTTGGTTCAGTGCTGGGTTTCTCGCCTGGCATGAGGAAGTTCACATCTCAACCACTGCACTATACCCAATGCCTTGAGCGGCAGGGCAGCCTCAGCGATGGTCACAATAATCCCTGAATAAAGTGAGAGGGGCGAGTCTGGAAAGGCATCTGGTGTAAAAATATGTCAAAATCAAACTTTGCGACCGAACCAACATAGCGACCCCTAAGGAGAGCAGCTAAAAAAAAAAAGAAACATACAGACACGTTCATACTCGGCTGCGTCCCAAACCAATTATGTGCCTAAACAACAGAGTCTAGCACCGTTCACTTAATTCATACGTATATTACTACAGTGACTCCAAAGTTTCATTTATAACAGTTTAAAGCAGATTATTTGGCAAGTTTGATTAAAATTCTAACAAATTGTGACAAAAAGTTCTACTTTAATTGGGATGTTTATAAAAAATCATGATGCGTATTACAATCAATCGCAATACAAATCTAATTAGAACCTAGGTATCCTGATAACAGGATTGTTGATTCCCATCCCGACATGTGGTATGCCATCCAAAGATAACGAACATGTTGATCCATTACTGTTATTGAGGACCAGGTGAAGGAGTAAAACATTTGGCTGCTCCACTAATCTCACAGAACATCGCTGTGTTGGTTTGCGTCTCTCAGCATCGGCGATGGGTCTGTGCACTAGTGATGGGTCGTTCATGAACGATTCGTTCTTTTTGAACATGACTCAGATGAACAAGTCGTCTCGGAAAGTGATTTGTTCAAAGCATCGCACAACCGCCATATGTTATATACAGGAAACAGTATTGAACGATTTTCAGCAATAAGTCTTCAAATCTCGAGTCGTTTGTTCTTTTAACACATGTCTCCCATAGCTGCTATGCAGTGCAGTACACAGGAAACAGTATTGAACGATTGTGCTAGTGGGTCTTCGAGTCCCCAGTCATTTGTTCTTCTGACACGTGACTCCCATAGACGCTATGCAGAGTACACAGGAAACAAAATTGAACGATTCTCAGCAATGAGTCTTCAAGTATCGAGTCGTTCGTTCTTTTGACACGTGACTCCCATAGACGCTATGCGGTGCAATAGATTCAAAAGAACAAACGACTCTGTGTCTGTGAATGCGTGTGTGTATTTGGAAGACGGCCTGAGTGAATCAATTTCCTGAGCCAAATAAATAAGACTTTACCCATTTTAGATAATAAAATAATAGGAAATTAGGTTGTATGTGCTGGCCATTAATGATTAGGGATGGGAAACACCAGGGACCGCCTGACGCAATATAACGATACCGAGATGTCAGTTCACTTTGCATTGCTATTCTGCTAGCATCATGCTTTTAGAAATATTCCAATTGCATTCGATTTGTAAAGTGCTCTCCCTATTATTTGGAGATCGCGAGTTCGAATCCCGGGTAATGCTGTAGCCTCCTGCAGCCGGGGGCCTAGAGAGAGTTCAGAGTGAAGGTATGGGCAGCACTTAGCGCTCTCACATCAGTTGCGGCTCTAGAGCCAATCATGGCGTCTTTGAACTCATGCAAGCGGAAGGAATGGACAGCACTGTCCTCCTAATGTGTTGCGCTGCCCCCAACGGTGTGCGGGCAGTTTAAAAAAAAAATTGGTGGCAGATAAACATTAAACCGATTTTTTCAAACCAACATAATATGTTATAATGTAAGGGATTTAAAGGGTAGTGGAAAAAAATAAAATTAAAATAATTATAATAAAATAAATAAAATCACATTATAACATGGTCTTGGCCAGAAGAACAAGGTTCCTTAGGTGCACTTTTGCTAAAAATTGTAAAGGTTTTTCTTGTTTCGTCTTGCAGATAATTTTTTTTTTTTATTTTGCTCTGGCGGAAATTGTAACCCTGACTGGCAGTAGTAGCCTTAATGTGGGAGTGTCCTGATTATGGTTGGGAATTGGACTATATATATATATATATATATATATATATATATATATATATATATATATATAAATTTTTTTTTTTTTCAATCTATAGTTCATGGTTTTGATGTGCTCAAGCACTTAACTGCAAAATTTAAATTTACAGAATCTGGCAGACGACCTTATCCAGTGAGACTTACATTTTTCTCTCATTATACATCAGAGACATGTTTATGGGCAACTCGGTGGTGCTGGAGATTAAATCTGTTACCTTCTGATCCATACTCCAATACATTAACCACTGAGCTACCCCTGCTCTACCCCAAGATGATTAACTGGTCTCTCTCTAGGAATCTGTGTCCATTTAAGAGTCGCAAATGAATGTTGCGTTTTACTGTCTTTTTTGGTTGAAGATAAAGACTCATGGCACACACCTTCAACAAGCACCGTATTCACCTTAATACTACGTAATTGACAGGAAACCAAAAATTCAATGTTGTTTAAAAAACAGAGACGGAAACCTGTGCAATAGCCAGCACTAAATAAAGTACACCAGCACTGACAAGAACCTACATGATTTATTATATATATATTTGTTTTGTTTTTTCATCATGCCATAGTGGAGGAACAAGCTACATATTTAAGACAGCTTGAAACGTTGTTGCTTTTTGCTGTAACACCCTGCGCTATACACGCATCATCATCTAAATCCTTGAAAGACCTCAGAGACCTGCCGAAAAGGGCACACCGTCCTCTAACCACAATAACGCTGTTTACATGACTTGTACCATCTTACCATAGTACAGTTCCCTAACTATGACACAGACATCATCTGTTCAGAAGTACCATATGTTCAAGGTGTGAATTCTGCTTAGGAAAGCATTATCAATACAGCATATAAAAGCAGCCTTCTACTAAACAACAACAACAACAACAACCGAGAACGCAACAGAGATACTTGAAAACACACAAAATCATCTGTTTTGTCTCAGATTGCAGTTCAATGCGTGTCAGAGACAAGGAGATGGTGCAGACCGCACCGCTTTCCTGCATTTTTTTTTTTTAAATAAGCTCAACTTCTTCCAGAGGTTTTGAGGCCCGGAGCAAAACCCGGCATGGACTCAGAAGGGCGAGAGCCTCGTGAGTGGCCTGTGCGTCAAAACTTGAGGAGCTGTAAAAAAAAACCTAGAGGCTATGTCTCTCACGGCTCATCGTGCCAGGATTTCTACCATTCTGCCCTGCATGTCTGCGCCCACGACGTCGGTTAAGCCCTCACCCACATACACAAACACACACACACCACCAATCAGCATGCTGCACAGTTGGTGACATCACAGTGCAGTCAAATTTCCTGGGATCCAATACGGGCATGTTGCTGAGCCTTAACGAGAGAGAAAGAGAGAGAGACAAGTTGAATCTAACCAGGTCAGGACTGTGGAGAAGTGAGGCAGACAGATAGAGATAGAGAGAGAGAAAATGAAAAAGACTGATTCAGACAGCGAAAGACAGAAAGATGCAGAGAGAGACAGACAGAGAGAGAAAGGATGGTTCCTGACCTGACCACATCTTGTATAGGTTTAAGTGCAAGGAACACACTCAATCCACACCTCAGGACATTTCAACTGGGCTCCAAGGGACATCGGTTACTATGGCAATGTCTGTTCATTTAAGCTTATGTTCAGACACACACACACACACACAGATTTCTAGTGCTTCACTCACTTTCTTTCTTTTTTTTTGCCCATTTTGGATTTCCATCAAGCAGGTTTGCTACAGCTGTTTCAAACCAAAAATGCCCATCTCTATATCCTTTGCATTCAGTCAATTGCTTTCTATGTATACAAACACGTTAGAAGGTAAGGGCAACAACAAACGTGGGAACAGGAGACGTGAAATCTTTCATGGACTAAAAAACAGGCTCAAGAGTCTCTGCCACAGTGGAAAAAAAAAAAAACTATTGAAACGAGAAACTATTGAACGAGTGATAAAGCTGCTGTCTCAACTGACAATCACCCAAGTGCAGTAGTGAGATAACTGGTGTTAAGGAGGAGCTGAGCGGAGCGCTGCGGCAACTAGGCGAAGCATCATGGCCCGATGAGGCAACTTCTCACACAGCACGTCAGTCAGCCTGTAAAGAAAGATTATATCTACTGAACATTAAGAGAACATGGGTTGGGTGATGTGATGATATAAGGGCAATATTGTAGTAACCAGTCACAATACAATATGCTTTTCTGAGAGGCCATTGATATTTTATAAAATACTAGTCTTTAAATTGGAAAATGGTGACATTTTTCAGTTTTGTAGGGTTAAATATTTTACATTTGTTTTCTAAGTAGTGATGGAAAACCTGATACGATAATCAATACCTTGGTGCCTATTCAAGCTATATGGCGATTTTATAAATATCCCGATTCAACATCACGTTTCTTTTTTTACACTTCTAAACGAACTTAGCAAATACTTCACTCCTACTACACAGAACGCTGTGCCGCCTACCAGTGCGTGAATAGTTTTTCCTCTATAGCCAGTAGGGTTATAGGGAAACTGTGACATCAAATGTGATTTTAGTCAGTGTCAGTGTGGCACTACATGAATTGCTACACCAATGAATCGCGAGATAAATCAATCCACTCCCCCTTCATCTCTAGCTTCAACGCATTAACGCTTGCAATTAACTTAAAATCCTTATACAAATGAATAAAAAGTTCTCAAGCTTCCTCATTGTGCATCTGATTAAAAAAAAAAAAAAAAAACTAAAACTGGATGGATACAACTTTATTGCTTTAGGTTCTAGGAACGTACTGTAAAATAGGCTCAGATTCTAGAACCGTTCTCTGAGCTGTTTTTGTTTGCACATCTGAGACTTTCGGTTTTAGAATTTGTCCAACCAGATGCACACTGAGAAAATGCAGACCCACTAGCAACTCATGTGGGCTACAATCATCAGTAAGTACCTGGATACAAATGTGCAGATTATTGAGGAAGATGGTATATGCGTTCACTGATGAATATGAAAGAAATAATAACAGAACCATGTTTACGTCTGAAAATGTTTTTGTACACATTGAATAAAGTTGCTGCATGGAGGCGTAATTTTTAGTCCAGTCACCTTCAGGGTCGTGGGTTCAAATCTAACCTCCAGTCTGTGTACAGAAAGTTTGCATGGGCTCAGCATTTTCTCTGTGTTTGGTAGGATTGCTCCAGGGACTCTGGTTTTCCCAACAGTCCAAAGACATGTGTAGACTGACTGGGTTTCTAAATTTCCTGTGGTGTGTGTGCGCGCATGCCTGTCCGCAGCCAGAAGTTTGGGCTCTCTTACTATGCGATATGCCATAATGTCAAATCCTGATGCGCACTGATGATGGTAGAAATGTCTTTGTGCAGCGCTACAATATTTTAGTCGTATCTACCCATCCTTATCTATAGTCAACCACAGCTGGGACTTCGAGAGACTGGTCAACTGATCATGTACTCTCCTTCCTGTCAATTACAGAGCCGTCAGGAACCGATGTCCAACAACAGCCTGTCTCAGAGACTCACGTTATTCCTCACCTTCTCGACCTGGAAGCTGTTGTGCTACATGAGAACTGTGGGTTGTTATCTTAATCCTGCCTGAACACCCTCAAGCAAATATCTGTTAAAGTTGGCCAGTAAAAATTTTTTATATGCAATAGGGGTGTAATGGATTATAAAACTCTCAGTTTGGGGCGTTTACAGTTTCCAGGAAGATGAATCTATAGACACATGGAATTATGTAGTGTTTAAAAAAAAATTTTATTATTATATTTAAAGCAGTGTTTCCCATAAATCAGAAATATACTTAGCCGGCAAATATACTTAGCCAGCATTTTATAGGGCTTTATAGCAATAGGCTTGCAAAGTATAAGGTTAACATGTCCTTTTTTTTTTTAAGCACAATCTGGGTGTATGTAAAAAACTAAATTTTATTTCTTTTTAACCACTGATAGAACCATTACTAAATAAAATAAATAAAACAATCATAAAAAGGGTCACATGAGCATAAAATGGCAAATGTTTTTATGGTTGCTTCTGTGATAATAATAATAATATCATTATTATTACACACATTTTAGACCAACATTTTTGTTTCTTCATTTCCATATTCCGGGAGCAGTACAATTTACACATTTGAAAAGTAATTATAACTTTTGTTCTGCATGACATGTCAGAAAATCCAAATCCACAGCATGATGTCTGAAGCCTCCTCATTTACACACACACACCATCCTCAAAAGTTTTTTTTTTTTTCTTTTTCTTTCTTTTAATTGGTCCAGTGCTGTGTTGCCGCTCGGATCTGCGCTGCATTAGTTTTAAGGGTTAATCCTCCTCTATATATATTTTTTTTTTAAAGAAGAACCCACTCATTGTGTGAAACTGTGTTTCTCTGCAGAGCATGTGCATTAGTCAGTACACCTTTCTTTTTATTTTTACAGCAGCTGGCATCCGCTGCATTTACTGCCTCTCAGTACACCGTACTGGCTCTACCGCTCATGAACCTGTTTATTCTACTAGAGAGAACGGTCTGCTACTACTTAATCAGGCCCGCCCAAGTTTACTCTGTGTGTGGGGAACACTGTTTAGATTGTCCAAAGTAGCTACATTTAGCTTTGATGGCGGTGTGGCACACTCATTATTTATGATTAATTACCTGGAATGGTTTTTAATTCACAGGTGTGCCTTGTCAGTTCACTTGTGTCATCACGCTGCATTCACGTGTTGGCTTATTTACTTGACTACGATCACAGATTGCGATATCAGTCATGCTTATTAATACACCAACCAGGCCAGAGATTAACAAATGACTCATAACGCAATTGCTCCTCTTATGTCTCTTCCTCATTTACGGCTCTCCACTATCACTCACTTGACGTGTAACTCGGAGGCAACCCTGAACGAACTAGTCGGGTTACCATACTCTCATGCTCTATTTATCAACGCCGTAATATTCCAGCCTTATATAAGCTGTATTATTTTGTTATTAGAGTGTCAGCAAAAACCGTTTCTGGTAACTGCCTCATGAGGTTGAATGAGAGAATGCCAAAAGTGGGCAAAGCTGTCATCAAAACAAAAGGTGACTTCAAAAATATAAAACATGTTCTTGTTTATTTATTACATTATCTATATTTCTTCATAATCTATCACTCTTCACTATTAATAGACAATGTTAATATGATAAAAAATAAAGAAAAAAAATTGAGTAAGATGGTGTGCCCAAAACTTTGAATGTTAGTGTATACCAAGGGCAAAGTGTAAATTCACAAGTGGGAACAGAGAAACACATCAATGGATGTTTTCTAAAGCAACAATATTTGAAAGAAAGCAAAAACAAAAGCCTTTGTCAAATATCTATTCATTTCTCCCTCCCTCTCTCTCTCTAACTGTTCTCATATTGAAGTGGCAGAAAAGTATTTTCTTCACATACCCCAACTTGTATGGACCAGGGTCAGTCATGATGCAGCACGCTGGACCAGAGAAGGTTACAGGCCCAACAGTGGAGGTGCTGGATCTTGAACCACTGACCCTCCATCATCATCAAAGTGTAAACCACTGTTACCCTGCCAGGGAACAATACTGAGGGGCTGAACCCTGTATATATCCAGGGGGCTCCCAATACTATATTATCATGATACTTAGGTGCTGATTCAATATGGATTGCGATTCTTTTAGTCTAACAATTTTATAAATATGCAGATTTTAAATTCATTTAAATTCTAAACAAACTTCACAAATAATTTACCCCTACCACACAGGATGCTGTGGTGTGTGAGTGAATAATTTAGAGTAGGATCATAGAGGAACTGCAACATGTTAGCCACTCAAATTTGGGAAAAAAAAAGAAAATTAATTTGCTGCAAGGATTGCCACTCAAAATCACAATATGTAACTGAATTGACTTTTCCCCCCTCCTATATTACACAGCAAACTACAAACGCCAACATGTACCACAGCCGAAATGTTCTAGAAAACCAAGCCGCTGCTGTGTCACTGATGGGAGACTGCAAATGGAATTTGCCCCAGAAAAGTAAATTCAGGTCTTTGCCACAGAGCTCCTTGGATTTTTTTAATGTTTTTTTTTTATGGAAGTTAAAGTACGTCTGTGCAGTATTAAACAATAGACTTTGGGCCTAAGCAATGGCGTGTGTGTATTGTAGCTGGCAGAGAGCCTTGGAGCTGTGGGGAGTCCAGTGAAGCATCTCAGGTCCACTGGCTTTAAGGCATTAAAGTACTTCTGTTTAGTCAGGACAAATTAAGGCAACTAGAGGAACCCATACTACCCATAATTTCTTATTGTCTGTCAGCTTTACATGGCCTTGTTCTCTGCCACCACAGAACTGTGACATGTAATTCTGCATATTTCCATCATTTCCATGGTTGATAGCTGTGGTCAGCTTTGGGCTTCTTTTTTAAAGATTTCTTTGGGCACTTTCTGGTCAGCACTGGAGTTCGGGTGAGCCCTAACTCAAAGAAGAAACAAACAAAGCCAAATCAGAACAATAAGCTCCGCAAGAGGAAATTCCGCAAGGCTACCTTTTGCCATCATGTGCGGTGAAGACAAAGAAGAAAAGGCAGCACTGAGACAAGCTTTGTCTTCGCTCTCCAAGGCATTGTTTTTCAATGATGGCTCGGCATTCAGATGCAAAGCTTGACTGTTCAGGAAAGAGGAAATTGCCTTTGTGCTGTTGATGGCACAGATTTACCTTGGGCATCTCCACTAATTCAGCATTAAGGAATGAGTCAACAGCGCTGCTGCGCCTGTGCACTTCAGCTTGGACGATTAGTTGCATATTAATCATTATTAGCAATTTTGGGCTTGACGATTTGCTAAATCACAAAAGACTTCAACTAATGCATCCATTTAGTAGTATGCCTCCTGCATTAAAATTCAAGCGTTACTAGTTGTAAACAACATTACCCACAAACTGAGAGCTTCAAGGAATTAAGCACGGATGCCCAATCTACGCCGAGCGCACTGACTGCAGTCTGACGAACAGCAGGCATCCCCGCAGAGAGAGCAGATACTTTGTATTAAAATGTGCCGTGTGTCTCTGCCAATGTGTCAAAGTGAACAAAGCACCAACATCAAACCATGTTTTAGGATTGCACAAAACTGTATAAGGAATCTGTTTGTATGCTGCGTTTAGGACAGGACAGACTCAGGTCTTGGGTAGACCAAGAAAGCTGCTTCTGATTGAAAAGCAAAACCAGTGACCGTATTTTGGAATATCTACTAAATAGGAAACAAACTGTTTTTATTTTTTATATGTAAATGATTTCCACCTAAATTTTCTTAATTGAAAAAAATTCTACTTGGCCAGATTCTGCTACTGAATTCCATGCGCTCATTCGGCAGAGCATGGGAGAACATCGGGCCCGCGGGGGAGAGCAGTCATCAATATGTATCAGGTGTTGCAGAGGCTGGAGGTACAGTGGCCCATTGAGGTTCTTTAATGGTCAAAGAGCCTGAGGCCATTTACAGCCTTAGCAACACAAAATGTTGCAAACACTGAGAAAAGAATGTAAAGACATCCCAATCCACACTACAATCTTTCCCAACACGCTGATAAAGGAGTAATCTGCGACATCCACAACGAAAGAGCCGTTCCTGATAGAGAGAGCTTGATGTCAGCAAGATGATTTGAACTGCACTCATTATTTCTCCTTCTTCTATATAACCCTGATATAAATCCTCTGAGCGACACGCAGTCCCTGATACCGCCCGATACCGACAATAATTTAGCACCCGAGTCGGTCCTCTGCACACCTTGTTTGTCAAATTACACAAAACATCAGTGGCGTGATAGAAACATTTATCACATGCTAACTTCAGACTTACAAGAAGACCAGATCTCTTCCTCTACCATGAATGTGATTGTAAGGATTGCTATTAGGGTCTATATTCACTTCGACATTACTCCTGAAACACTGGATAGGAATTGCACCATGAAAGTGAGATGCATGTCTCCACTGTGCCTGTTTTGCATAAACTTGCAACAGAAACTTCCGAACAGTCGGCTTAGTTACTAAAAGTACCTCAGGTATCAGGTCAAGGCTGATACGTAAAAAGCTTGGATACTGGGAAAATAAAATAAAATAATAAAATAAAATAAAGTAAAATAGGAATTGGAGCAAAAAACACAATTAGATCAGGTGTGATATTTATTATAATAATAATATATCATAAGAACAACAAGAATAATATAAATGTAATAGATATCAATGACAAAAAAATATTATGTTTAAAAAAAGCATTGTGTGAAAGTACATACAGTGTACAGACTACATCCACAGATTAGAATACTTTCACATTTTAACACTTCCTTGACTCACATTTGTCCTGTGCTTGAGCTCCATCACACCTATCTAGTCATCACAAAAATCCAATTTCACCAGGCACGCTTTGTATCCTAATCTGTATCTCATTTAGCACCATCAATGTTATAATCTACACATTTCCTCACCCGTCCACTGATGTATTACTCAAATCCTGTGACATTAACTGACAAAACAAAGGACATTAAATGTGTTAAATCACACCCCTATTGTTACAGGCTTGTATAACATTCACCTAGTGATAGAAACTTGTACAGTGTGGACTACTGACTACTTGGAGGACGTTGATTCTGGGTCTGTCCGAGCTGATACGCAAAGCTCTGCTATTAAGATCATTATATATATTATAAATAAATAAAAGGTACACATGTAGTACATATGTGCCCGAATATATGTACTAAAAGCGACAGGAGATATTATGCCTTGATATTAAGCCAAATATACAATTGAATTTTATATTGTACTGCATAAAGCCTTTTATGAACAGTAAAGTAATTCTTACTTAGTGTCTGTGACTTCAGCTGTCACTCAGGGTTGTAAAAATGCCCATTAAAGTATGCCAAGGCACACAAACCCATCCTAAAATATGATTCAATTTTAACATGTAAAGGAGTCCTGCGTTGCCCCAGCAGAAGCACATCTGATTTAACACCACATCTATCTGATCATCGAAAAACCCTTCATCATCATCATCATCATCACACAGCAGCAGACAAAGAGCCAGCGTACGGCCTTCCAAGAGGCAAAGCAGCAAAGCGCTGAAGCTACTCTCATAATACTTTGCATTTACTCATTTGCCAACGTGCCAGACGCTGTTATCCAAGTTGAGCTAAGAGCATGAAGGTGACTCGAAGGACCTAACAGGGGCAGCTTAGTTATACTGGGATTCAAACCAATAACCTTCCATGTTAGATCCCTCGGCTCGGGGTCACCGTCCCTCACGTTAAAGATGAAAATCAAGAAATCATACAGAAACTAAATAACCCGCCTCCTCCTAGGATTTGGAGACGTTTACGAATCAGAACTCAGGTTTGATTAATTAAAAAGAAAAAAAAAAGATTTATTAATAGTAATAATAATAATAAGGAAAAAGAAACAATTAACCTTTTAAAAGGTGTTTCTATGCCATGTAAAGGATCGTAGAATAGTCTCTGATCAGGTTTTATAGTTTGCTAACTTAGCTGGGACAAAATGCGGTTTCTCGAATTTCAATTTAACAAAGCTATCTGAGGGATAGATTATCCATCATGCCTGCATTCTGCACTCTTATGCAGACTGTGTGTGTGTGTGTGTGTGTGTGTGTGTGTGTGTGTGTGTATACTATCTGACTTCTCAAAGCACTTCAGCTGATTGAAAAGTATCACTTCACAAGTCATCTTAAGGAATAATGTGTCTCACAGTGCTTTGAAGTCAGTCAGTCAGTCTTCAGCTAGCTAATCAAAGTCAAGGCAGAGCGGCAGTGTTTCCGCCAGCAGTCTGGAAGCCGCTCCATGCTGCTCAAAAACAGAACCTCAACTTCAACATAAAGCCTTCAACCGTGGTCTAAGCACAAACTTATAAACTTAAGGTAATGCTAAAACACCAGAGTAGTGTTAGAGTCGATTAAAGTTTATTTTGTTTGTTTGTTTGTTTGTTTGTTTGTTTATTTTTCCTTCTTAGGCAGTTCTCGAAACTGGACTCCTTCCTCTTCCTCCTCACACAGTCACCACCACCATCATCATCATCATCCACCACCACCACCATCATCATCATCCTCATCCTCTAGTCACACGCACAGCACACGCCACTTAAGCTTTTTAGAAAATAAAGAGGAAGGACAGAGCAAAGCTACTAGTTTCGGTCGTAGAAAAAAAAGTAAACGATTTAAACGATACAAAAACGTGCTCTCTACCTCCAACCCGGTACATATTGGCTGCCATGGCTGCCCCACGCTCCTGGTGTCTCCAGGTAAGGGCTGTGTGCTGCCGCCGTCGCTGCCACTGCCGCCGCTGAGCGCGCTGGAAAATGGTGGCTGGATCAATACGAAACGGAGCAGTACGCGTTCTTAAAGAGACAGTACACCTTTTCTTTCTGTAATCTGCTCTCCCGTGACCGGGCTAATTAAGGGCGTCCTAAGAACGGCGCGCACAATTGGGACTCACCCGCCGAACCGGAAGTGAATCTCGAGACGTTCTAACAGTCAGTATGTGGCGGGATGACGTTTTTAACTGAAGTAAGATATTGTTGTTTTTATTACGTAATTATTAAGAGGCACTGCTGGGCTTCTTCATATCTTTTAGAATACACCGACTCATATGCAAAAGTACTACACTACACTATGTTGGTAGACACAAATCCTGTTTCATTTTTTCAAAGCATAGCCCCCAATCCAGGGCAACTGGATCACTCACTCAGTGTCTATACCACTTTACCCCTGTGTACAGAGTCTAGGAGAGCCAAGGGGCAATTCCTGGAGACTTAGGGCACTAGTCGGGAGTACACCCTGGATAGGGTGCAAATCCATCTCACACACGCTACAAGCAATTTGGGAACACCCACCAAGCACAGGGAGAACATGTAACTTTATGCACAATGACTTGAGGTGGGAATCGAACCCAAACCCTAGAGGTGCAGGGTGACAATGCTAACCACTACACCACCATGTCACCCTCCCGTCCTTTTCAGTAACAACTTAATTCTGGCCGGGATTAAAGTGGATCCGGAGCCTATTCTTTAAAGGGATAGTTCAGATTTTTTTCAATTCTGTTTTAAATCTAAATTGAGGGGCATATCTGCAATGAATTGGCACCCTGTACAGGGTGTACCCCGCCTCATGCCCTAAGCTTTATGTGGATTGGATGGTCCGCTTTGGCAACCCCTTCCACAACCCTTGTTCCATGCAAAAATGCATTCTAAAGTTCAGCTGAGACTGATATAAAGCTTCTGAATTCCCACTGAGCTAAACTGAGTTATTATCCGGTTCTGGATAACCATACAGCTAGTACACCATAACTTACACCGACTCAGACTGGAGAAGCTTTATATGAGTCTCAGCTAAACGCTGGAATGCATTTTTACATGGAACAAGGGCTATAGAATTTGGCTTTAATTACTTTTATTGTACTTAAACTCCAGGTGACAAACTTAACAGTTAGTTAGTGTGCAGAGCAGAAAAATGTATAACAACCAAAACCTTTTTTTACTGTATGTACTTATATGCACCTCAATTTTGATTTCAGATGCATTTAACAAAAATTCAAGCTAACTCTTAGAAGGAGAAGTCACTTATTCCAATTAATCACATTTTTTTTCTCTAATTTAATGATCATTTCCATGTGGTGCACTAGCGTTCACTATGTGTGAGTCCCAAAATAAAATTGGTGTTCATACAGAGCACTGGCTCTGTAAATAGGAATCGAACAAAGTGGTACAGACTGTGCCACATTACACAGTTCCAGCCAGCATGGACAACATAGGCAACATGGAGCGTTTATGCAGGCTCAGTAATGTTTTGTATTAATATTGGTCAGCTTCCTCAGTTAGTTTTGCTGTCTTGGAAATCCGTGTCCTTAAATTTGAAGGGTAAAGCTTTTGGAGGAGCACTAAAGTAAGATGGGATTTGTCGGTAGTCGAGTTCAAATATCAACAACGTCAAATATCCAAATTGATCGGATGGCACCATGTGCACACACATTCATACATACTTTTGCACACAGAAAGACACGTTTAAAGCCATCTGTCCACTCCTTTGATTGTGAACCCAAAAAAAAAATCCATGCAGAAGAAAATATACAAACCTCCATAAAAGCTTAGGATCAACCCTGGAGCTCTGAGGCACCCACCAAACCGTATTGCCACTCCGGATGAATCTTTCGCCTTGACACAGTTTGTCAGAAACAACAAAGCATCACATGATAAAGTGGACTAAGAACTATTGTAACCATTACAACCAAACAGTCAACACCGAACATATTGCACTGGTAAGGGCTGTGTGTCTTTCTGTCTGTTAATTATATTAATTGTTTAACCATCATATAGTTTTCACTGTGGTCTAGTCTGTGTTGGTAAAAAATAAAAAAAAATAAAAAAGATTGCAAACTCTGACTTGCTGTAGCCTTTTACCCACAGGACATGACATCTCTGACTGAAATCTCAGACGGAGCACAACTCTGATATCTAACTTCACATTCACTTTGATTCGTTTTCAATTCTTTTTTTTCTAAACCACTGCATTTGATTACTATTGTGAAATAGTGGGTGTGCCTACCTGGGACTATAAAATTGTGTACTTTCACAAAAAAGGACCAAGGAGCCTGTATTTGCACAAAACCCAGAAACCTGTGGAAAGTCGCTGCTTCCCTACATTAGCACCAAGCCTTGCCTTTCTTTGATGGAAGGAAAACTTGAATCACTGCATTTAAAAAATTGCCGTTGTGGGTGGCATAAGTTCCAGAGCATTTTTGAAGAGAATGAGTCAGCATGTAAATAAGCGGAGCCAAGCGGCGATTGGGGTGACAGCAGGAAACACTTAGCTGTGTATTACCATGAGAGTAACAGCTCTCAGTACAACTGACAGAAAAAAAAACATTTGTGCTGAAGGTACAGAGCAAACCGTGTCTGCATTCGGTGCAAGGATGAATGTTACCAAAGAGTTTTGGGGAGTTCAGTGAACTTCCTGTAGATGGGACACAACTCGTAGTCATTATTTATGCAGCTGGTGAACGCTGTCTTGTAAGACTTTTGGAGCTTAGTGATGCTTAGCGATGCTACTATTGCTATTTCTTTTCCGTCAGTATGTGAAAGTTCAGGAAACACCAACAAGGTACACTAAAGGATATTTATTCTGGAAAAACATTCATAAATACTTTAACTGTGTGCATATAGTCATAATTAATGTGAGATTAATATGGCCAGAATAGATGACTTGCACATGAACCTTCAAAATTAACATATGATCTTCATTGGCTTTTAATATTTATGATATATTTTATACAGAAATTTTTAGTAAAACTTTTTAGTTTATACTTGTTTCATTCACATAATTATCTTTAGCTCACCTCATCTGTATACCACTATGCTTGTCTTCTCTTAAATCGTTGTCTTAGCCGCATTTTATTTGGTAGCTCCATGTTGGAAATCTATGTAATATTATATATTTAACAATGTTGAAAAATGGGAAGTAAGAGAAGAAGGTCTTGTTTTGTTTTAAGGAGTGAACACAATTACCTAACCACTACTCGTTGTGACCAGTGTTGGAGGATGTTACTTTTTAAACTAACTAATTACATTACAAAATTACTGTCTTCAAAAAGTTATCTGTTACATTTCAGCGTTACTTTTTAATAAAACTAACTAGTTAGAGTACTTTTCTTTTGCAGAAAATGTAGAATGATGTATAAGAGGATTGAGATATGAAAGATGCAGAAAATGAAAACTCCTTTGTGATTCCTCACGCATGTTGTTTTAGTCAAGACCTTATAATTATTCTACCATCATCACTCCCATAATCCGTTAACCACTAATACCGATATCTCACTTATGCGGTTTCGCGCAATGGCGTAAGTACGGTTCATCATGATTCACCGTGAGTTTTGGCGTTGTGATTCGGTTTCCATCTTTCCACGCATCAGTCCTCGCATAGTCAAACCGCATAGGTAAGATAGGGGTATAACAGCAGAAATAACAGAGGGCAGGGCGGGACTTGTAGGACGACTTTCACACACACACACACACACACACGCACAATAACGGATTGGGAATGACTGCTGTCTGGCTCAGGGATTGCATAAATTGTTGAAATAACGGATTACATTTTTGAAAAAGTAACTAAATAACTGAGTACTTAAATAGCGGACCTAACGCGTTAGATTACTCGTTACATAAAAAAAAAGTAATCCAAGTACTTTAACGCGTTACACCCAGCACTGCTTGTGACTGAGATTGTTGAAATCCTTTCTCCTATTAAAAACCATTGTAGCCAAGCAAGGAATTTTCCCTGTGAGGTCAGCATGATGGACAACTGCTCATGGGAAAATGTAAAAATACAGCACAAATCAGTATATTCAGACATCAACAAACTCCTTCCATCAAAAAAAATCACAAAGCACATCTCAATTATTTCACTTGAAGCATTTGTGTATATTTTGTGGGGACTTTTTCTTTATGGTGGTAGGAATGTGACTGAGTGAGGTAGTTCCTTTAAGGGTGCTGGTTTTGGAAGAGAACTGCTTGTTTGGTGGTTATCGTTAGCATAGACTGAGAGGAATGCTGTGGTGTGCGAGTCTGATTTACACCATATGAAACCCCAACAAATGCAGCACTGCCTCCAGCAGTAATCTGCTGTCATGTGACATGCCTCAACCAATGGCAGACTTTGACCTACCAAGCAACCAACCGTCCATACTGCTGATCTTTGTGTGCATGTCTGTAGCTGCGTCTGTGTGCATTCAGACAGCTATATCTTTATAATGATTGTGGTTAATATATCCAAATCTGGGCCTTGCTGTCAAAATATGTGTCAATTAGGAGAACATAGTCTATTTCAAGTTTTGTGTTTGCACCATTTTTTAGACTTGGGGAAACTTTCGTTGGCAAAATACCCAAGTTCTACTTTAAAAAGGCATTATATGGAGGTGTCATTACACTCACTGATGCTAATCATTATGATCAGTGTGTATTTACACATGATCATAATCTCTCTAATTATTAGAGTCCGATGTGTCTTAACCTAGTATGCCAGATACACTGATATGATGCAGCCCTCGTTCCACCCTTCTTGGAACACACACACACACACACACACACACACACACACACAGAAATTTATAGCTGGAGTATAACAAATTGTTGTATCATTGATTTTCAATAAGGCATGCTGTTGAAAGCGGAATGTCCTAATTGTAAAATCTGTTCAGAAAACAACATTCATCTGGCTGATCACAATGAACCTTATGATCAAACACTAACATCTGCAATTAATCATAATAAAGCCTAAAAAGAAAGACATGTCCAGAAAGTCTAATTCAGGCCCACCCAAAAAGTGATCTGAAAATCTTAGATATAGCAGTATACATGATATGAATTAATTATTTTATGTAATTGTTCTCTAAGTCTAATTATGGGCAGTCCTTTAAATTATAATAAAAAAGATCAGTGCTGGAATGAATGTTTTTTTTTCTCGTTTAAACCCTTTCCTGGCCATTTTTGATTGATTATGAATGATTACAATTTGCAACACTCAACCTAGATTCTAGATCTCTAGGTAGAATAAATTGTAAACAGTTAAAAGAAAGTTAACGGTAAGCCCAGCCTAACGTGTTTACCATGCTTTCTATTCAGAAGCTACAAAGCAAGATTACAGACTAAATACACCCATGAAACAGTCAGCACAAATTATGCTGCTTATTTGTCTGCATGGAGTGTGTTCCTTTGTGTTCGCATGATGTGTACAATAGGGCCATAGCTATAGGGGTTCAACAATGATGATTACATAATAATAGTAACCAGCTGTCCCAAAAAAATAAGGATGACAATATACACCTTTTCCAGTGACACACAACACAAAACACCCACTCACACACCCAATTTTACAATCTGGGCAATTTGGAACTTGCAGAAGGTAGAAGGTAGGTAGAAACCAGAGTACCTGAAAAAAACTGATAAAGCAAACCCATGCACACTCTTGACTTAGGAGGCCCATACACGGAGGTGCGAGGTAGCCATCATGCTCTGCATATTGAATTGATCCCCACAAGAGTATCTAAAAGATAATTAAGCCTACTAGGATATGGCTAATCAGAAATACTTTTCCTGTGAGTAAAATAAGCTTATATTGATAAAATATTTTAATATTTTGAACACAGACATAGAAACATTAAATGGGGGCGGGGAGGATGGTTCAAATTTGCAAAAGCATGTGTGTGAAATATCAATTACTCAATCATCCTGTATGCAGGGTCAGAGGGCCCTGGAGCCGATCCCAGGAGACTTAAGGCTGGGTACACCCTGGACGGGGTGCCAATCCATTGCAGGGCACACCCATTTGGGACAGCCAATTAGCCTAGTAACCAAAGGACACCCACGAAGCACAGAGAGAATCGAACAGGGAACCGAACCCGGACCCTGGAGGTGTAAGGTAATGTTGTCACCAGATGGCAGCATTGACTAAAAAAGCAGACAATCAAAGCACAGTCTTGTTAAAACAACCTAAAACCTCTGTTTAAAGAATACTGCCAATTTATATATTTTTAGCCTGTTCACATAGCTGTAGCTTTATTAGAAGTTATTAGAGGGATTTATTACACTGTTAGATGTAATGTGTATCAATTACCAGCAGAGTGCGCTGTTAATCAATTTATAGTTATTATGTCTGGCCTTTGCTCTCAGATGCTTTTCACTGTGGGGTTTCTCTGATCTAATCCCGGGGACTCTTTGCCCTGCAGAATTTAGAGACTTTCCTACCACTGGTACACCTGAGACCATTAATGAGCTGATTTTTAAGCACTTCATGTGGTGAATCAAGTGTAAATGAGAGCAGGGAGAATGTCAAACCAGTCCTTGGACTGTAAACTGTGGTTCTTTACCTCTCACTCTTTGAGGCATATTGACAGACTAGCTCCAGTCACACTGACCGCTAAACACTGACCAAACATAGATAAGAACTAGTTCACAAACATGAACCCGTCACAGCATAATGACAAAACCGCTTAAACTGGCAACACAAATCTACACTCCTCTGCCTCTTGAAAGAAGAAAACAGCTAAGAAATAATTGGTTCACTGTGCGTATTTCACAATGTACTTCAAGTAATTAGGTTTGAGACAAAGATTTAGCCACTGGGACTTAGACTCCGACATATTTTCCCCATCACGACTGCTTTCCTTTTCCTGTTTTGCACCCACTGCTATTACATTAGAGAGAGACAATGATCTCAGAATGACTGTGTAGGTGTAGCTGTATGTTAGTCTGCATGTGTTTGTGTTTATGGTAAGAGTTTAACTTTACTTTTAAGGACTAAATTTAACCTGGAATCTTTATGTATAGTATTTACGATGATTTGCTCTGAAGATGACGGTCCAAGTCGGATTTTGGCATAGGGACAGCAGCCTTCACAAGGTTCCATGATTGGTTTTATAGCTGTCTGTAAATGAAG
The DNA here is from genome assembly GCF_024256425.1 of Clarias gariepinus. NCBI lineage: Eukaryota > Metazoa > Chordata > Actinopteri > Siluriformes > Clariidae > Clarias > Clarias gariepinus. Next base: position 20,071,177 of record NC_071112.1, read on the forward strand.
ACCAGATGAATAATTGATTGGAGTAACAACCAAAGTATGAATTCAGCTTTAACTTACTTACTCACCCACTTACTCACACATCATCTATACCACTTTATCGTGTATATAGGGTCGCGAGACTTAGGGCATGAGGTGGGGTACACCCTGTATGGTTTGCCAATCCATCGCAGGGTGCACACACTCACATGCTCATTCACATACTACAGTCAATTTGTGAATGCTAATAAGGCTAATCTGAATGTCTTTGGACTGTGGAAGGAAACCAGAGTACCCAGAAGAAAACCACCAATCACAGGGAGAACATGCACAAAGATGCAACACCATGCACACAGACCCGAGGCGGGAATCAAACATGAACCCTGGAGGTGCAAGGTGACAGTGCTTCCCGAATTTAAAAAAACTTGTTCTTTTTTTTACAATTATCGTTAAAGCTAACATCAGTTAACTTGAAGATGACCCTGATAGGTATTAATTTGGGATGACAAAGAAGTGAAAACTCTTTCTAAGCAGACCAAAGATGGCGATAATCCTGGTATTTCAGTTGTAAACCAGTGACAGGAAAACCTACCAGAAATAATTTCAACCTGCTTTTATGTACATCTGGGTTGTGTGTAAAGGGCCCATCATTTATCAACTACTAAATACTAACTCCATTCCTTTTCTAATGACTTGTAAACAAGACGCAAATCACAAGCAAATTATCATGGATGATTGCTAAATTTGCTAGCATTTTGTTGATGATCACCATGTGGCCCATTATTATTTTCAGAAGTATTGGTGTACTTGGAAGTTCAGAAGTCTCAGCTGCCCTGACCAAGCGCAAGCTTAGGCTCCATCTGCCCCCCAAAGCCCTGCTGGGAAATTCCACGCTTCTTGTCCTCCAGCATAAGGTAGGGTGCCAGGAATCCAAGAAGGGAGCATGGCTGTAAAAAAAAAAAAAAAGGACAGCTGCCCCCTTATGCCCTGTGTTGTCCATTCCGCTGTTGGCAGAGGAACAGTGAACTCATGAAATGGGAAGTAGGATGGCGAGTACTGTAGTTGAACAGATGGAGGCATAGCCAGGATTAGCGGCTCCAGAATTACAGAGGGTCCATATTCTTTTCTCCTTAAGTCACACCGAAATGCATAAAACAACAGTGTGTATGTGTTTAATTTTATCCAGGATATATGGATAAATATAAGCAGCAAAAAAGAATTTGCCTTGTCCAGCTGCGTTGACAGTCAGTACCTTTCAAGTGGTGTTCGGATCCTGGGCCGGTCCTTTTGTTGTGGGATCTGGCTTGAAGACGTGGCTTGTGTGTTATGTGTGCATATAAATAATCTATAGAATCAAACAGAACCTACACCCACCAGTAGCATATTACCGTATCATCAAGTCAAGCCATATCGACTTGCACAGTGAGCACATGGCAAATTCAAATATACACCAAAAGTAAGAACAGATGTCTGTCTATTATGTGGCTTAAATAGTAAATGAAGATGAGGTATGTGCTATTGATTTGGGGAAAAAATCTGCAACTCCAAACCTTTCCGTTTGACTGTTTGGTCTCAGAAATTCAATTGCATTGCATTATTGGGTATGAGCATAAAGGTGAATAGGTTACATGGCTAGATTATGGCCGAGGATCCTGGTTATTTTTCCCAATACTATTTCCACCAATATTTACATTGCCTTAACATCCTATGACCAAAAAGACTAAATGAATAAACAGAAATAAAAGATTCTTAGCATACAGGAGCCAGTATGTGAGGATTTGTGATTTCTATATTTGCTGGTTTCTGCTCATCATAGCTTCTATGCTAAAATATACTCGATGACATAATGTTACTAGTTGATCTACAATGACTACTAAAATAGTAATATATATATATATAGATGAGTTCTTACCCTCAACTTTTTCCTGGTCCCTTTGAGATGGGTCTGAGTGCAACCACTGCTAAAAGGGTGCCAGGAGGAATTTGGGGGCCTGTTTACAGGTTAATCCACTGGGCTCCCTGCCCTGGACATTTTTCTTGCCCTCGGGATTGTTTCCGTTTCCTAGGTCCCCTGTTTTGTGTTGTAGAATCAGTGCTATCACCTTTACAGCCCCTAATACATACTCTTTGTCCTCAGCTGACCAGAACTGCCCTGATCATGACTGTTTAACAAAAGTACTATACTGGTTTGTCACTTTGGTTTGGAAGTTAAAACAAGTGACTAACTGTCCACAATGGAATCAATACTTACAGTAGATATTAATGTTTAGTCAATAATGTAACCTATACACTGTTATATCTTGCAAACTGACAGCCAAATTGTATTACCGTAAAAGCCAATAGAAGTAAATGAGAAGATCTGATCTAAGAAATAATGAATGGACTACAGGTCATACATACAGGTTTGCTTTTGATTTACCCATTAAAGAAAGTTATTTCACCTTATTAATTTCATGTCTTATCACCTACTAGTTCCGTTCCTGTTTACTCACTGGTGGCAAATCAACATGGCTGTGTCCCTCTTTTTCTTTTAAATGAGTTTATAGCATTATGGTCTTTACATCAGTTAATATACAGACACCACATTTCATTAAATCTATATCTCTGATTATACTAATTGCTCTCTTGCAATGGTAATCATCAACATTATCACTAGCATTAGTAGACACAATTTAATTTAATAGGAATTTAAGACAGACCTACAATTAGCATGGCTGAGAAGAGATCTTAAATAGAAATGTAAGTTTGATTCTCTGATAAATCAGTTCCAGCTAATCAAAGAAAGCAGCAATTTGACATTCAGTCAGGTGATATTCCATAAAGACATCATGTGTTTAGTGTTACAAAATGTACAGCCGTACAAAATTTTTGGCACCCTTTAAAAAGAACATAACACATATGTTTCTTTAATGAAACATCTGGAGAGTCTACTTTTTTTTCCTACATAAATTTAAAAAAATGTTTTAGATGTACAGGTATACTATAGGACAAAAATACAAACAAGCAGTTGTTGGAGATACAGTTGCAGCAGGTCGGTAATCAAAAAACCTTTCAGAAATTATACTAGGATGATATTTTACTACAGAATATAGTAACCTCTGCTAGGAGGTTATGATAGTTTGTTTAAACTGATGAGAGCAGTCCACATGTAGAAACTCAAACAAACAAACAAAAAAATTTATAATTCTATGAAGAAACTTTAATATTGGTTAATTTTTGTATTTTTTTTTGTATTTTTTCTTATTTATATATATATATATATATATATATATATATATATATATCAGTATAAATTTAATCAAAAAAGTATAGTAGCCTAGAGTATAGTATAGGCTACTGTTCAACTTAATTAATCAATTTGCATTGCACTACTTATTTGTTGTTGTTGTTGTTTTTTTTTAATATAATGGTATGGACTATACAAACCAAGCCATGAGAGCTGTATCCTTCTATGTGTGAATATTTAGTAATAACTTGAATTTTTGAACCACGGGTATTTTTATCTAGTTGAACAGACTCCCCATGACTATCAGACCACATAACTGCCCCACCTTCTTGAGAAGCCTTTGGAAAAGCATTAGTTTCTCCTTGTGCACTTACACAAACATTAACTTGACAATGAAATGACAGATTTGTAAATATAAGGCTAAATATAGTGGCCCAGATTAGCCAAGCGAGAACATGAGGTTCTGGAGGAGAGGGCAGTTCCCTGAGGGAGGATGTATGCCTGGGAGACTGGACATTTCTACTGAGTCGAAGCTATGACAGAGCTATGTGTTTGGACTGGGGGAGGAGGAGAGCAATTTCCTCCCTGGGAGTGCTTTGATATCTCAAGCATAGAGTCGGAAAACCATGAAAACCTTTATGTAAAAGAAGATATTTTTTTTATGTTGAATTTTGTCTCTTTGAATAATAAAAGGCTGCATATTAGAATAGAATGTATTATTTTGTTGATTTAAAAGTCAACACATGACACCACCTCCCTAATAATGAAATTTGGAAAGTAAAGCTGTTAATCTGAACTGTGTAAGCTTCTATCAGCTACCACAGACACTTCTTCTCTACTCCCAGTTAGTTTTTATCTAACGCTTTCTTAAAGGTCTGATAAGAGCTCCTCTACTTTTGGCCTCTCCATAGTCAACAGTGCTCTTAAAATAAACACCAATATCATCTTTTCTAACATCTCTCTCTCTCTCTCTCTCTTTCTCACTCTCTTTCATTTAATGGCTACGGGACACATGCAAACAACCCCAACCTTTAAAATTCCCTTGCTATTTTGGGCATCATTGTCAAAACTTGCACATTGTCATTAAGGATGTACTGTAGATGTTCCAAATGCCACATGAATCGTAATGTGGCTCTCTTGTTGAGTGATGCTATGTAGTGTGGATTTAGGTGGAACAGCACTGAAAACCCCTAACTAGCATAAAGGTTCACTTGCCGTGGGCTGTTGTGCCGGGAACACAGAAGCATGTAATCAGTTAGGACAGGAAGCCTCCAGCACCTTTTTGCTTTTATGTTTGTGGATAAGAACATAAAGGAAAATAGGTATCAGTGAAGCATGCTATATGCAATTTTAAAAACATTATTGTACATTGTACATTATTTAACTAGCCTGAATACATATGTTGCAGCATAACGTGCAGTCGATCTAAATGTTATGTCCAGGGTCAATGCTTCTTCATATAATTCTTTATTTATTCATGTGCCAAATTAGTATTTAATGCCTGCCTAGGGGGGAATTTCTGTCCTGTAATGCTTCAGCACTAAATGTCTGGGTCACTAAGTCACACAAAGCTGCAATCACAGCAAGCTTAGTGACTTGGAAACCACGAGTGCTGCAAGCTCTAAACACCACAGAATCTTACACTATAGGGACAAAAGTCATTTGCCAAACCTGCAATGACATTGTATCCAAATTCATACATTTTGGATTTTGTCGCCTTTTGCCTCTATAACAGCCTCCACTTTTATTTGGAAGGCTGTCCACAAGATTTTAAGGTGTTTCTGAGGGGTGTTTTAAGGGAATTTGTGCCCATTCATTCCGTAGAGCATTCACAGTATGATGTCAGTCATTGATGTTGGACCAGAAGGCCTGACTCGTAATTTCCATTCCAGTTCATCCCAAAGGTGCTCGATGGGGTTGAGGTCAGGGCTTTGTGTGGGCCAGTCAAGTTCTTTCACACCGAACTCTTTCCTTAGTAAGTAGTACTTGCTTTGTGCATTGGGGCACAGTCATGTTGGAATAGAAAAACGCCTTCCCAAAGTTGGAAGTATAGCATTGTCCAAGATTTCTTGGTATGCTGAAGCATTAAAATTGCCCTTCGTAGGGAATAAGATGCCTGATTGAAACACCTGAATTCAATAATTAACAGGTTTGGCCAAATACTTTGGTCGATATCGCGTACTACAGTCAGCCAAATAGTCAAAGCAGATGTTGAGACTTTTCCTTCCTTCTTTTTTTTCTAAATAGTGATGTAATAGTTTAAGCAGTCATATGACTTGAGATAGTTGAGAAACAGAAGATGTTGAATTTATCTGCAGGATGATGCTGGGATCTGCTCAGTGTCATCAGACAGCATGTTGGTGTAAGACTAGGAGCATTAACAGGTTCACACTCATTTCTTGATATCAGTGATAAATCACAGGCATAGGCAAAAACCATTTTAAAAAATGAACAAGCTGGTTATAAAAAGATGGTTATTTTTTGACTTGGGGAAAATTTTGATCCTAAAATATCCAGTGTTACATCCTGACCTAGGGAAAAACAAGCAAGCAAGTGTTTTAAGCATGACTGGGACACACCAGTGTCATTCTCAAAGATTTCACACTGCTAACGGTTTGCTATGTCCAGAAGAATCTCTATTCACGAGCAGTGAAAGGAGCTTTTGTTGTGCACCAGCTCATGGATGGAAAGGAAAGAGAGAGAGGGAGAGAGAGAGAGGGAGAGCGAGAGAGGGAGACCTCTGATCCACACTCTGTGTCTATATCCCAGCCCGGCTACAACCTGTGATTGACAGGACACCGGATCAATGAACGCAGCGGATAGGGTAGGCGGGCCGTTCAATCAGCAGGCCTAGTGGGCGGGGCTATGCAAATATAGAGCGTTTCTCAAAGCGGGATGCTCTCGTGAAGTGCTTCTGGCGCGCGCCTGAGAAAAGCTGAACATTGAGAAAAGCACCATACATCCTAAACAACAAGCAAGCATGGCGTCAAAGTGTCCGAAATGCGAAAAGACAGTGTATTTTGGTAAGTTTATTCATTTTTTTTAACTGATTGAGATATTGTTCCTAACACGTTTATCGAGATGAAATGTGTATTTGAGCAGTGCTGAGTCCAAATGCAAGGTGGCTTCATCTTCAACTGGCTTTGTGTCTCACATCCAGGATCTGAATTACAGCTAAGAACAATCAGGGTGCACGAGCTGGACTATAAATCTGTTATTCAGACATGGATCTAGTCGTAAATCATTGTAAAGCACTTTAGCTGATGAGAGGTGCATGATCCAAATATACAGCTCGAAAGCTTTACAATGCACACGTTTGTTTATTAGCAAATTATTGATTTATTAAATGCAATTGTCTTGCAATGTCTTCTTATTTTTATTTATTTTTATTTTTAACCTGGATTAGCTAATATTTGAGGTATTTAATATTATAACTGTTTTACTGTAGAACATCAATGATAATTTTCCCCATGATTGTTTCTTGCAAGTTTACTACAAGTTCTCACTGAATCCTTAACCCCAACCCAAAAAAAAAATTTGTTCTGTAATGAAAGAGCAGGTCCCGATTTGTCCCGAGCGTTCTTGTCTTTCATGCCCAAATGACTTATCCATTGCCATTGTACGGTATTGTACGGTATTGATTTCCTTCCCCACAGTCTGACCAGACACTGCAAAACCATATAATAAATCCTATAGGATTCTTTTCATTTCTAAAGTGATCCACCCTCTGTATGCTGAACTTATTCTCCTGCTTCATACTGCATGCTTAACTGTAGTTCATCCTATCTGTCAAGCTGTCCTGTAATAAAATCAATTGGCTGAATGGAATTAGGGTTATATAACAGTGATCGCAACCCTCCAGCCGTTCACCCCTCAGGCTCATATAAGCAGTGTCCATCAAGAGAGAACATTTGCTTCTGTTTTCACCCTTAACCCAGCTTTTAACTGATCGTGTTGTTTTGTCAGGGCCCGATTTTTCAGCATTAGCTACAGCGCCGTACGCAATAGCGTCATTTATTTTTCTAAGTGGTACAGACTACATTAGATTTTCCAAACCCCTAGACCCAACTGTTTTGTCTGCGTCATAAGGATGCAGGGCCGGATCAATTAAACAGTGTGCTAATATTAGCGGCCAGCTGAAATCATGGCAGCTGTGGTCTCTCGGGTGTGTCCCACTCCTCCCAGTCTTGGAGCTACTCTGATGACGTCTGATGAAGGAAATTCTGAAAAAAGTTGCCATCCTGTTTCTATATCTACCTTCCAAATTACTCAAGTTTCCTCACGAGAAGCTCTATATACAGAATAAATACTACCAGACGTCCAAAGTAGCATATTATTCTTTAATTTTACAGACTGACTTGTGAGTAAGATTTTTGCATTTCTTATTAGAAAGTCAGTATTTTCAATTATTTTTTTTACATTTCGGAATCAGGAAAACACAAAGCAATGTATTCCAAGCACTGTTAAAACCTTCCGTTTATTAACTTTTTACAGTGATAGGAATGGAAATGAACTGTGCTGGTGTAAAACAGATGGCAGATTTTACCATGCGTCCTAAAACCTGATGTCACAAATGGTATTTTCAAAAGAGCAGCACCTCATGTATGCTGTTTAAAAACGCCAGCGGTAAACCACTATGTTTCAGGAGGCGTTTTTAATGTTTAAAGGGTGCGTTTTATTAGTCCGCTTCTTCCTTTATTGGTAAAACTATTCTGCAACTGTTCTACAGCTGTTGTAAGTGTTAGTGGAAGACTGCTGCTTTCCAAATTAATGGCCAAAAAGCCACTTAACTGTCAGTCTTCAGTGCTTCCATTATGCAGGATTGTAATTATACTTTCAAATCTTGTTTAATATGTTATTCTTAAAGTATATTTAAATATTTATTTTAAGCTTGATTTTTTTTTTTCTATGTTTGAGGTAACCAAGCAAGCAAGAATGAAGGAAGGAAGGCGTTGTGCCTATTCTAAGCCTCAATCATCACACACTTTCCTCATTACTTGGAAACATGCTACCAACTTTACATGAAGTGTTTTATAAAGCGATGGCATCCATTTGAGTCTCAGCCAGATTTCTTTGGACATCATTTGTGCTTTTTATGTAATTATTTCAAGACATTTATAGAGTACAGCATGCATGTGTTGGTTTTCCTTGGTGTACTTTTGCCAAGCATTTAATGTTCTTTATAATGAATTCTACTAATGTTGCATGCAAGAACACAGACTGAAATAATTCAGGTTAGATGTTCGGAAAACCACTTCAAAGTATTGCTAATTCATCATACATCAAATATGAAGTTTAGCTCATTGAGCTTGTTCATTGTGTGGTCTGTTATTATGCAGTGAGCGAGGAGCATGTAAATGTATCAAATCGCTCAAGATGGTTAATGTTTGGACGTTTCGTGCACACTGAAGTCATGGTTTGACCATTCTGTTTTTTGTGATAATCATAAGGCACCACTTTACATAAGTAATGCTTGCACAAGGGCCTGTTATGGTGACTTTGGCCTCAGTAAGGAAACCCCACCTTGGCAGGCACCACAGTGCCCTTCTGTAGCCAGGTTTGAAGAGCCCTTGCATCAGCCTGAGAAAGCCAGACACATCTGCTCACCAGAGATTTCCTGACACACCCATTGCTATACTGCTACGTAACGCCTGAGTTCAGAGACCAACACAGACTGGAACTTAAAGCTCACACTCATCTGAAAAGTTTATGATTTGTTTGGAGATGTAAGTAGCATGTCTCTTCTAAATTAACATGGTGGTTAGTCAGAAGAGCATTCGTAGATCAGAAGAGACACACCTTTTAAAGTGGGGAATGTTATTTCAGAGCAAAGGCACTGTTAATAATGAGAGATTGAAGTGAAAGGAAGCACTGGAATGGCCCAGATTTGTAGAGGTTATTTATGCTGTGACTGTACTGTCAGTCCTCCTCTGTATTTGTGCGCGGGAGGTTAAGTCCCACATCCTGATCTTTGAGGCGAGCAGATCATGTAGTAATCAGTGCCCTGTAACTGGAATGTTGGATGGGCCCAGCTGGCATGCGCTCAGTACAGAAGCCAGAGCTGAGATTAGTAGGTCTGGTTAGGAGTTCAGCTTTGCAAATATTGTTAGAGGCCCTGCTCTTATTTGCCTGTGATTACACATTATCCATTTGCTCAGCAACCAAGAATTGTACTTTTCCCAGCCTCCCACTTGTTTTTACTTCAGTCTCTCTGTTAGTTGTTAGTTTGCAGACTTGCTGTTGAAAATCACAGAAAAGCAATTAGCTTACCAGAAAAAGAAAGCTCCCATCAGTGAGCCCTGGAAAGAGCCTCTGTAAATTACCAGAGCGCTGCGATTTCTCCTCTCCCCATTACCCACTTAAATACAGCTCTTAAACAATACCCCTGCGTGGATTATCACAGGCTACACACAGAAAAAGTAAAAGCGATTAAAGGGGTTGCTAATTCTGTGAAAATGAGGATGGGGATAGCTGTTAAACTGTTTGCACTAAAAGAGATTACCTTTTTATGAGATAATGGAATATCATATTCAGATTTTCATTTCTATTTGCATTTACAGCGGACACTTAAACAATAGTTCATACTATTAATGAACATGCAGTGCAAGAATTCTGCGGTTTGCAAATGATCCTTTTCTATTAGTTTGCCTGTGTGTATATATGTGTATTTATGTATGTTTTATGATATTCAATCAGATGTGCAGGCAGCACAATGGTGTAGTGGTTAGGACTGTTGCCTTGCACCTCTAGGGTCTGAGTTTGATTCCCGGACAGGTTCAATTCCTGGCTCTGTGTGCATGAAGTTTGCATGTGCTTGGTTGGTTTTCTCCCACAGTCCAAGGTGTGTGCCCTGCGATGGATTGGTACCCTTGTGCTCTAAGTCTCCTGGGATAGGCTTCAGGTCCCTGCGACCCTGAATATTGCATAAAGCGTTATAGACGATGAGTGAGTCAGATGTGCATGTTGTGTTCCGTCACTCTGACTGCCAGCCTGATATTGCCTTATTGATATTCTTACACTGTTTATTTATTTATTTATTTATTTTTTATTGGTGTCCTATGCTTTGATGTCCTTCATTCCAGGAAACCTGACTCCATAATGCAGTCCTATGGGAACATTAATATCTGGCATGAAGAATACCTGTGGTGACCACCAGGCTGTATATAACTGAAATAATAGCTAGTGCAGTCTAAAATAATTGGCTACACAATGTTTCAATTAGTGATGGAATTGACTAGGGACCGAACAATAGAATGTTATTACTATACTTAGCTGCTGATTCGATTTGTATTGCAATTGCAATTTTATGACCATCCCAGTTCGGGTTTACATTTTTTATTTTTTACAATTCCAATCAAACTTTTCGAATAATTTGTTCATGTCACACAGGATGCTGTGCTTCCTGCCAATGTGTGAATGGTTTAGAGTGCACCACCTTTAGGAACATAGAGAAACTGCAAACATACATAAAATGAAACCATAATTTAAAAAATCATTCGTGGAGTCAGTGAGGCGATATGTAACTAAATAAATCTTTCCCCCCTTGGTTTTAAATGTGTTTAGGTAACTGGATGGGGGCCTAAAACTTACTTACTTGGAGAAACACTCAGAAAACCTTTTTTTGTTTTTTATTTCTCATTAACAGCAATGCTTTTTCATTAAGCCTTTATGCTTTTTCTCCTGCCTAGTCTTCTTAGGCCTGGCACTGCCTTGTGTTTCGCTCTGATGCACTTGCACACCACTGACTCTTTATGTCTCAGTGAACAGATTATCCTTTCATTTTTATTAGAAATAATTTATGATGTTAGGAACCGACTTTCAGCCGTTGCATCTCAGAAGAACAGGTCAAGCCTTGTCCTTATGGAGGATCTGCAATATAGTATTCACATTATTACCTAGTCCTTTATATGCCCTTGATGGAGTCCAGTTTTTTTTTTTTTGTACTCGGATGCATTTTGTTTCATAGTGAACATGATCCCCGTTGCCCTGAGCTGCTCTCCCACGAGGCAGTGAAAGAGACAGGCCTAAAACAATACTCCCTCTCCTGGCGGAAAAGCTATGGAAGAGGAGAGAGGAGGAAATGGCTTGCCCTCTTTGGTCGGTCATGCCCAGGTCTGATAAGAGAAGGTGTTTCCTTTGGTGAATGAAGGCTGTACCAGCACGACTCCATTCTGCATTGTGTACAGATTTATAATTAGAAATAGTAATCTTAGTGCTGCAGTCACAGTTTGTCAGTTGGGACACTCCTGAAGGGCCAGAAACTGTCTAGAGGAAATCTGGAGATTAGGATACATAAGAATGAGAAGTTGACAAATGGGCTGTCCAGCTGCAGCTTCAATTTTGCATTCAAGTCGATCAGCAGAAGTGTTGATGCACATGATGGAAAAATAAAGCTGCAGCTGCAACAACAAGGGAATTTCCTTTTTTTATTGTAAATGATGAAAAACAGCTTGATGTATGAAGGGCATTCAAGTCAAACTGGGACTTTGGTTTAGGTAGCCTATCAGAATAACAGAACACAGTTATGAGTGTAAAAGCTCCCTTTATTTCTCTATATAATCCCCTTCTACAATAGTGCACTTCTCCCAACGTTTCACTAGTGCTTGAATAACGTCTAGGTACTGTAGAAAGTGTTCTCAAGTACACTGGAGCCAAGAACAGACTGCCATGCTTCACATCCCTGGCCCCCCAGGAACTCCTTTAATGTCCCAGGCATGTGGAAATCACTTGGAGAGAAGCCTGAACTGTAACTGGGCAATAACCCCCAGCTGAGATCCTGTGATGTGCAAGTGGTGTTTGTGAATGATTGTGTGTACAGTTCCCACAGACAGGCATTTCACTTGTTGAATGATCCCAGGAACGACAGCAGTGGGCTGCGAGCTACCTCAGTCAGGATCGTTGTTCAGATATATGGAGTTCTTTAAAACATTTGTACCATTCAAATGTTTTACTGCGGCTAAGAGTCTCATTATCGTACTATGCCTGAAGTTCTGTAAATGACTATTTGTGTTATGCCTTCATTTACAAGAAATTTTATCAGAAGTCCTGATTTGAGGATCCTACTGTAAGGTCCAAAAGTCTGAGACCACAGTTGAAATCTTTGATTTTTGTTGTTCATTTAAAATGAAAAATAAACTGAGAGACGAATATCTTGGCAGGACTTTGCACCAAGTCTTTCATTTAAATGTAAGCAGTTGTGATATTGAACATGTTAGAAGCTTTGAGCAAAAGGTCTGATTTGCCCAAGTTGATTTTGTCTTGTGCTTTCTTAACTATGTTGACCCAACCAGACCAATCCTGGAGTGATTATAAATTTATGAGAAAAATTGGCTATATTAAGAACAGCTAAGCCTGTATTGAACCTTCATGGATTTTCTATGAGCTGGTTCTTTACTAAGGCTGAATGATTGTAAATTATGCATACAGGGTTGGATTATTAATTCAGACTTTTAATTTGCCCAGGGCCTCTCGACTTCCTGTTAGTGATCTTGATTGAATACATCTGGTACCTTCTCAGTGGCAACAGGAAACGGTTAGTTTGACTCCACTGATTGGATTGACCAAGACACAGTACAATGAGAAAGTCTATGGAGCTCAGTGCAGATCTGAGAAAGAGGTTGATAGATTTGCACAAGTCTGGAATGTTGTTTGGAGCCATGTTTCAACAACTGCAGATTCCAAGATCAGTTCAAATTACTGTATGTAAATCCAAGTTATCGGGAAGCCTAGCCCCTTTTTTCAAGGTCTGGACGAAGACCTGAATTGTTGGGTTGCGTTTTTATGAGCAACCCAGAAACTATCAAAGCAAAACTATCAAGCATGAACTGGTAGCTGCTAGGAGACCAGTGTCTGTGTTTACAGTTAAGCGGATTTTACATCACCATGGACTGAAAGGCTGGAGTCCAAGTGGATGGAGTAATGAAGAAGGAGGACTACCTCAGAATTCTTCAGCAAACCTCAAGCCTCAACTTAAAACCTAACCTCAAATCATTAGCTTGGACAAAATGTAGTGTTCCAACAGGACATGCATCCAATCTGTTTGTGGAACAGATAAAGCAGACTAACTTTAAGCTTTTTTTAAGCCAAGAAATTTAATTAAAGCCTACCAATTTTGGCAGTTGGTGAAATATCCACTTGCCAGAAGCTTGTTGATGGCTACCTAAACCATCTGCTGAAGGGACAAACTAACCAGGGGACATTTAAGTGAATATTAGATGTGCTTTTTGACACTGTATAATTTTGACCAGTATTGATTTCAGAAAACCCTAAATAAACTGGGGATTAACGTTGTTTATGTTGTACATTCAAGTCTTTTCCTGAAAAAAAAAAAAAAAATCAGTTGCTTCAGAGCTACAGGATCTGAGTTTCAATCCTTCCCTCTGGTTATTGTTTGCTTGGGCACTTCCAATGTCTTTAATGGTTTCCTTAGGTTTCTCTTAAAAGCATACCAGCAGCTGGGCTGGCTACTTTTCACCTCAAAGGGAAATTTATAAGTGGGTTTTCCTGACAGACTTGCATCCGTCCTTGGTGTATCTGTGCCGTACATCGAAATGTTCCTTGGTATCCTCTGAATGCACTGCAACCTAAAACAGGATAAAACAAATACTGTTAAACACCAATAGAATATGGGTATGCTTTATGTTGAATTATTATGCAAGCCAAGATACATGGAGTAGATTTATCAAAGTTCATCTGACTAGAATTTAATAAATGTGCTGTAACTGATTAACATTAAGTCCAGTTGCCTTTACATTTTGATAGCTATTAAAAAAAAGAAATACTCGCAGTGTACAATACATACTGGAAAAGAAATCGCAGTGACGTTCTCCCTTAGAGTAGCAGTATTAAAAACGACACATCTAAAAGCAATGGCAAAAAAGGATGAAGGTTAATAAACCCGTGCCAGTCTCACCTGCACTATAAACCTGTCTACTAATTGATAATTACAGGAAAACAAAGAAAGCATTCATAAAGTTGTCATGAGCAAGAACACACTGTAGTGAACAAAAGTTTTGCTTTTTATTGCTCGAGAGGCTTGAGACAATAATTCAGTATAACTCCATTGTTCGAAAAGTTCTAGTGTTTTACAGTATAAACATGGACTGCATATTTTGTGTGTAGCTATGATTGTTGCTTGCTTGGATGTAGATTAGAAAAGAGCCATTGAAGGGGGAACTTTTTAAGTGTTGATTCAAAACATACTTTTAATATTTTGTAAAAAAGGAAAAAAAAAACCCATAAAGCTAGCATTGTTAAAAGTTGCAATCCAGTATGTAACCATAGGTGTGGCACAGAAGCTGGCGCTACACCAACAATTTCTGGCTCATGATGTTGCGTCATATTTCCATGGAGGACCTGGGAAAGATAATTTTGACAGAAGGTGTCAAAACCCCTAAGTGTACTTATCTGAAGTACTTCCTAGACTGTGGTGCCAAAAATGGCATTTGATAAAGGACAGGAAACCACAGTTACAAGCTTTATCTTCTCAATAGACTATAATGCAACTGGAATGTAACCAAGGAGCTTCTTCCTTATGATTAAGGAAAACCAATTTGGCTTGCTGATGGGTTTCGTAAGATTTATTAATATTACGAAACAAAATTATTTTATTTTATTTTTTTCCCTTGTCTGGTCTCCTTCTAATCCCTTTTCTTTCTCTCCCTCTCTCTTTACTAGCTGAAAAGGTGACCTCTCTGGGGAAAGACTGGCACAAGTTTTGCCTGAAGTGTGAACGCTGCAGCAAAACTCTTACAGCAGGAGGCCATGCTGAGGTGTGTATGTCCAGAGTGTACTGTGTGTGTGTGGGGTTTTTTTTTTTTTTCCCATGCTAGCAGAACTTGCTTGTTTTCTTTATAACTCCAGAATATAAAATTCCTCCTATATAATACAGCAGTTAGTTCTGAGCAAGCAATTTGATCAGAAGAGTGCTGATATCGGGTATAACACCACTGCGCCCTTGTGCCTTTGGCAGCATCACAGCCGTGCTGATATTTAGTATAACAGCACTTACTCTCATGTAATATTGCTTAATATTTTTGTGTGCATGTTGAAGGGGGCTGTTATCCTTAAATTAAAAATTTTTAGTACTGTATGTTGTCATGGTATACAGTTGTAACAGTAACAATTTATAATTCCACTTTTAGGTTTTAGAAAGTATATGTGCAGTATATTTTTTCATCACCATTTTTCTTTCCTTTAATATACAGTTTTTATCTTAATAAAACGTGAATTCATATAAAGAAATCAGAGCTAGGGATGGACCTCCTGCTTAACTTTGATGTAGTGTACACCCCAGTGTCATTTTTATTTAGGTTATAAATTGTTTTCAGACCAAATCACATTTCCTGGAGTGTCCTTTATGGTCAGAGTCACCTGTTATTTCTGTTGATCTGCGCTTGAGTCAGATGCTACTGAATTATGATTCAAGCATCAATTGTAAATGAGTTAAAGACCATATTTAGTAAATCATTGTATGACATTTTGTTGTTCTTTGTAGTTAACTGCAGCTTGAGTAATTGTCGGGTTTTCCTTTTCCTCCCTAACTTTCTCATGACACTTGAACGATCATTTTACTGTTAGAAACTAACCTCTAACGGTGACCGTAGAATGTGAAATTACATAATGTGAGCACATCTCATTATTACACCGAAATATTTAACGCATGTAAGCGTTTGATTGATTGATCAAAAGTAGTGACTTTTTGTGTTTGTTTTTTTTCTTCTGTGTTTCTGCCATAATGATCCACAACATGCTCATGTTCCTGTACGATCATTGTAACAGACTTTAAAGTTTGAGATGCGATTTGAGAAGATGACTGTGATGCCAAGCCTAAGCTTGTTCCTATTTCACTTCCCAAAGGCAGCTTGATGAATAACAGAAAATGTATTATAAACCTCAACGGTCATCTGCTTTTTTTAAAATGCTTCCAGCGATAAGATTAAAGCTGTAAGTGTCTGGTATTTGCATTTAATGTAGAAACAGAGCCTCTAACATTTAAAGCTGTTTGCTGGTCTGCATCAATAATTTCGCAGTGAGGGTATTTATTATATATTCCATTCATGCCAGGGCACATCCTGAACTTATCTAAGCCCACCATGAGTGTGTGCTCCAGTGTGGCTGCCCACATCTTTGTGTTTTGACTACCGGGAAAAGTAGCTTAACCAAAACGAATGTGAAGAGCGAGTTAGTCTAATTTTCAGAAGTTCTTTAAGTAATCAAGATTATTTCCTACCAACAGACATGAGGCTTTTTCTGGTGCTGTCTGTAATACAGCAAGTGGTGGAAATCTAACCTAAAAAGTGAGCATTACAGCATTATCAGTCTATCTGTGCTGAAATATACTTTGTATAACATCACAAATAAAACTCTTATTCAGTAACCATTTTCAAATGTTGTGCTTATGTTGCATGTTGCCCAGTAAAGCCCTACTTTTCTAGAAGCGTGAGTTTATGCCTATACAATATGTGATATGTTTAAGACTGATGCTTTTCTCATGCATTTTCAAAAGCTTATGTTATTCTGACTTAAACACACCATAGTTCCAGATGGAAAATTCAGAAATAAAAAAAAATGCATCCAGAAGTTCTGTTAAAAGTCTTCATCCCCTGGATGTGCTTGTAAGGTTGCACTCTTGGAAAACGTGGGTTTGTTTGAGAAAAACAATGGTATGTTGGTTGGTTGTGGCAAGTGAGTGGGCTGAGACCTCCCAATTCATTTCTCACATCTGTTGGGAACGCAGCCGGACACGAAATGAAATGCAGTAACCCCCTTCGTCGAGTGATGGACTGAGGTAGCCAGTGCACAATTCTACCAGTAATTCTTATACTACTTATTCTGTTCAGTAGCCCTGATGATTAACAATCCACCCATTTTCAGTCATGACGAAGTGTGGTTTAACTGTCTGGTATGATAGGATTGTAGGCATTTTTGCATTTTTTTTCCCCAGCAGTCATCTGTAGACATGACCACTGTCCTTGTTCAGAATTTCCTTTTGACTTCCTCTCACAGCCGGCCAATAGTTCTTTCCATGATCACCACATCCCATCATTATCCCAGTAACAGAAGTGAAGGTTATTCATATTCAGCACACATCTGCTTATTATAGCTCAATCAACAGAGTGCTAGTTACTGCTGACAGAGTTATCCAGAAAGGGGAAACTGAGCAATCTAGCCACAAATTAAAGCACAAGTGCACACAAGTGGAGACACCATCATACAAGGGTCATTTGAGTCAAACCAGGACTTTTGATTATGTGGAATAACAGAGAACTGTTATAAGTGTTAAAAACTACCTTGATTTTTCTATTTAATCTCCTGCTACATTAATGCACATACAACAAGAAAGAATAAATTTTTTTCCAAGTTCCTGTAATGTGAAAGCGGTGTTTGTGTGTACAGTTCCCACAGACAGATGCGTCTCATCCGCAGGTTGACAAGGGATCAGGGAGTTGGGTTCAGGGATCAGACGTTCCAGTCACTGAATGTTCATGAGAATGAGTGCACTTCGCTCTGAGCTACTTTCGGTTAGGATGGTGATTCACAGACGTAAAATGTTTGCACCATTCAGATGTTTTACTGCAGCTCAGTCTCTCATTATCGTATCATGCTTAAATTATTTTGGAAATGTCAGTTCCACGCCTTCATGAGAAATTTTTCTCACATGTCCAGGTTTGATTTAAACGCCACTTTTTATTTTTAATAGCTGGGGATATTATTGGAACAATGCAGGTTGTAAACAGCAGCCAAGTTTTATTTTGTGCCTCATTCACATTCTTCTGCCCTTTTTTTTTTTTTTTTTTTTGCAGCACGATGGGAAACCCTTTTGTCACAAGCCCTGCTATGCTGCCCTCTTTGGGCCAAAAGGTAAGAACTGAATTCCTGATCATGTACAAAAGCTATTGTATAGTATTTAAAGAATCAGTGCATTAATACTAGATTATAGAGTAAGAGTAGTTAATGATAATTGTTAATACAGATTGTGATAATACAAATGGAGTGAATAACCCTACTTGTTGTTAAGCTGTGGTATCATTGCATATTTTATTTATCTTCATATTAATTAATAGTCTGTGCTGTTAGTATTGACCTTGTCATAATGAAATATGTGTTTTTAGATGTTATCGCATAAAGACATTCAGTAGCAATGAGTGTGGCTCTTAAAAATTACCACAAGGTGCCCCTGAATTGTAAAAATGACCCGGAGCACAAGTGTTCGTGCTTATTGCTCACTGAAAGATGTTTTTTATATGCTCCACGGTCCAGGTTTGATTCCCACCTCGGCTCTGTATGCATGGAGTTTGCATGTTCTCCCTGTGCTTGGTGGGTTTCCTCTGGGATCTCCGGTTTCCTCCCACAGTCCAAAGACATGCAGATTAGGCTAATTGACATTCCCAAATTGACCGTATTGTGTGAGGGTGTATGTGCCCTGCAATGGATTGGCACTGCATCTAGGGTGTAGCCTTCCTCATGCCTTAAGTCTCTCTGGGATAGACTCCAGGCCTCCCGACACTCTGTATACAAGATAAAGCAATACAGTCTAAAAGTGATTATTTATCAGTAAACTGGTGACAATTTAATTGGGGGGACAAAATGATTCGATTACGAATGGCAATTCTTTTGTGTGACAATTCACCCTGATTCTACACTAAATATTTTTTATATAATATTTTAAATAATTGAGGTGTTAGTATTTTCATAGTTCCTCTATGAATCTTCTCTAAACTGTTCCTACTTTGGCAGACAGCACAGTATTCTGTGTGGTAGAAGCAAATTATTTGCCAAGTTTGTTTAGTGTGGTAAAAAGAAAATGTTAATGTATATAAAGGATATATTTTTTTTTTATTAACAGAATTTGCAATACAAATCAAATCAGCACTTTGGTATTGTTATGATATTGCATATTGTCCCCTGGTGATTCCCATCCCTACACTAAAAGCCCATGTATGCCCGCTGGGACCACAGCACGGTCCGTTTGGCCCAATCCCACAGAAGAGCCAATGTAGAACAATCCGCTGGAAAATTTAAACGCTGGCAACAATAGAAAGGTATCAGAACATCCTGCTGCACACAAGCAACGGTTGTTGATCCAGCTTCCAACTCCCCAGTCTGATTAATCATCTATGGGATGTGCTGGACAAAAATACCTGATCCATGAAGGCCCCACCTCGCACCCCACAGCACACAAATGAATCCACCGTCACAGTGCCAGACACCACATCTCACCTCTAGAGGTCCGTGGGGCTCATGCTGCAAGGGGCCAGAGCTGCCCCGATATCACAAAGAGAACCAAAAACATATGAGGTTTTAATGTTAATGACTTGAAAGTTATGGCTGATTGGTGTTAATATAAACCATTGATCACTTTTTGCAGTCTTTAAATGCAAAGATTGCAGAGTAAATTTTAAATAGTGTGTATAGACAGAGGTCTACAGTATGTGTGGTTTCATGTCCTGTGCTTCTCACAGAAGATGAACTCTTCTCTGTAGTTTTGCATGTGAGTGAGAGCACCCTCTGCTGGTTCATACATGCAATGGTCAATTGTTTGATGTTTCTACAACTATTTTATTCATATGTCTATTAATGGCAACACTGTGGATTAAATATTAAATAGTTAGGGGGGGAAAATATGTGAAAAGGGATTTCCAAACTTAACCTGGACCTTGGCTTAAGTCTAAATGATGTGTACATTTATGCTTTTACTGTGCTTCAATTTGGTGGCTTTTATTTTTGTCCCTTCTGTAGGTGTAAACATTGGGGGTGCAGGCTCTTATGTGTACGAGGCTCCAATCAACAAAGAGCCAGCCCAGTCTACTGTGGACTGTGCACCCAAACTTGAAGAGAAGCGCGCCCCGGTGTCCAGCAGACCTCCCTCTAAAGGTTTTAAAAGAATCGCTTAGAGACTGTATTCACATAAACTCAGTCACTCTGGGGAATTGCTAAAGCCAGTGAGCCAAGCTTTTCCCACAGCTGCATGTCAGAGGCACTTTCGTTAACTCTCTACTGCTCGTGCCTACCCAGTATCCAGTAAAAGCAACAAAAACAGATGAAATAAAGGGTCTTTGTTGATGTCTCTGATTTCTTGTTTCAGCTGGAAGTGTCACCACCTTTTCTGGAGAGGCAAACGTGTGCCCCAGGTGTAATAAAAGGGTCTACTTTGGTAGGTCACTCAGTCTCAAGGTGGTAACATGTAACCTAGCACTAAGTGATAAGAATTTTAATAAAGCTTTATTGTGTCATGGCAGCTGAGAAGGTGACGTCTCTAGGGAAAGACTGGCATCGGCCATGTCTGCGCTGTGAGAGGTGCAGCAAGACCCTGGCTGCAGGGAGTCATGCAGAGGTGAGGAAAAAACTAGCCCTGCAAAAAATGACTGAGGATAAACCCATAGTGTGATCACTATGATTTCCGTTGTAACGGAAGTGTGGTTATTTAGAAACAGGATGATCTGAAAGATTCATGCCGTGATTTTGCTTGATGTGTTTCAATTGGCATGCAAGTTATTGTTGATGGAGAAGACACAAGTGTAGTAACTCTTAATGTATGGAAGACAAGATTATGTTTTCATGGTGTATGAACAGATGATTAACGCAGTGCTGTCCTTTTCAAAATCCAAAATGCAGTTGTTGTTTTTTTTACTCGTCCGCCTGCATCTCCCTGGATTTTACACCTCCCTCCCTTCCCCATTTCTCCACACTGGGGACATTGGCCTCACTGAAACTCCTTTGGCAAGATAATCTAATACTGTTGTAAACATGCTACATTAGCTGCTGCTACGTTGTTGTGACTTTATCATAAACAGTGGCTATCAAACCCACAGAAACAGCACTGCCACAGTGTTTTGATTTAGTTTTTTTTTTATCATGCCACCTTAAGCATAATAAATTGTGACCGTGTAAAAGGTTTCATGAAAAAGATGCTCAAGTAACGGATCATAAACCTTTCCATTAATTTCACAACTCTGTTTTTAAAATAGTCGATTAACACGATCATACTGCAACAATCTTATACTGCTCATATTTTAAACTGTGAATAATCAAAATGTACACAAATCGTGATTGTTTTATTTTTTTTTTCTCAGCATGATGGCAAGCCCTACTGCCATAAACCATGCTACGCTGTCCTGTTTGGACCAAAAGGTACAGTCTCTTTTTAACCTCTAGGTGGAGCTGTTCTATTCATTATTCTCTTGAGCATGCAAACATCCTGTGGTCCTATTCTAAAAATACAACTCTAGCCCTTAACTCTAAGAGGAAGCATGTGCATATTTGCATTAAAAAGTAATTTAAACAAATTGTTCTATTTTTGTATTGACTGTTCATTGTTTTTTATATATATATAGTTACTGTGTGCATTTTATACCGTGTGTTATTGCACTGTCTCTTTTGTGTGTGGGTGATCCTTTGTCATATAATGTAATCGTTTCATTGTGATGCTTTCAGGAGTGAACACAGGTGGTGTTGGAAGCTACATTTATGACAAGGAAGTCAACACAGAGGCCCAGCCATGAGCTTGTGTCTTTAAAGTCCCTGCACTACACAGTCACACATCACCATTAGCACATAAAGGCTCTCTCACACACACAGACGCACACACACACAAAAGGTCCACACCAACATGTTCCCCACAACCACTCCAACTGAGATCAGTGCCACTATGGACATCTATGGGAACCTGATGCCACGTTACAGAACCCTTCCTGAGCTTTGATCTTTCACTTATGGTTTCTGTTGGTTTCCTTCTTGTTACACATGGATGCTGTAAGTCTATACATCCTGTTCTCATGTTCAACATTATGCGTTATTTGTTACGGTGTATGGTAATCAATTTAAAAGGTTTTATAAATAGATCTTATGTATATTATCCAACCCATTTATTATTGTT
This sequence comes from Clarias gariepinus, assembly GCF_024256425.1. Lineage (NCBI taxonomy): Eukaryota > Metazoa > Chordata > Actinopteri > Siluriformes > Clariidae > Clarias > Clarias gariepinus. Next base: position 20,093,256 of record NC_071112.1, read on the forward strand.
ATGTTGTACCACACTCATCCACAAAAGGGTGCTAGCTACAAAAATGTCAGAAAAATGATATACAGCACTGTAGAAAAATTCTGAATGAAAGGTAAAGAAAAAGAGTTCTAAAAGTTTCTTTTTTAAATATATGTAGGTTTTGCATTTTTAATACTGTGCTGACAAATCTTTGCCCTGGTGCCGCATTGCAGTTCTTAAGTCTACAATAAATAAGACTCATAAATCTGTAAAAGATTCGCCAACCCAGATTTACAATTTGGCACGCCTCACATCGTCTCTAACCCAGCAATGATGTGTAAAAAATTATCAGACTGTAAAATAAAAGGGTTGAATCTTTTCTTTTTTTTTTTAAGAGAGAGAAACCAAGCCTATCACTGTGTGTTTGTAGGGTGAAGGGTGTTGTGTAGTTTGTAAAGGGTTCCTAATGCTCGAGTAGCTAAGACCAGTACTTATAGTAGCTATCAATTTTAGCTTTACATTTACCAACAAGTGAAATGTATCAATTTGTTTTACATTAATGTGGTCCGTATGTAACGTTGAAGATTTAATTTCTTGAAAAGACATTGCCAGTCAGAATTAGCTGATGGGAAGCTATAAAGGTAACTTTATTGACAAGGCATTCTAATGGAATGCGCTTCAGTACTTTAAGACTGTTATTAATTGTATGATTTATTTCTAGTAGATTCAGATTTGAGTAGGATTTTTCCATTTATGTCCTACTGCATCAGTGTTCTTAATAAATTTGTATACAGCAGTTTCTTTGATCTGGTTTTCTGTTTGATCTTGATGTTTTATAAAATGAGGTAAAGGTAAAATTTTATTTGCTTTTGATTACCATTCCACTTGGATGCAAAACAATGTTACCGTTTCAGGTTCCTCCAGTTTGGTTCTGAGCTCCATAATCCCAGTCAACAACCCCCCCCCCCCCCCCCCCAATTGCCCTTATTGCAATAAAGTGTCCTAAAATCCTAAAAGGTGTGTTCAATATTGAGTTGAATGGAATGGTGCGGGGGAAGCAGTTCATGAAGATGTATGAGGACTTGATGTTTTGCATCCATTTTTCAGGCCAGTAATTGAACGTCAAGGTCATTGAACGTCCTACAGAATAAAGTCCCTACTGTTCATTTAACCAAATAACGATGGGTTCCCTGTTCAGTTCGATTCCTCAAGCATTTTTCCTATTGTCATCCCAGGGGGTTCTCCATAATCTTTTAATCTTTAAAGCTGCTTTGTGACAATTACCCATGTTAAAAGTGTTTATGTAAGTAAAACTGAATTGAATCCAACTGGACTCTTATAAACACTGCTTGGTGTTAATTCAACACTGGGGAATTTGCTGTGCATGTTCTACTATGATACTTTTTTTTCTTTTCTTTAAAACCATTTTATAGTAAAAAAACAAAACAAAAAAAACACAATAACCCAAGCTTTTTCTATACCAGCAATCTATAAATGATTTATTTTATGTGCTACTTTTGATTGAACAAATGCTTCATTACATAAGCTGCGTTGTTAACAGCAGTACATTGTTCATAGAGGGCCATCTGTTTGACCTTTTCTTTACCACACCCAGTTATTAGCTGAGGACCAAAGGCAGACCTGGCAGTACAGTTACTGATAACTTTGCATGAGCCCTCAGACATGACAGGCAGTGACAAAAGACATCACTCATCCAGAGTGCACAAATAATTTCCAGCTGATCTCACCACTATATACTAATACTCAAGAATGTAAGACATATGGTTATGCATTGTCAGTGGGATCTTTTTTAAATAAACATACTTTGTTGCCACAAGGTTAAAGCTTTTGCAATGCAATATTTTTAAATCAAGCTCTAACTGAAATAACAAATGAATAAATAGTAATCCACTGTACTGTACATGTTATGTGACACTAATTTTCAACATGCACGCTCCCAGTATAGGAGCCAGGTTTCACTCTGACCTCATGCTGGGACAATGTGACAAAAGCTACAACAACCTGAAAGTTTCTGTATCTGTACAAAACTGGTAATGCTACATATTTTACTTATTTATACAGTATTTAATCACCAGGAGTGTGGGCAGAGCTTCCACAATGGGTTGGCACGCTCAACCCAGTAACTTCATTGAGGAGGCAGTCTAGGATAGGGTAAAATAATAATCCACACATAGTGGAAGCCACAGTATGTAATGTAAATTTGCTTGTTTCTACTTGAATTGATAATTCTTAGCATTAATTCTCAGATAAATACTTTAAATAATTTAAAGTTATTCAATTTCTCATCTTATAGTACGGCATTGGTAACTACCATTACCACTTATAATAATAATGATAATAATGTTGTTGTTCTTCATCTACTCCAGGCAAATGGTTGCCACAGCGGACCCTCCGATCTGCACATACAAGCTTGGCAAAGGTTTTTATGCCGGATGCTCTTCCTAATGCAACCCTCCTATTTTATCCAGGCTTGGAACCGGCACTGCATCCAGTGGCTGGGGTTTTGGGCATTGGCTGGATGTCGAACCCGGGCCTTTCACATGGCAGGCGAAACAACTACCACTGGGCCACCAGTGCCATATAATAATAATATTAATATTAATAATAATACTTACTGTAGACTAAAAGTTATATTAGTGGATACTTTTTACTTTTACTCCACTACATCCTACAACAAATATCTGTAATTTCTATTTCACTACATTTGTGCATGGTGTGGTAATGTCGCACATTACAGTAGGCTAATAAAAGCTCAGTAATTTTGATACTTAAATCAATTTAAAGGTAAATACTTTTGTACATTTCCTCAAGTAGAATGCAAATGGGGAACTTCTACTGTGCTTTTACTTCATTTTACAGTCTTATCATTTTGATTCAGACACATTTACATGTGGATACATACAAACTTCCATAATCTCTTTTGATTGTGTCTTGCAACAATGACAATTGGTAAAAGCGCTATACAAATAAAATTGAATTGAATTGAACTTGAGTAATAATTTGCCTGAATCATTTTACCCAAATACAGAATTCGTATATTTAGTTCACCACTGATGAATGCTTAAAGTTTGATTGGCCCATAATAATTTTGCACACACTATAATAAATGGACAAAATTGAATCACATCATAAAAGTTTAAAGACTTCATTTATGTATCCTGATGTGGCCTGATCCTACAGCTAAAAAACACTGGCGTGTCTGTCTGTAACTCTACTGCACACTGTCCAATCAAACTCCACCCATGGAAGTAATGCTGTGGGCTGCATACAGACTCCAGAACTTTTCAGTATCCACTAGGGACGTATTGTTCTTAGATGAAATGCAGTTCTGTCCACACACACACAAGGGTCCAAATGAAACAGGGCCTGGTTAGATAAAGTAAGATTTAGCTTGGAGAAGATCGGGTGCAGCTGTGCTTATACACACTCACACAGAAGAGTCTGACATTGATGACTTTGTGTAGCTGAGGGCATCATTTAAAAGCTCTGAAGTTGAACTGTAAAAAGGCAAATAAAATGTTTTTTTTTTTTATGTGTCCACCGGAACACTGTATCATCATTGAGTATGGCTATTTTCAGTCACACGCTACGGTAATGTTTGTGCAGGCGTATTCCAAAATGGGTATGTCATCCAGCAGGGTGGAAATCATAGAATTATCTAGCAGATGGTCTCACGGTTTGAGAGAGAGAGAGAGAGAGAGAGAGAGATGGAGTAGATACAAATTTTTGAATCCACTAAGATTTGAGACCAAAAAAAAATTATACTAAATTGGTTTTGGTTTGGTCAAGTGTATAATCGTTATTTTTTGCTAATTAACTTTCTAAACATGAATAAGACTTCGTGTTCCTGAGTGGTCCTGCAAAGCCAAAATATTCTGGCTGCTTCAGTGTCAAAAGTGAACAGCTGCTCAACATTGAAACATTTGTGAAAGCCAAATGAGGTTGGATTATTTGGAGGAAGAAAACTCTAAAACTAGATATTTCTCAATTGTTGGAGTGAATCTGCAGGCTGTATATGTTCCTCGCAGACAGACAGACTGTAAAAATATGGGCTATGCTTTTATTAACCCAGTTGTAACAACAGCCTGAGAGACATTCGACTGGTGCCTGTTTCTTTGCTCAGAATTTCCAGACACCATCTCTCACAAATACCAATATTCTCTCACTCCTATTGTATGCCAGGACCAGGACTTAAGTAAGCAAATTGGGCTAGACACAGATCTGGGCTTGACTTCCTGAACTCCTAGATAAAAAAAAAATAAAAAAAAAATGGGCACACAACTTCTCTAATGCTTCTGCCAAGCCAAACAGAAGACCTACTCATCTGCTTTTAAAACCTTAAAAAATAATAATAAATAAATAAATAGTGTTTTAGACTGATGGTACTGATGATGAGTATCCTAGTGATGATACAGACTTTAAAGCACTGGGTTAAGTTAAGTAGCTCTGGAAAAGAAAGTCTGTGAAAAATTGTAAATGTAAAAAAAAAAATCCTCTTATTGTTATTATTTTGTAAAGCTGGTTGTATTTCTGTTTTTATCATTCTAGTTGCCGTTACAGACTTAAGGACAGTGCTCCATGTTAGAGCGGTCCTCTCACTGCAAGGACAAGATGAGAAAAAAACTAAACTAAACAAAAAAAAACATCTGCATTTTTTCAAATTTCAGTACAGAAGTAATAATGGATGAGCCACTATTAAGGCTTGTTCTTACATTTTTAGACATTGCTAACTATACAAAGTCTGCTAAATTCATTATGTGAAATAACCTTCGCCTTGCTCATTCCTTTCTTTTCTGTCTCTGACTTTAATGTTGACTGCGTGTTTACTTACAGCCTCATAATCACAGCATTTAATCTCAGCTGCCATCGCATACCAGATATTCTCCTCATTAGTTCCATCCCTTTGGGATCACAGTTGTTTTGGTTTAGGAGCAAGAAGCAGGCTGTCTAAAAGATATCACAATGTAGCTGTAGATCTAGCTTGTTTGTTTTCTAGGCATATTTTAGTTGCCCAGAATGATAGATCGGTAGAAGTCATTCAGTCCGAATCTAGTGACACCGGCCTCTGTTTGTCCACTATTTCATTAAAGACAAATACAGTGGATGGAGGTAATAGATGAACACAGGGGACACACTGCTACTTCTCAACATCCTCAACACCTGAACTAAGCAAGATCCATCCCAGTACCCATTCTGGAATGTTCACACACACACATACACAAAAATTGCATTATGACACAATGCTATATGCATGCTGCTATGGAACAATTGTTTGCACTGTTGTCTTCCATTCATCATTGTTCTGTCTAGTGAGCATTCATTGTGCTCCATATTCACTGCGTATTTTGCATTTGTTTTACACTGTGCAATCATGCGTACTATGCTGCTTTATTGTTGTGTATTATTCCATGAACCTAATTTTTTTTTACCTATTTAAAAAACAGTATATTTGTTCAATCTTAAATAGAAATACAGCAAAAAAAATTCCCTTACTCTGTCTTGAGAGAATTAAGCAATATCATACTTGAGGCTGCGTTGTTGTACTGAATATCAGCACGGCTGTGATATTTGCAGCGCTCTAGCTGAGCCGTGCTGATATTTAGTACAACAGCGCATCTTCAAGTGTGATATTGCTTTGTTCTAGTTATTATCAGCAGATTACAATTTGTTAGTTTATACAACAAGTTATTTTACTCCTCCATCACATATTCTTTAATGTTCTTATTTATTTCCATACTTTTTAATCATGTAACGCTGCTTTGCAACAATGACCATTGTTAAAAGTTCTATACAAATCAAATTGAGTTGAATTGAAATTGAATCGTCATGCTCTGTATCACCACTCAAGAAATGCTTCTCATCCAAACAGATTACTCAGTTGAAACTAACTGTTGCGTAATGTTTATTGCATGCAGAACCAGAGCAACACTAAATGAAATTCAGAACCATGAAAACCAGAACGTAGGGAGACCATGGTGATTTATTACATAACTTCCACACTGCACATTTTCATTCCTTTCGTCCCTCCATCGTTTTTTGCTCTATCGATATAACATTTAAAATAAAGTAAAATAAGAAGAAAGATATCAGATTGATTTGTGAACAAAATCCCAGCTACCTTGCAGCTGCAGACCCGTTACCATTCCACAGTGCTGCATTCTTTAGCGGTTTGAAAGTTTTCCCACATCTACCCACCCTCTGCTATAGCTCTCTCGCTTGGGAAAACCTTTCCCTTAGCCGCCCTTTTCTTGTCTGGACAGCGAATCGGAGTTTGTGTTTGAGAGCTATGGTTACCATGGAGACGGGAGCGTTCTCAGACGTCCAGCATTCCAGAGTATTTTAAGGGTGCTGACATTTTGTATCATACAGCAGGCGTTTAAAATCTCTAATTTCCTGTTCATGAGGAAAAATTCACATAAACGAGTTGCCTCTTAAGGGTAGAGGAACCAAATGTAAAAACTAAAATTAGTTTTCTAGACTGATAAAGACAACAGATAAAGCTGTTAAAAAGACAAATTAAACTAGATTAAAGTATACGACCCAAATCTAAAAATCAAAAACCACATGATGAATATGTGACATTAACAGAGACTATAAATCTTACCATTTGATGCCACGATTGATTGCTTTGACTTTACAATCTGAAAATGTCAACTTTCCTTATATTTGAAAAGTCTTTTTATAGAAAGTCTACTTACGATATCCAGTACAGAAACATTGACTTTGATTATTTTGGAATAGGAAAAATACAAGGCTTAAAATAGCAGAAATGTGGTTCATGTAATGAAAAGCCATAAAATAAACAAAATTACCATTCACTATACTGTGTAATAAAAATAGCCGATATTTGGCCGCAGGTTTAATTTATAGAAGTCCAACACACCACAAGTTTAAACCAACACTTTGTTAGTCCAAAATTGGGAAAGTTAATGATGTTTGTCCATTCTTCCTCCCAGGGAACTAATGACACAAGGCACCCTTTTGGATATGCCAATCAGTCTACACCACATGTCTTGTCACTGTGGGAGAAAATCAAAGTAGCTGAAAAAAAACCACCAAGTACAGGGAGAACATGCATACAGTAAATATCCTACTATAGCAAGGCAGCAATGATTTATTCAATTCTTAAGTTGTGAAACCCTGATATTTTGTAAATCAGACTTGTGGAGAGAATAACCACTGGCATTCATCATAACTTCATAAATATTTGCTCTTTAATACAGATAAGAGAAGTATCTAGGTTTAGAGTGAAATACATTATAATAACGACTATTTATAAGTGTTTAATTTATTAATATTATAATGATAAATAAATGATTAATAAACTAATGAATATGCTATTTATATGATGTATAGGGAGATACTCCGCACTACTCTCATTTCGATCCCCAAAACCCACGACCACATTCATGCTTTAATCTTCAGGCCGTATCAAACAACTGCAAGTCAAACACTTCTAAGGTAAAATAACCATTTCTTCATGCAAATAAAACACAACTATAATATGAAGAGAGGTAAACACATACAATTAGAGATAAACTCTAGTGTTCTGTGAAACAGTGTTCACCCTCCTATGTACGAAAATATATATTGCAACTCAGTAACAGATGCCAAGGGGACTTAAGGACACAGACATAAATATTCATGCAGGTGTGTTTCCAATTACTGTTCCATACCGCCATATCCCCTCGTTAGATTTACAAGATGTTTCCAGAGTAATGCTTCTTTTATGGGTCAATTTTAGCAGAACAACAGTGTTTATTAGCAGCAGACCTCAAAGGAGCTGCCATGCTCAGATCTGAATAAAAGGTCAATGATGGGAGCTTTAAAAACACATACTTAACCTGGCCTAATATAATGGATGTACTGAATAATCTAACATTCTACATGACAACTTGCGTCCTTGAAGCAAACAAGCTGTCTGTGTAAGTTACAAGTAATGTAATGAATTACTAACTACAGGGTGTAACTAAAGTCATCAAATGTTGGGGAAATTCATGCTTTTGAGCAAAATATCTTTCAAAATTTCCATACTTTAGATAGTGGGTAAGTGAAAAATTGCCTGCACTCTGGATAAAGAATTTATTTTAATTAACATTTAAACAAGACAAATACATCATTTTTTTGACACAATCTTCTTGCTTTTCAATGCACTTTGCCGAACTAGATTTTGTATTCTCTCATTTAAAATGGTTTAGGCTGAGCTACGAACATTAGTAGTGAATATTCATCCTCAAAGGGCTGCTGTCAGGGGACCAAACACGTTAGCACTATAGGGAAAATGCATTGTGTCAGCAACGAGGGCAAAAATGTGCAGTCCTCCGCGTTTAATCCGAAGTTTAGGCTTCAGCTCTTCAATAAGCATCTCACTGTAAGGAGCACGTCTGATTGTTGAATCTTTTTCCTGATTATGTTCCAATACTGGCCCTTGAGAATCCCAGAAAACTGTAAGACCAATTGATAAGTTTTCCAGCCGATGGTTAACTTTTAAACTTTTTCTTGGTCAGCGGTTGTAGATGTTTCCGTTCCATACTCTGCCGTTTACTCCCAGGCCCAAACGCTTCTGTTTATGCTCTTCTGTAAGTTATTTCAGCACCAGGTACACCCTCAGAGCACAAATAAACAAATCACTGCACACTTCTCTATTTTGTGCAAACCACAAGTGGAGCATCCATTTTTACTTGCATTACAGTTACAAATGAACTGATGTAACACATTCACACCTGCACAGCAGTAACTGGGGTGACGGCAGCCTGGAACGCAAAGTGTTGATATTAATATAACTGGATTGCGGATAATTTTAGACTCACCCTCCTATATACAAAAATAAATAATAATTTGCACACCCGAATACTTCCCTGGACTGCCTTTAGTTTTGATAATGATGTGCATTCAGTGTAAATTGTTTTGACAACCCTATGGAATGTCACACTTATTTCCATCCAAAGTGCAAAAAGTTGTGAACTGTGCATGATGGTTGCATTGCTTTATCTGCTTCCCTTTTTACCCTGACACATCCATTGCTGTAAAATATTGTAAATCTAGACTCATCAGACCACATGATCTTTTTTCATTGTTTTTGGTCTCACTAACAAGTAGATTTCATATGACCACGGATGGTTTCATCCCAATTCTGTGAGTTCCTGTTCCATGTGGAAATGATCTTATTTTTTAATATTAAACATGGCTATGATTTCTACTGTCCATTTTAATGATGCAACTTCACAAAGCATTTAATTAATACAATCATGACCACATTTGCTCAGCAAACTTTACAGTTCAGGCCCATCCTTCCACATTATAATAATGCGTTTAACAGTACTTAACCCAATTCCAGTAATTTCAACTTTTCTCATTAGTCTTGTTCCACAACCATGGGGGAGATTTCAGGTAGACTCTATAAAAGGCATTGAAATGTATTGGAATCATTCTTATGGCTGGATTGGATGTTGTTGCATTGAGAACACAAGTCGAGGTGCAATTACATGCATAACACCAGATGTGTTAATGTGAGCTCATCATGAGTGGGAAAGACGACTCTCCGTCTGTGAGCGTTTAGGAAGAAATCATGTAGAGGATGTTGTGAAAATCAAGTTACAGTTTGCTAAAAGGTGTTTATTAAGGTGTCCCTTACGTATGGAGAGATTTGTGATCACCCTGTATATTTTTACAATCATCCTTTTACAATATGTAAAAATTCATACAGGTGTTTAATGATTTTGTTATGTAATGAAAACTATTGAAACGGTCAACATGTTAAACTGAGCTTACAAACATTTTGAAGGATCTGACTGATGCTGCTGCACAATGCTGGATCAGTTCCAATAAGAGGAGAATGATTGCTTCTCCAGCCCTTATTCCTGCTGCCGCACACATTTTACTAGCAGCACATTTTCCACAGATATTTTCAAAGCAATCAAGCAGTCAAAATAAAACTTAAAATAGTTAGCATCCAGTTCAAGCTAGGACATTTATTTGGAGTACAGTAAGTTCTTTCACTTGTTAATAGTGTACTTTATGTCAGGCCTATTACTCCTAAGCCAGGCACTGAGAGAAGAGTAAATAGGGGATATATAATTAGTATAACAGGGACCAGTAACTGTAGCTCCCAGGTGTTACATATCCATTCTACTAAACACCAGTTCAACCTTAATTATAAAATAACGACAAAGTTATACAGCCTTTCAACTACACCAATACAATCTTCCTTGGACTTTTTACAGATGGGCTTAACTGACAAATACATTAACAGCATTCAATTGCAGCCACGTTGGATGAGTATTTTTTTGCAAGCGCGCATAAAAACCAAACCCCATTTCCCAAACCAATAAAAATAACAGTAAATTTACATTCATGTTGACTAAACTTGCTAATCATTTCCATGTTGTGGTTGGACCAGCTCCAGAAAGAACTTGGGTATTATGATGTGCCTCTGTGCTCATCTAATTAGTGCCTATGGTAGTTTAGATCATGGGAGCAAATTACACGAGACGAATAGTTGATTGCAGTACTTATATGCTCTAGGAGCACTTGTACATATGATCAGCCTGATTACAATTTCAGAGCAAGCCAGCTAAATATAATAACGCAAAGTAAAAGTTGCATTAGCCTCTGAGTACAGTAGGGAAAAAAAGAGAGAGAGACCGGGCTGGTAACTCAATGCTTGACTGCACTGTGAAAGTTATTATACTTCTTGGCTACATAAATCAGAATAAGCCTGATCTATGATCAAGCGCCAAACCTACTCCCCTCTGACTCACAGCGCATGAAGATATCCAGAACGGTACTGTAGATTAAGGTTGGGAATTTGGCATGAATTGAGCTGGAAAATAGGGTGCTGTATGTCAGTAGGCAAGACACCAGTGACTTCACACACTGAACAAAGAGCAGAAGGGCCCTACCCTAAACTCCTATCACATTAAGTTCTGATGTCATCTTCCACCACCCATTAGTTGGCATGGCTGCTGCAGTGTGATTGAATCAGTTCTCTCTCTTTCTCTCTCTGACACACACACACACACACACACACACACATACACGTATATGGAGTCTCTGTCTAACATCAGTATGTCATTCAAGCTTTAGTCTAAAATCTTAGCTTTAAAGAAAAAGCTCTTTTTCCTCATTTAAAACTCATCATCAAATATCAAAAAATATATATATTTAAATATATCATTTAAAGAATTATCAGGTGAAACATTTTCTTATGTATATCTTGAGGAACATGAGTATAATTACTAAACAGCGTGACAGTTTAGCTACCATGAATTTCACTGGCTATGGTTTACAGCAGGAACATAAACTGGCATAAAAGATCCACATATACAGCAATCTGCCATAACATTTTGCCCACCTGCCTAATAATGAGTTTTGCCACCATAACGATGATGCACTGTGTGTTCTGACACCTTTCTATCACAACCTTTTCATCAATTTGATCTACACTAGTGCTCCTATTGGATCCGACTACAAGGGTCAGCCTTTTCTCTCCAAGTGCATTAGTGAGCCTTGGCCACCCATGACCCTGTCGCCAAGTTCAATGGTTCTCCTTCCTTGGATCACTTTTAATAGGTCCTGACCAATGCAGACCAGGAACATCCCATAATAACTGCAATTTTGTAAGTCTCCTATCCAGTCCTCTAACAATCACAATTTGGCCTTAGTTAAAGTCTTGCCCAAAAAAATACTTGCCCATTTTTTTCTGCTTCCAGCACATCAAAGTCAGGAAAAAGGGTTCACTTCCTGCCTAAAATATCCACCGCCATTATACCGAGATATTGAAAATGTAGCTTGGTTAGACAACTGGGTCAGAGCTACTCCAGAATTGGAGATGTTCCCAGGCTGCAGTCGTCAGGACATACCAAAAGTGATCCAAGGAAGGATCCTACAGGTTCCAATAGAAAGGTGTCAGAACACATGGGTCATTACTGTTTTGGTGAAACAGAAGGAGGAACCTACTCAATGTTAGGCAGGTGGTCATAATGTTATGGCTGATCAGTGTATATGTGGATTTATTATATCACTTTATGTTTCTGTTGTGAACCACAGTCCTGATAACTTTTTTTTATGCTGTTTATACTTATGTTTCTCAAGATATACATGAGAAAATATGCTTATGCTAAAAAAAACTGTATAATATTTTTGCTGAATTGCTTATATTTAAATATGGTCAAATTTGGTACAAATGATTATATCATAGCTTTGTGGTCATTGTAGGAAATAATAACATTAGCTTGTAAATATTTACAGTCTAACATAAGGACAGCATATTTTGTGTCATAACTGAAAACAAGGGTGCAGCACTGATAAGACCTGCTCTTTGGTCACAGCTGTGATGTCACTGCGGTTCTCTGTCTAGTGTCGTAATCCCAAAATAAACAGGTAACCCCTCCCTTAATTGTTATCAAAGGCACCATCACCTTTTGACTCGTCTCTCATTACAGACATTCAAATGCCTTATTTAGGCAGTGGTACCAATGTTGCATTTGATGAGTTATAAACGTTGAAACTTACTGTTCCTTGAGGATCCACTGATATTCAATTTATATAATACACATGTCTGCCTCAGCCTCTGTCTTCACTTTGTTATCTGTTTGATGTTCCTGTAACTTTAGACGACATGTTCGATCAACACATTGGATTGGTAGAGGTGTGGACAAGCAAAGATGCAGCTGTGCAACTACGATAAAAAAAAAAACTGTTAGCGTAGATATACTGCTAACAAATAATAAAATGATACTGTATTGTCTTTAGCCTTTAAAAAAAAAGCACAATTCTTATTATGATTCAGATATTATAAATAGTGCAACATTGTCAACATTCATTTTTATGGTTGGTTTATGTATGTATATGTGATGGAGAAGATGCCAAACTCTGATATTTTCAATGTACTGTAATGTGGATATAAAAAAGAAAAATAGGAAAATTTATTAAACGAAATACAGTGTGCAAACATTCTGAATTAGTCAAACATGTATTTGATAGACCTGATTTCACAACATCCAATACATATGATTCAATTCTGCATTGACATTTTGATTCAGGCCATCTCCATTCCATTCCAAACCTGGTGCTACCATGCTGTCACTGTTGGACCCGCGAACAAGATCCTTCATCTCCAAGTGAAAATATGTCGAGCTGGCAACTCGATGGCATAAGTAACTCCCACAGAAACAACAGATATACCTCCAGGGTGGGGAGTATCCATCGCCTGATGTGCCGGATGGCACATGGATGGACCCTATTCCTATACCTTATCCCATCCATCTCCAGTGCAAATCAGTCCAGACTGAAAATGTATTGATGTGTCTTTGTTTTCGTTCCTGTAAGTAACAGCAATTTCTTCACTGGCTTAAGTATATTCTGTTTTTATATTTTATATTTTTCAATATTTTTCATATTTTTGTTCTATTTTCAGTAGCTATGCCTTTCTATAGCTAAGTTTCTCTATATTCTCTTTCTTATTTTATCCCATAATTTATTAATTTTTTTATTTTAAGGTTATATAATCACTGAAAATCGTACTGTGTATGACTGTATGTAACAAATAAAAAAACCTTAACTCTCTGCTCTACATTAATTACCTCTTAAATGCTTTCTATCACTCTTACATCGCTCTGAAATACATGCACACAAATTGAATGTCATGTCCATCAATTGTTGTTAGGAATGCTGGTTTTTAACTACAGTATATTCTATTTCAATTAATATCTAATCTAGGTTTACAGGTGACATAACTGTCACTGTATCTTAGACCGTTGGACAGAGTTTATGATTTAAATTATTCTTTTCTTTACTCCCCCTAGTTACGGGTGTGATCAGTAAGATTGTTACCGGGTGATTACATACTCGCTGAAAGACATATGTGAGTTGAATGACAGGATAATCCTGTGATTGTAACCCAGAGGTATGAGGTGATATCCAGGTGCAACATTTGTGTTTATTGGACCATTTCCAACATTTATAGTTGCAAAGTAACAAGTGATTCAAGCAAGCATCAATACCAGATCAAAAAAAGGTAAAAAAAAAATATATATATATATATATATATATATATATATATATATATATATATATATATAACAGCAACACTGGATTAATCAGTTATATTTAACAAACACTAGTCATTCTAAATTCTTTTTTTTTTCATGAATGTCTATATAGTACAGAACAAGTGTCAGAACTCCTGATGTACGTAAAGGGAAAGCAATCAAACTGCACCCCTTCATTATACAGTGTTCTGTACAGAAATAAACAGTGCTCTAATCTAACATCTGCCTTGCCTTTCACAGCAGAGGCCCACAAGGAACAGTTCAAAATACATAGTTCAAAACACATGACAACATTTCACTTCCTGTTTTCATTCTGCTTGTTTCTTGTTACCATAGCACAGGAAACAACCCTAAGCAAATAAGCACTGGTTGCCAGGAAACATGCTTTTCATGCTGCTGTTTGCTAATTTTATGTTTTTAGGAAGAAAGTAAGCCAAATGCCAAAAAGGACACAGATACATGTGCAGCCTGGGAAAACCCTTCACATGCTGACATTTTGACAGTTTCAGTTCTTTTGAGTTCCAAAAGATTCAGAATAAAAAGACATTTCCTGAACTGAAATATGTTTCCTTTTTTGTTTATTGTCTAAACCAGGAGTAAAGTTAAAGCCTTAAAGTCTGGTTTTTCCCTTAAAAGACAAATTGCAGAATGTAATTGCATTTTACAGATTAATTTCCACTTATTATGAAAGACACCAAAAATGCAGTTTATTCATTTAATTTACATTCACGTTTAAAAGGTAATGCACAGTAAAGTACAAACATGTCCATAAAAGCTATGTCTGTTTCATAATAAACTTAATTCTCATGCAGGCTCTGTTATATCTTATGATTAATAAATATTATATCTTTTATTTTATATAAAAAGGACTATCAATGTTTATAGGTTATTATAGGCCAGTGTATTTAGAGTACAAATCATTTTATGAATCCTTAATCTCTAAAGTCATCTCATTAATATCCCAAGCAGACACACTGTACATTCATCCATCTAGGATCCTCTATAATCCACCCAAGGACTGTGGAGGCCAAGGATGACCAATGTACTTATTATTTATTCCTATTGCGTGTAGGATGTCCTGCCAACATACACACACTCATTCACACACTACAGGCAATTTGGATACACCACTTAGCATACCAAGCACAGGGAGAACATGCAAACTTCATGAACAAAGCCCCCGAGACGGGAATTAAACCCATACCCTGGAGGTGCAAGGTGACAGTGCTATCAACTATGCCACTGTGCCTCCATGAACACACTCAGTTTTTTTTTAATAAAAAATGTTCATGTAATCTACTTATGATGAAAAATCATTACACCATTGCCACTCTAATAAATATTTTAAAATAATAATAAAACTTTGGGCTGGTGGTTTGAATCTCACGTCCCGTCTGTGTATGTGGAGTCCACACCTTTCTTTTACAAACCAAAGACATTATTGCTGTTTCCGTGTATGTGAGTGTGTGCTTGTGCTCTGAGATGAGTTGTCACCCCACCTATGGTATCCTTGTAAATTCCTTTAGGTAGACTCAGGCCTCCCTTGTAACTCTACATGGAATAAGTGTTGTAGATAAGATAGATAGGGTTATTTTTTAATGCTGGTATCTGATCACAAACTAAACTGATTACACACACTGTATATAAATTTCATTTAGAGATGTACCCATCCACTGTTTCAGGTTGACATACTCTGAATTTATTAAACTGCCTCTTTACCTAACGTAACACTTGCAGTACAATATCCAAGGCAGTATAAAACATAAACAAATACAAGCAATTCCACATGATTCTGGTGATATATATTTATAGATTATAACAAATAGTTAACATTTATATGCTCTTTAGAGAAAACCCCAATTTAGGCCCAAACTTTATATTTCAACACATCTAGCTGTTGGCCAGATTTCAGCCACAGGCTTCCAGATGTAGTACTTTGAATGAAGCATTTACATAAACACAATCCTTCCCACAATTCACCAAAATATACAAACCACTTTCATGTAGGACAGAAAATGAAAATACACAGCCTCTAATTAAGTGTAATAGACCTCTTTAGTAAATTATGAAGCAATCAATTAAAATATGAATATCTACACTAATGCACAACAAAGATATGCTCAGGGAGATGAGAATGAATAGGTTAGCCGACATTTTGGACTTGCTTTAGAGTGTGAAATTTTAACAGGTTGTTAAGTAACATACAGTATGTTGTAATTTGTAAAAGTTGAGCATCACAATGTTTAGTAAGAGTGAAAGAAGATACAAATGCCTACGTTATGACTAGAAAGTCTGTTTTTACTGTTGCAATAAAAAAGATGTCTTACTTTGTTTTTTATCCTACGAGTGGAAACATAAAGATGTGAGCATCAATAATTTTTTAAGGTTCATAACTTATATCTCATCACTGCAAGTTAAATATGCATTATTACCCCATACAGGTTAGATTTAGCATGTTCTCCCAAATGGTACTGGAACAGCAAGGCCTTTTTTCCTTAATATTTTAGTATACACTTAAGACATTTAGGTCTAAGATCAAAGATGAATATCAGATGACAGCTCAGAATTTTAGCTTTGATTTCCTGTTGTTTATATCTGAATGTGTTAACCAACACGTGGGACTTTTTGTTTCAACCCACCCATTTCTTGATTACCAAAAATGTTAGCACATCTAACTAACATATAATATTTGTTTGCCTAGGTGTGACGTCTAAGATTGACAATTAACAGTGCTGAATGTCCCATTTTATTCTGAGCCATAGGAGTGTGCATGTGAAGACTTGCAAGTATTTGATGATTAGTGAAAAAAAGCAGATAAACCAACATGAAGACGAGAGATTTGTCAATGGGAGAAAATCAAACCATTTTGAAGCTGTGGAAAAAAAATAAATCACTGCACAAGCACTGTGTACAGGCAATATATAAAAACTAAAACGTCCTAAAAGAGAAAGAAATTGACAGTGGACTAAACAGGCGATTAAAAGGGAGATTAAGGAAAACAACAGTAGTTGCTGACAGAAACAAAATATCAGTGAGTTACGTCATTACCAACTGCCACAGGGGAGGGGCAAATGTAGACAATCCACTGTTCTAAGAAGACTTCAAAAGCAGAAATACAAAGGCCACACCACTAGATGTAAACCACTCATTTGCAGTAAGAATCAAAAGGCCAGGTTGGAAATAAACAAAGAAAAACAGAGATGAGCCAAAACGTTCAGGGGCCAAATAACCTACCAAAATGATGGAACGGCCAAAGTAAGAGTAAGAAAGGAAATGTTCATGGTTCAAGCTTATCAGTCAAGTACAGTGGAGTTTGCATCATGTCTTGAGCTTGCATGGCTGCGTCTGGAACCAGCTAATCTTTATTACATATAAGGTGTAACTCATGATCGTTGCAGCTGAGTGAATTCAAAAGAAACAAACAGTACAAACAAACAGTGCATGTACAGAAACAATACTGTACATGCAATGTAATTACCAAATGACCAAAAACAAATAACCAACATAACAAAGGATTTCATCAGAGGGGAAAAAAAATTGGATGTTTTAAACTGACCAAGTTAATCATCAGGCCTTAACCCAATTAAACATGTGTTTCACCTCCTAAGACCGAAGGGGGAAAAAAAAACAAAATAAACAACAACTGAAAGAAATTTCAACACAAGCCTGGAAAAGCATCACAAGAGAAGAATGCAACAGTTTACTCATGTTCATGGGTCACCACCTTGAAGTTAATCCAAGCAAGGGCTTTGCAACCAAACACTGAGTGTTATTTACTTTACTTTAGGACTATCTGTTCCAGCATTCTTTGCTCACATAAAAATTGGGTGGTCTGCAATCAAAGGGGTTGTGTTCTAAGTTGTTTAACACATTTCAAATTAAAATATCAGGAAATGAAAGGTGATGTTCTGATCAGTCATCTTGGATTCATCTTTTAGTCTCAAACCTGAATCCAAACCTCAGTGTATAACAAAAACTATACAGTATATAAAACTACAGTATTATATACGTATCATAAATAACTAGGCATCGGTCTCCAAAGCTTTTAAAGGAAAGACAGTATATGCTCTCTATACAGTATATTATTTCAAAATGGTATGATTCTAAATAAGTGGCATAATATCAATTGCCAGCATGTGCTTTTGAGGAGCGTGCGGTATTCCATAATTGCAGGAGGTGTGACATTTAATACAACAGCGTAAGCATCTAGTGTGATGTACTGTATAACACATACCATGCACATAAATACCCTGCATACCATTGCTTTTCAAACAACAAGGTCGCAGTGCTTTACTCAGAGGTCAATACCTCCCCATTCATTGCCATTTCCCATTGATGAAAATGTCTTTAAGTCCAGCCATTGCACTCAAGGATTGTGCTTTAAAACACTTAAATTTTAATGCTATTTAAAATAAAAGTTTCTGGAAGAAAAGGGTGGATGGAAGGAAGAAGAATGAATGAATGAATGAATTAATTAATTAATTAATTAATTAAGTAATAAAAAAATACATTTCAAAACAACTACATTATAGTCACATTCACATGATATCCCATGGTTGAAATGATGTTGCGTTAACTATACCTATCTATGTATTTATTTTTGTGCACGTGTGAATGTATGTGTGAGCGTGTGTGTGTTTGCAAGTGTTTGCATGCATGCATATATTTACTGACTCATTTGTTCTTTGTCATTTTGTGACATCAATTTTTTTCCAATTCACAAAACACTCTAGACCAACTCAGACTCTGGTTTTCCCCTAATATAGACCTGTTTTGTTCCCAGCTCCACACCCCACTCACCATAAAGAAGTGATGCTTTAAGTTTGAACAATGCCTATTTAGTGTAGAGGCCATGATGTCTGATCAAAAGTGGTTAAGTCTTGCACGTAGTGTACTCTCATAATTCTACAACAGCATAATCCATAACCTGCCTCGGCATGGATCCAGTTTATGAAAACATCCATTCAACCAAAAGCGTTCTGTGCCAAACATTAAGAAAGATAAATGGCAGGAAATGAACGTTTCGAACTGTTCAGCTGAATGAAATGCTGTAAGAGCTACCAGTTTCCACACATGAAACTGAGAGACACAAAACACAGAGACTGAATAGGGTCTCATTTAGAGTTTGGATAAAATTTGGTAAAAATATGTTTAAATGTTCAAGTGGTCAAAATTATAAGTACACTGTTTCTAGACCAATAGGGATCAGGGACACAATGCATAAATCATTTAAATGTAAAATGTAGCTAACTAGGAAATAAAAAAATGCACATACCATGGCATCAGATCAAGTGTGATCAGTACAAGTCTAAAATATATTTCAAAGGTCTTGCTCAAAGGCTAAACAGTGGCATGACAGCTTTTCAATACTAGGGCTTTAATTCTCAACTTTCAGATTAGTAACCCAAAGCTTTAATCACTGAGCCACCACTGCCTGGCACCCTTCACACGCACAAGCTCTGCTGTAGGTTGGCACCTCTTCAGGAATGAGAAAGCCCTGCAGGTTGTGGGGTCAGACACTTCTGCTGAAGTTTAAGGTGAGGCTGTGCACATGATAATAAGCAGAAAGATGAGAATATGGGAAAGGTGGAAAACTCATTATAGCACCATATGGTTTCATGGACATACTGTCATCAGTGAAAGGAAATTAAATTCAGTGGAAACATCCTTGAAGGTGAATATCTCAGGTCATAAATCATGGAAGTGTACACACACAGAGCATAGGAACATAATTAGAAGGGAGAATGAGAAAAACCCGCCCTTGAAGTAGTGATGAAGCAGGGGCAGGGTGCCTTAAGGATAATCAGAGAAGTGAGGTCATACAGGACTTGGGTGGCATTATGGGCAGATCTGGTTTTAAACGTGCCATGGGGCATTTGAGTCTGTTTTCTTCTTTCACCACTGCTCACATGATATGTGATAGGTGTAACAATCTTGGAGTGGATCAGTGTTTTCTAGTTAATTTAAGCATGAACTAATCATTAGACAGACAACTACATAGGGTAAAAAGCTAATTATTGTCTATGTGTTTATGAATATTTTAACATCATTCATATTTTAGATATGAGTTTATGCTTCCACTAGAATCATCAGAAGAATGGAGTATGCTTTTAATAATGCAAACTTGTATTCATATTTGCGTGTGTGCCTGGACACATACTTTACTGAGCATGAAAAACACGTGGTTGACATGGCATACTTGAACAACACATGGGTTTGGTCTGGGGCTTTGTTATCTTTACTGGGACAGGTCAGTACTGATGAGGAGCAGCCATTGTTGGTAAGCAGCCTGAGGCGAAGTGACCACATGCAAATCATGCAGGTTCAAAGCTAAGCTGTAGAGAAAAGGAAGTAGAATTGGAGTGTCTTTGCCCTTTTGCATAACCAAAATACAACATTGGATACTGTCGTTTTTTTTAACAAAAACATACTGTATTTGGGTTGAAAGCTGTTATTTTATCTGATCATTAATTTCCGTAGCGCACTTCCTGTACTAGTGCATAATGTATATTTTATTTTCAGGAATATAATGCCTTGAAATACAACCCTGGGTTTTTTATTTGCATTGAGAGGTACACAGACCTCGGATTATTCAGTACATACACATTCGCTGCGGTGGTTGCTCAAATGGTTAAGGCTATTGGTTACTGGGTTTCTGATTGGAATATCTTGAGGTCGAGCCCCAGCATTGCAAAGTTCCCACTGCTAAGCCATTGAGCAAGGCCCTTAACCCTAGGCGCTCCAGGGACGCTGACCCTGTGCTCTAACCCCAGCTTCCTAACTGGGATATGTGAAAATTACAATTTCCCTTTGGGTTTAATAAAGTACTAATTATTTATTAAATTAAGATCTTGACATCAAGATACTACATACCCATTCAGTAATTTTAAGAGATCAACATAAAATCATTCTAAATAATCTGACTTAAATATGTATACATATAAAAATGACTTATATTTACTTATATATAAAAATACACCTTCAACAAATTAAATTACATTATTTCAATTAATTTCAAATTAATTTTCAAGTAGAGAAATAATAATACTCATTGGTACACTATGGCTTTAGCACTAATTAAGTATTATGTTGGTCAGCTACTAACTCTTGTTTAAACCCAGTGGCGTGTCACACACATCACACATCTCAAAATGTCAGAACACAGTCCTACAATTAGAGTTTCTCTCTTTTCACACAGATCTCATCTTATTCATCACTACCTCTGCTCCAGGTTTAAAGGTGAGTCAACAAGGACCTTTAAATTTGCATTCCTAAAACAAATACTGACGTAAGTTTAAAAAAAAAAAAAAGCAAATTAGTCTGCAGTAGAAAGAGAGTGCTTACAAATCTTAACTGACTTGGTTCACTTAAAGGACACATGCCCCCAACGAGACAGAGGTCAGTTGAAACAAACTTTTTTTTGGAGTTGAAGAAAATCCAGCACGGGTTATGGCAGATGATGTTGGTTGTTCCCAGTTTGCCATGCCTAGAATTTGTTGCAATTTTAAACAAAATGTAAACGTTATAAAAAGAAAACATGTGTAGGACCAAGGATGACGTCTAAGCAAATGCAAGGTAATGTGCCTTGGAATGAAAAATGCACAACAAAACATAAAAAAAACTATGGGTGAATACTGGTGTCAGTATTTTTTGCAGAAATGTAAGAAATCAGATGAATAAAATGGGATTTACGGATACACAAGCCAAACAAGAACCAGCACTAACACCTAAACAGAGGAAAACATGATTATAGTGGGATGAAAAGAAGCAATCATGGAGTGTAGATGATTGGATGAAAATTGATATCTAGTGATGAGTAATAATTCTGGATCAGCCAAGTAGATGATGCTGGAACTTTTGTTGTTTTTGAACTTTGTCCGTCTGACACATGGTCTACTGACACATACAAAGAAGACTGCCCGAAGAAAACAAACAATCATTATGATACGAAAATACAAAAAAATCACATAATATGTGGTTGAAAACCAGCTAAAGGCCCAGGTGAGATGGCAGTCATTACTCCAGCAGTCAACAGGTGTACAGTACATTTAATTTTTGGAAAATGTATCTTGCCCCAGAGCAACGAATGTTTGCTGCAAGGCATGTTAACACATTGACATTGCCAGCGAACCGTTGGAACTCAATCCAATTAAAAATTTAAAGTGCAAAAATAAATTCAATTGAGTCCACATAAAGGCCTGAGGAACAACAACAAAGTACCAATTGAGTTTCTTTCTTTCATTTTAAAATGTCATGTCAATTCTAAAATGTGTTTCCTCTACATGATGTTCAAAAGAGTATTCCATTAACTAAAATAGTGCTATTGAATTTGTTTACAGGGTGTTTTGTAAATAATTTTGTATCATATCTATGATTTGTTTATTTGCTATTCATTAAAAAAAAAAAGCTGTAGAATGGCCAATGAAATGTTATCCAACATTAAGCTGGAACTGAGCAAGACCTGGTTAAAACAAACTTATAAACTCTTTATTTTGAGCAGAAAATGAGCAACAAATGTCAATAAATTCAAAAATTTAAATATATTCCAGACATACAATAGTACAAAGTGTATCTTTAGCATTCTTGGGAACAGCTGCAGCATCCACCATCTTATTGACTGCATGAGATCATTCATAAACCCACTTCTGTCAAAGAAGAAATCAAAGCAAGATGATCATTATAAAATTAATTTGCTCTGACAAGAGTTTGGCCACAATGCAAATCATGGGTTTATGTTAATGTGATCATTTTAATATGTGATCTACAGTAACTGCTTTTTCACATGGGCTTCATGGGTAGACATGCCTGTTTCATAGGCAATACAGGAATAGCCAATAAATTTTAGCTGACAAGACGTTATTTGGATATTTTTTATATTTTTTACAACACATAAATTATCTCAGCACAGGAATGACACCGATATGATAGAAATCTAGTATTCTGTTTATGTGGTATTGGCATTGGTTTGAGTACATCTAAGTACAGAAACATTGCTAGAATTTTAAAACACTGGCTACATCTAGTACGTTTTAGACACATCTACCTTGTAGGTTTTTAGCTCATCTCCTTATATACTCAGTGTATGCATTAAGCATCCTCTCTAAGCTTTCTTTAGTGGTTATTTCTGACCACAGAGGTCTTGTCACAACATATTTTGGTGTCTGAACTGTTTCTCTACCCAACAGTGAAACTCTTGTACCCCTGCACTCATACCAGTGCCATGTCCACTCCCGTGTCAATCACTTTATATAACTGTTATTATGTCAGTGGTGGTCGCTTTTAATTGATGGGGAGTGTAAATGGGTTACCAAACATAAAAATTGTAAAGAAATTGTATGCCTGAACTGAAATAAAGTAAAAGCTTAAGACAGTAAAGTAAATTTAAAATACACTATGCAGATTAGATCTCTTTGCTATATAATCTATATTGTGTAATGTTAAATAATGAGTATATAATGTATATACAGTATATTAGGGCATCAGGTAAATTGGGACAGGTGAACTTAACAGCATTTATTCTCTAGCTCGATTAGTTAAAGTCAAAACATTGGAAATGCCGGATATATGACCTCATTTATGTGACATTACTCGAGGAAGTGTGATCAGCATCAAACTGGAAGTATGACATATGTTTTGCCTCTTTTTTCCATGAAGTTATAAAATCACCATGAATAATATATTACACATACTTTACAATGCATGAGCACAAGAATAAATAGAATAAATTTATGTTAAAAGCATTTTCAAAGAAGCAATGTACAAGCTATTTGGGACTCTAATAAAACACAATAAGGAGTGAAAGGAAAAGTGAAGAGCAGATGCAATGAGTGCAGTTGAAACTAACAACAAGATCGAACAGAACTTATTCTCATGCTCACAAGAATTTGGAAAGTAGTCAAGGCTTTTTAAAATCATGTTATTGGTGTTATTGCTGTTAGAATGGATTATAAAATGTATGTCTTATGTATTTTAACATGTATTTATAAAACATTTAAATAATGAATAGAATTGTCTTGTTATAGAAATTTGCTACAAATACATAATGATTGTGTTTAACTCATCTGAACATCTTTAATTGAAAAAAGTTGCTTGATATATACAGTATTTTTCTTCGTTTAACTGGTGGTGATAAGATGGTCAGTTTGACCATATCTATCTCAGGTCAAACTCCATTGTTGTAAAAAGAAGCTCAATTAATTCTCGTAATCCTATAAACAAAGCAAATATATTCATGTGGATTGTTAATAATAGCATTGCAGAATTTTCTCTTCTTTTCATTTTCTTTTCTTTTTAAACTTCCATTTGATTAATTTCCAACCAAAATTCATCATTCCACTGGTCAGTGTTTGGTAAGATAATTATCTGACCAAACCAGAGAAACGATAAGTATAGCAAGAACTAAATTGGACCAGTTGAATACGGGAAATGTTTTGAACAGAAAGTATTGATAAAAAAGGATCACTTAAACCAATAAAAATAATGTATAATAAACATGTCATTAAAACTGTTTTGGTCAGTCTGGGCAAAAGGGTACAAAATGTTTCTACATGATAATGTTTTTATCATGTTCAAAGAATATTGAACATGATAAAAGCGCTTTCTTTTATACTGTATATGGATCAGCCATAACATTTTGACCACCTGCCTAATATTGAGTAGGTCAACAGATTCTATTGGCTTCTATTGGATATATATATATATATATATATAGCAAATTATATTTAATTCAATAAAATTTTATTTGTATAGCACTTTTAACAATGGTCATTGTCGCAAAGCAGCTTTACACAATCAAAAGAATTATTTAAGTTTGTATGGAATGTGATTGTGTATGAATCAAAATGGTCAGATAGTCCCTGATGAGCAAGCCGAGGGCGACAGTGGCAAGGAAAAACTCCCTGAGATGGCGATAGGAAGAAAAGCTGAGAGGAACCAGACTCAACAGAGAACCCATCCTCATTTGGGTGAAATAGAGAGCAGGAATTGATCTGCATTCATACTGGTTTTTAGGTGGAAGGCAGTTCAGTTATAACAGTTGATGTTAATTGATGTTAATATGGAGCCCAGGTAGTTATTGGAGGCTCAGGTAGACTTGTGGGAAATTCCAGTCCTGAACTAGCGAGCAACTGCAGCCAAGTCAAGTCCTCAAAGAAACAGCGGTCAACATCAGCCGAGGCCAGAACCGTCTTCATGGTAGAGTGAAACTGTCCCCAGACGGTTCCCAAAGAGACACACGGGACATCCATGTGACGATATCTTCAACCAGAAGTGGGGCACCAGGATACGTCAGACAGGTCCAGAGGGCAGAGGGTGTCTGGATCACTGGCAGTTGAGGAATGACATGTGTAGCTCGACAAAGAGAGGGTAAAAGAGAGGGGGGGAGAGAGGGAATTCAGAGAGGGAAAGAGAGAACAGGAGAGGGGAGAGCAGAAAAGGAGAGGTAACAGTTAGGTATGGTCACAGTCACATAATGTATACATGTAATAAAATACCCTCCAGCCACGATTGTAATAAAATATTCAAAATGTAGCTACTGTGAGAATGGCCAAATTGTAATGGCTAGCTGGACGACTGGGTCAGAGCAATTTCAAAACTGTGGGATGTTCCCAGGCTGCCGTGGTCAGGACATATCAAAAGTAATCCATGGAAGGAAAACCAGTGATCTAGTAACAGGGTCATGGGCGACCAAGGCTCACTTGATGCACATGGGGTTGTGATGGCTGGCTTGTGTAGTCTGATCCAATAGAAGACCTACAGTACTGTAGATCAAATAGAAGAAAGGGTTAATTCTGGTTCCAAAAGAAAGGTGTTACTGAAGAATTGTTGGCAAGGGGGGTGGGAGCTTCTCAATATTAGGCAGTTGGTCATAATGTTATGGCTGATCAGTGTACTGTATGTACTGTGGACAGTCAGCACAGAGCACAAAATGTAAAAATGCATAATCTGCTATTTTATTTTAATATTGGCAGGAAAGCTTAGACATTGGGGAAATTCAGAAACTGGAAAATATTTCTAACCATAATGTTTTGATGAAGCAGTGGGTAATAACTTTAAAGTATTTTGACATAACTTCACACAACATTTTTCTCAAACACACACACACAGAGTGAGACACAGAAAGAGAGAGAGCGAGAGAGAGCCTCCCCTTCCTTGTGTGTGTATAAAAGCGCGGATGGGGCTGAAGGCGAGGTCAGTGCAGGTGGAGGTTTTACTCATCGCTGCTTCTGTGCAAACCTTTTGAGCCAGGAGCTATTTCATTTCATTTCATTTCATTTCATTCTAATCAACAGGAAACCTTACTACAGCTGCCAACATGCCTAAATGCCCCAAATGCACCAAGGAAGTGTACTTTGGTAAGGAAACGTGTTTTGTTTTTGTCTCCTTTTTATAATAAGTAAACGTAAAACTGGAATAGGTTAAGCAGAAATGTTTAAAAGTTAACATGTGCGTTGCGTAAAAAAAAAAAAAAGGGCGCGTCAAAAGAAACGTCTCGAATATCAGGCATGTGCTGTATACTTCAAGTTAATTTCCTGTTTGGTGAATATTACATCCGGAAGTGTGTTGTTAGGGAGTTCCAGGTTGCTATTTGTATTAATGCTAATTTTATTAAGCGGGATTAAATGAATTTGAATGAATGTTACACATTTATTTTTGTGGTATTATTATATTTTTGTTTGTTGTTTTTATAATAATAATAATTATTATTATTATTATTAGTAGTAGTAGTAGTAGTATAGTAGTATTTAGTTTTTCTAAATAAAACTAGCCAAAAGTATGCCTGACAAGTTTTATTTGAAGAAGATGAAAATCTCTGACATTATATTTAACATGGATAAAAATAATAATAATACTAAGAAGAAGAATTACATCTTGCCTACCAAAAGTCCTAAAAGCCACTTAAATCCCTGTAGAGCGAATGTAGACTGCAGGTTGATTATGACTGGATCATAAAGGAATTAGAGAGGATGTGAGGTGTTGTTTCATGTACAACACCCTTAAGCTTTAGTTTAAGCCAGGTGACTGGAAGGTTCTGCCTGAAGCACTAAACTCACGGAGTCTACAATACAAAGTAAAACCTGTAGATCTGACAGTAGGATGAACTGATTCTCCAAACATTTTTCCTCCTTTGCTTTCCTTTTAAATAAACTGCCCACCTTATGCCAAAGTAAAAACCCTGGTTCATACGATAACTGCATCATTCTTGTCAAGGTTGCAACATCCAATCTTTATTTTTTTTTTTCCTAATAAAATTAGCTTTTTTTGTCGTCTAATTGGCTTGCCATACAACTTTATAGCTCATTTTATTTATGTAGGTCTTAATGAATTGATAAGGAGGACCTTCAGTGATATCATTATACACGTATTGGTGGTTAAAGCCAGAAAGACACTAAAGACATCTGAAAAACAGCTGGGAGTGTCGGGTATTCCACTGAAGTACGTGCGTAAACAAGCATGAGTTTCAAAGTTTTACTGTTTTCGCAATACTATATAGTGTCACACATATCCTGTTGCTGATTTCTGTTCAGCTGTGTAAGCATTTTCTACGAGTTGCATCCTCCTAGATTCTTCTTTTCTACCTTTATTTGCATTCAGTAGAATGAAGTACCATGCACTGTGTTAAAATCCAGTACCATTCTCAGTCATTACATTGATGGAATCCAAAAGCCCCCTGTCTTCCGCCCACAGCTACCGCAGCAGTGGCAGCAGTGTAGGAGAAGCAGTGTAGGAGAAAACCAAACAATCCCCATAGTGTCTTGAGATTTATCAGTAATCACCATAGAATTGTATTCTCACGCAAGATTCCTCATCATAAATGTGTGACAAGATCACACACACCGTACAAGAATGATTTTACATTTGAACATTTACTCCAACGGATCTAAATAAAGGTTGTCTCATTGCACAGGTTTTTTTTTTCACGTGAAACCTCTCTACATTTTTAGACTTCCTCTAAAAAGGTTTTTCACTAGACCCTGAAAAAGAAGTGAGATTCATACAGAGAAAGTGAGAGAGCCTATCAGAGTAGTGTTCACTTTATAATTTGGTGTTTTGAGGAAAAGAAATGTCGAGGTGAAAAACAGCAAACTGAGTGATTTCCCTTCACTGCTATTATTTCTCCTTCTCCATTTCCTGTCATCCTTTATTCCTGTTTCTCAGTAGAAGGTTGTTCCATGGATGTGTGTGTGCGCATGTGCATGTGTTTATCCACTCTTTGGATGAGTTCTCCTGATTCTTGGTGTGCGTCACTGGGAGTAGCCAAGACTCTGATATACAGAACAGATCGTCTGTAAAGTCCATCATACTCAGTAAACTGATGAAGACATTATGGCGAAAGTACAAGGCGCACCCACACAAACTCACACAGACATACTCACTAACACTCAGTTTTGTCTAAACTTGGCACATAGTATCAGGGACATCAGGGAGTGGTGTTTTTTGGAGGGTTTTTTTTTTTTTCAGGTCCATGCCTTTTCAGGTATTCAAAACACTGCCTAGAACTCAAGGCCTTACTTTTATTTGTTCCAGTATTAATCTTTAAGCTATTGTAAACTTAAGATGATTTTTTTTGGGAAACTAACTCATGCAGCTACACATTCCTTTGTAATGTTTTACTATGGGCACATCATGTATTTTATACTGTCTGGGCACTTGATGTACAAAGCCTACACATATTTTTTCTTCTTTTTTATCATAATATCTCTATGGGTATGAAGGCATTTGACCCTTTAAGCACTGCAGGCACTTCCTGAAAATACTCCTACATGAAAACATGTGCAGACATCAGTACTAGTAATAATTCTCAAGATGCATGACTTTCTGTCCTTGTCTTGTTTTATGGTATTATCATAAAGTTGTTTTCACATCTTTTATGCACTGTCCCACAGATAAAGCCTAGTTTATTGGCCTTTGCAAAGGAGAAGCTGCAAATTCCTTAGGGATCATCCATGTGCAGAAATATTAACCTTATATCTTTCTTACAATAACTTGGAGACAATTGTAAGGACAAAAAATTAATTATTGAGTGGCACAGCTTTTATTAGACTTGGCTAGTCATTCCAGAAGTATAGTCAGCAGAATATTTAGACAGAGATTTGCCTGTAATATATGATTGATCAAACCTTGAACAACGTTAAATATATTTTGGATTACAATAGTGCTTGTCTCTGTGTTTTAGCTGAGAGAGTGTCCTCTTTGGGTAAGGACTGGCACAGACCCTGTTTGAAGTGCGAGAAATGCAATAAAACCCTGTCTGCAGGCTCCCATGCAGAGGTAAGAATGACATCACCAGCCAACTATTACATTAAAGTAACTCGATACTGTTTTGACTTTGTGGGCTGTTGATTTTAGTGTCACAATGAAGTCAAAACAATGTCTGGAGCTACAGTAGCATCAAGTAGTCTGCACAAATGGGGTTTGTTCCATATTTGTTTATATGCTATAAACTAAATTATGTTTTCCTTCACAGCATGAGGGAAAGCCGTACTGTAACAAACCATGCTACGCTGCACTCTTCGGACCCAAAGGTGAATCAATATTTACTGCCACAACTTTAACCCTACATAACCCTAACCCCTTGGTACCTTGGCCAGGGATAATTAGCCACTAATTACATGTTGTTACTATGTTTAGGAAATCAACCACAACATCCCCTATTGTGTATTTTACTATATTACATATTTCAAAACCTCTTAACGATGCCTGTAATCTTGTGCCTTCACACATCATTCATCCTTTCTAGACACATACTGCTTCTTACATAGACTTCTTAAACTCCATATGCTTATCTGCATTTTAAAAGTGATACACCTTTGTAGGATTGGTAGGAATTTCATGCACGCTGACTGAGGTTATTTATTCCAGATAGAAGAAAACCATACTATAAGCAGCAAGCCATCAAGCTTTCCTAATTAATCGGAACCATTTGCCAACATTGTTTTTTCATCTTTTTTTTTTTTTTTCTATTTCAGGGTTTGGACGTGGAGGCACCGAGAGCCACACATTCAATTAAATCCAGACCTGGGTTTGGGCTTTAGGTGAGAGCGTTTAGAGTTCTGAATTCCCATGTAGTTCAAGACAAAGAAAATAAAAAATCAATAGATTATAGTTCTTATCAGTTGCTCTGTTTAGCACACACCCTGTCAATGTTCATTGATAATGTAGTGTTTATAATAGTTGTGGCTTTTATTTACAGATTTCCTCCCTGTACAACCCAGCAATGGAGAGTAGGCTGTAATGCTGCAAGCCTTTTTATCTATATATAACTCAACCAAAGAAAACAAAGTGACCAAACCACGGCCCTCTGGATATGGACGTAACTATTTTGTGTTATATGCAATAAGGACTGATTTCTGCAATCTAGATTAAGGCTGAATTTAGACTAAAAGCTTTTTCACTGGCATTGCATTTTAGTCCAAAACCAGCCTTAATGCAGCATTAGAAATTAAGCCCAATAGATGTTAGTTTGGAGAATGTATTGTCGTATGATGTATAAAACCACTGAATGATGTTTGGAATAGGTCTGATGAACTATGCAAAAATCATTTATGTAATTAAACATTGATTTGTAAACATTCACATGCAGAAGTGTGTCACCTTCTCATTCAGAATTTTACAAATGTTCGTTTACACACAAATTCCTTTTTTTTATCCTTTGACCTTCTTGATTATGATCATTTTGCACATCAGAGGGAAGGTACTGTATGTCTAGAAGTCCTGAAACCAAACCAGGAAATTAGTGTCTACAAACTACATTACGGTCTTCAATCTTTTGAAATGCATATGCTCCCAGGAGCTTAGAAAGCAGTGTTAATTTCGAAATAATGTCCTACATTTTAGTAGCCATTTCCCTTAAATATAAATCACTCAACTTTACCAAATGACTGAATGGTATTTTGGCTTTTGATGCAATTATGTTGCGACATTACTGCTAGAATATCCTTTTATGGTAACATTCCTTTACTTTGCCTACATATCAAATGCTCAACAACTGGAACATTCCTACACTCACTTGGAGACTCAGTAAAGCAGTCTTAAAGTGAGTCTCGGTCTTCTCGTCAGACCCGGACTCGACCAGTTTTTGAGTTAAACGCCACTCCCCATTTGTCTTCAGCTGCCTTCCTCCGTGCACACATACAGCACCAGCTTCCTCCTACCATTAGAGGGTGGGCATTGCCATGGTAACAAACCCAAACAAGCCCCAACACATACCCTGCCAACACCCTGTCTCTTTCACATGCCTTTGCCCTCTAAACAAAGTCTCTTTATCTCATTCTGATAGACTGTATCAAGAGCAACAGACATAAAAAGACATCTGTCTTGGCTCTAACAATCTTAATAATGTCTGAATTTTTTTTCATATTGTTGATACACATGAGGTCCTTTATGTGAATACAATGATCAATATGATCTTTTTAATCTTCCTCCACGCTCTTGGCCAACATACAGGAAGGACATGCTTACCAGAGAACCTGACTTAGTGGTAAAATCTTACTTTATAATCTATATAGATATTATTGAAACTATGAGATTAATATAGCATTGTGAAATTGGCCAGTGCACCCTGTATGCAATGCTTCTATTTATCCAACCATTCAATTGCCTCAGGTCTGCCTTATATTTAGTCTAAAATTAGCAGAGTTACAATAGCAAAATCCTACCCCTAGATAGTAGGTTTTGGAATTTTTGAATATATATATATATATATATATATATATATATATATATTGCTCAATCATTAAAAAAAAACAAAAGCATATTGCATAAAGTAAAAAAGGAGGGGTAGAGGTTGTCACTTTTCCCCAAAATAAATAGTGAGTATTTTAATGGTTTATCAGTATCTTCAATGCAATTCAATTTCAGGTAAGTTTTGTTTATATTACGGTTTTAACAATGCACCATCACCATGTATATAAATGTAGCAAAATTTTCAATAAAAAAAACAAAAACTTACAACTATCAGTGTGTTCCTGATAAGCAAGGACGACTGTGGCAATGAAAAACTCCTTGAGATGACAATAGGAAGAAACCTTGAGAGGAACCAGACTCAAAAGTGAACCCATCCTCAGTTGGTTGTTATTAGATAGTGTGACTATAAATCAATCCGTGCAATATCTGTGTGCTATAAATCTGAAAGTTTAATTATATCACAGGACGGGTGTTTAAATTAATATTCAATTCAATTTTATTTATATAGCGCTTTTAACAACAGTCATTGTCTCAAAGCAGCTTCATTAAAATAAATGTTTTCTTTTTTTTAAAGAAAATATTTGGAAGTGTGTATGTGTAAGAAAAATGTGTCTAGATAATAATGAGATAAATGAATGAATGATGAATGAAATGTCTCTGATAAGCAAGCCAAGGGTGACGGCGACGGTGGCAAGGAAAAACTCCCTGAGATGGCAATAGGAAGAAACCTTGAGAGGAACCAGATTTAACAGGGAACCCATCCTCATCTGGGTGATAACAGACAGAAATGATATAACATCATGTGTGTTATGCAGGTGAAAACTTAATATAACAAAAGTTCTTAAAATTAACATGAAGTCCAGTTCAGCACAGGGATGAATCAGTAGGTGCAAAGGGCAGATGGGGTCTGGGTCACTGGAAGCACAGGAGCAGCATGTGTAGCTCCAACCATTATAAAGCAGAATCCAGCTGGAGCTGGTCCTTCTCTGGATGACTCAGGAACCTTGCAGGGTCGGCCATTGTCTACTGAAGCTGGCACAATCTCCAGATACCTCGGGATGGGTAGAAAAATAGAGAACAGAAGGAGAGAATTAGCGTAGTTGCCATTCAGAATAGATGTACTGAAGTATGAAGTTATGGGATGAGTTACGCGTATGCAAGATTAAAGAGATGTGTCTTAAGTCTGCTTTTAAACTGGGAAACTGTGTCTGAGCACAAGGCTATTCCAAAGCTTTGGCGCTAAATATGAAAAAGCCCTACCCCCTTTTGTAGCTTTTGAAATTCTGGGAATTACCAGAAGTCCAGAGTTTTGTGATCTTAAGACTGGTTAGGTATGTGGGAGCTAAACCATTTAAAGCCTTGTATGTAAGTAATACTATTTTGTAATTAATTCTAAACTGAACAGGTAGCCAGTGCAGGGATGATAATATTGGGGTTATATGATCATATTTTTTGGATCTAGTGAGAACCCTGGCGGCTGCATTTTGGACTAACTGAAGCTTGTTTATTGAGGATGCAGGACAACCACCTACAGTAGTAATGCATTACAATAGTCCAGTCTGGAGGTCATGAATGCATGAACTAGCTTTTCTGCATCAGATACGGATAATATGCTCCTAAGTTTGGCAATATTTCTAAGATGGAAAAAGGCTGTTTTTGTGATATTGGAAATATGATTTTCAAAGGACAAGTTACTGTCTAATATTACAGCCAGGTCTTTTACTGTCGAGCTGGTAGTAACAGTACATCCTTCTAAACGCAGGCTGTTGTGTACTGGTTTTTGGGCCAATAAGTAATATCTTTGTCTTATCTGAATATGCCCTGGACACACTCAGTCTAGACCACTTAGGTATTTCATTTGTTTTTTTTAGATATATAATTGGGTATCATCAGCATTACAATGGAAACTAATCCCATGTCTTCTAATGATGTTACCCAAGGAACGCATGTACAGTATATGGAGAACAGAAGTGGTCCTAAAACTGACCCTTGTGGGACCCCATATTACACTGGCATTACACCAGACGGTTTTCCATTTAGATCTACAAAATAGTATCAATCAGACAGGTATGATCTAAACCATTTTAATGCCTGTCGCTGAATACCTATGTGATTTTGTAAGTGATCTATGAAAATATTATGATCTATAGTGTCGAATGCAGCACTAAGATCAAGTAAGACTAGTATTGAGATGCAGCCTTGGTCCGAAGCTAAAAACAAGTTGCTTGCAATCTTAACTAATTCAGTTTCTGTACTATGATGGGGCCTAAAACCTGATTGAAATTCTTCAAGGATGTTGTTTTCCTGCAAGAATGTGCATATTTATATTTATAATAATTTATAATATAAAGCCCACTTTTAGTTCTAAAACTATTGAGTGACTGCAGTCAAAAACAATCACAGAAAACTGCCTGCTACAGCTTAGTCCAAGACCATTTTCATAGTCACTGAGTGGAACCATTCTCAGTCACCACACACATCCCAAAGCAGACCATATGGTGCCATCTTCAGCAGCAGCCAGAGGCCTTCATGTGGCAAGAACCCCAACCTGAAGTGGTGTTGTGTCAGACACATCCGGAGGGCAGAATGTGTAGTTCGACAGAAAAGTACTGGACATACTACTTTAATGAACACAAGTTTGTTTAAACTGAAGAGTCCAACTGTAATTTTGAAATGGGTCAAAAACCTTTAGCCCTATGTGGTTTTCCTGCAAATAATGAATGCAGAACACATTGTAGATATTAGACAAACTTGAACTGCATCCAGTTTTCAATTAAGTCTTATAGCATTTATTTACACCCTTAACTTTAAACTCTAGGTGCTTTTTTTATCACTGTGGACTGTATTGTGAGGTGCATCCACATCAACCACACATAAATTAATTGGTATTATTCCACTGTTACCTTATACTATCTGTCTGTGGGTTCTGCTGGCCTTTTCTATAGAAACTATAGAAGTCAGTAATGTACACATTGAGGCATAAGCTGCACTATAGAATGTGCGATCGTCTTCCAAAAAATCCTTAAAAAGTGTTAATTTAACAGGACAGCTGGGACAATGCTCTATTCATATCTTTCAAGGGAGGGAGTTACTGTAAAATCTGGTCCCTATTTCTTTAATTGACTGAGCAAGGATGGTTCCCATTTCTGTTATGCCTCTCTCCAAACCACCCTCTCCTTCACTTCACGGTAATGATGAAGAGGAACTGGAAACAATTACGCTTGTTAGGAGGATTGGCTTACAGTCTACTACTCTCCACATGCTCCACAGGGAGCAAATGAGGGCAAGGTGAGAAGAAGGACAAACAATTTGCATTTGAAAGGTCACCGAATTTCTAAATCTTGTGTCTGGATTAAGGCTTCCTTAAAAAAACTCTAAGTACGCTGGGATGATGAAATTCCTAGACAGCCCCACAGTGCTTTGGCTTATGTTGGAGCTGGTTTACAGTTCTCCAGGTCAGCTCCTGTTGTATGTTATTTATTCACATTTTTAATTATTACATATTAACATAATTGTAAAATTAAAAATGCAAACAGGAGACATGAGGTGATATGAGGCCTGGCACGTGACTACTTTATCTGCTTCTTATGTAAGGAGCATAATTTCAATCAAGATGATTTGCATGATAAAGTAAAATACCACAATGCAATAAGGAGTCATATAAATGAGTTTTTTTCTTCTTTTTTTATAAGCTGGAGGCCAATAGGGTGTTTTTATGCCTGTAATCAGAAAAAGTCAGCAATAGGTCAAGTAGACTTCAACAGCCACCACAAGGTCAGTTGAATAGAGACTATGATCTACTGCATCACTCGAAATGAAATTCCACCAGTCTTAGCACAATTATAAGGACAGTTTTGTCTTTCAAATTTGAGAAGATAAAAGACGATACATAAGCTTTCTTCATACAGTAATTGTTGGCTTCTAGGTGCATTATGGTTGTTTCTGTGTATACACGGTAAACAATCGTGTTGATTAGCTCCGTGGAGTGACACCCATAGCCACGCCCACTTCAAGGGGGAAAAGTGCTCCACACTGTAAACAGTAAACTGACCTTTCCCTGATTAATGATTTCTGCTAAATTTCTTTCGACTATGACGGCTGTTAAAAGTGCTATATAAATAAATGGAATTTAATTAAATGGAATTTATTTAATGTGTTTACAAATATTGCAAGTTTTATTCATAGCCTTATGGAATGCCACCTGAGTTACACTGTTCAGACTCTTTTCCAAAGTAAATATTTCTGTAACTAGCTCTTCAGATCTTTCATTGTTTCCATGTGCCTTTTTTTTTTTACTTTTTATCTGTTTGTCCAGGGTTAGTCCTGAATGGAGTGTGTGCATCTGTGAGTATATATATTCACCAGACACTCATTTTTCTTTTTCTGAATCCAGACTGCTTATTCTGGCATGTGCTTCAGCACGGTTCCTCTCTCTGCTCCAGCGCGGATGTGTGTTCTACACCATGGCAACATCCTACACATCTCCCCAACATTTCTCGTTGTGCCTTCAGATCACAAGCTCTGTGGAAAAGCTTTGAGATTATGCCCAGGCCACAAGTGACTTATAATAAGAGTAATTGCTTCCTGTTGAGCATTAAACGCATTGATCCTGATATTGGCAGAACTTTCTGAACCAAGTGTACCAAATACAGTATGTGATAAATACTAAAAACGCTCATTAAACCTGCTAAACGCATAAAGAAACAGATGTGAAATGAAACACAGCTGCCTGTCTCAAACTAAGAAGTGTGATGTTAGATGTGAACTTTTTAATCTAACCTTTAAAAAAGAGGAATTTAACCATCCAAATATGTTGTCTAGGCAACAATATTGTGACTGTATATATTTATGAGATGTTTTTAACCTGCCACATCAAAGTTGATACTGATCTTTAATTTTTAATATGCCTATTATCACAAGGAACAAACCTGAATACAGTCGAATACAAAATGCTAACAGTGTTCCATAAGTAAACCATCCAACCAACCAACACAAAAACAACAAAATGTCAGAAAGGGAAAAAGGGAAGGCGGGATTTAAGCATTTTACAATGAAAGAAACAGTAAAAGAACAAGACAATAACAATGTCAATGGACTTTATGCTCTGAACATCAAAAGAAGATAATGACTAAGTAAATACAAAAACAGTAAAACGTCCCATCTTTTATTCAATTGAGCTTCAGAGACCCTCGGGTGAAATGTATTTTTTTTTCAAAGAGAGGAAAAACAAAAGGTTTTTCAGTCAAACAGACAAATGAGTTGGAGTAGCACTTTTTCATTGTAACAGGATTCTTCTGCAAGCTACCAGAGAAGCAAAAGCCAAAGTGTCTGCTTTTACTCAGGACAATCACAAAGGCTCATTGACTCTTCTAAAAATTGACAAGACTGTATGTACAATGTACAGCCAAGGCCTTGGACATTGGCTAAAAATGGGACTAGTAACTAGAAAGCTTAGGGCAAGTTAACAACATATACAGTAAGAATGGTTGGCAGGTGAAAGCTAATATCTACTGTAGTACAGATGTCATTCCTGCCCAGGGAAGACCTACTTAATATTGATTTGGAGTATTGTAATATATATTCCACCATAAATTATTGCAAGTCATGCACATGATGAAATAGAATTTATACTTTCAAGTATACCTTCCTAAACTAGTTCTTCCCAGTTCTGTTTATAGCAATTATAAGCAACAGGCTTACATAAGGACATTTGACTGGGAGAAAAGTTCATCGAGAAAAAAAGCTTCTGGTAACTGTGGGAAGAAAAGAAAATGCATTCGTGCAAAGTGATGGCCTTGTAAATACCTAAAGAGATTCAACCCAGTAAACAAAAATTATATTCATCAAAAGAAGCAAATGTCATATCTAAATGTGGCGTGGTGCACAAACTCTGCTGATCTCCCTGATTTTAACAATGTAGCCAGTTACGCCACTTTAGGGATTGCACCCAAGGAAATCGAACGACCCTAATTATTACCTAAGGCATCCAAGAGGCGTTGGAGGCGTTAATTTGAGGCAAATACCAGACTGGCAAAGTTTCATTAAATCTTGTCCAGCCAATTTTGTCACAGCATCAAGCAAAAAGTGGCTGGACAAGATTTAATGAAACTTTGCCAGTTGGTTGGTTGGATGATTTACTTATGGAACACTGTTAGCATTTTGTATTTGACTGTATTTAGGTTTGTTCCTTGTGATAATAGGCATATTAAAAATTAAAGATCATTATCAACTTTGGCGTGGAAGGTTAAAAAACATTTCATAAATATATACAGTCACAATATTGTTGTTACAACATTGTCTATACAACATATTTGAATGGTTAAATTCCTTTTTTAAAGGACATACAGACAGACAGACAGACAGACAGAAATTTTTTCTGAGACTGGTTTCTGGTCCAATGTATGAAATGTAAAAATATTACTGAAAGAGCGAGATCTGACCAATGTACAGACAAAACTTTTCTTTTATTGATATAAATATACTTTACCCTACAATGGGTTGGCACCCTTTTACATCCTGTACCTTGCCCCTGTGCCCTGAAGCTGGAATGTGTTACTGTCTGTATATCACTCTGCTCATGTGTGTTTACGACTTACTAGAACGAAGCAGGTACTACAAGAATGTCAATGACATCAGGACGAGCAATAATTTTGAAGAATATAACTTTTGACTTAAAGTGTGAAAGTCGTTCAGGTAAAAATGAAAAAGCACACCAATTTTACCGGAAACAACAGGAAATGAACATGAGTTTATTAGACAGATAGCCGACATGCTATAACATGTTGGTTGCTTCTTTGGCAAAGCAATTAGTAAAATCAAGAAATGCTACCAAAAACACAGTTCATTCAAAATATTGAATAATTCTTAATACATACTGTACTGTATTATATAATAGTATATGGCTATACACCCCTTAATTGAGGGTAGGTAATGCCATTTTATATATATATATATATATATATTATATATATATGTATATATATATACTGAAAAAGAGACACAGTATGTAGCAAGTACAGTATGCAGCGTTGTCAACACTTTAAATGGGCTTGTATAACACTTACATAACACTTACATAACTTTTTTCAACTTTTACTGAAATTGCCTCATAAAGGTTTTGTGTATTAAGAACCTGAGCTCAGCTCCAGCACTCGGCCTACGGTTTTTGTGCCTACAATCAAATCACAGCTGTGCTGATATTCAGTATAACCGCACTCTTGTACATGTGATATTGCTTAATTATATGCAAACAAGCACAAATAAAATCAGAAAAAAATTATTAATCACCCAGGAGTTTTAATTTTAGGATGGATTATGGAAACATTTCACACATCTTTAATAAAATATTGATTTAATGAGGCTCAGTGGCTGTAATTTGGTGTCAAATGAAAAACTAAAAAGTTGCATTTTCTGCTGTAGCATACAATTAACAAATACACAAAATGTAGTTAACTTAAAGGTATTAAAATGTAAGTATATTATAATAATTTACTTGAAATGTTACTAAGTAATAATCATTAAATAAATATGGATTCGAGGATCAGCGTTGTATTTTCAAAGGACTTCATCAATCATGAGAACATCATTATGGTCTTTATGGTGTTACTGGAGTCTATTTAACATTCAGAGTGATCTTCCACTGATGTAGCCCATCCACATCAAGATCTGGTGTTTTGTGCATGCCGAGATGCTTTTCCGCTCACCATTGATGTTAAGAGTGATTAAATGAGTTACTAAAGCTTTCCTGGCAGCTTAAACCACTTTCCTCGGAAATCTTTTATAAATAATGACTTCCTCGCAGAACTGTCTTCAGTGTCTTTTTGCTTTTCACATGATACTGAGTAAACTCAAGAGACTGTTCTTGTGTGTAAAATTCGCAGGAGATAAACAGTTTCAGAAATACTCAAACCAGCCCCCCTGTACGAACAAACATGCCATGAATAAACTCACAGATCAGACCTTTGCCTAACATTACCTGAACCCTTGAGCTGTATGCTGTTTATGATTGTTTGGCAATGCACTTTTGCCACTCGATCGGCTGATTAGATAACTGCATAAATTGTGCTGGAGTACAGGTGCTCCAAATAAAGTGCACAGGAAGCGTTGGAGGATGTGATGTAAATTCTTTAGAATTTTTTGTAAACGTAATTTCTGACGACACAAATGGCAACCCCAATCATGCAATCATCTAGAAACAAGTTCCAGCACAAAGATAGAGTTCTCTCTCAGTAATACACGCCAGTGGGGTTACTTTACAACAGACGACTGACTCCACCTAGTGAGTTCTAAAAGGAAAGCAAGAATTACCTGATGATTTTTACAATATATTTAGATATTTGAAATGGTGACGGTACTCTTTGTATCATTTCATTGTAATAGCCCATGAATAATATTTGCTTCAGAAAACTGACAAGCTATCATTCTAGTCTCCGGAGAAAATCAATCCGCTTTTACTCATATGTAGCTGAACTGTGGCGGTCTCAGTCAGGTTTCCCTGCAGGTGACTGCATCAAAACCCAGACACTGTCACACTGAAACTTTTTAAAGCTCTGTGAAGATGCAGGGGAATTCCACCAAATCATATTTCCATAACCGATTATAACTGCCTCAACTTTCAGTCCCAGTGAGACCTCACTAGGCTTAAACTAAAGAAACACAACTATACAGTTTGTATATTTAGTTTTTTTTCTTTCTAGATCAAGATCTGCATCTGATGTAAGAAGAAAAGATTTATAAAGTACTATACAATTTTATCTTAATGCTCTGCATTTAAACAATGATGTGTGTCCTACAAAATGTATAAGAAACAGCCAAAATGACATATGTTTCAGTATGAGTCAGTAGTGAAGGATGGGTTTAGATCTCACCCACTGTATACTGTTCAACAAATAGCACAGGAAGTGCATTGTTTTTTAGATGAGATTTAATTCAGCACTAGGTGCCAAAATTTGATCTTGACCATCAGTGGACAAGGCTGGAAAATTATAATCATAAAAATGAAATAAAATAATATCTTACTGTAATATCAAGTATAAAGCTAGCCTCATTGAGCTGAAACACCGAAGGAACGAATCAAACAAAATCAACAGCGTATCAAGTTTTGGTATTAGGAACAGTTTGTTCAGTAAAGGATTCGGCTATGGTGACTAAAGAGATGGCGGCATGATTAGTGATTAGCACCGTCACCTTGCACTTCTGTGTGCATGGAGGCTGCATGTTCTCACCTCGCTTGGTTGGTTTCCTCTGCGCACTCTAGTTTCCATTCCAAAGACATGCAGTATGCTGATTGGCGTTTCTAAATTGCACACAGTGTATGGTTGGGTTTGTGTGTTCGTGGGTTGCCAGAGATTGGGGTCCTTTGGAGCTGGCATGAAAGTCGGAGGTCACTGCAGCCAACCATCTTTTAGTGATCTCGGCTTGAACAGACGGATGAAATACAGTCACATTCTTTGACCAGATTCAGATAATAATAATGGAATATTTCCTAAAAATTAAATATGTATGAATTTATTTTAACAAAATGTTGCGAGTTAAAGCATTTTCTAACAAGAAAACTCTTGTGAACACGATTGTAAACGTGACTAAAAATTATGACTTTACAACGATTATATCTTATGACATATTTATTAATTCAAAACAATAATTGATCATTAAATTGAACACAAATAAGTTATAAGTATTAAAAGCAATTCTATGTAAGTCACTATTAGTGTATGAGCGCCTAGGAAAATAGCATCGAAAGTATACATTTTCTTTTCATTTACATACACAAGCACACACACACACACATATCTATCTATCTATATATATATATATATATATATATATATATATATATATGTATGTATGTATGTATATAATGTATATATTTACCTATACAAGCATTTCCCTTGGATGAATAAAAGCAACAGTTGCTCCGTGGCAGCAAATCCTGTATTTATTTATTTTTCTTTTTTTTTTATATTAATTTAAAAATAAAATGATTTTGAAACAGTTTTTTTAAAAAGACCCTTGGCTAGACAATCTTACCACAAGGCGTCTGGCCTGCCTGACTGAAAGAGCAGGTCAAATACAGAATTTCCCATAAACTCTAAATAGATCTGGAAGCTTCTTCTTCTCACTTGGCTCTGGGTTTAAAACAGTTATTTTTTATTATTGGTGTTAACACTCATACATGCACACATACACATATGTGTGCAAAAACACACTTCTACATCCACCCACAGGGCCACTAACAGACACAAACACACGCAGACACAGAGTGCATAGCAGACTGAAATGTGATGAGCAGTAATTGGAGCCGTTACTCTCGGCTCACATCTCCACAGTGTGGCTGTTCTTAGAGAATGGGGAGGGCAGCCTCTGTTGCCATGGTGATATCGCCAAGTGCTTGGCGAGCAGAGTCGGGGTGTGACGGCGCAGCGCTGGAAACACGTTACATTTCATTTTTAAGCCACTCCAAGGAAAATAAAAAATAAAAAAATATTTGTTCTCTTTTCCAGCCCAGGAAACATTAGATAAAAACATCTTCAAGCGATCTTGTTCAACCGAGGCTGCACCGGGGTTCAGATTACGTTGGGACAGGAATGGAGGAGGATGAGGGAGGAGGGAGGAGTGGCGGCACATTTTGGATTAAGATTTCAAATTGTTCTATTGCACTTTCACCCTCTGGTTCTGTCTCTTCCTGTCTGACACCTTACAGAAGTTTTACAAACCGTGAACACAGGTAGCAAAAGTTTTAAATTAACTAACAGCTAAATGATAAAAAGAACTTTGAAACTTTTCCCAAAAATAACAGAACTATAAAACAGTACAATGACAATACTAATAAGGATAATACCAATGATATCAACAATAACAATAATAATAATAAGGAATATATAAAAAAACATGATACTTTGTTGGGTGTGTATATATATATATATATATATATATATATATATATATATATATATATATATATATAAGACCCTTTGTAAAATTGATTGTCATGTCACGATTAAAAGTGTCAAAAACATCCAAGGCATCAGCGAGGTGGCCAGAAGTAAACATAAAAACACCAAAGCCCAAATTTACGGCACTACAAGGAAGGAAAAAAACAAACAAACAGATGCACAAGTACCGCTGTGCAAGCTTTTGGCAGTCAACCGTAAAAGAATCATAAACACAGATTTTATCTAGAAAAATCATGAGAGGACAAAAATGCAGGTATCTAAAGTGACATTAGTCCACTCATTTGTCTTTGCCAGTTTGAATGTCCTGCATTGTCCAGAGCACTGAATGCACGATAGCCCGAGTCACAGCGGAGAGTAAAGGGGTGAAGCGAGTCTGTGTTGGGGAGGAGGGCGGGGTAAGCCGGTGGAACTCCTGGGCTGCACCCAGTGTGTTTATGGGGTCTGTGTTAAAGGACAGTGTATGGTACCTCCCCTCACGCCACACACACACACACACACACACACACACACACACACACACACTCTCTCTCTCTCTCTCTCTCTCTCACACCCTTGGCTTGTACTCCCTATAGCCCTATGTCTGAACGAGAAACCCTGAATGCTTCCCTCTGACACTAAGCAGACACATAAAAACACACACACACACACACACACACACACCCTTGGCTTGTACTCCCTATAGCCCTATGTCTGAATGAGAAATCTTGAACTGACACACACATTCTGGCACGCGCGAACACACACACACACACACACGCACACGCACACGCACACGCACACACACACACAAAGGGAGTAAGTTAGTCCCTGAAGATGTTCATGTTCCATCTCCCTGTTCTTCCTCCCCACAAAACACCAGTTTATCAGGATGTGTTGCAGAAGCGTCGCAGTTCCACCATAAGGAAAAAAAGGAAGAGTATTTGCTAGTGCCAGTCTTCGTCGTCTGTGGAGTCTTCCTCTTCTGACGAGTCCTCGCTGCTGGCTCGCCTCGCTGCCGCTTGCTCTCCTCGAGATCCGTTCTGTTGAGCAGCCAATAAGGCTGCCGCAGCCGCCGCTGCTCGCTCCTCAGCTTCCCGCTGCCTGAGAGCCGCCGCTTTCTTCTCTTGCTCGGCGTGGCTCTTCATGTGAGCACTTCGACTTTTCACTTTATAGAATATCCTGCCGATGACAATGAAACGACACAGAGCACACACTTGGGTTAGCCGCGAGACACACGGGATGATGACTGAATAATGCAGCAGCTTATCTGTGCTAAATAAATATGCATTATTAGATTAAATGAGGTAGATTAGATTAACGAAATGGGAACAAATGTTTTATTATGCAAAGTGCCTAAAGGCATGAAAAAAAAATTGTTGGTAATGCAGCAACCTCGTTTCCCCTCTCGTCTGTTCCAACCTTGGCATTTTCTGGCATCTAATCACTCATCTGTCATCATCTGCACCAGTTTCTCACTGGTTTATCCCTTAAATTAGATGTTTTTTATGCATAAGTTCAAAAAAACTTTCTTCAGGAGGCCTGGAGAACTATTCCTCATAACTATATTAATAATCTATTTTAAAAAGTCTGGCTCTTTGGATGTAAAATATAAAGAAATGAGGTGGGGGTTCAATACTTTTGCACAGTAC
This sequence comes from Clarias gariepinus, assembly GCF_024256425.1. NCBI lineage: Eukaryota > Metazoa > Chordata > Actinopteri > Siluriformes > Clariidae > Clarias > Clarias gariepinus. Next base: position 20,137,554 of record NC_071112.1, read on the forward strand.
TATGTGTATTCATGTATGTAGACTTGCATGGCTCAGACAGTACTGGATCAACAGAAACCGCAGGTTTATCTTAATGTATTTGTTTTCATACTATATCAGAAAAAAACAGTAAGAAAAACATGTGTGTAGTTTTTTATGATGAGGTTGATTTAACATTCTTGGACATTCTATTGTTTCCATATGTTTTCTGACACAGGAAACACATTTCAGGACAAGGAGCATAAAGCAATATCTCTCAGTAACATGACATGACATTATAAAACAACCCAGACGTTACTCTATGCTGCTTGGAAAAACATCAGGTTTTTTTGGTTTTGTTTTATTAGAACAACTGACAAACTGCAGTGATATGAGAGGTTACGATTCACAGCCCCTGGAACAGCGACTGCAGGTGTGATGCATTATGCTGCATGACATTTTATTAATATATTTCAAACATACCAGAGATCAACTCTTGAAGTAAACACACTGTCACACACACCAGGGCAGAGTGCTTGATTTGCTGCATGGTATCAACACCTCACTATAAAGCGGTCACAGAATACGACCACAGATTGCGGAAGGCACGCGCGAGATCAGTCTTTTTTTGACGCGGCGAGAGCAGATGCACTGGCGAAATGCAAACGAGCAGCAGTGGCCAATGGTGAGTGGGCAGGAGGGACAGAGCGTACGACATGTTTTCGTGTGCCGTCTCGTCCACGTGCGCGCACACAACCTGCATTCGGTCGCTAGGCAGACCGGCACACAGCACAGGGCATGGCATTTAACGCTGCTCAAAACTTCCAGGTTGCTAAGCGACGGTTGATAACAACAGTGCCAGACGTTTCCATTACTGATACGAGACCTCTTATTGGAATCAGATGGTATGTTTTATTGCTCTCAACTCAGAAATATGCGAACGCAGATTACTCACAGACCCTTCCTAGTAAACACAAGTCATCTTCCTGCTATATGCATCAGATTACTGGGAAAAAAAGATCAAGCGCAAAGCCAGCGCTTAAACTGATGTCGGGAGATGTCCGGAATAGGCGAATTTAAACCCTTTATGCAAGGATATCTGTGCATGTTTGAGTAAATCTACAACAGGGAAGTGACATGTTCATCTTTAAAAATTGCAACACATCCAAAAACAGGGCTGCATTAAAGAGAGAGAGAGAGAGAGAGAGAGAGAGAGAGAGAGAGAGAGAGAGCTTTAAAGGTATTTTCAGCCTTATGTGTCAGATGAGCGACAACAGAAGCCGACAATGTGATCGCAGGTAATTAAAACATGTTCACGCACATGACACAGTGACTAACAGCTGCCACGACTACCAGTCACCATTAGCACATCATTTTGACGCCTGCGTGTACCAGTGCAGATCTGTTAAGCATAAATTAGACTTCTGACAGTAATAAAGGGCAGACACAGCTCTCTCAAATCCACACATAACACGAAGATAACAAGATAACTGGCTACAAAAGAACCGACTTGAAGCGACGTATACGGACTAATGAGGGAATTTTTTCTTGCCACAATTTGGTCTGTTAATGCCAATCAATTGCCAGTTGAATGCAACCTGTGGTTATTGTAATACTATTGTCGCAGGCTAAAATGTAACCATCTCCTTATGGCTATTTCCGGCATGACGCACCATGCCACGAAGCAAACATTATCTCACGCTGGGTTCCCGAAAACATGACAATGAGTTCTAGTCACCAGATCTGAATCCAATAGAATAACCCTTTGGGATTCAAGATTCAAAGAACTCCATTAATCCCAGAGACTTTGCGCTTAAGGTCCATGTGGTATGGAATCTGTAATCATGTTGACATGGAGCAAGATCTCCGAAGAACGCTTCTAGCATCTTGTGAAATCCATGACATGAAGAATTTGAATTATGCACCTAGTAAAATGCTGATTAAGTGCACATGCACGTATACACACATACCATACACACACTTACGGTCTCTGGTCTGGTTAGTGACGTCTGAAGTTTGTTTGATGTTTTTTCTCACCTTTTCAGCACATCAAAACAATAGCTGCTTTGAATTGATGTATGGCATTTACAGGCATATCACTAGTGCTGTCGTCACCATTCGGTCATTTTATACAGCTGGTAGAGCTGTGACTCATAGGCAGACTATCAATATGATTCAATTTAAATTCTTGGCACTTTTTCAATTCAGTTCAACACTAATGTTTTTGTTGATTTTGTCTCAAGCAGCCATAATTTCTTATATTTGAGAAAAATATTTAGCTATAATCAACTACTAAAAATATATAATATGCATGTAGAACATTTGGAGTTGAAGCTTTGTATTATTTTTTTTTTGCCCCACAGTCCTGTCCAGTAGGTGGCGGTATTGCCAACTGCATATGAACTTAAAAGTAGACAGTTTTTGCAGTTTGTGATATATTTTTAAGGAATTGAACAATTGTTGAGAATTTACTATTTGAACGTTTAACCAGAAAGTTCAAAAGATTTTTTATTTCACTGATTAAATCACATAATCCATTAAACTGCTCAGCTCTGTGAACTGGACCGGTGAAAGTTCAAGTAGAATACCCCTGCCATACACAATTACCAATAAAAATTAGTTGGAAATGTTAAAACTTCACTAGTTACTTCTACTTTGAATAAAATATTATTCCTCTGATCTCACCTCGCAATAATAAAAGAACAATAGTTTATAAAGTGTTTGCAGGCTTATCTGTTACATGACCCAGAATAAAAACCAGATCACATTGTTTCTACTCTTCCGTTTACTCTAATAGTTTAACGTAAATGCATTAAATACATGCTGCCTCACCTTCCGCATTTCTTGCAGGGGAATTCTCCCTCCTGTCCCGCAGAGCCCTTTGTCCCGACCCCGCTCTTCCGGGCTGTGCTCTCTGCCCGGGGTTTAGGGGGCAATGTGGAGGCCCGGCTAACCGTAACCACTGGATGGTCCCGTCTTCCATCCTCCTGACTTCTTAACACCAGCGCTGCACCAGTCTGGAGGATAAGAGGATTACAGCCAGTCACCATGAGGAAACAATAAGACAGATGAGTGCTATAGCAGCATGTGGTTGTTACAGCTGTTAGCCACAAGAGGGCACCAGACATGAGTCTTGCAGAAAGGTTGCAACATACACCAATCAGCCATAACATTAACACCACATAACATTAACAGTGATTATTAATTATATACCAGTATGATGACCAGATCATGAGCCCAAGACTCATTTATGCCTGTGGGGAGCAAAGCCTAGCTTGTCTGGTCCATTCCAATAGAAAAGACAATGTGGCAGAACTCGCTAAAAAGGGATCAATGCTAGTTATGACAGAAATGTATAGGAACACTGTCTGAGGCATAGCAGGCAAAGAGTTCAAGGGTGTTGATCAGGCCTACAAATTCACCAGATCTCAATCTGCTCGAGCATGCATGGGATGTCCTGGACAGACAAGCCTGATCCATGGAGGATGACAAGAAGATACACACAAGAAGGTGGTAGCACAAGAGGAACCTCCACCATACTGGGCATTATGTTTTACGGTTTTAATGTTATGGCTCATCCGAGTGCAAGAACCAACCTGGGTTTCAGTTACCTGCTTCATCTTAACCATTCATAATAACCGAGCTATTTCTAAATAATCCATTCTCGGTTTTATATTCATCCCAAGACATGGACAACTTTTACTTGCCTGTAGAGACTGTGTCACCCTGTCAGGGCTGCTCTCTCGCTTCCTGTCCCCCGATACCTCCCACTTCCTGTCTTCTTCCTCTTCCTTTCGTAAGTCAAACCTCTGCGAACCCTGTTCGGGACGGCAGACAAGATTAGAAATCCTATCCCTCTGCGTCTGTCTGTCCGTATGAGACTCGACACACAGACATGCAGGCTTACCTTATAGTCCACCTCCTCCTCCGTGGGCCGTGTTTCAGGAAACTCTGCCTCGCCGTAGATAAGCGTGCCGTTCTTGCCGATCTTCACCTGCTTCTTATAGGTGTAGTAGAACTCCACGCACTGAGCCACCGTCTTGGAGTTTACCTTTAAAATCAGACGTAGGAATAATGTAACAGAGCACTTACAACAGATCCTGTACATCCTGTACAAACAAACAAGGTGACTTTCTGTTGCTCTATCCATGGCAATCAGGTGCACCAGTGAATATGCAGCATGATGCAATTCAAGTGAAATCATAATGTAATCCTATCGATGGCAAGGTAATAACTTGTGTATGGTTAACGCATGTATTTTCCAAGTTCTCGCATTTCGATCTAGCTCTAGGGTTCATGTTTTTATGAAGCCTGACGAGTTTATGATCGTGTGAGCACAGGCCTAGGTGTTAAGCATGACAGGACTAAATGGTTAAAGAGAAAGTGAAACTATCTTTAACAGTGTAAGGTGCAGACGCATATACACAAATTATACACGTTTAACTCCATTATTTAAATCTCTTGTTAAAAGCAAAAAACGACTTTTTAATGGGATGAGATCCTGGCTCTTCTACACGGTGTACTGTACACCGTCTCTGCCCCTAACTACTGCACAAGAGTAACTGCTGCCGGTTAATGACATCATCACTTTCAACAATGCTGAGTGTCAATAAACAGCACATAGCGATGGCAGTATCCAACACTTAACAGTGCTTTATTGTATTACAAACAATAAGGATTGCAATGACGCACAGTTTCACTCGGGGGGGCGTGGATACTGCGTCCTGTACGGCGTAAGCTGTGTTCCTTGATCGATTTAAAGAAATGCTACATTATGGGTCAGTGGCCGCTTGCTCAGGGTTTTTTTTTTTTTCCTGGTCAAAGGTGTATTAAAAGGCTCTTTTTTTTAAGAGGCGAGCAAGTGTAAAGCAATACCAATTTCTGCACCATGAAGAAGTCCTTCTTGTAGGTTGAGATGCCCTTGTTGAAAGAACGTCTCTCTTCAGGTGTCCAGTTGTCTGAGCCTGATGGAGAGACCGAGGGACAAGGACACAAGTCAGGGGATTATTATTAAAATGATCAAGCTTGTGCACATAGACTCACAGTCACACGGATACACACAAGGCACAGAGCCAGGACACACACTGGCACATAAACAATAGTGCTCCTGTCCTCGTCTATGGATTAAGCGCATGCTGCCAGCACGCTGCCTACACTCTCTCTCTCTCTCTCTCTCTCTCTCTCTCTTTCCCCTCACCCACTCTGTACATCTCCGGCAGACAACCCTGACCCACCCCCACTCCTTCACCCAGTAATCCCAGCCGCCCCTGCCCTCCCCCAGGCGCTCAGCTGGTATAGTTTAGGGCTGAGAGACGGACAGAACTGCGTGGAATTCCAGCACAGAGAATGTCCCCAGTGAGGTAGAAGTCCAGGAAGCCAGGTTCAGAAGGCTAATGGAAAACTTGGTGCAAAAATAGAGAGAAAGAGAGTGAAACAAAACAAAAAGACAAGTTAGGTACTTACCGGAGTAGTGGTAATCTGCCAGAGGGTGATATTTGGGAAAGATGGGGTTTTTCAACAGAAGGAGGGCAAGGGCTCCCTGCAAAATAAATAAATAAAGAGCGGATTGGTGCTTGAACTGAGATGACAACGGACAGCTTTAAAACAACGGCCGGTCCTGTGAAAGACTGTAACAAGAAAGTCATGGCCAGCTGTGTAGGATATAATTATATAAGAAGACATGAGAACAAAAGAGTACGATATCTGGCACATGCAGCGAAAAAGCAGCGAGAGACAAAGAAAAGAGAAAGAGAAACACTGAGTGGAGCCAGACACTCTTCATCTCCTTGGCAACGTAGGCAAGAGTATTTCGCTGGAGGCGTTTAAACAAGCAGCACCAGTCACTGGCTAATATTCGTCTTTACCTCTCTATATCACTCGCGGCATCTTTACTGTGGCCCGTCAAGTTTGATTTCTCAAGCTGCAAACCGTAGATCGAAAAAACGAACAAGTCTCAAGTCTGTGTCTGTTCCCGAACGCAGACGGCAACGGCTTATTAAACAGCAGACCCAAGCCCGAGCCTCGTCGGTGCGATAATAATACGGAGCGGTAAGCACCGAGGGGTGGGGGGCGATTTTCTTTTTTGCACTCCGCAAAGGTGCACATAAACATATCCGAGCGGATATAAGTCACAGAAACAGGATCGAGTCTTGCACAGGAGCAGCATGCAGAGCAATGATGATGTGTGATGAGCAACACTGATTGTTTAAGCAGGAAAGTGCATCTGGCGGAGTTGTGGTCAGGACCGAATCCAACTAATTACACGATCCAAACCAGAAGTAGTGCAAAAGCAAAATGGAGCAGTGCGATTGGTTGGCAAGTAAAAGTGCAATATTATACACATGTACACAAGGCATCTGTATAGAGATTACAAAAGGTGACAGCGAGTTGTTGCAGGAACAGCGCATTAGTGCAACTCTGGGTAATGTGAGAATCCACCTACTGGTATGTAGTTTTTTTTTTAGTACCCCGATCCCTCTGCAACTAAGGACCCTGGAGACCTGATGCAGCAACACTACACCCCACCACTATGCCACATTTATTACATTTTAAACAACCGGAGCTTTCTTTGTTGTATCCAGTATCTTACATTCACCTCTAGTGCGAAGCACGACACCTGCTTGTTGCACCTGTGCACACGTCGACGGGCACGTGTAAGAATGTCATAACACCTCATTCTTGCAGATTCTGCTGTTTTGCAAAGCGCACAAGTATAACTTCACATCCAAATGTACTATCAGAAAGAAAATAAATGAATGAATAAATTAATAAGCAAGCGAGGGGTTAAAAGAATGCAACAGAACAGGTGTCCAGATTAAAACAGCTTGCAGCTAAAACACAGTGGCACGTGTGACAGCATGTGTCTGTGGTATTGACAGCAGGTTGCTATGGCAGCAGAGCTGACAGCTCAGCACTATCAGGGCTGGCCTCTGCGCTGCTGTTGTGAACATAAAGCACGTACAAACACAAACCAGACACGTGTCCATGCGAGCATGCAGCCATTAAAACAGATCACTTGACCACGTCACGTGAAGGATCCCAACCAAGCACATTGTAATGCATTCGGGTTAGGGGATGACATGAAATCATATTCTTATGCTTCTATACCCTGGGATTTTCTTTTTCTTTTTCATAAAGCACGAGAAGAAAGAAAATGGGTTAAGAGGACGAATGTACTGTGTCACTGAGATCATACCGGTGTAGTATTACATCATCTAACACTCACCATGATATCACCCTTGGACTCGTGGAGACAGTGCATAGCCAGCTCCTGATTGGTCCCTCCTCCAGACATGGCGCTTGAGCAGGCCAGGTGCATGAGATCATTCACTGCAGACACACAAACGCACACATCTATATATCTATTTATCCATTTATACATATACATTACATGCTGTATACAGCTGTCGGGCAGAACATCAAAGCATTGATAGGTGAAGCGAATAATGTTGATTATCTCATTACAGTGGCACCTCAGTGGCTTATTGGTTAGCACTGTTGCCCTGCACCTCCGGGGTCGAGGGTTCAATTCCAATCGATCGGCGTATACACATACAAACTGGTGACAAATAGAAAGAAAAATCGGAATCCAGGCGTGGCGCAACATATTGAGTGCAGATGTGGGCTCCAGACAGATGTCCCACTAAACAGTCAATATCCTAGTATGCTCTGTGGCACATACAGTATAAAAATCCTGAGCAGACCCATTTAATGTCATGGTTTGGACTGTGAAAAAAGGTTTCATACTTCAGGACCTTCAGTAAACCAGTGGTTTACTATGAAGAGTGTCTAAAGTGACATATGCATTTAGATCTATGTGAAAAAAATCACTATATAGTATTAGTAATTGTGGTTAAAAATGCACACGTAGTGATTGTCATGCTAGTGCATTTGTCTGAACTTCAGTGCAGGATTTGATTAGAACAGCCTGTCCAGCGGTACAGTATGGTGTAGTAGCCCTGCCGTGTATAACCACTCATTACCAGGGGGCGGTCATAAAATTGTTATTATTGCTAAGAAAAAAAGAATGAAAATGAATGTCTGTCATGAACTTAGTCCTTCTCTACATATCCTCCACATAAGGCGACACAGTACAGGACTGACGCTTGAGGGGATGCAAAGGTCACGTTTCGACATATACCTCGGTTGCGGTGAGTTGAAATTCCTTTCTATTTATCATGAATTCAACTCCCAAGCGCATAAACTTGTACATACTTGCGAATCATGGCAAACTGACGATCATTTTCTGAACACACAGGAAATGCACAAAAAGGCACAAACCTTTCTCTCTTAAAAACGTACCTACGCCTAGTTATCCAAGTATACCAAGCCGTGCAAGAATAGTAACAGCGATGTCTATAGCAAGCGCTGCAAACAACGATTTCTTTTAAATAAGAGATATTCAACGGATATTTTTAAAACACTATTTGCATGCTTTCCTACTGCTGATGGTAATCTCACTATTTCTGCACTCAGTGACCCCTTTTTTCATGACAGAGTACATGTGTAAGACCTACCAAACGTAGTCCAAACAAGCAACAACTTATGGTACTCAGAGAGCTCGTGTGGGAATCGAAGGCTAGACGATCTGGGCTGATCCCGCAAACGGCTGAAGATGTTCATGATAATAGAAAGGACAATCTCAAGCTTAACATCTGTCTATAGGATGTGCTAGAAAAACAAGTCTGATCTAGAGAGTACAGGACTTGTAAGGATCTGCGGCTAAAATCTTGGTGCCAGATACCACAGCGCACCTTTCGAGGTCTTGTGGAGTCCATGCCTGGATGGATTGGAGCTGTTTCGGCAGAACAGGGCGGTGGGGACCTACACAACACAGTGTTAGGCAGCTGGTTTTAATGTTATGGGTGGCAAATAAAAAGGAAATTCTGAATCCATGAACGGTGTAACATAAGTACTGTATAGTTTTAAAACAGAGTCCCATCCTGACATAAGACGTCACCGCAAAAAGAGTCAGCTTTTGTTTTCAGAGTGATATCAGACCAACACAGCATGAGAAATAAACAATAGTAAAACTTCTTACTGATAACTGAGTTATACCCTATATACGAGCATTAGCTCTACATTAAGTTGCATACAAGAAAATCATTTATTGAATCTTAAACATTGCCTATAAAGTTTGCCGTTTAAGGAAGAAAATATAGAACAATCATCACAAGTTAGCTGCCTGGCATGTTCTTCTTCTGCCACCTGTCGGAAATGGTGATTTTTAACCAGAAAATTACCTCTTAGGATGGAACGCTAAAGTATATATTAAATAAACTTGGTCATGTCACTTTTCAAATCTTTATAATTTTCATATATCCAATATTTACTTAAGTATTTTGCTATATCAGAATTCCTCAGAATCATTCCTTCATCTCCAAGAATCATTCATTTATTCATCTTCTATACCGTCTATCTTATATCTTATTAATCTTCTATACCGTCTATCTTATTTATTCATCTTCTATACCGTCTATCTTATACAGAGTCCTAGGAAGCCTCGTGCCTATCCCAGGGAACTTTGTGCGCAAGACAGGGTACACCTTGGACAGGGTGCCCCGGTTCATCACAGGGCACACATTCACACACCACACACTCATCGACACATTACAGGCAAATTCCTAACACCAATTAGCCCAATCTATATGTCATTGGACTGATTGTGGGAGGAAACCGGAGTACCTGGAGGAAACCCATCAAGCACGAGCAGAGCATCAAGCCATCGACCCAGGAGATACCAGGCCACAGTGCTAAGTCCGACGCCACCGTACCGCCCACTAAGAATCAATACATAGTTATTCTGACTGATCACCTGATCATCCACAAGGAGACAACTTTGAGCCAAGGCATGCTTTAGCTTTACTGTTTAAAAATGCAAACTGACACACAACTGAAACTGAAACTCAACCAACGTCTACATGAAACACGTACAGGCTTGTTTAGTAGTTACTCATTCTGGGAACAAATGACATGTGGCCATTCTTACATATACTGGAAGGTTGAGATGCTTACTCACTTATCATCATCTGTACCACTTTATCCTGTATTCAGGGTCGCGGGAGACCTGGAGCCTAACCCAGGAGATTCCAATCCATCACAGGGCGTGCACACACACACACTATGGGCAATTTGGGAATTGGGCTAATTAGCCTAATCGGTAAATCTTTGTCTGTGGGGGGGAACGGAAAACCGGGAGGAAACACTTCAAGCACGAGGAGAACAAGCACAGAGGCAGGAATCAAACCTGGCCGGGACCCTGGAGGTGGGAGGCGACAGTGCTAACCGCTAAGCTACCATGTCACCTGGTTTTGGATACTTTTAGATAAATTGTGCATTAATTTCTTCTACACACACATACTGATTTTTGCAAATTTCTGCTGTCTGTTTTGTCACACAAATCAAATTGACCAGTCTGTACGATACTTACATAACAGTTTCGACTCTACTGAGAGGTAGTTATACAACAGCAAAACAAGGACAAGTCCTCTCTACAACTTTTGCTCTAAAAAGCACTCGAGTAGGAAAGCATAGTATGGTGTGTTCGAACAGAGCTACCTCTCTCCTGCTGCTGGCCTTTGGACTCCAGCTCCGGCAGTGGCGCCCACACCAGCTCAGCCTTGTGTGGGTCGAGCTGCGCAGCCGAGCGCTCCTTCAGCTCGGGCACCTCCGCCTGGTATCTATGCCCAATATTTATCCGCCTAAGAGAGAGAGAGCGTTCAAAAAGAAGACAATCAGAAAAAAAAGCATATTTGTTCAAATAAATTGTATGCTTTATTATGCAGGATTTAAAGGAATCATCATCAGTCTGACAGCTCTACTGTTAATGACAAAGAAAAAGCATGTACTTAGATTCCTTAATAGTTATTAAAAAATGAAGTATATTTGCACTATAAATCAGTCGTATTCTCTATGAGTCTCAAATCAGCTTAAATCAAAGCCCAATCATAATCCAAGATTCACAGTAGAGCACTTCACTTAGGATTTCCCATGATGTTCAATCGTTAACTAATACACAATTTTCAAAAGTCATAACCGGGACAACAAATCCACATGTGACACTCACTCAGTCTTTATACATAATTTGTCCTTTTAAATAAAACGTCATGTCAAAAATATGTTTCCTGAATTATTTTGACTTTCACACTGGAAACGCAACATCAGCTGTTAAGAAGCTATTTTTAGCAAGCACTTAAAGGTGTGTGTGTCGCATAAAGTAGGTGGTAATTTAGCAGAAGTTGCTTTACCACCTTGCTCGGTAATGCTGGGAGATTATCAACCCGAAGGAGCTGACTTTCTGACCTATAAGCCGGCAAGAGTGAGTAGACTTTGGCCTTGGATAATTTACACAACATTAACACTCCGTGCTATTCATAGCCGACTGCTCGCTAAAGTCGCTAAAGGCTGTTTTATATTTCGGTCTAGATGCAAAGATCAGGCAGATAAGGGCTTAACGGGGTGGCTTAAGTCCAAACGTCTACTGTATAGCTGTATTAGGAGAAAATACTGAGCAGGGAATATTCGTCAGCACTGCATTTGGAATAAAACTCAACACTAAGGTTTAAAAAAAAAAAAAGAGAGAGAGAAAAAAAGGAGGGAAAAGGTCATACTGGAAAACAAAGCAGTTCATAAGGCAACTGGCCAAAGTATGTAGTGACTTGATGACCTGTCATTACACCAGTATCTAGACAAAGATGAGGGAAACTCCAGGTAAAGATAAGTGAGCATAAAGAACAGACAACAGGAAACAAGTGTGTGTGTGTGTGTGATTTGCTACCTGTGATGAACTTTTAGAGAAAAATATTATTAATCAAAATATTTTTCAATTCAAATATTAATTATCTGTATTATGCTAAATCTGTATATATAATATGTATACATATGTAAAATTTATAATATATATTTTTTTATTTGTCTGTTTAAGTATCTGTGCTTAGACCAATCCTATGCGATTTTAGAGATCACATGATGCACAAAACTCTTTAGCCACAGATTTTTAGCTGTGATCAAAGCAGTCATTTTATATTTTGACAGATTTTGGTCACTGGTAGATTAATATCTAAAAAAATATATATAACAGACAACGAACCAGAACTGAGAACCAAAATCACGAAGATCTCATTCATAGCTAAAGGTAACAAATGCAAGTTATTTTTGCATTTAACTTGCCGGGCAAGTTATCAGATGTTAATCAGGAACTAAATTTTATTTGTTTTGGACGACGACGAACCAGTTGGACAACACCGAAACATGTCACTAAGATTACTATTGTTTAAACTGAAGGTCGAGTGAAATCTCACTTGTATCTCTGGGTGACAGCAGGACAAGCCTGGAATTTCATACATTAAAATATATCTAAAAAAAAAAATAAGCCCTGTTCACATTAAAGATTTTAGGCCTTCAGCCTATTCTAGGAGACTTAGGGCACGAGGTGGGGTATACCCTGAACAGGGTGCAAATCCATCACACATACACTCAGATACTGATACGCAGTCTAAGAGATAATTATCCTTATCATCTGCATGCCTTCAGACTGTTGGAGGAAACCTGAGAACACGGAGGAAACCCACCAAGCACGGGAAAGAACAGGGAAACTCCATGCACGCAGAACCGAGAGGGAGGTGCAAGACCACAGTGCTAACCACTGAGCCACCGTGCCGCCTCCATACTGTACATCACTGTGTGTACATGTACGTATATACACATACACATCCTGATCCAAAGCACACCAGCGAGTCCACGGCCTAGTCAAAGCCCTAACCTGAATCCAATTCAGATGCTGTAGCATGACCTTAAAAAGGCGGTTCATGCTTGAAAGCCTTCCAATGTGGCTGAATTACAACAATTCTGCAAAGATGAGTGGGCCAAAATTCCTCCACAGCGCTGGAACAGACTCATTGCAAGTTATCGAAGTTACAGTTGACGCTAAGGGTGGCCCAACCAGTTATTAGGTTTAGGGGGCAAAATCTTTTTCACACAGGGCTATGTAGTTTCGACTATTGTTTTCCCTTAATAATAAAAACTTTCATTTAAAAACTGCATGATGTGTTTACTCGTGTTATCTAATATTTAAATTTGTTTGATGATCTGAAACATTAATGTCTGACATGCAAAAAAAATAAGTAATCAGTAAGGGGGCAAACACTTTTTCACACCACTAATATATATCATTTTAATGTTTTAAATTGAATGCTTAGATTCACTTTAGGTGCATGTGAAAGTATGCTTTAGGAGAGCTACAGTAGGACTACTTTTTTTTTTTTTTTTACACAGCGCCTGGTTGCAGATAGAGATTTCTTCCAGGATATGTTTAAACCACACTTAAGAGCCCACATGAATTATCTGCTTGTATATAAATCTGTGTGTGTGTGTGTGTGTGTGTGTGTGTGTGTTCTTCACTTAGGGGTAAACATTAAGACATAGACAAATCAGTTAGTACCAGTAAGAGATAATATCTCATTAGTATTATTTCTGCTGAGACCCCACAACACACACACACACACACACACACACACACACACACACGCACACAAACACTACTACCGCAGCCAAGATGAGTGCCGCTGAAACAGTCACCCAAAACTGACAACGTTTATAATCAAGCTGAAGAGCATCAGAATAGATTCCCTGCCAAGCATTCTAAAACACACACTGTCTTAACAGTACGGTTAGAGCTGATCACTTTTACAAAACTGAGCTGGAAATGAGAGATTCTGTGATCGCAACAACACCGTTACTCTGAATGATGATGTGGAAGTAGGTCAAGGGCTTAACAGTATGTGCTTGTGCACGTGTGTGTGTGTGCCGCCGTCTGTACTTACGGTTCAACGCTGACAGGAGTGGCTTCACTCATAGCAGACAGCACCGGAGGGGTAATCTCAGTGCTGTCTATACACACACACACACAACCACAACAACAACAAAAACAAATGACTCCATCAATGACACATAATTACAGCCAGGGCTAATTACAACAATCATCTGCATTATTCCTACATGCATGCTAAAACCACTTTCAGATATGCACCCGTGTTTTTTCAACAAGAATGTATTATCCCTGGAGATAGTAAAATGCAACGTGCATGTGTGAGACACTCACTAGAGCGGAGGAGGCTACGGGTGGCCGATTTGGGCGTGGCAGGCGGCGGGAGACACTGTGTCCCTGCAACAGCTGCAGCAGAGAGAATGGCGGAGAAGTAAAGGCCTGAACCTTCTCGCACTGGACTGAGGATGGGTGGAGGGGTGTAAGGAGGCAGCGTGAGCGGGTTATCAGCCAGCCTTACTGGCGAGCGAAGGTGGCTCTGGTAGGGTGTGATGCTAGAGTAAACTGGTGGAGCGATCAGCGTGCTCACTTTGGGCGGAGGGATGAAGAGCGGCTCCGGCCGAGGACGCCGTTTCGCCTTGGACGATTTGCCATCCATGTCGCCGGCAAGCTCTGCTCCGCCGTTCTGGGGGTATGAAAAAGAAGCAGATGTGTGATGCATAAAAACAAAAAGAAAAAAATTTGAATTAGTTTGAATGAACTACATGCTCTCTGATTCTTTCTTTGTTGTGTAGTAAAGAGGAGAACATGTCTGGATTAGATTTCAAAGGATGATAAACAAACACTAAGGATTACAGTGGAAGCTTTAATCCAGGTTTTGTTTTTAATGATGGGGGGGATACAGTGGATCAAAAAAAGCAAAAAAGAGAACATGCTCAGAGGATGGCTACCAGCACACGGTGACGCACTCACCTGGCTCGAGCTCTCGGACAGAGAATTGCGTAGCGAGCGGCGGCGTGTGACAATGACGGAGGGCTTGTGGTCAGTCCGGTTTGGGTCACTGGGTCGAATCGGCCAGCTGGTTAAAAGAGAGGTTTGTTCCTGCTCTAAAGAAGTGGGGTCTGTCCGCCGTACGGGAACTGACACTGGGATCACCAGGGGCACCAGGCTCTCGTCTCTCGCACATTTGGAACTCACCCCCTCCATCTCTCCAAACACTTCGCCGAGGTCCAACACTGGGGGGCTACAGGGCCTTTGCGACTCCTATACATAAACATCACAGTGCAGAAAATGACTAATTTTACATCATGAGTTAAAACCGTTTTCTAATTACTTTTTGACAACATATTTGTGCTAAAGAACAAAATAAAATAAATCATTTTCAGTGTGCATAATATTTACAGCTGAGGAGCACCATGCATGCAGTGTAATGTGTAAACAGGGAAATATCTGCTAAACAAGTACTATAAATGACGAGACAGCACAAAGGCAGTAGACTGTGTTTCAGGCTGACTTCTTTTCATTTCTCAGATAGGAAGCTTCCATTTGTATGTCATTTTGGTCACCGTCAGAACAGCAAGTTAAAGTCGATATCAGATTTGTATGTTCCTATTTTAACAGACTAAAAAAAAAAACCTTCTGCATTTACTCAGCAGGTTATAAGTGTTTGCCAGAAGACTACAATATGCATGCACAAATATGCCATGCTGACTTGTATCATCAATTGCATGTTGAAACCAAGGCATGTGACTACAAGATCTCAGAATAATTAAAGCTGGGACGTGATCATGGCAGATCAGATCAGGCTTTACTGCGGTTATATAGGTGGACGCACAGCCTAAGTTCCTTTCCTCACAATATTCAATAGAAACAAAAAGCAGTTCTCGATTGCCACCAATTTTCAAATCCTCTTTATTTTAAATACAATTTCAAGCATTTCTGAGGAACAGAACAAACACTCCTGCAAAGGCCTTGTTTCCTGTATTTTCTAGACATTTCCTGTTTCTCTAAAAGTGACCAGACCAAAGCAAGCATAATAACATTTCACAGTACTGAAAATTACATGAAAGTGCGAATCATGTTTTTGAACTGCACACAAAATTATAAACAAAAAATCCTCAGATACAATGAATAACACACTAAAACAAATAAAACGCAATCTTAATTCTTATATGAAAGGGGGGGGGGGGGGTTCAAGTTAAACTGGGACTTTCTGATTGTGGCGTAGTGGTTAGCACTGTGGCCTCACACCTCTAGGGTCGAGGGTTTAATTCCTGCCTCTGGTCTGTGTGCATGAGGTTTGCATATTTTTCCCGTGCTTGGTTGGTTTCCTCGGCTACTCCGTTTTCCTCCTACAGTCCAAAGACATGCAGACTCGCTAATTCCCATTCCCAAATTGCCGATAGTGTGCGTGTACGTGTCCTGTAAACGGATTGGTACCCTCTACAGGGTGTATCCCACCTTATTACCTTTCACCCTAATTAACCTGGGATAGAATACAGGCTGCCCACGATTCTGTACAGGATAAGTGGGATAGAAGATGAACGAATGAGTTCTCCATATAATCTCCAGCTTCACAGTCTTTCACTAGTGCTTGGATACAATCAAGGTGGAAAAGTTTCTCAGGCTGCCAGAGTCATACCTGCTTCACGTCTAAAATGCTGGCCTCCCAGGAACTCCGTTAACAGCCTAAACATGTGGCTTGGAAATGGCTTGGAGTGAAGTCAGAACTGTGTAGGGGACGTGGTAATAACTCCCACTTGGAATAATATCCAATTTGACTTCAGGAATGATTGTTACAACAGACAGATGCGTTTCCTGCAGCATTTCTCATGAATCAGGCGTTTCACTCGCTAAATGTTCAATGGAACGACTGCAGTGGGCTCCGAACCACCACGGCCGGGATCATCAGTTACGGATGTTCGACCTTCTTTAAAAACGCTCCACACCGACAAGAGTCTCATCACTGTGGTGTGCTTGAAGTCTTCGGTCATTGTCAGTTCTATGCCTTCATTCATGAGACATTTAATCCATGTCCCGGTTTGACTTGAACGCCCCTCGTATTTTGCCCCGACCGACATTTGAGTTTGCAACAAGAGGATTTTTCAGCACTTAATCTTCCTCGAGCTGGAGTCCTGTGCTGTTTCATTTACACAACAGCAACAGTCTAATCCAAACATTCTTGAGAAATTTTTACCCACTCATGTACAACATACAAGTGTGGGCAGGTACACTGTTGCACTGGTTAACACAGGTTATGTTTTTTTTTATTGGAGTGTGCTTCAGGGCTACTCATGCAGCGCCTGAGGTCAGTAGTACATGCACCCACACACCCAACCTATTGTTACCGGAGCTGCTGACCTTCTTAAAAAAAACTTGGGTTATGTAACACAAACTTTTTAATTCTAGCAAAGTAAACCAAGTCTTAGCAATAGAAACAATAGAAAGAAAAAACATACAGACAAAACATGTCTGGACAGATGCATAGGTTTAGGATGCATTTTCAAGCATATTCTAGCCAGCTCTTTCTTTTTTGTCTAAAATAAATCTTTCAATATGTTAACGGCCCTAATGAGTCAGGAATGTATGCACAGATGGATGTGCAATATATTTAACTTTATTGCAGATGTTGTTCATTTTGCTTACATGAATCTTATAATACATACATACTAGCCAAATCTACTAGAGTTGTGGGTGACATGAAAATACCCTACAGGACGATATGTACTTTAACGATTCTACTACTCTATAGTTATGTCACAAGCTAAATTACAATTTTGCTTTTGTACCCACGCATTTTTTTCTGAAACTTGGGCCAATTTGCCCATTTCAGCCAAGGAGGTTTGAACACTCCTCCCAACTCCACCCTGAGCTTGAAGTGAGGAAGTCAAAAGTCTACATACATACAAACTTTAGCACAGTGCACTTTAACACCTAATACAAGACCAAATACATCCTTTAGCCGCTTCTTCAAAGGAGCCAAGTATAAAACAAATCAAGCCGAAAAAGTGAAACTCATTAACTATTATGATTCAATTTAAATGGGTCTACGCTTTATGCTGAGTGCATATGATCATACACATACACATTATACCCCGTATGAGAGAGAGTTACTGGACGTAGAGAACAATCACTTGTATTTGCATGAGGCGTCAACAGAGGCAGTGGTTTGAATCGACATGTGAGCTAGAACAGCACCACCTGTTCTATTCACATTCTGCTGAAAGCATTCTGCTACAGTAGTGAAACCTGCAGAACTGGTAGGCATTTCAAAATGGTTGCTGTGCATACATTATGAAGCAAGTCTCCTACACATGAGTGAGCAGTCACATTTTAGCTATTCTTGTTTCATCAATGGGACAAAGAAATCATGCTTTTTTTTCCCCGGACAAAACATAGTGTCTTGCTGATCTTACCTTGATCGTGTGTGAAGGTAAGGATGCCATCTCGGAGGCTTTCTGTGCCAACGTCTCCAGGTTGGCCTCTTGGGACACCCTCCGCTTTCGCCGTGTGATTTGGATGACCCCTGTAGGAGCAGCTCGGATGGTCTGCTTGGGTCCGGCCTCGGTTGCTTCTACGGCTCCGTTATGAGGGCCCTGAGTCTGTTGCTCAGCAGGCATGGGGATGGTATTCTCCGCCGCTTGTCCTCCACCCTCTTTGGAGAGGCGCCGAGACCTCCGTGGTCCAGGTTGCTGTGTCTCAGTAGATGCCTGGGAAATGATGGGAGGGCATTGAGAAGCATTTTCCTGGGGCTCTGTTGATTCAGGTGTGTCCTGGGATTGCCCTGTTGATTGCTCAGTTTGGGAAAGTGATTGTGATTGTTTGCCGGTGGAGGAAAATTCCACTAATTGCTGATTCTGCTGCAGCTTTTGTAGGTTTTCAGCTTTTTGCTGATTTAGCTGATTTAGTTGACCTTGTTGCTGCTGAGATTTTTGCAAATGTTGCTGTAATTGCTGTTGTAGTGGCTGTGCTTGCTGTTGTATTTGTATCGGTTGTGACATTTGTATGGATTGCTTCTGGATCTGGTTCAAATGCTGTGCTTGCTTTTGGGGCTGTGGTTGTTGTGACTGCACTAGTTGTTGGGATTGTTGTTGATGCTGCAGCATCTGATGTTGGTGGTGCATGCGCTGTTGTGTTTGCTGCTGAATTTGCTGTTTCTGGAGCATCAGTCTCTGGATTTCCTGCTGCTGAAGGTGCTGTTGCTGCTGCTGAAGTTGCTGCTGAATTCGATTCTGGGGATTTGTTTGGGTGCTGTTTACGAAATTCACATTTTGCAAGGATCTGTTACCATGGAACACCTGATAATAGCCTGCTGCCAAGTTTTGCCTCGGCTGCCCGAAGGCTAACTGAAAGGGCTGAAGCACTGATGTGCTCCCAGTGGTAGATGTCACATTCTGCTGGGGATTGAAGAGGGCAGCTTTGTGACCCTGCTGAAAGGATTGCTGCTGCTGCTCCCAGTCCATACCACCGCTTGCTTTAGAAGCATCCCTAAAGGCTTCTGACTGTTGCTTTTCTGCCATCCTAATGGCAGCCGGCTGCTGCTGTTGTATTGCAACGCTTTCAGGTACCTGCTTTACAAAACCAGGCTGCGCTCCCAGGTAAGGTCCGTAATTCTGGGCCCAAGTTGTCGTTGTGACACCCTGAGACCAGGCTGTAGGTCTCTGCTGAGGTTGCTGGGATACCTCCTGGTGCGACCACTTCATTGGCATAGTCTGTTGGTAATGGCCTCGGTTCTGGTTGCCCTTCTCTGGGCTGAAAATGACTGAATTGAGATACACATGTGGCGCATCAGCAGCGGAACTTTCCACACCCGCAGCCTCGTTGTGGACTGACTCTGACGGAGGGGCTCCCATGCCATAGTAGGAGCCCTCTGTGCGCTGTGAAGCTTCTTTCATTGCAACGCCCTGGTCGTTAAAGAAAGTGATGCGTTTGCCTGTCCTCTTTGTGTTGGCTTTCTGTTGAGCTGGCAAACTCATGACTATCATGAATAAGGGTGGAGAGCAGAGGGCTGGAGTAAGCTTGTGAAAGGGTAAAGAAGAGTTCAAACCTCTAAACCACACCAAGCTTTCTCCAGTGTTATTAAGCTACAACGTCCCTCTTTATTTACAAATGAAGTTCGAGGTTTTAGAGAGTCTGTGGTCATCCAAACCTGCTGAGCATAGTTGGAATGGAAGTCATCTTTAAAATACAAAACTGCAGCCTCCCATGAGCAGAAATCACAGGGTCAACTGGCAGACCCACGAACATGTCTATGGATTTCCTTTGTCCCAAGTCTACTTCTAGTCCTTGTGTATTAAGGCTACTTGAATGTTCTGGAACTTGACTTCTGTTGTGTGTTCATGGAGCACAACCTGAAGAGAGATGGAAGACAATCATCAGGAACAAGTGAATGCACTTAAAATGCACTTAGAATGAACTAATAGTTCTAATAGTTAATCGACATTGGTCATGAATACAGACCCAGCAGAGGGCGTTTAAGTGGAAAACGTTAATTCAATAGATGGTATAGCAGTTGTGCCTTTGGCACGTTAGGTATGAAAAAAAAATGCAGACTACAATCAAGTTGCACTATAATTACATTGTAAGTATACTTATAATTTTGACTTTGACAGATGGGGAAAAAATACACTTTTATAGGTTTACACTCATTTCTGCAAACCACCAATGATACCACATGATGAGTCACAGCAGAAAATGTGACAAAAATCAACTGTACATTTGAAAAACAGAACTGTATGTTTGGAGGTTACAAAGAATCATTTATTATCCTATGTCATCTGATTTCAGAGAGAGATAGAGAGAGAGAGAAAGATCGATAAAGAAAAGCAAGAAGGTTACATCTAATTCACAAGTGTGTAAATGAATAAGACACTTTACATTCTACTCTTTACATTGTAAATATCATGACGCCATTTCATAATATATTAAATTTGCATTATATAAGACATTAACATACTGTGACACATATGTTGCATTAACATGGTATTCCTCCTTTGATTTGCTGAACTCATAGCTTTGAGTAGCCATTATTTCAACTCTTTTTCCATACGAGAGCCTTCAGATCATAAAACAATTTACACTTTCCTAGTTTAACATTTGTCAGCAGTAAAACACTTCTCCATGGAAACTATTCTGTGGTTTCATCAGCTCTGAATTTGCTTCTCTGATAAACACTGACAAGATAGCCTTATGTTTGTTTATTACAAGGAGCTGATTTATGATGAAACATAACCGAGATCCAAATCATGCAGTTGCTGCGACTAAGACCCCAAGACACCATGTCTTCATAAGGTTCATTTATTTAGAGTGATACTTGTGAGGTCCTGAAAATCTCATGACTTAAAGTAACACTGATTACAGCCAAGCAGTTCCTCATTCACAGCTCCTTCCTTTAATATATGAATGCAATATGTTAATTTAGGAATGAGCTCCTGCAACATTCACACAGAGCCTCGAATTGGCTTTGCTTAGAAAAAGTGAGCTATGAAAGGGGGAAAAGAAAGGAGAAAGTACAAGGGGGAAACCCAGCATGCTCTTAGATCACACGTGACCATTTGCATTCGCGCTCTGATCCTGCCACAACACAAAATATACC
Organism: Clarias gariepinus; assembly: GCF_024256425.1. NCBI lineage: Eukaryota > Metazoa > Chordata > Actinopteri > Siluriformes > Clariidae > Clarias > Clarias gariepinus. The sequence goes on from NC_071112.1 coordinate 20,158,868, forward strand.
GATAAAACATTTCCAAATGAGTAAACTGCTTATGCATTTCGTGCAAGTGCAACTTAAAAAGGACCACCATCTAGGTACGTGAGCAAAGCTGCAGTGTTTGTGCAGTCCGTCGTAATTAAGGATCTATGACAAGTTCATGCAAGACGCTGCGCAAGGCATGCAGTCTCGTGTGTAAATTGTTTTAAGGCAAGTGCTCTTGACATTTAGGGGTGTACGAGTGACAAGCGCTATAATATGATAGCGTTAACGGCTCTGGTTTCTCCAAGGCAGCTGCAGTGGTTTGGCAAAATTTCACTAAATGTGTAGATGAGAACAGTACCAAGGTTATAGGCCTGAGCCACGTTCTTCAGCGTCTTATCATCCCAAACATATGGTTTTAGAGAAGAGTATAGAACGAGCATGAACCGCTTACCTAAATATGCACAATACTGTGGCATAAAATAAATTTATTAATGATTAAAACCTTTTGCAATACGTTTACATTACAGCATTCGGCAGATGCCCTTTTTCAGAGCGACTCACATTGCTATCTCATTATACATCTGAGCAGTTGAGGGCTTAACGGTTAAGGGGAACATCTAAAGATTAAGGCCTTGGGGTTTGAACTTGGATGCTTCTGATAACTAGTCCGGTTCCTTGAACACAAAGCTACCCCCTGCCGCATACACCATACAATATATCATAACTAGCTTGCAATATATCTTTGAAATCATGGAAAGACATTCTGCACTATTCTGAGCCAAGCTATTTGTATACTTCTTACAAGAGGAGGTTCAAGACTAGCTCTTAATCAGAGCTATTACATGCAAGTCAAAATCAGTACGATGGCAAAACTAATCTAGGGCAGCAAATACCTTTGTACATTTAAAGCTTGACTCTAAAGGATCGATTTATGCACTTGAACGCGTTTAAGGTACAAACAGATGAAAGGTGGAAAAAGTTTGAAGCTAACCACCCAACCACAAGGAAATGCAGGCCTACACTTAGGTTTAATTTTATGTCAGATTTCACAAGGTAACTGCAGGCAAATTGTGCAGCTTAAAACTTCTTTACACTGGGTTCCAGGTTCAAGGGCAGCTTAAAAAAAGACAACAAGATGAAGTACAGTATACTGAGCTATTTACTAGCTTCTTGTCTGAGAGGATACTTATACGTAGGGGGGAGGGGGTGCACGCGACGTCAAAGCGAGGTCTAATAACGCAACAGTAGACAAATAGGTTTGTAACGTCAGGCAGTAATGCAGTTTAATTGTGAATTGAATCCAGTCACAGTGACCTGATAGGAAGTGTGTTTGTTGCGCCGCTGTGGTGTGTGAAAACTCCTCACTCCTGAGAGCCAGTGCACATGCTGGAGCCCCAGTGTTCCCAGTCCAGCCAGCTCAGCGCGATTTACGGGAAGTCTTTTGTTGCAGAAACAGGATTATACACTCAGTAATTCCGTGGGCAACAAAAGTGCGAGAATGTAAAAGGATGATGACAGTGGAGAAGAGGAAAGCTGAGCCACATACAGAGAGAGAGAGAGAGAGAAAGAGGAGAAGAGAGAGTCTTCTGCTACAGAGTTGTCAACTTTGTAGCCTGAACAGAAGCACAGTTGTAGCTTTCGATATGACAAAGCGCGATAGTTACAATGTAACGTTACGCAACGTCAGAGCTACTCTCTTGTTTTCTTGCACAAACTGATCCCCCGACACAAACTCCAGCAGATCGAGCCCCGAAGTTGTTTACTCGACGCGTAGCGGATTGTTTAAAGTGTCCACCATTTTGGTAAACACATCCACGATCTATCTAGTTCGCAGACGCGACAATTCTCTAAAATAAAATAAAATCTTACCGCTTTTCTTCAGGCATCGCAGAAAGAAACTCCTGTGCGTCCATGCGCCAGGCTGGGAAAGCAATAGCCCTGAAATGACTGCATGCACATCCAGGGTTGAGTCATGTTATGCTGACCTCACACCCGTATTACTCAAGAGAGGTAGACTTTCTCAAAGATTAAAAAAAAATAATCCTGTTGAAATCGGATATCTTCTCTGCAAAAAAAAAGGGGGGAAATGGACTACCAAAAATGCACGCTGTTTGTTTTGATATGCATTAACGTCCCCGGGCTGTTTTTTCTTAAGGCGCAGTCCATAAGCACTACCGAACAACACATTTCTGTTTCAGCTCCAGTCTTGTGATTCTCCAGTCCAGTTAGCCGCGCCCACTTCCGCTACCATATTAGGACGTGACTTCCATGTGGGGCGCTGAGAGAGAGAGCAAACGCGCCGGGGTCGTGCGGGAAATTCCGTCAGAGGGAAATGCGGTGATCAAGCGTGAGTGAGGAACCAACTCCTCAAATAACTCTCTAACAACGCCAACTATAAATCCATTACTGAAAAGGGCTGCTACATACTTCTGGGGGAAAAAATTTAACCAAAGGAGAAAAGGTGAAAGCAGTAACAGTCCCTAATCAAGAGATTTTTTGTGCAAACTGAAAGAAAGCTCTCAGGTCTTACAGGCAGAATTTTAATATGTTCAGTAAACCCATGGTAGTCTTTTACTGGTAAAGTCATTAACGCTTTAACCCTGTTTTGAGTGAATTTAATTCATAGGCTAAAAGCACTGTAACTAAAAATAAAAATAATAATAATAATAAAAGAAATATATATATAAAAAAAACTATAAATATGTTAATGAATGATACAAATGTGTTTATTTATATTACACTATCTACACTATATGGACCAAAGTATTTGACCAAACTTGCTCAGTATTATACTCAGGTGTTTTAATCATGCCCCTTATCCCCAGTGAAGGCCAATCTCAATGCTTTAGCATACCAAGTCATCTTGGACAATGCTGTGCTTCCAACTTTGTGCCAACAGTTTGGTGAAGCCCCTTTTCTCTTCCAACATGCCTGTGCCCCAGTGCACAAAGCAAGGACTATAAAGACATGTGTGATGAGTTTGGTATGAAAGAACTTGACTGGCCTGCGCAGAACGTTGGCCTCAACCCCATAGAGCATCTTTGGAATGAAGTGGAACGGAGATTGCAAGCCAGGCCTTCTAGTCCAACATCAGTGCCTGACCTCATAAATGCTCTACAGAATGAATGGGCAGAAATAAATTTTAACAGAAACACTCCATGATCTTGTGGAAAGCCTTCCAAGAAAAGTGGAAGCTGTTATAGCTGCAAAAAGGGGACCAACTCCATATTAAAATTTCGATACTTTTGTAAATGTATACACACACAGACAGATATACACATAGATAGATAGATAGATAGATAGATAGATAGATAGATAGATAGATAGATAGATCCAGAAATATATACAGTACAAAAAGATCCCTCAAAATGCATGTTTCTATACAATATAGGTTTTTAAAATATAGTTGTATTATAACCAGGGTCAAACTTCTTTATGCCCAACCCCGTTTTTCCGGGGTTTTCATGGTTAAAGGTTCATGAATAAAAATTAATGTGCGTAAAATGGTTAATAACTGAAGAACAATAACTGTGTTGTGTTCATACAATAAATCTGTGGGGGCCATGTAACCTTTTCTCGCACCAACTGGTGACAAAAGTCTCAGATGCCCCTGCTGTGAACTGCACTTTGGCCTACAGCTAATATACCTTTTGTAGTTGCACATCTTTTCACAGAAATTGTAAACTGCACAAAAGTTACTCAGATTCTTTCAAATACCACAAAAGACTATATACTCTACACCAAAGACATGTTTTGGTAGCCTGTATACGAGTCCATGTAAACACAAACCACATCCTTCTAATACTTCAAAGCTCATGAAAATCAAGCATGCATAAAACAGTAGCTTGACATGTACAAAATGAGTTTATTTTATAAAATTCCAACAACCAATAGGCTATAGAATCTGAGGACTGATTTTTCTAACATGCTATTGCTATATGTACAGGCCACAGAGCAGTTCAGAACAACAGCTACAGGCATGACCAAGCATGCTTGCCAAGAGAAAGGAGACACTGGGCCCCAATAGCCATGTGTTAAAGAGTGTGTGCGTGCCGTCTCTGCTGCGGCTTAAAATAAAGTGCAAAGCCAACAAACATTCATTGCAGTGGTTCCTGATACCATGCTATGCCTCTTAAGCCTATTTTATGTGGGTATGTGATCTAGTCTATCAAATATTTATGCTATGGAGTTAGGATGAGCAATTATTTCACGTTATATTGGATTAATATTTGGTATGCAAATGCTGGAATCATTTAATCAAATGTTAAACATTATGCCTCTACTTAAGGAGTGAAATAGTGCATATCATAAACCACCACAAAATTAAATAGGGGGCATACATATAGCTAAACTAGGATGGGATCAAAAAGTCACTCTAAGATAGTAAATAACAGAGAGCATGATCTCCCCCCGGGTGGAATTCCCTTAAAATAACATGCACAGGCTATTGTTTCTGAGGGGGAAAAGTAAAACCCGGAGAAATCCGTTTTCATAGATAGTACTGTACAGTGTGAATTGAACGACCCCCGTGGCCACCCATGTGAGCTCTGCAGGAAGCATCTACAGCAGCTTGGGCATGCACTTCTGACATTTCAACAAGGAACCACCCAGTGCATTAGAAGTGAAGCTCGGGATCATCTTCCGACATTTTGCACTATCTTGCAATAACTCATCGCTATTTAGAGGAAGACTGCACTGAAAATGAACGCACAGGAAATATTAGGGTTATTACAGTACCTCAGGATCTCACGTAGCACTTCTGCGGTACACTCTGGTTTATGAAAGCTGCTCTCAGGGGCGGAAAAAAAAACTTTCAAGCGTCACTTCCTAGTTCGTAACATGAGTACATCGCTTTAAAATTATGCATCTCCAGCTCCCCAAAGAAATGCATATATGTGCATTCTTCTTATATTCCATGCTAAGCCTCTTAAGCCTTTTTTTGTGTAGGTATGTGATCTAGTCTAGTCTAGCAAATATTAACGGTATAGGATTAAAATAAGCAATTATTTAATATTATATTAGATTAATATTTGGTAAGCAAATGTAAGTAAAAGTTTGAATCATTCAGTCAAATGTTAAACATTATGCCACTAGCTAATGTAAACAAAAATAAGTAGTGGGCTATATGAAGCTGTATGCATACCCACTCCTTAGGCACACACATTTCAGTAATAAACGTGTGAGAACAACATTATTGGAGTGATTAATTGATCAGCCCTAAAGGCATTTACAGTTTTCTCATAAACTATTTCTCAAAAGCTCTTACAAGCCAGCCATATATTGACATACTGGTCAATGGCCACTGTCTTTGAAACATCCATCAGGTAATTGTTTACTACACTGGAGATGAAGCTATATAATCTGCTGGATCCAGAGATATCTGACCTAAATAACGCGCACCAGCCCCTCCTGGCGTAAATACGCAGCGACCAATAAAAGGCGGAAAATGAAGTCACGTGATCTGTTCACGGCGTCTAAGAACATTCACTGACTCTTAAGTACTTAAGGGTTTAATAGCTGTAGTACTTCACGCGACTGGTTGGGTGTGTATTTGAGTTAGACTTTTCACCATTTGCTTAAACACACACACACACACACCCGGAAAGTGCAGTAATAACCTAAGTGGTTGATTTCACATTGGCACATACGCATTTACTGCCTAAACAGGATCATAAACATATAAGCTTTACTCTCTCTCTCTCTCTCTCTCTCTCTCTCTCTCTATATATATATATATATATATATATATATATATATATATATATATACTTAGAAAGAGATACAGAAAGTGAATATATAAGTACAGTATATAAAGCTTTTATATTATATAAATTTGGGGCAGCACTGTGGGGTAGTGGTTAGCACTATCACCTTGCACCTCCAAGGCGCGGTATGTATGGAGTTTGCATGTTCTCCCAGTGCTTTGTGGGTTTTCTTCTGGTACCCTGGTTTCCTCCCACATCCCAAAGACATGCAGGACTTCCCATATTGCCTGTAGTGTCACTGTAGTGGCATGTAAGTGTGCAGATGTGTGTGTGTGTGTGTGTGCCCTGCGATTGGCACCCTGTTTACCGGTACCCCGCCTTGTGCCCTAAGTCACCTGGGATAGGCTCCAGGCCCCCCGCAAACCTGTATACAGGATAAAGTGGTATAAACTATGAGATGATATATAACATTTAAAAGCTTTAGTACACCCGTTTCCAGTCCCTGAGTTCAATTTGTCCAGTTGATTTTAATACACCCGTTTTAACTTAGAAAGGGCTGGCTTAAACCTGTTCTTTATTGCACATTTCATAAGAGCTATTTCAAAACATAACATTTAGTTTCCTTTGTATAATGTATAATTCTAAATTGTTTTATAAATATAATATGTGATTTTAAAAGTGCTGCACGGTGGAGTAGTGGATAGCACTGTCGCCTTGCACCTCCAGGGTCCGGGTTTGATTTATGGCCAGGCTCGATTCCCATCTCTGTGTGCATGGAGTTTGCATGTTCCCCCCAGTGCTTGGGCTAATTGACATTCCCAAATTGCCTATAGTGTGTGTATATATGTATGTGTGTGTGCCCTGCGATGGATTGGAACCCTGTCCAGGGTGTACCCTGCCTCGTGCCCTAAGTCTCCTGGGATAGGCTCCAGGTCCCTGCGACCCTGAATATAGGATAAAGTGGTATAAAAAATTTGTGTTTCAGTGAATAAGTGATTAAAAAATAAATAAATAAAAAGTGTTCCCGAACTTTTATTTTGAAATATCTTCTTTACCACGACCGGAAGTCAATTCCGGTACATTGGATATTCTTACCGTGCTTCTAAAACTTAAACATTTTTTATTTTATTTTACAAAATAGAACGCAGTCCTGGTGCGGATCCACATGTGAAAAACTGCGTAGTATGCCATTATTATTCTGGTTTAAAATGTTGTTAAAGGGAAATCACGTCAAGTCGCATGGCTTTGTGGGCGCCTTTACTTCAGGGTGCGTCCCAAATCGGTTGTTTGTAGACTAAATAGTGACATGGGCAGCTTTAGTGGATGAGACATATGTAGCGTGTAGAGTTTGGACACACCCGAGATTTATAAACGTATCGTTGAGATTACGTAATGCTGACATTAACTCCTCGCTCTTTTGAGTGATTTGTTATTAAGATGTTAACAGTGCAAAGGGTTGTCTTATCCTCCCGGCCAGGTAAAGACATTTTATTTCTGTATACTTTGTTTTTACACAAAGATAATCATGCCAATAACTTTTAATATTTCATTTTGTTTGTGCAAAGGCAGAAATGGCCATCCCTCTCCTGATAACTTCCGCGTGGAGGAGACGAGTTTGTCCACTGAGCTGAAACAGGGAGAAGTCCTGGTCAGGACCTTGTACCTGTCTGTTGATCCTTACATGGTAGAGTTTATTCATAATGACATTTAATCCACTATATGAATTATTGTTGCTTTAAATCAGGGGTGTTTATTTTTAAAGACAGGCAGATAACACAGGAATGTTCACCTAAATATTATTTATGACTTATGCAAAATAAAATAATAAAGTATTGTATTTACAACATGGGTGATATATGCTTGGCAGGTTTTCTCTGGGTACTTCGGTTTCCTCTCACAGTCCAAAGACATGCAGATTATTGGAGTTACCAAAATAGCCTGCAGTGTGTGATTAACAATCGTGCATCAGCCCCTTAAGTAACTGCTACAGAAACGACGTATATATGGAGAGGGTGGGAAGTATCTGTCACCTGATGTGCTCGATGGCACGTGGATGCACCAAAACACCAAAAAAAAAAAATACAAATCAGATGAGTTTTTAAGTATGTACATATAGAAAAAGTATCAAAAGTTATGCACATACTGGCTGTGGCATTTATTTATTTTTTTCGACATAATCTTCTTGCTCTTTAATACCCTTTGTCCATCTGTCAGCATGCTTTTATATTTCCTTACAACTCATGTAAGAGCATAAACACATTTGTGAACAAATTTGAAGTGATATTCTAAGGATGGTGAAAGCTTCTTAAAGAGAATCATTACTGGTGACGAGACGTGAACTCATGAGAGAAAACGGCAGAATATGGAACAGAAACATCCTGAACTGCCGACCAAGAATTTCTTTACAGAATTGCTTCAGCTTACTGATATTTTTAAGAGATCTAATGCGAACTTCTCCATCGAGATCGTTCCACAGCATCTCTATCGGGTTGAGGTCTGGGCTCTGACTGGACCGCTCCAAACAGCTGATTTTGTGTCTCTGAAACCATTCTGTAGTAGATTTACTTTAGTGTTTAGTGTTATTGTCTTTCTGCATCACCTCACAGCTTCAGCTTGAGCTCTGAGGCAGCCACCCTGACAACCTATAATGTAGCATGCATTGATAAACTTGGGAATTCATCTTCCACTCCACAATGGCAGGAGTCCAGGTTCAGATACAGCAAAGCAGCCTAAAATCATGATGCTTCCTCCACCATATTTGAGTTTTGTGCCAGATATGACATATATGGATATGCTATCCATCTTCATTTCATCTGTTTGCAAGACATTTTTCCAGTACTATTGTGCCTGTTCAGTGTTTTGTGTATGGTTGACTCATGACCAGAGATGCTATCCAGCTCCAGTGACGCTTTCAAAACTTTAGCTTTTATTTCATTCAGCATTCTGTGGTAGGCCTTTATGGTGATCTTGGCTGGAGAGAGTATGCACACTAGAGAGTAGTCACAATACCAAATCTATTCCATTTATTGACAATAGTGTGGACTGATAGTATATACACTTTTGGAGATTAGGCATTAACACTTTCCAGCTGCTTGCAAACTGCAGGTTTTCTGAGATCTCTTTTCTGTGAGGCATCAGCTGATTGTTGAATTGAGTTAGCTCTAAACCACACCTCATGTTCATGTCATTGGTTGGACTCAATTTTGACTCCAATTGGTGTTAAGTGACATCAGATGCCTAGTGTTTTACTTACTTTTTCCAACATCACTTTGTACAGTACCAGTGAAAGGTTTGGACACAATGTCCTTTTCTATATTTTAGAACAATAGATGGATTTTAAAACTATGAAATAACATGGTATTAGGTAATTAAGTAACAGCAACAGTCTTGTTATTTTAACACATGAAGGTCAGCTGTTCTGGGATAGTTCCTGCAAGACCAGTATTGTCAAGTGCGTTTCCAAAGCCCACCATGCACCACGATGAAACTGGCTCTCATAAAGACCATCCCAGGAAAGCAGGACCAAAGCTTACCTCTGCTGCAGAGATGTTCATTTAGAGTTACCAGCCACAAAAGGCACCAATTAACAGCACGTCAGATTAAAGGTTTTACGACGGCTTACAGAGCATAAGTAGCAGACACTTCCCAATATCATCTGTTACAAGGAGATTACTGCATATTTTGGATGCCTTCAGCATTGTTTTACAAGGTAGAAAGAAAGAAAAATCAGGGTAGACCATGGAATTAGAAGGTGTGTCCAGAGTTTTGACTAGTAAAACAGCCTGTGCATCATCTTTCTATTCTTGGTAGACAGAAGTGGAACCCAGCATGGTCCTCTGCTTTTGTGGCCCATCTGCCTCAGGGTTCGAATTATTGTGCATTTTGAGTTGCTTTTTAACTCACCACAGTTGTACAGAGTGGTTATCTGAGATTTTGTAGCCTTTCTGTCAGCTCAAACCAGTGTGGCCATTCTTTGTTGACTTCTCTTTAACAAGACTTCTCCATCTGCACAACTCACAAGCTCAATTTATAGCTCTATTCTGAGTACATTCTAGTGTCTGTTTGTTGTGTGAAAATCACAGAACAGCAGTTATAGAAATTCTTATACAAGCCCCCCTGGCAACAACAATAATGCCAAACCTTTTTTTCTCTCCATCCTGATGTCTGATGTGAGCATTACCCTAAGCTGGTGGCTTATAACTGCGTGATTTGTTTCATTGCATTGTACCATAAAACTGGCTGATTAGATAATTGTATGAATGAGTAGGTGTGCATGTGTTTCAAGTATAGTGCTCAGTGAGTATTGCTCATGCCAGAATAGTGTTCGCTGGCAGCAGTTTCTCAGCCCAGGTCTCAGTTTCTTGAACATTTATTTCAATGCCTGTGATTTTTTTCATAATGTTTCATAACAGTTAATGGCTTCATTACTACTATAATTTCTTGACATACGAGGCACATTCATTTGCATGCCAATTTGCTTTTTTTATATGGTCATGGCTAAATATCATTTAGTAAATTAATATGCATGCTTATTAAGAGGAAATAAAAGGCATGCAATATTGCTTTGAAATTAGCATGGCATTCCTGGGTTAAATAGTACAACATGTGTCTAGAACCTGCTTTTTTAAGCAAATGCTCAAAAAGCCATTAGAAGGTATCATTTGTTATCATAATAATTTGCATAAGAAAAACTGTGTAGTCATCAGATCATCTCAACCAGATGTGCTTCTTGAATGTCCCTTTTTCTTAAAAAATGGGCATTAGTATGGAGTTAACAGCCTCCACTCTTCTGGAAAGGCTTTCTACTAGGTCGTGGAGCGAGCCTGCAAGAATGTGCTCATTCAGAAACAAGGGCGTTAATGAGGTCAGGCACTGATGTTGGATAAGGAGGCCTGCAGTGCAGTCAGTGTCCCTATTCATCCTGCAGGTTTTAAGTGTGGTCAGGAAAATCTTTTTGGTCATAATGCATTGTCATGCTGGAGCTTGTTTGGGCCTCAGAAGGAACATTCATTTTTAGATATTTGTGAACTTTAACCTTTTGGAGAAGGCTTACATATGGGTAGGATGCCAAGGTGTCCAAAAACATTTGGTCCTATAGTGTTATTGCAAAATAAATTCAAAATAGTTTATATGAACAATGCTGTCGTTTCTATCAAGACCGTGAACAAAAGTAGAAGTCAGGAAGTAGACATAGAGGAAACTGTTACAGATAGAATACCACACTTTTCTTCTTTGTAAATAGAGACAAAAATGGAGTTTAAAATAAAGAACAAAGAAGTATGGGAGTGGCTGATCAGTATTTTGGTCACTGGCAACAATGGCCCGCACATGGTTTACATACTGGTGGTGAGGTTAATGAACCCGTGCTTTCATGTTTTCATCGTGTATAAACAGGAGGTTAGATGTGAGTTAAAGAGACGTAATATCTCCAGTCATGTGCAATACTATGGTGGAACGTGCAATTTTTCTTTCTGTCTCGGGGAACCACCATAACTGGGCAAAGTGCAATTTAAAACATTTAAAACATTTAGAATATTATTGTAAATGCCTGTCATTCACTCTCTGTATGTATACATATATTCATTGAGTCCAAACATATTACTTAGTCAACTGTGTTTACTTATTGTTTAAATATATATTTATGTAAATATTTTTTACTACACAGATGTCCATATTTTATAGCCAGATTGTATAGTATACATTTATACTGTTAGTATTTGTTATTTTATTTCCCCTATTTTTCTATCTTATTTTACTTTATTCTGTTGTTTCTTAATTTTTAACTTTGTACTGTCCACTTGCTGCCATGGCAAAACAAATTTCACACTTGTGGGACTAATAAAGGTTTATCTTATCTTATCTTATCTTCTCTTATTAAATGCAGGATAGTCACTTACAGCTGATCAAAGAATTTTTGAAAGAAAAAGTTTTTTTTTTGTCATTTAAAAGGTCATCAAATCTATTGAAAAAGTCTGCCCAGCCCGCACACTCTAATATTTCAGTTGCATCGTTTTGATTGGCTTATGCAATTTCACTTATTTTATTTCCATTCAGAGTCACATTCGTTTCTCTCCAGGATCTTGTATTAATGATAAGAGAGTCAGACCACTGTGTAAAGCCTTTTCCAGCACCCAAAGATTCTCAATGGGTTAAGGTCTGGACTCTCTGTGAAAATGATGTCTCATGCTTCCTGAACCACTCTTTTACAACTTGAGCCAGATGAATCCTGGCATTGTCATCTTTGGAATATGCCTGTGGTCATTCCAAGATGACCTCATTTCTTAGGCTACATAATGTTTTTGAACCTAGACCTGACCCACTGAAGCAACCCCAGATCATAACGCTGCCTCCACAAGCTTGTACGGTAGGCAGTAGGCATGATGGGTGAATTACTTCATCCGACTCTCCTCTTACCCTGATGCGCTCATCACTCAGGGTACATCTGGACTCATCAGACCACATGACCTGTCCGATGCTCCACAGTCCTATCTTTATGCCTAGCAAATTAAAGACTGAAGATTTTCTTAAGGCTACACAGCTGGCTTCCGAGTTGCGCAGTGGTAAAGTGCTTGCCCTATCATCGAATCGAGTTCGATTCCCGGGTGATACTGTAACCTCTCGCAGTCGGAGGTCTAGAGAGAGCTGATTTGCTGAGCTCTCTCAGAGGGTAGGGATAAGAGGTACTTAGTGCTCACACAATAATCACAGCTCTACCGCCAATCAGGGGTGTCTGTGAAGGAGCGGATAGCGCTGTCCTCCGAGTGTGTTACACCGCCCCCAACTGTGCATGAGCGAGCAGTTCAAAAAGATGCAGTCGGCTGGTGTCACATGGTTCGTAGGAAACACGCGATAGTCTTCGGCGCTTACGACTAAGTGGTAGTAGTAGCCTTAATGTGGGGGCCCCCTAGTGAATGGGAGGAATTGGACACGATTAAATTAGGGAGAAAACCTGCTGTTTATTCCCAATCCCTCAAGTTCTTTTGACATTCTACGTGTGGAATTGCTCTTACCTTCACTATTAAACATATCTGTGGGTTCTACTCTTGTTTTTTGTAAGATATGAGTTTATGATATGTCATAAATATGTCAGGGTTAATATATAGCAATCAGCCATTACATTAAACTCCAAAACATTACGCCCAATATTGTGTAGGTCCCCTTGGGCTGCCGAAGCAAGCTCCCCAGGGCCTCAGTCCGCCAGACCTCTGGGGTGTGCTGTGGTGTCTGGCACGGGGACATTAGCGGCGGATCCTTTGGGTACTGTGGGTTGTGGGGTGGGGCCTCTATGGATCAGACTTGTTTGTCCAGTGCATTCCATGGACGCTCAGTCAAATTGAGAGCTGGGGAATTTGGAGACTGGATCAACAACTTGCATCTCTTTGCCTGCTAAGCCCCATATATGGCAGGCTGTTATGTATTGGGTCTTCTGATGCATTTCTTTTGTGGCCAGCATTAACCTTTTTCACCAATGTGTGTTACAATGTGTGTTTCTGTGGGACCAGTTTACTGGTATATATTTCTTGATAATCAATGTTATTCAGTTTTTTTTACTGTTGTGCCTGATGGGTGTATGTCATGGCAAATAAAATATGCCATGAAAATACGCTGGGTTTTATTACTACAGTAACTACAGTGGATTATTTTCGTTCACTTGTCCAGCGTTGTCGTATGAATGACGATACGGGTGCTGATTATCTTCTACCTTGGAGACTGGAAGAGTCTATCGATGGAGGTGGGGTCGGCGTGGTGGAGGCCAGTAAGAACGCACACCTGGCCGTCGGTGACATTGTCACCTCCTTCAACTGGCATTGGCAAACCCATGATGTGATTCATGGTAACTGTGTACAGAAGGTATTTCTTAGTGTCAGTACATGCATTAGGAGACTTCTGCATATTTCATGTGAGATTGCGTGATGCATTTAGATTTTTTTGTCCTATGTAGGTTGACCCCAGGATGGTTGATGGCCACTTGTCATATGCTCTGGGTGCAGTAGGCATGCCTGGACTCACTGCTCTGCTTGGCGTGAGAGAGAAAGGACATGTAACCCCGGGAGCTGGACAGACCATGGTGGTCAGTGGAGCATCTGGAGCTTGTGGGTCTCTCGCTGGACAGGTAATTTTCATGACCTATTTTTGGCCTTTTAATGTGTTAATCTGTTGACATGTACTGTGTGAATGTAGTGTTGTGCTCTCAGATTGGCAGATTGGATGGCTGTGAAAGAGTGGTTGGAATTTGTGGATCAGACGAGAAGTGCCAGATTCTAGTTTCGCAGCTCGGTTTCACAGCAGCCGTGAATTACAAGAAGGAGGACATCTCAGGAGCACTGAGGGACAGTTGTCCCAATGGAGTGGACATCTACTTTGACAACGTTGGAGGTCCTATTAGTGACACAGTCATATCACAGGTGAGCCTGTCTATTCTTTAAGTTCCACATGGTTGTCATTTCATTATTTACTTTGTTATATAATAATATGTTATATGTAAACCACACATATCTGACACCAGAGTTTTTCAGAACTCAAACATCTGATGTTATTAGAGCCCAGTGTAACTGTAACTTCTGCCTTCGATGAAAACTTCGTTTAAAGTGTTGATGATGGCAGTGATGATGCTTAGACAGCAATAATGAATCACACCTTGCAAGTTCTTTCTATGGATACTTCATTTTAAAGTCACAAAAAATAATTAAACAAATTGATCAGATGGATTTTTTTAAAATAAATATCCATCGTATTTCTTTATAATAATTCCCTTCAGAATAGAAAGATAAAATGGTTTTAAATTGGAATGAATATTGGGTACTCAACAAAACCCTTTTTTTTGTTTTTTTCCCGATTTTCTCCCTAACCTAGTCGTGTCCAATTCCTCCCGGTCACTAAAGGGCTCCCACATTTAGGCTACTACTACCACTCAGTCAGGAGTGGCAAAAACTATTACATGTTTCTTCTGAACCACGTGACGCCAGCCAAAAGAATCATGACTGGTGTTAGACGAAAGAAGGAGCCGGAGGAGGATGGCTACTGTCTAGGACAACTTTTACGCACCCACACACGCACACACACACTAACGGAATCACTCCTCTAAACAGAATCATCTGCAGCGCTGCAACAGCCTTTTAAACTTTTTTTCCCTTAATGGGGGCTGTTGTTGTAGCACAGTTACCAAAGAACAGTCACTACACCTGGACACAAAATAAGACAATGCACGCACACACACACCCACACAAACACACACACACACACGCGGTCACAATGTTGTAGTAAACAGTACACCAGTGCATGGATGTTGACTATACGAGTGACATGCGCACACTGAGACTGAGCATGGGAGATGAATACCCACAATCCCACTGCACACGAGAGAGAAGAAATATTGGCTTGGTTGTGATCACATGACTTGATAAAGCGTATATGTGTATGTACTACACATATATAGAACGCGTATATCAAGAACGCGCTCGTTTAACAAGTTACATTTTATTAATAATTTTTTGCTCGTCTTGCAAAACACTCACAGACCAAGTCACTTACAATCCAAGGTTTCCTTGTGTGTGTGAGTGTGTGTGTGTATATATATATACACACACACACACAAAATAGACCATATAGCCAAAAGTATGTGGACACCTAATCATTTACATCTGATTGAGAATGCTAGTAGTCAGATTCCAAAACCAAGTTTATTATAGATAGACACCTGGTTCGATCCCCGGGTGATATTTAATTGATCTTTTTTTGGTCGATTAAATTAATTTCATGGTTGCCTCCGTTTTTTGATTCAGAATCGTTTCACACTTATTAAATAAATTCTTCAGACAACCTGAAATTGTTAAATAGTCAAAATTGACAAATTTTTAAAAATATACCATAACATTTGCAGGAAGTACCCCTGATCTTCCCCTACTGCACACATTTTGCAAAAGTACTGCATCTTCTTTGGTATTACACTAATCATCAAGGGTATTGATAATTAGTGTAATACCGCCACCTACTGGATGGAAATGTGGAGCATAAGAATGTGGGGGGGGGGGAGTATTGCTTTGTCTGACACATGACATTTAAATAATCAAGTCACACAATTTGAATAGCATTTTTATGTTATTAAATACTTTCATTAGTTTTAATGCCTGCACGAAATACAGCTGCTTTAAACAAATCAGACAGTAAACAGTACTATTGAATCATATAGACCCAAAAAAATCTCAATGGCCAGAATCGATTAGTCAGTCTAGCTATGATTCGCAACTTTAGTGTCCATTCAGTTTAAAGAGGATTTGTGAGCTTGGGCAATAAAATTTGAAATTGACAATAAAACCTGGCTCGCAGTAAGCATTCCAACTCATCCCGTTGTTCACTGGGGTTCGGTTCAGGGCTTTGTGCAAGCTATGGTTCGTCTACAGTACACAAAACTCCTTAAACCATGTTTTGATGGAGCTTAATTTGTGCATTGTCATGCTGGAACGGGAAAGGGCCCAAACTTCCCCAAACTGTTGCCACAAAGTTGGAAGCATACAAATGTTTTTGTATGCTGTAGCATTAACACCACACTTCTCTGGAACAAAGAGGCTTTGCCCACATCCTGAAAAATGCTCCAGACCTGTTGGCACTATGTATTACACTAGTAAGCATTCCCCTGGCATCTGCCTGACCCAGACAGTCAAGTGTGATTCATCATACTTAAGAATGTTTTTACTGCTCCAGACTCCATTAGTGGCATGTGTTACGCAATTCCAGCCAACATCTAGCGTTGCACTCGTTTGCAGCTTCACGACCAAGGAAACCTTTTTCATGAAGCTCTCCATGCACAGTTCTTGTACAGATGTTGCTTTCAAAAGCAGTTTAGAGCTCTGTAGTTAGTGATTTGAAACAGGGTAGGCTTTTCTTTGTGTATGTATGTACACTCTGAACTTGCCCAATTTCTAATTCAAGATGAACTTTCCAACAAAATGAACTTCTCCTCTGCAGCAAAGGTACATTTTGGTCTTGCTTTCCTTGGATGGTCTTCATGAAAGCTAGTTTCAGCATGAGTCCATCATGGTTTTGCGAATGCCCTTGACAATGCTGTTCTTGCAAGAACTATTCCAGAACAGCTGACCTTAAAGTCTTAAAATAACAACTGACTGTTCAGTATTGTTCTACAATGTAAAAAATAAGTCCTTGAATTAGAAGGTGGGTCCAAACTTTTGACTGGTAATGGTTACAGTTTAAATGACTTTATTTATTTATCTTTACTGTGGGTTGATACTGTATAGTAGGGTAAAAATTTTACAAACTGCAAAGGTAGCACCCTAAAGCAGTGCTGTGTTTTAAGTCTCTGAATTCGTTAGTATGACCCAGTTGATTGTTAGTGCTGCCTATAGAAATTGCATGGCTGTAAGCCTAATTATTAAGATTACTCATATGATAGTAATGCCTAATGCAAGCCAGATAGACAGTATTTAGGGAGTTTTTACACTTGCTTCATTTTAATATTCCAAGTAGTCCAAGTTTCAGATGCATGAGCATTTTTTGGACATATATGGACAAAAAATTTACTCAGGCCACTTGATTTAGTAACAAATCAAGTTGACCCCAAAAAAGAATGCCGAGACCTTCACATGGCAATGTGATCACATTGGCATCACTTTTTGTGATCAACCTCATATATTTATTCATTCATTCATTCTTTCACCTGCTATACCGCTTATCCTGTACAGGGGCACAGGGGACCTGGACTCTATCCCAGGAGACTTGGTGCATGAGGCGTTGTACACTCAGTACAGGGTGCAAACTCATCGCAGGACACAAAAACAACATACTACAGCAATTTGGGAAGTTAGCCTAATCTGCATGTCTTTAGACCTGAGTGCCCAGAGGAAACCCACCAAGCACGTGTAACCTTCACGCGCACATGTTCGATTTCCGAAGCGGGAATCGAACCCTGGCCCTGAAGGAACAAGGCAACAGTGCTAGCCTCTAAGACACCATGTAGGTTTTCTCTTACATAACAGAACCACAGCTCAAATGACTTTCTTTGTCGATGTGTGGTCCTACAATCAGGTCAGCAGTCTTGGGTATCAGCACACAATGGCAGATAAGCTAATAGAGCCACTGTGGCACTAGCGAATACGCTGTAAACCTCAAGTTATTAAGCAACAGTAACAATAGCATTGTATTAGTCACAGAAGTAGTATTAATAGTATACAGTATGTCTGGAATATTTGTAGTGTATGCATGTATGTTATCTACCCCAAGTATTTGTATGACCTAAACAGTGATGGCAGTTCTATGGGATGAAGCAAGGGTCAAGTTTGATGCCGGACCACCGAAAACGCATCTTGAATTTTGCTTAACACTTTTGCGACCACGTGTACAGTAATGTATGTGTCACTTATAGGAAATGTCTGGTTTTTTTTTTACACCAGTAGTAATGAGGAACTTTTTCTTATTTTTAATTATTTGCATTGTAGATGAACAGCGGCAGTCACGTGATCTTGTGTGGGCAGATCTCTCAGTATAATAAAGACCTGCCCTACCCACCTCCGCTGAGCGAGGAGACTCAAGAAGCTCTGCGCCGCAAAAACATCACCAGGTACAAACTCGGCTTCTCACCCAGTGAATCTTAATTACGGCTTTCGAACCAAGTAGTATCTTTGTCATTTAAGCAAAAAATGTTTTGTAATGGTCAGTGATAGGTCCTTCTATCAAATAATAGTATTCATACAGTAGTCTGTACTGTTTTGGATGTTTGTGCTCCATTTTATAGCAACTTGGAGGGTGTTTGCTTTATTTACATTTAGGGACAGATTTATGGTTCTGAATTACATGGATAAACATAAAGAAGGCCTGGAAGAGCTGAGTCACTGGGTGAAGACTGGCCAAATGAAAGTAAGAAGGCTGACTTTGTAAAGTAAAATTTATTGCTGGCAAATATTTATACACACAAGTATGTGTATGTTCTGCGAAAATGATTCCGTCTGCTTTTCAATTTGATCCCAGGTGTTAGAAACCGTAGCAAATGGAATAGAAAACATGGGTGGTAAGATCCTAATCAGATCTGATTAATAGCCTCTTTACTTTGTGAATGTTGCCTTCTTATTGAACTTTTTGCAACTTGTATTGCAGTGGCTTTTTGCTCCATGATGACTGGAGGCAACGTCGGGAAACAAATTGTTAAAATCTCAGACTGAGCAACACATCAACAGCAGAGTGTGCTGTCCTATCAACCCCCCTAACAAAAGAAGCAGTGTGGTTTTAATTACTTTCACTTGTAATTATAATATAGTATAGTGTACATGTGTACAGGAAGTGTTAAATTATATTAATATATGCTATCTTAGGTTTGTAAACCTGTGATATGTGCCTAAACAGCCTAAAAAGGTAGATTGTGATTTTTCTTTTTCTAATGACGTCTAATACTTTTCATGACGTGGGACTGTATGCTGGATGTTGTCTTGACTATGGTTCACATACAGGTCATGTCTTCTTGAAGAGCAATTGAGTCTTTCTGCCTGGAAAACACATCACTAAAAAGTTGTTTTTTTCCCCCGGATCATAGTAAATGGCTGTTTATACTGTACCTCAAGGGTACCTTTTATGAATTGACTGGATTTACAGCAATTACCATGGCTAAGTTATGGCACATAATTTACAGTACTACAAGTATTTAAAAGTATACACCTTATAAATTTGTATATAACCAGTGCCTTTGCTGGGAAAGTTTCATGCAGCTGTAATGCCAAAATCACATGGACACATCTTCTAATTTCATGGTCTTCTGATTTTAATTTCTTTTACCACTGTAAAACAATGCTGAAGGCATCCAAAATATGCAATAATCTACTTTAAACAGTTGATGTTGAGATGTGTCTGCTTTTTATGCTCTGTAAATCCTTCTTAAGATGTGCTGTTAATTAGTGCTTTCTGAGGCTTGTGACTATAAATGAACTTCTCCTCTGCAGCAGAGGTGCAGTATGTTTTGGGCTTTCTTTCCTGGAATGGTCTTCAAAAGATCCATTTTCATTATGGTGTATGAAAGGATTTGCAAATGAACTTGACAATACTGTTCTTACAAGAACAATTCCAGAACAGCTGATCCTTAAAATAACAACTGACAATGCAATGAATTCAAACTTGTGGGCTTTTTTTTTTTGGTTTATTTTGTCAGAAAGGTAATATGTCTAAGGACAAATGATCTTTTAACATCACTTGCATTCTGATTGAGCAGGGAGCACTACAACTTGCTCACCTACAGTACTAGTGTGTCAATTTCCCACTAGTGAGCAGTGGTCTAGCACTCAAGGAAGTTCAGATTTGTACCACATACAAAGAAAATGGTCATAAACAACAGTGATAAAAACAATAAAAATCAATATGCATAAAGTAAATATAAAAGTATATTATTTCAAACCTTGTTTTTTTTTTCAAGTAATGTCGCTTCACCATAACTGTTTAATTAACATAAATTGAGATACATATTGTAATGAACCCAAAATCCAAAACAGTTGCAACCCTTCACATTGTTGAGAGATAATCCAGAGCAGCCTAATATTAACATCTTCACATTCCTAAAACAAGAGTTTCTTAACTGACCTGCAGGTAATTAAATGCAAATCAACAAAACAACCACAGAATTTTTTTACAGCATCTATGGGAAGCACACTAAAAAAACATTTTGTGAATTACACATTAAAACATACAACGAACACGAACTCTGTCTACCTTTAGTTACTTCTGTACAACAGGACTGTTGTGCAATGGTTGTGTTGCTTGGATTGTTTTCCTAGTCAAGCTGGGAATTGCAAAATGAGAAGCTTAAAAAAACTAAAATCATATTCCGTGAGTCTACACTTGAATAAGCTATAGTGTATTCACACACTCGTGATTGTCTTTTCCTGCAAATTGATCCCACACAGTTTTTCCTCATACTTGTTTACTAAAACAGTGGTCTCCTGCCGGTGCAATACAATAAATAAAGCATATAGTACTGTACTATGTAAATGTAATAAAAGTCAGTTTGTTCTTAGTTTGTCTAATATACAATTTTACGAGGTTACACTCAGTTTTACTTCGACTGCTCACAGCAGATGTCGCCACAGCGGACCATTCGATCCGCATGCAACGTGGCACAGGTTTACAACGGATACCCTTCCAGATGCAGCCATCCCATTATTTTTTTTTATCTGGGCTTGGGACCAGCACTGCATCCAGTGGCAGGGGTTTGGGCATTGGGTGGGAACCATTCGGGCCCTCCGCATGGCAGGCGAGGTACCTACCACTGTACTGCCAACGCACTCTTAGGAGGTTATACTATATACCCAAAGCTTGTTTGTGTCTCCCTTAACAAACAAAATAACCAATCAGCATGTTCTAATGAGTCTGCGCAACTAGTACTTAAATTTGATCAAAGCAGAAACCATAAGAGCTTAATCACCTTCTCAATATTAGACAACAGGTTTCTGTATGGAGACAGGTTCAATACAGGGATGTAACATAATCCACCATATGCAAATGCTTAGTGCTTCAAATTGTTCATATCTATATTCTAATTTAAAGTAGGTGTGGTCTGGTTTGTGCCTGTCCACAACATTTTCCCAAGAATTTAAATGTTTTATTTAAAATAGCCCTAAAAGGCTCGAGAATAATAATTATTTAAATCACTGTGACCCTAACCATGATGCACACCTCAAGTCTCAACTTGATTCCATGTACAATGGGTGTTCAAGTAAAACCGGGACTTGTGATGAGATTTCTAGTGAAAGAAGGCAAAAAACTAGAATTTGACTTTTACAAAAAAACTTCAAGCACAATAGGGTGGTGAGACACTTAGCTGGAGTAAAACATATGAATGGTGCAAATGTTTTAAAGAAGGAGGTACATCCATAAATGATGATCCTGACAGAAGTGGCTCAAACCCCACTGCAGTTGTTCTTGTGAAGTGAAACTTGTCAGCTTACAGAAGAGATGCAACTGTCTGTGGAAACTGTACACACAATTATTCAGAAACACCACTACGTCACAGGAACTCTACTGGGAGATATTGCCACATCCCTGTACAGTACTGACTTTGCTCCAAGCAATTTCCATATATTTGGGCCATTAAAGGAGTTCCTGAGAAGCCAGCGTTTCAGACGTGAAGGAGGCAGTGCGATCATGGCAATGGCATACTAAGAAAATTTTTTACCTTGATGGAATTCAAGCACTAGTGAAATGTTAGGAAAAACGCCTTAAATGCAGGGAAATATATAAAAGAAGTCCCGGTTTGATGCCCCTCGTAAAACAAAGGATTTTTTTCAAACTAAATTATTGCTTTTTTTAAGCAAATAAATTATATTGCGAGTGGTTTGTTAAAGGATAATTCAGGTCAAAGTTTGTCAGTGATCATCCATAAATCTGTATTTTATCTACTTGATAATTTTTTTTTCTGTCTGGCAGTTGAGCATAGCTAAAGCAACTCACAACTTTTAGTGTTGGATTTGCTGGAATACTTGAGTGCAACCTACTGAAAAAAAGAAGAAAAAAAAAAAAGACCAAGATCAGTGTAAAAGTAAACAGCCCAACATGCCCTTAAATAAGTAGTATAGCTTCTTCCCACCTCCCCTGTTATGGTCTAAACAAATCCATATATAGTGAGAGAGAGGGGGACGAATTTGGCACACAAATGTGTCAAACAGTAAATGTTTAAAACCGTTTCTCAAAGTTTTGCCATCATAGTTGAGAATTGCTCAGATGTGGAACTGGTTCTCTCCAGACCTTCCAGATGAGCAGCAGACCCATCAGCAGTGCCCAGGTACGCACCGGAGACAAGAAGAAAGCCAATGAGCCGTAGGTCTCAAGCAGGAAGTAGCAAGAGTATGCCTGCCAGATGAAGAGAATCATCATGACCACATGTACAGCCAGAGTCTTCCAGCGGAATCCCAGCCTGCAGAAGTGAGAGCGGAAAGAGCAGCCGCTGCAGCGCTGTTGCAGACTCCAGCAGAGGTAGCATGTGAGAGGCATGTTGAAGAAGATCAACTGTAGATGTCCATAAAGAAAAACAAAACATGACATGCATAATTGTTTTAAAATGTACCACGCTAAAGATCTAATAGCACCTGTCCTCAAATAAGATGGAGTAGGCAGAAATAGAAGGTAAGCAAGTATGTACATCTATTTTCTGCGATCAGAAGCGAAGATGATTTCACACAAATTTGGAAGCAGAGAGAAAGAGAGAGAGAGAAAGACAAATAAAGGCATGTACTTTTGTGCTTTTTCTTAAGTAGAAATGTACATTGTGAACTTCCAATAATATTTTACCAGGGATATCTGTACTTTTATTTAAGTACAGAAATTACAGTTAATTACTTTGCCCATTAAACATTATATGCTAACACCAGAACAATGATCGCTATATTTGAACCTGATGGAAAGTCTACTGCAACAACAATGAAAAGTATAATGTCAATTTCATGGAAGCTAGATACAGCTAGCTGTTTTGAAAATCAAAACACAGTGTTTAGCTTTGTCACCTAATTCTTACAGACAATCAGGTTTGAGTCCAAAGTGTATTTTTATCTAAGCAGATCGTTTACTAACAGATGCTGGAAATGTAAGAATTCCCCTCAATATTACAAAAATGTACAATTATAACTTACTTGGTTGTCCATTCAGAACTCTTACCTGTATCACACCTACAGCATAAGTCAGACTGCCCTCAAGAAAATGCCCATCCACAAACACCCCGAAAGCAAAGCAAGCTCCACTGTGTCCATCAATAACCTCCCCAATGAACCATGGGCCTGTGAAAGATCACATAGAATATGTTAAATCCAGGAGTTGGTTAATATTCAGAAAAAACACTGACAATAATGCTGGCCAATTCAAATGCTTGTCCTAATAGTTTCTTGTTGCTGTAGTTACAACTAATTTGCATAGACCTGTTTGGCGGATGTTACAAATAATGCAAGCCTTTTTAACAGATTAAAAATACACTTATTTTTTCTTTTGTTACTTATTTAACAATGAAAAAAGATAATAATTTTAATTGCGAGGTGACTGTGAGAAGATGCTTATTTAACATTTATGGAAGGAGTCCCATGTAACAACTTGGGTGTTGTTTAAAAGGTCACTTTCCAACTTTTTTTTCAATGGGGGAAAAATACTGGCACTGGTCAGTGAGAGAAGGGACTGTTTATAGCTTCTACACTGCCAAATCTTTTTTTTTTATTCTGGTGTGCAATGTGGTCTCCAATTCATGTGAAGAAATGAGTGTTTCTCCCAGAACCACACTTTCACAATTAAATCCTGGAATATGGCAGCATCTTCAGGGAATATGATGTACATTCAGGTTATTAGCGGAGTTCATTTTATTGCCACATAACATATATATTGATGCTGAGCCTAGACTTGACCAACTGAAGCAACACCAGATCATAATAATACCTCCAGAGGCTTGTACAGTGGCCACAGCATGATGTACGCATCACTACATATGCTTCCATTCTTACCCTGGCACATTCATTGCTCTGGAATTTTTACTATGCACCAAGACTTTAAGTGACCTCTGATTCTGGTAAGTCATTATTATATTCAGAACCCATTTTGGCAATGAAGTTGATGGTTCAGCACAATCTGTCCAAGTCTTAGTCATGTGCTGGCAGTTCTTTACTAGTTTTCTTTAAACTGTTTAAAGAAAGTGAAAACAGGAACCAATTTTTTCCATGAACTGAGGGGCAAGCAGGCACAACATTTACAAGAAGGAATGTTTTTGGGATATTCAAAATGATGATGGTAATCCTGTAACTTTGGCCACTAGAATCCAACTCCCTTACTTCACACATGCTTGTTGGATGTTACCCTTCTTTAGCTGGTGTGTGCATCTCCATGTGTTCCTGTGTGACTCAGGTCAAGGCGTGTGTGCGTGTGTGTAAGGACAGAACACGCCGTTATGGCTTACTAGCTATGAGGTGAGTACAAAAGGTCTATAGCATATCTGTCAAACAAACAAGTTAAATATAATAGGAAAATTGGATTAACTTACCTAATGCTGTACACAGATTAAACAGCAGCAAGGTGTAGTAGAAAGTATTGATCCTGCTGACAAGCTGTAAGGACATACATGCCTGAAAGAGCAGCCCTGAAACGACACAGAATATGTTGCATAGTATTCACTGGAGATTTCAGAGTAGATTGGCTATATATTTTTGCCCATATTTACCACTGAGCCACACCTCGGCAAGCAGGTATGTGCGAGAATCTGAAGGCAACAAGGACGCCCACATTCAGCAACACAACCGCCAAAAAACCGATCCGTGCCTAAAAAAAAAAAAAATTTTTTTTAATGCACACAGAATCATGCATTAAAATACCTCTTGTGTGCATTCTAGAATTCACCAACCCTTTAAAAGTATATATGGCTTCAACTTTTTATCAGAACCAATCTATTTATTATAAGCAATATACTAAACAAATAAATAATACATTTTGGCACAGATCTCCAGAAATATTCAACCAAATGATTAATCATTGAATAAAACCAGCTCCTTGTGAATATACTGTACAGTTCATGTTGACTTTAGTAAGACACATAACGTAACAAATGCTTATTACTCATTATTAACTTCTTAGTTTTCTGTATGTCAGGTCACAGGCTCTTCAACAAGCACTTATTTAAGAAACATGCCTTACAGCCTATGGATGAACTGCATCATCATCAGCATCTTCCATAATACTGCAACACATATTAGGGTATCATCTGGTCCTGATCTGACTGCAGAGCCTGCTAGAAGCTGGCCAAATGCAAGAGCTCTTAGTTTAAAGCTCACTGAAGGTGCCCCAATATACTTTTATTGGATAAATCTCATTCTTTAGAGTCAGCACCCTGGGGGCAGGTGCTGACTGCCCACCATAGAAGAAACTAGTGCCCTTACTAACTGCACAAGCACATAAAACACACATAAAAACTGGCACTCTGGTTTGCAATACATGACATGCTTGCAAGTGTAAGTTTAACACCATAGTGCAGTTGGCCCCTCGAGGAGAGAATCGCCATGGCATGAGAATTAAAAGGCACAGAGATCTTGTGTGTTCCTATGAGAGCACTAAGAGCTACAGCAACGTGGCATGGGATTTATTTATTTTTTAATAGTAAAGGGAACAAATAGCACATAATCAAAAACCAACTAGAACTATAAAAAAGACAAATTTTTATTTATAGCAACTTATATCTTGCTTTTTCTACTGATTTTGTATTATTAATATTACCAAGATGTAGTGGTCAGTGAGGAGAATGAAAGACTGTAGAAAGCCAAAGCTTGGTATGAGATCCTCCTGCATGGTAAACAGTTGCTCTTGAACCTTGATCTGACCTGCCGAATTCTTACACACAAGGATACACAAACACACACAAAAGAAGGTGAAACATGGAAATGTGTTTAGATTGAATTAGATTTAAACTCCCACAATCCACCAGTATTTGAAACAACACTAACACAGCAAACAAACATAAATCAGAATCCTGTACAGT
This sequence comes from Clarias gariepinus, assembly GCF_024256425.1. Classification (NCBI taxonomy): domain Eukaryota; kingdom Metazoa; phylum Chordata; class Actinopteri; order Siluriformes; family Clariidae; genus Clarias; species Clarias gariepinus. The sequence continues at coordinate 20,185,016 of NC_071112.1, forward strand.
AATTAATCTTATAGTATAATTCTGCCATCTTGCATGAATACTATAAGATGTGTGTTTAAATTATAACAGATAATTTTATGATGATGTATTTCATCAGGGTGTCTGATGTTCTTCAGGTTTTACATTGTACATATTTTTATTTGGCTATTTATGTGTTGTAGTGGTTAGCACAATGGCCTTGCGCCTACAGGGTCAGGGTTGATTCCTGCCTCAAGTGTATGTGAGTGGACTCTGCATGTTCTCCCTGTGCTTGGCGGGTTTCCTCCAAGTACTGGAACTCCGGTTTCTCCCCATAGTCCAAAAACGTCCAAATTAGGCTAATTGGCGCTCCCAAATTGCCTATAGAGTGTGAATGAGTGAGTGAGTGTAAGTGTTCGAGTATGCCCTGCAATAGATTGGCACCCTGTCCAGCGTGCCCAGAGTCTCCTAAGCGGTGTAGAAAATGAATTAATATTTTTATTTTCTATTCACTCTAGCAAGCAAAGGGAACTTGAGCTTAAACCACAAGACCTTTAAACTGCAAAGCTATGATACAGTAAAATGGCAAATTGACACAGAAGGATGCAAATAACTAAATATCAAAGATGTACTTAAACTTTTAATATCAAATATATTCAACCCAACTGTATAAAGTTATATTGATCAGTATCTTACCTCTGCTTTGACTATGATGGTGTGCAGGCCAGTGGAATAGACTTGGGGGTTCCAGTGCAGCACATACAAAGGTCCCCCTACAGACTCCGCTTTCCCCAGAACCTCTCCATCCACACTCACATACACTGCTGTAACTGGAGCTGCTGAAAACACCAGGATCCTGCAGACCACAAACAACGCAGTAAAAACAACAGTCAGGGCAAATTGTTGTCAAACCAGCCACCCAGGTCATTAAAATAACAAGAAACTCTAACTGAAAATCTGGCCTACATGTAGTGTAAAGTAAAGGAAAGTGAGTAAAATAACAGTGTCAATAATGAGGGTTGATGGGCTGCGGTGATGCTTGAGGACTTGAAAAGACACACAGATGGGACACCTGATGTGTGTGGAGCTGTAGATGCGTCCCAGAGGCTCCACTCCTGGATGCAGGTACTGAGCATCTTTGGGGTTGGTGATGATTACTGCAGGCCAGGCCTCAAATGTCTGGTCGGAGAAACTCAAGAGGTCGTGGTCAAAGGCCAGAATCCTGTATCTAGTGACAGACATATGGCAAAAGTCTAACTTTAAACAAATGTAATACTTTATATATACAGATTGTCTGCAAATATACCAGGCATAATCTTTGTTGGACAGCTGATGTTTAAAATATAAATAAGGGCTGTACTGGAAACAATGCAAAAGTAAGCACAATCTTATTTTTTTAAATAACTAATATAGGTTGGCTTTTTTTTAAGTGGCTCTTCCTCTATAAAAAAGATACTACTTGACATAGGCGACTACTGATACATTTGCACTATCATAGAAACAAGCTCCTGTTTAAAAATGATCTTTTAAAGTTTTGTACCTTTGTCACAGCTGAAATACACAATGTTTTAAATCTGACAATTGTGAAAAAAGCGTAAACTTTTGATATAATCAAAAAAATTTTACAAATGCCTGTTTTAAACCCTAAAAATACCCCCAAATATGCTCCCAAAACATTTTAATTGCATTTCAAACTCAGCATAAAACATTACCCATAAAAAAAAGAATGTTAAGGTAAATCTGTATACTGTACAGTACTGTACTGTTGTGTCTCCTGCAGTGCTAGAATGTAAAATACTTATGATACACCTTTATGTACTGTAATTAATGCAAACATTTTCTTTGGTACCAGCACTGTAGGGTCAATACAGTAATAATTCACCATCCCAAGTATGGTTGCTTTGTATTCTCTCTACAGTACTAAAAACTTTATCCAGTATTAGATTTTATATGGAAATTTAGCTGAATTTACATTAATATTTATGTTACAAAATTAGTTAATTATATTGTTCTTAATAGCTTAGCGTTAAAACACATGAAAAATTATATATTGGCACAAAAAAGGCATAAAAATTGTGCTGAAGAACTCTGAACCATGAAGGGGTTTGCAGGGGTCGACTGTAGTACCTTTGTAGAAAAGAAAAGTTACTCTACTTGTCACTTTTGTATTACTTTTGGTACAACAGTCGTATAACAGCATACAGTCCCAGCAGTGATTAAAATAATTTGGAAATTACATTTATATTAATGCACTTGTTCTTATATAGATATAACTTCTACGGGAGCCGAAAATCCAGCAACAACTTTAGTAACAACTCTTCTACAGAGACGCTCCACATAATGTCCAAGAAATCGTTCAAAATATGTGTTGGTATTTTAAAAGGAAAAAAAATTTATTATTTTAAAACAATTTATATGGCTAATCTTTCTGTGAGTATATATGTATTTAAGATTTATGGAAGAAGTGTCAGAGCTTTGTTATGTTTAGAGCTTTGTTATGTTTTCACTTTTTCTGTTGTTTTAATCCTTACTTGATCTATAAAAAAACATCTTGCAATAAAGTCAGCCAAAATACATGTTACACATGAATACATGTAGAAATACTTCTGATATTAACACAAAATGGCAGAAACTGACTTGTCAGTTCGGATAATAACTGAGTGTACTATCTGGATCTGTGTGTGTTTGTTTGCTAGTGTGTGTCTTACTTGCGGTTGTCCATCCAGTCTCCCAGCTCCAGCTCCAGTGTACCTGTTGAGTGTCTGCTGTGGAGGATGGGCATCAGACCCCCCAGCGTGTGTAAGTGCCCGCACAGGTACGCCACTGCATTGCTGTACACATGCCATATCACAGGCACAAGAACTACAGTACCAACTAAGATCACTGATTTCATTTTAGCATGAACAAAAGATAGTGGTTATAATGTATTTCTGATTGATCTGCTTTGCAAAAGAAGTAGATTTCATAAAATATATGCTCATTTATACAAAACATCATCAGTCTCTTCACTAACCTCATCAGGGCTCTGACCCCTGGCGAAGGCGAGATGACAGTGGAGGTAGTGTAGTGTCCAAACCAGATGGTCTGATTGCTGCTCTGACTTTCCTGTCTAAAGGTGGCTAGCATGTCAGTTTGTCTCTGTAGATTAGAAGATCATCCAAAATCAGACAGGCAAAAATATAGTATGTATTACAAATCATCCACAAACCTACCTGATTAAGTATTCCAATGAAATTGTATGGACGCTTCGGCCCAGGAGTGAGGGTGGCATCAGCACAGATAAATGAATAGTTCCCAAAGGGAGTGCTGTGTATGTAGTGGAAGGAACCAAGCTTCTGGTTGGCAGAATACTTTCTAAACACCAAATCATAAAATTTTTTATTAAACCTCTCAGCAAATTAACTGACTGATACTCATATCCCACAGCATTGATACATTTTCTAATTTAATTGGTCCCACAATGGTATTTTGTTTAAAAGAACAGTTCTGGGTTATAATTCAATTCACAGGTTGATGTTAATGTGTTTTTTGTTTTTTTTAGTAATAAGTTGCTGTCTATACTGTATATTCTATAGAACTAATACATAGAGATGCATGGCAGAAATAGTCTAAATTTAATAATAAGTATCATTTGTTATTGATATGATGAAGCTTTTTGTGAGCAGACATTTAGCTTTTTTTTTTTGGAAGGATTCTCTCTAGTGTCACTACTAGGGAATGTTTTGCCAGAGAAAACTGAATGAATTTAAATAGTTGCTGTGGTATAACAGTAGCATGCTGTTATAGACAAACAACAATCAGCTATGTGTTGGTTACAGTAACTTCACCTACCTTATGTGGCTAAATGTTTGTGGACACCCATATGTAATTTTTTAAACATGCTTTCTTCAGATTTTACTCTTTACTGTTATAATGACTTTTACACTCTTTTTAGAAGACTTTTCCACTAGATTTTGGGAAGTGGATGGAAGGGTTTGCCTATTCAGCCACAAGAGCATTAGTGAGATCAGGCATTGTTGTTGGGCAAAGAGGCCTAGGGTGTTCAGTTCATCCCAAAGGAGTTCAGTGGGGTTGAGGCAGAACATTCAAGTTCTTCTTTAGTATCATTTACGGTAAACCATGTCTTTATGCCCCTTGCTTTGTCCAAAGGCGAGTTGTCATACTGGAACATGGTTCAGAAATCTGCATTTTTTTGCTTCAAACTTTGTGGCAGCAGTTCCAGAAAACCTATATACAGTGTTTGTGCATGTTATTTACAAGTTCTGACGCGTGTCTTTCTTGTTACACAGTGTCACTCATGACTTCAAACGTCCGTTGATTTCTTTGTCTCTTGTTTTATTTTCAACATCAAAGTACAACGGTTGTTACAGTTTTTGCATAAATCCACTGTAGTCACGAAAAGTCGTTTGCTGTGTTCTGTAGCTTCGATAGATTACAGTTACAACAACTCTTTTTACTGTATCCTTTTAGCTTACAGTCTCACGATATCACGGTATCACGGTCAAAAGCTTGTGTACTCCAAACCTTTCTGTATCCTTCCGTGTCTTAACAGCAACTGAACAACTAACGTGCATGATAGACATGCAGCTACATAACTGTGAGATGATGTCACAGAAGAACTTATGAAATTATGTCACAATACAACTTACGAGTATAATACTAAATGCTTAAACAAATACACTTAATGGACTTAATGCTTAACTAAAAGACTTAATGCTTAACCAATAAATTGAAATAAAATAAACACAACAACAAATTACAAGAATGAAATATGGCCCTTACATACAGTATATGTTCAGGTATCCACAAACCTTTAGCTACACAGTGTATCACACCACTTCCTTTTTGGTGTATCTATATTCATGACATTTACTTGCCCTTTAACTTGAACTCAGTCATTTAGAATTGGAACTAAATAAGCTTTTAAATGTGACATTTAATTGTAAATAAACAAATCCATTATGCTCATGTTACAACAATTGCATGTTATCACAGCAAAAAAGCTGACCTTTCTCATAATATCATAAAAAATTAAATCTAGTCATCCAGCTACACAAGCACTGCAATTATAAGAATTTTTGCACAGACCTGTAATAATTGTTTACGCTATCCAGAGATATAATATTGAAGGCATCTGAAAAGAAAAGAAGAAACACTTTGAGAATATATTTTCATGAAGCAAAGGAAGGAAATCGAAAACCACTAAACTAATGAGAGCTCTTGTCTGTAAAATTGTAATGCAATACCAATTACATGGTCTGTGGGGAAATGGTCGGTATGGATACAAGAAAAACCAAGAGCAAGCCCTAGAATTAGAGCTGGGCTCAAGAGGGTGGTCCCTTAAAAAAAATGCACATGTTTAAGAGAACAAAGCTAGTTAATCATTTTTATTTCCCAAATATTTAAACCAGTAATTCTGCTGTACTGTTTTTCAGCACAGACTGAACATTTTGTATGAAATGTAATTTAATTCTGTTGTGTTATTTATTCTCTTTCCATAATCACTTAAGATGAATAACTGGCAGTTCTAAGCCCTTAGTAATTAGAGAAATGTGACAGTTTCTCTTGGGTCCTAAATTGTTTCAATGCTGGTTTTTGGGGTTGGAAGTTAAATGACCTAAAGTATCATCAAACCTACAGAGGCAAATCTAGTCTTCCATTAAGAATGACTAGAGATCTGTCCTTAACTAACTACAGATTTGCCTTTATTTTAAATTTATAAATGTAGCATCATCACACAAAAAAAACCTCCAAATAATCATATTCCACAACTCATAATAATATAATTTTCTAATAATAATAATAATATATTCAGTATTGAGTATCAGTTTTTATTCAACCCATACATTTATAAACAAACCATCAATAGTTGATGTAAGAAGAAATTAATAAATATTCTGTTTAAAAATTTTTCTGTCATATTAACATATTTACAACGTACAATATCATTCCTTTTCACCTCAATTTATTGTCTAATTACTGATCACTTGAAGAGGAGGTAGTGGGATCATTGTTCCTAAAGGTTAAAAAAAAACATAAAAGGGGGCAGAAAAATATTTACCATGGTTTCCACGAATGTCTATCCATTTTGTGCGTTCCAGCACTTGAGACCTTTTTAAGACATTGTGATAGGCCTGCCACTCCACCTCATGTTGAAGAGAGCCAACTTTATTTTCTGTCTTTGCATCTGTTAAATCCCCTGGTAAATATTAAGTAAAAGGCATATTAGTGCATTAGATCTTAAGTATTGTTACAAGTGACAACAAGAATTCATGTATGACGGTTGTACAATCATCTCACCTGTGGCAAGAACAAGTGCTGGTTTAATGACCTCAATAGTGTCTGTACAGAACCTTTCGAAGTCAGGTACGCGTCTCGGATCACGGAAGCGACTTATGTGAATGTCTGATATCTGTACAGAACAACAAGCAAGAATTTACTATTCAATACTTTGGTTAAAGTTATCCAATTGCAAACAAGACCCATATAATAAACATTATATTCAATTGAATTAGGGACACAATTCAATTCAATTTAACAATTTTTAACAGTCGTCATTGTCACAAAGCAGCTTAAACTAATCAAAAGAAATTATAAAGTGGTTATGAAATGTGAATGTGTATGAATCACAATGTTGTGTTTATGTTTTTAAACTCTTTAAGATCTTAGCAAGGACAATTCACAAAGACTATGGATAACAAACTGAATAGGTGGAAGGAAGGGGGGAAAGAGAATTTTAGTAAACTTCAATATTTACTAAAGATAGACTATGATAATAATAATGAAAAACATAGATACAGATCTTTCATAAATAAATTGAATTAAAACAGGATGCTGCTCTTGATATTACTATCAAGAGAACCCCCCAGTTTGTTCATATGCTTAGAGGTTCTGTCTGTACAGAGTTCTGCATGTTCTCCTCGTGGGTTTTTCTGGTTTTTCTGATCACCCAAAAACATGGATGGATTGTGGATTGTCTAAATTGCGTCTAGGTTTAAAAAAAAAATGTATGTGTGTGTGTGTGTGTGTGTGTGTGTGTGTTTGCCCCTGCGATTCCAGCATCACACCCTATGTTCCTGTGGCTCCAGATTCACCAGCACCCTAATGTGGACAATCTGATCACTGACAATGGATGGACAGATGGATGAACTAAGGTTATTGCTAGGGGAATTTAAGAGCATTAAGTAGCTGTCTGGGGTCCTAATTTCCATTCATTTGCTACACATAAAAAGGAAATTTTACATAAAAATAATAATAAACTTACAATTACAATATTACAGGGTTAGATGCAAATTTAATAACCTAGGCTATATTTGCACTGTATATAGTACTGCAGTAGTGGCTACTCTACTCACCTGCACAAACCAGAAGATGTTGTCCAGCTGTGCTCCTGGTGCAGGTGCCTCGCTTTTCTTCTTGACGTGCTCGCCGCCTGACTTCACTAAACTCCGCTTAGAGTGCCAGGTGGTGTCATAGAAGTCCAACACCCAGGAAGTAAAACACGCCAGCACCAAGCCGGCAACAACCAGGACAACAAACCACCGGAGCATCCTCCCCGCAGCGGTGTTCCTACACAGCGCCAGCACACCTCAAACCCTGACCTAAGAGTCACCATGAACACTGGCCATGGCCTGTCTCAGTTCGCTGCCAAAATCCTGAGCTGTTCAGTGGCCGTGAGGCGAAGAGGAAAGTATGTGATAGGGCAAATAACCGCGCTGTCATCACCGCTTACATCGTCCACTTCCGCCTTCCTGAAGTTTAAACTGAGAGCACGCGCGCCGGAGAGACGCCTTCCTCTGCAGCTCGCACTTCCGCATGAAAGTAGTCACGACTTCAATATTCATTTTTTTTTATTATTATTCAATAGTAATTCATACGCAAATAATATGATAGAGATAATATAGCCATTTAAATATATATATATATATATTATATAATATATATATATATATATATATATATATATATATATATATTTTTATTTTTTTTTTTTAAGTATTATATATAGGTAACTATAAAACATATTTAATTTACCATTTGTAATATATATATATTGTGCTTACATTTTTTTCCAGAATCACAATCATATTGGCCACTAAATTAAAAAGAATAAAGGAGCTTACATAAGCAGCGCAAAAAGATATCATGTATGATTTTGTTGTAAGTGAACATAGATGTCATACAAATGCAAACTCGATTTTTAAGTAAAAGATAAGTGGATGACCTAAATGTTCAGTGTCACCATGAATCAACTATGGAGTAACTAATTAAATGAATAAGATAAAATATTATGACTTTTTTACTCATTTTCTATACCACTTTATCCTGTATACAGGGTCATGGGCCTGGAGCCTATCTATCCCAGGAGCCTTAGGGGTACACCTTGGATAGGGTGCCAATCCATCGCAGGGCAATACATATACACATACTTATACCCATTCACACATTACAGGAAAATTAGGAATGCAAATTAGCCTAATCTGCATGTTTTTGGACTGTGGGAGGAAACCGGAGTACCTGGAGGAAACCCTCCAAGCATGGGGAGGACATACAAACTCTGTGCACATAATGTTATATTATATTATATTATATTATATTATATTATAAATGCAGTTACTTAAATAACAGTTTATCTTTACTCTATCATGAATGTCTTAAATCATAAAATCACTTTTAAGTCGAGGCCTCAAAACCATAAAAAAAAACATTTACAACAAAAAAGGCTTTAATGCTGCAATTTCTTATAAGATTATATAGGTGATTTGTTTTTCACTTTATGTTTTTATTTTTACTTGAATATGAATAATAATTCATTGCATTTATTTAATTAATTTAATAAATATATAAAATATATTATTTTCAGAGCATACCAAAACTTGATACCATAAACATATTATTTAATCAATGATCCTTTATCACATGTACAAGAGTCATCTTTGACTAATCATTAAATAGGGTGAAATGTCAGCTGATGCGCATGCGCAGTCCAGCAAGCTACAGACGTAATATAAAATAAGAACTGCGCATGCGCAACAAATACACGCGTGCGCAGTAAAAATTGGGCAGGACAGGGGGTATCGGGTTTAGTGTCACTGCTAGCTGTGTTTACACATGCGCAGTGGCGTCTTTTTCCGTGTTGGTTGACGAGTTCCGTGCAGTCATTACTGTTTTAGACGTAATAGCTGTTTTTGTCTTTGGCCTAAAAACCATTTAAGCTTGTAGTTTTTACTTTCGACTGGCTCTTGAATCACAAGACCTAGTAGGTAAGCTAACTAGCGAGCTACTTTAATCGTGTGGCTCTGTCGTAGCTAAAGCTAGCGGTTGATATAGCTAGGAAACTTTGACAGTTAGGCAGCTAGCAACGCGCTAACTACATCGATCAGTAAACCTGGTTAATATGAACTGCTCTTGCTGAAGCTTCTCGTTTAGATTCGAGGATCAGAACGGTAGGCCGCTTGCCTTTTACACTTAGACTAGTTCATTTGAAGGAGTGTCCGCTTTGAAGCTTCATGCCAAATGGCCAAGAAGACCTATGATTTGCTGTTTAAGCTCCTGCTTATTGGAGATTCGGGAGTTGGCAAAACCTGTGTGTTGTTCCGCTTCTCAGATGACGCGTTCAACACCACGTTTATCTCAACAATCGGTAAGAATTCTATGTGCATTCAGTTAATCAGAAAACCTTAGAAAATGCTTACGGGTTAAAGATTAACCGGCCACCTGTATTTTAATTGTATGATCTGAGATTATTTAAACAATACATTTTATTTATTCACTAGAGATGGGAGAAAGAAATTGATTCAGTGATTTTTTTGAGTGGCAATTCATGTATCGGCACAATATAATTATATATTTTGTGGGCTTTTCATCACAAAATATAATTATATATTATAATTATATATTTTGTGCCGATACATGAATTGCCACTCAAAAGAATCAGGATAAAATATATATATATATATATATATATATATATATATGTGTGTGTGTGTGTGTTTATATAAACGTGTTTGTATTTGAAGTGGTAAAATGTTGCCATTGTTCCATAATCCTACAGCATCAGTAGCACAGCATCTTTTGTAACAAAATCTTGAAAAAAAAAATTCTTGATACTTGTAGAATCGCAACACAGATCAAATCGACACCTAAGTATCGTGATAATATCATACCAGGCGAACCCTGAGCAGTGATTCTCATCCCTATTATTTACTGGGTATAATAAAAGATTTTAAAATTCAAAGATTACTTGCAACACCTGTAAAATAGTCATGTTTCTGTATTAACCTATGAAACACAATTTTCCAGGAATAGATTTCAAAATCAAGACTGTCGAACTACATGGCAAGAGGATCAAGCTTCAGATATGGTCAGTAATAATTACTGAAGGGCTTTTCATCATGTGTCAAAAAAAAAACCTGCAAAGCTCATTCTGATTTCAAATGCTGAATCTGATGCGATTTCTATTTCTAACTTGGCTATTTCAGGGATACAGCTGGACAGGAGCGTTTTCACACCATCACAACCTCTTACTACAGAGGAGCCATGGGGATCCTGCTGGTGTATGACATTACCAACGCTAAAAGCTTTGAGAATATCAGCAAATGGCTGCGAAACATTGAGGAGGTGGGATTAATTTAACCAACTAGATTATTCTTAAATGGACTGTAGTAAAACAGGAGGATTGGTTAGTGAGTATTTCCAGCATACCTGTATTATTGTGGACAATGTCCCTGCTTTTTTACCTCAAGAAATGACAGAATATCTGTAATACATACTGTCCTTGGATGCCTTGTTGTCTCACATAATGAGATTTACATATTATGATGCTTCAGGGTGTTCTAGTGGAAGCTGTGACTTTGCCTAAGCCTGATGTTATCTTGTTATTTTTATAACACATAAATGATTGCTATAACAACACTGCGTTATACACTGGGTATAACAGCCACGTTTCTGTCTTTAAAACACAGTTTTTCACAGCAAGCAAAATCACGAAATGGTCCTCAGATTTTAACCAAGAATTTCATCAAAGCTAACAGGCGTGTAGGTGAAACGTTTGCACTTCACTTGGTGATGCTGTTGCTTAGGAGAAAAACTTTGTGTGTGTGGGGTGGCGGCCAGAAGAAGAAACCCTGAGGTCAAAAGTTGTTAAAAGTTTTATTTCTCTAGTAGTTAAAGTGGTAATGTGTTATAAGTGTTGGTACTACTGCGAATAGGTATTTTTTTTGTTTTGTTTATGCCTATTGCTTATTTTTAACTTCAGTCTGATTCATCTTCCTAGCATGCGAATGAGGACGTGGAAAGAATGCTGCTTGGTAACAAGTGTGACATGGAGGACATGCGTATAGTCCCTAAAGCAAAGGGAGAACAGGTATACACCTTGAACAGCTGGGGAATGTGTACAGAATGCACACTTAAACAGTGAGTTTGAGGGATTTCTTTTCAGACTCGTTTAATCACATTATATTTCTTGTTTGTTTTTAGATTGCCTCAGAACACAACATCCGCTTCTTTGAAACGAGTGCAAAAGCAAACATTAACATAGAGAAAGCTTTCCTCACTCTTGCCGAGGACATTTTGCAAAAGGTAAGGTCTGTCAAATGTTTAGCAGTAAAAATTCCAACCCTCTTGAACTGTCATCAGAGGTTTGTCCTTCACGTCTGTCTTTGACATTCATGTGGGCAAAATAGGGAATTTAAAGTCAAACTCGTCCCCACCCTGCACAAGAAAAGCTCTCAGACGCAGGGAATATATCTAGCATAAACTTTAATACCATCAGGAATTAATCAATATTGTCAACCAAACATAATCAGATTAGTTGGCAACAAAAGTAATGATTAGTTGATGACGCCATCGAGCTTGATTCTTACTCGAACTGTGAGCGCTCTGGCATGTACTGTAGGTGTGAGGCTTACTGGAGTAATGAGATGGCAAACATCTTCACAAGCAATCTAATTGCCATTTTTAAGCTTTAATTTATTGCTGCTATTTTGCTATTTCCTGGTTTTAGATTTTTTCATCAATGAAATTCAATAAAACACATATTATTAATGAAGTATTCATCTTCATTATCTTGATTTTGTGCATGTGATAACTAACAACCTCAAGCAATATTTAAAATTGATAGTTAAATAAGAGCTATCTAGTAATTGTGCCTTTTGTAATCATTTTAATAATTAATAGATTAATCAATTATCAAAATAGTCCTTAGTTGCAGCCTGTGTTGCTTGTACGTATATCAGAGAAACTCTAGGTGCTAAAATTTTGGTTGGAATGTCCATATAAAAAATTGGCAATAAAAAATTGCCAATCTGTGGAATGACTCTTGAACTGTATTCAGGGTCATTTTTGAATGAGTAAAATAATTTTTGATCAACATGATTTTTGCCAACTCTGTAGAGTTTTTAGAGACCTTCTATATTGACGTGTCTCATTTTTTAATGGATCCAAAAACAAGCGAGCTAGAGGTCATTAAGCAGTGGTTTGGCACATGCACCAAAGGCATCCTCACAGTACAATTTTTTTATTTCCTGAGGTATTTTCATTCCATTGCCTTTGGAAGACTCTCTGAATGTTTCCATACAAGTTTTGTGCCCAGTCCCAAATCAGGAAAACTAAAATTACCGTTAGTCTGATCTCTTAAAACAGTAATAGCACTCCATTCCCTGTAGAAAAGAGGGATCCACTTTTGTCACCAAAGTTTTTGCACTACAAAAATACAATCATAATATTAGGGTCGCCCAAATTGTGTTTGGCACAATCAAGATCCAGTTTGACTTGAATGCCCCTTTTTTTTGGTGCGCATATGTTTAACAAACTATTTTAGATCAAGTTCTTTAGATAGGTGTTCAGGAGAGTTGAGGTCTGAGCAAGCCACAGTTTATGGACCTCACTTTGTGCACATGGGCATTTGGGTCTCTAGTGAAGAAAAATTGTAATGTCATACCATAGAACATCAACCTTTATAACTGTGTGCTTCCGACTTGGTGACAATACTTTGAGAAAGACTTGTATATGGGCGTGGCAGGCAACCCTTCCACGTACACTGCGTTTCAAATTATTATGCAAATTTAAGCAAGTGTCATAAACATTAAATGTTTAGTTTTTAAATTAAACTCATGGATGGCATTGCGTCTCAGGGCTCTTTGGATCACTGAAATGAATCTCCGACACCCGTGATAATTAGTTTGCCAGATGAGGCCAATTAAAAGAAAAGTACAGAAGAAGGTTGTTCCAACTTATTAAGCAGATCACAGGTTTCGAGCAATATGGGAAAGAAAAAGGATCTCTTTGCTGCCGAAAAGCGTCAAATAGTGCAATGCCTCAGACAAGGTATGAAAACATTAGATATTTCATGAAAACTTGAGCGTGATCACCATACTGTAAAGACATTTGTGGCTGATTCAGAGTATAGATGAGTTCGTGCAGATAAAGGCATAATGAGGAAGGTTTTTGTGAGACAAATTCATCAGATGAAGAGAGCAGCTGCTAAAATGCCATTACGAAGCAGCAAACAGATATTTGAAGCTGCTGGTGTCTCTGAGTCCCGCAAATCTCAAGGTGTAGGATCCTTCAGAGGCTTGCAGTTGTGCATAAACCTACTATACGGCCACCCCTAACCAATGCTCACAAGCAGTAACAGTTGCAGTGGGCCCAAACATACATGAAGACTAATTTTACTGATGAGTGTTGTTTAACCCTGGATGGCCCAGATGGGAGAGTAGTGTATGGCCACCATGTCCCAACAAGGCTGCGACGTCAACAAGAAGGTGGTGTCATATTTTGGGAATCATGGGGAGAGAGTTGGTAGGCCCCTTTAGGGTCCCTGAAAGTGTAAAAATGTTTTTAACTGAACACTTTCTTCCATGGAACAAAAAGAAGAACCATGCCTTCCATAGCAAAAAACATCTTCATGACAATGCGCCATCTCATGCTGCAAAGAATACCTCTGTGTCATTGGATGCTATGGACATATAAGATGAGAAACTCATGGTGTGGCCACCATCCTCCCCTGATCTCAACCCTATTGAGAACCTTTGAAGCATCCTCAAGCAAAAGATCCATGAGGGTGGGAGGCAGTTCACCCCAAACAGCAGCTCTGGGAGGCTATTCTGACATTCTGCAAAGAAATTCAAGCAGAAACTGTCCAAAAAACTCGCAAGTTCAATGGATGCAAAAATTGTGAAGGTGATATCAAAGAAGGGGTCCTATGTTAAGATGTAACATGCCCTGTTAGGATATTTTTGATTAAAATAGCTTTAAATTCAGTAAATAAAAAAATAGACCTCCTAATGCTGCAAATTTAACAAAAGCCTATTTTGAGTTGTTTACAACCTATACAATGTTTTAACTCTGTTGTGCATAATAATTTGGAACAGTGCATTTTCAGTTTTTTTTTTATTTTTGAAATAATTATTATTATAAGGTTTGTTTAATACAATTCGAATTATTCCTAATGGTTGATGACTTAAATTATACTAACTGTCATTTGCATTGACTAATTATGAAAATCAGAGAAAGATATAATTTGCGTTATAATTTGGAACGCAGTGTATAGCGTTTTATTACAATTGTCATGAGATTGATCCTCTACCCATTGTATAACAAAACTATGCTTTGATCTTTCTTGTAGACCCCTGGAAAGGAACCCACCAATGAAAATGTTGACATGAACAACAGAAGCAGCTCTGCAGGAGGGAGGGGGTGTTGCAGCTGAACAGCTGCTTTGCTTCCAAAAACCCTCACACCATTTACAATGCACAAGATTGATCTCTTACAGTTTTGTTAACCTAAATGCCCATAATGCTGGACAAGACCTTTACCTCTCACTGTACTTTAACTCTTGTCCCCACATGAAAACAACATACATTTTCAACATTTTATGTTAGTTCTATTCAATTAAACAGGACCTTTTGTTACTTTAGTGATCTGACAGCAGCACTGTGTACAAGAAAACCAAGTCAAGTAATCACACACTTATTATGAAATACATAAGGGGCATGTAACACTTAACATTCATGTTATTGTGAACTCTGATTGTGCCTTAATGCCATTTAGAAATAGGAGAACTTGGTTTATTTGGATAGCTTGTGGATAGTGGTTGAATTGCTGAACCGTCAATGAGTGGTTTTTAATGACACTTCCCCCATCTAACATTCGAGGTTGTGCCTTATGCTCTGCGGCAGTAAAGTCAAAAGACTGTTCTCTGTTATTTCACGGTGTCACGTTTTCATACACCTGGTGCACATATGATCCCTGTTAAGGCACAGACTGGCCTTATTGTCATAGTCTTTATTGCATTTATAGTTTGTATGGCAGTTGGTCTAAAGAGTCAGCGTAAGGTAGTGCATTCAGGAGAATTACATCAAACCATGTTTTTTTCTAAGTACCGATTTTGTTTTCTGTAAAGATGAGTTAAAAGCAATTATACGCACTTGTTTTACGAACAAATGCTGCTCGGTCCCACTGATGTTTTATCTGTCTGAGATTCTGCACTTTAGGGACTATATGCTGAACATGTGAGTCCCAGATGCAACGGTTTATTCTGGATACATGTGTAAAATTTTAGGCTTATGAAATTATCTATGCCTTCCTATTACCATGTTTGGTTAAATTGCTGCTTTTTTCCCCTAGTTTTTATTGAGCATGTGTCACTTCACTTCCCTGTCCTTTCCAGCATTCATTTTTTAATAATGTTTTTCATCCAACAATTGCTGTGGGGGTGCAGAAACCTTTTTGGTGATGGTAAGAGGAAGTTCAGAATACACTCGTATTTCAAAGCAGTGATTTATGACATACTAACCGTAAAGGTATTTGAGCATGTAAATTGTTTTGGTTGTTAGTGATTTTGTCTTCTTTACTGAATTTTCTACTACTACTTAATATTCTTGTAACAGGCATTACTAGTATTCAGTAAGTGTTGACTGGTTTATCTTGGCTCTCTGTTTCAATCTAAGTAACAGCTTTATTATGATTATTATCTTCTTACTGATACATTTAGCACTTTTTTTAACTGATGAATTTAAGTACACTAGTTCATGGCAAGATGACTTGAAAAACTAGTTGCAAAGGCAGATGCTGGCTATCCATAGTTAAGCATGAGCCTGAACACTTTGTACAGCTAGCAGGTACTTACGTTTGCTTAAGAGTAGTCTTTTTTTTAAAGATCTAAATAGAGGATAGCCAGTGTCCACCTTTGATCAGGCTAAAAACTGACGTTGGTTTACATTTGAATACCTAATTGTGTAATAATTGAAAATCAGAATGACAAATAAAATGTTTCCTGAACTAGGATACTTAAAAGCATGACATTTTTGCTTACAGAATTGCATATAATTACAATTAAAAGGGAGTGATGGGTTTTGGATGATAGTTTCATAGTGCAATAAACTCACTTTACAAAAACAGATCTGCTTTCTTTATTGATGTTACCAGATTTAAGAGCATGATGTAACACTCTAGTGATGCTGAGGTCAAGCCTTATTTAGGTGTCGAGGCTTCCTAGACAATAGTTTCACCAAAAGGTTCATTTCATGAGGCTTCATTCAAGGGCGCATTGTACTGCCATCTAGTGGACAGATTTTGTCTAGCATCTACACCGTAACAATGCACGAAGCACAATAAGGACTTTAACATTGCAGTCATTAACAGTCGTGTGTCAGTTGTGTGTGTTGTTAAAAAAGTCAACTGTTTAAGGTAATGTTTATGCACATATTCACCATCTCTGAATCTTTTATCATTAACTGAAGATTTAGAATAGAAAGGAAATGTGAAGAACAAATAGTCATTTTCTCACTATTTAATTATAAACACAAACATTAATGCAACTAACAAGCTACTGTTTGGAATATTTGAACAGAATATAGAAATCTTCCAGTCAGTGTTAAGGATTCAACACATGCATCAAGGATTAAAACACAATAAAGAAAATTAGTGGAAGAGGGATAGAAAAAACTAGATACTATAACACTAGAGTTTATGAGATAAATTGATATCAATATAAACCAAATGATGTGTGCATTTTTCTTCTTCATAAATTATATAAAAATGTAAAGTTCATTTTGAAATGCAAAAAATATTTTCCTGAATCCTGATTTATGAATTTAACCCTTACATACTGCTCATATTCCATGCCTTTACAATGGAATATGAAGAATACTCTCATAATAAATGTCTATACCAAATTATAAACTACATATATTTTTACACCTATCTGACATTAATGAATTGATGATTAATCCTTAATCCATGTTCTTTTTTTTTCTTTTTTAGGTTTTAACCATTTTTTCTTTTTAGTTTGTTTTTGGAGAAAAACTATCATGCAATGTGATGTATCTAAGACATAAAAACATAATAGCTATAATGAGTCTAATATATTTTAAGAAGAGTAAAATGAGGGAAAACATTTTAGGACTGTTGAAATTTATACAAAGGCCTTGTCTCATGATTATTAAACCTGGACACTGCTGATGTGGTAAGGAACATTTCCAGGTGGCACAAAATATTGGTCCTGTGGATCCTGGAGTTAATCGAATGACATTTTTCACTGCCATACTCCCTGCACCTGCAGGTGGAAGTGAGGATCAACTGATGATGTTTTTTTGACATAAATGTCTTTCTTGCTGCCTGTTCCTCTACCTCAGTCATCATTAGAGAGGTTGTAATTAGTGTTTTCTTAAGATGTCTTCCTGATCTGACATATCATCTTCAAATCACTATCTGCTTCCTTATACCAAAAGATCAAATTAAGTACCTCTTGCACAGTATGTCTTTTTGCCATAACATCAGTCACTAAAATGTCAGCTTAGGTACCTTTATGAGCTTATGACCCCTCTTCTGATCTCTCTTAATCGAATAAATTGATACTTTTTTATTTTCCTTGATTATACACACAAACTGGTAAGTCTAAAATCCAATGTAATACATATGGGTCAAATCCTAATGTACGAAAAAAAAGGGAACACTTATACAAAAGTATAATGTTTTTAAATATTTTAAATATTCTGTAATTTGGCTAATTAATGGAAAGGCTAAAAGAATAAAATAAAAAATATATTTATCGCTTTCAAATGTCAAAATGGGTCAAATTTGTCCCAAACAGTATGTAAGGGTTAAGAACAAAGATCTTCAATTTAATAGTGATGAGTCGTTTATAAACGATTCGTTCTTTTTGAACGAGTCTTTAACGTGACTCAGAAGAACGAGTAGTTTCAGAAAGCGATTCGAAATTTTTCTACTGGACGCATTTGTGCAAAGCATCACAAAACCTCCGTAGGTTATGTACAGAAAACGAGTAGTTACCTTTGACTCTTTAAGTCCAGATCATTCATTCTTTTGTCACGGACTCCCATAGACGCTTGAGGAAGTGACTCGGACCAGAAGACTCGTGAGGAAAAAACGCTCAATTCTGATTCCTGTGTAATGCACTGCATAGCATCTTTGAGAGTCACTGTTTATCATAATATGTCCTTTGCTGCATTGTTATATTTTCATTACTGGAACTATAGCCAAAATTTGTATTTGTATATACATATATATATATATATATAAATATTTTATTTCTGACCAAAAGAACAAAATGAACTAAATGACAAAAAAAAAAAAAAAATTAGTTAATTTTGATGAATGAGATTCAAAGTCATTAAAATGCCAAACTTCCCATCACTAGATAATGATTGTCACATGAGTCCGACGAATGCTAGGCTTCGTTTGTCACTGATCACATGACTCTCAGGGAACCTCGAAGCAAGGCTTCATTTAGACACGCCCCATACTGCTTGAGACAGGTTTCAGAGCTTCTGTATTATTGTAACATCACTACTAGACTGTGCTGTAATACCCAAAGTTTTTAAAGTAAGGGCAACATGCATTATTATATTATTATATTGCAGTAATGCCTGGGGGAGCAGGGGGGGCTCAGAGGGCTAGGCACTGAGTTACTGATTGGAAGGTTGGCAGTTCGAGCCCCAGTTTCACAAGGTTTTCCCTTAACCCTATCTGTTCCAGAGGTGCTGTATCAGGGCTGAACCTGCGCTCTGACCCCAGCTATGCTGGGATATGCGAAGAAATAATTTCACAGTGCAGTAATGTATATGTGACAAATCAAGGCTTTATATAAACCTTATAGCGCACAGTAAATAATCAAATCGAGTAGTGGTGCTGTTTTTACTGTACATCAAAACAGACTGTGATACCTGCCCAGAATTTCCAAGAGATTTGAAAAATGTTGGCAGATGTGCAGCATGGGAAAAGTCTTAATAGAAGATACATATTTAAGAATTCCACCTTCACAAGTTGAAAGATTTAATGTTTATTTTCACACTGACTCTTTGCATTGTATCATCCATCAGATAATGGTCCACGTAAGTGCTAATATTTATCAATATCAATTAATTAAATATACACAGAAAAAAAAAATTATACTGTTGAATGAAGCAAAAAAACAATTGTTATTGATGTTGTACTTGTTAAGATGTTTTGCAAGTCCAATCCGAAGCATTATTATCAACATGTAAAAATCTTTGTTTAAAAAAAAAAAAAAAAAAAAAAATCAGTAAAAATATTACTTACGGTCACATTATGTTATGTTTTATTAACAAATGGAGGTCTTTTATATAATTAACACATTATGACCCCTAAGTGCAGCATCTTTTCTGTTTACAATACAGAGAATTTACTGTTGGCACATCTTCACTAGGTCACTTGTGAAATCTTTTGCTCGGATCCTTGGCATGTTCAAGCAAAAGTGCGCATGGAGTAAACTGGTTTCCATACACCTCCTCGAACCGTCTCATCTTTGCCACCAATTTGTCTGCGCCGAAGCTGTCCACAAAGCGGAAGGGACCTGACATAGACAGACACTATGTTAATTATCATTTTAACCACAGCTCGACATCAGTTCAGTCACAAAGTGTTGATTCATTTTAAATAACCACTTTGCACTATGACAAGAGTACTGGCTGTAATTTAAATTACTATGGTATGGTTTATGGTGACGCACTCGTTCTAGTACGTCTACGGTGACTACTTATTCACTAGGAGAGTACCTCAGACAATTCTACAAGTTCCAGTAAAGTTAAATATTCAGGATAAAGCTGTTTGCATCTTCCCAGGAGCAAAAGAAATGAGGAATGAAACATTAATTAATCTATCTAATTTGTAACACTTTGGATTCCCACCTCCAAGACAAGGGGGAAAACCAAGACCGAACACCGCCCCGATGTCGCCCTCCACTGGATTAGCAAGGATACCCTCCTGTAGGCACAGCACAGCCTCATTCACGAAGCGAGACACCAGTCTGTACTGCACGTCTGTGTCTGATGACCTGCACCAACAGACAGCAAAAGCGATGTGTTAAGATAAAATCACTGTTACCAAAGTTTCAATAGCATTAATGCACCTGCTTAGTTACACTTACACTGAAGGGTTTGCGGTCATCTTGTAACGCTCCAGAATGTCCCCTAGTTCTGGGTTGACATCTTTACGTTTAACTCCAGTTTGATAAATATAGCAGCCCTTACCAGACTTCCGGCCTAATAACGCAAAATCACATACACACTGATCAACATGATCTGCTCAGGTAAATGTAATTCCATGTCACACATCTTGCTTACCCTTACCTTTGAAACCTTTCTCCACCATCGTTTTCAGCAGCTCAGGATTTCCTCCACCAAACCTCGAACCGAAAGCTTTGCCCAGGTCCTCGGCCACGTGAGCGGCGACATCGATACCCACTTCATCAGCAAGTGTAGCAGCACCCACAGGGAAGCCAAAGCCTGTAGTCAGAGAATCCAGCTTCTTGGGGTCTACACCTTCCTGTGTTTCCAGAATACAGCATAAAGATTTAAACTGTTGTTTTCAAGTATTGTTAAATTTATTTATTTATAAAATGCATATTACTAATGAGAAGGAGGAGGGCGGGGACAAAAACAAAACACAAACCTGCAGTACTCTGACTGCTTCGGCTAACATGGGAGCCAAGCACCTAGTGGTATAAAACCCAGGTCCATCCTGCAATTAAAGTAGTAGTATTAGGTACAATAACACAGACCAAACCTTAAATTTTGTTAAGATCAATTCATTTCTATATTTTTACATTACTATTGTTTATTGTATAAAGAAAATGCCAATGAACAGCAATTGGTAATCAATAGCAAATCACATCTTATGAAACATATTCCTCAATTTAGAAGGTCAGGACTTTTTAAAAACCCACTTTTATCAACTCTTAAATTAATTTTACTTATAACTGCCTGTGATATTTCCTATTCATCCCAATTGGTTTCCTGAAATTTGAGGACAATCCACCATGTCCAATACATTCCATGCTAATCAGTGTTGCCTTTCCTTTCTCTTCGTGTATATAATTTTGCTTGCGCTGCTTTTTTGTTCTCATCACACAATTCCAGTTTTAAAGCGCATGTCTAGCTCGTACATTACCCACGGTCGGAGTTAAAATCTAACATGGGACTCTTTCCTTTTTGAACAAAACTCACCCCAACCACAATAATGACTTTGCCTTGTTTCAGGCCAACTGCCACTGCAGATGCAGTAGTGTCCTTCGATGTTTTATCAGTGGTTATGATTTCCAGAAGTTGCATCTTGTCCACCGGAGAAAAGTAATGCATTCCAATTACCTGAGACAAACCACAGAGTTGAGTGAGTTCACTGATTAATCAATCAATCTCAAAATTACCAAAAGAGCCGTAACACTGAGTGACCTTCTCTGGTCGTTTACTGGCAGCTGCGATGTCTTTGATTGGGAGAGCTGATGTGTTGGAGGCAAATATACAGTGGGGAGGAATGACCTGTTTACATAAAAAAAAAAAGTCATTGATTGGGACATGGGTGACATCCAAGTTATAGAGCTTGTTAAAGTGTATTTAAGAATTTTTTGATGAGCATGATGATGCTAATGATTAGTGCGTCTTGTTATTTGGCACTTTATTACTTTTAACTTTCTCAAAATAATAAGAATAACAAAAATGCAAATCAGGATTAAAATGTCAAGTCTGACCTCATGGACATTGTGACCAAACGCTACTTACAGCTTCGACTTCTTTTATGACTTTGTGTTTAATGGCGATATCCTCAAACACAGCTTCAATGACCATGTCAGCGTTTTGGAAGCCACTGTAGTCTAGCTGTCCTGTGAGGTTTGATAGTAAGCTGTCCCTTTCAAATGCGGTAATGCTCTTCTTCTTTGTCTTGTCATTTAATCTACAACAAATAATCAGGGGAACTATAACATTGATATGCACTACTGTATACTGTACCCTCTAAAAGAAATGTTACCACTTAACAAAAGAGTATAAAACAGTGCATTTTAGCTCAGTTCTTACCCTTTGTAAACCTGCTGCTGCCCTCGGTTAAGTCCCTCCTGAGTGGTGTCCTTAAGAATGGTATTAATGCCTTTATCCACAGAAACCTGGGCAATTCCTGCCCCCATTAACCCTGCTCCCAAGATGGCCAAAGTTCTATGGAGAAAGCAATAGAAAGCAATACATTAATGAAGAAATATACAGTACATAATATAATATATACAGAAGTACTATGATACAGATGTGATGTTAATCCTTACTTGACTTCCTTTTGAGGGACTCCAAATCGGTTCTTCTTGCAAGCAACTTGGCCATGATAAAGACCAATAAGTGCATTGGATTCTGGGGTCATTGCTAATTTGCCAAAGTTCTGCAATGTAATAAATTAGTTAAACACTTTAAATTACACTGTTGTTTAAGTAATTCATCCAAATTGTACATTTACTCTATGTGAATCTACTGTACCTGAGACTCTGCCAAGAATCCTGCATCTGTGCCCTGCTCCAGACCAGTCTTTACACACTAAAGAGAAGAATTTTGAGGAAATTAGTAGACAGGTAAAATATCTTTGTGTTTTAATGGAAGGGTCAGGCCGCCAAAAAAAAAAACCAGCGTCATACCTCAATGATTTTCATGGGAGCAGGATACAGTCCTTTAGTCTGTTTTACGACTTTTTTTTGCACAGTGTTGTAGATCTGATTACGCACAAACCCATAGCTCATAACATAGTCTTGTATTTCTGCAGAACAAAGTGAGATACATATTGCAGAATAATTAAGAAATAAAACACGATTGTGGTTGGTCTTACAAAAATAAATAAATAATCAATTATGCTATGTTACTGTTGCCATGTGGGTATGATAACTTCAAGTACTAGCATGTCATATACAACACTCACTCATCTTCTATACTGTATTCAGGGTCACGGGGACCTGGAGCCTATCCCAGGAGACCTAGGGCCAAGGCAGGGTACACCCTGGGTGCCAATCCATCGCAGGCCACACACACTTACACACTATGGGCAATTTGGGAACGCCAATTAGGCTAACCTGCACATCTTTGGACTGTGGGAGGAAACCCACCAAGCACGGGGAGAACATGCAAACTCCATGCACACAGAGACGGGAAACGAGCCTGGCCGGGAATCAAACCCTGACCCTGGAGGTGCAAGGCAACAGTGCTAACCACTACACCACTGTGCCGCCCTCTTATACAACAGCAATTAAATCGTTTTTTCAATTTATTTATTAAAATGTTTATTATTGTTTATCATTTTTATTCAATTACAAAATTCAGTATCTCAGAAAATTAGAATATTGTGAAAAAGTTCAATATTGTGTTACAAGTTGTTTCAGTTCCAAGGTCAGTGCAGCCATGTTTCCCTTTCCTGACCAGCTCTATGAAGATACAGATTTCATCGCTAAATGACGTCATTGCGTAATTTACAGAATGTCACCACAAAAAGTGAGTAGATAAAAAAAAATTAAATACACTTAGAACTATACAAATAAACTTTTTTGCTTTTATGTATATATATATATATATATACATACACACACACACACACATACACACTCGCTGTTGGCAACACTGTGCTGCAGTAATACATTCAAAGGGAGCCCCAACCAAGTATTGAGTCCTGTAAATGTTTATACAATTTGGGTTAAAAATATATATTTTTAAATTGGTCTTAAGGAATATTCAAATTTTCTGAGATTTTGGGTTTTCATTAGCTGTAAGCTATAAATCATCAAAATGAAAAAAAAAAAAAAAAAACACTTGGAAAATATCACTTTGTGTGTAATGAATCTATATAATGAGTTTCACTTTTTTAATTAAATTAGTGAAATGAATATTGTAATTTATTAAGATGCACCTGTAAACCTGTGATGTGCTTTGCTGCCAATATACTGTCTGAGCTGCTGTTATGGAAAATGAATCAACACCATCTGACCAAACAGATTTTTGCATTTTTATAAACAAAAACTAACATTATAAACAAAAGGACTAAAAATTGAAACAAGACACATACTTTGCATCAAACCCTTTTCTTTAGTGAGTGGGATTCTCTTGTCAGCAATTCCACGGGCACAGTCTACTGCCACTTCCTCCAAGTATTCCATGGTTCTCTCCTCTGGGTTCTTCAATCCAGGGCCTGAGTTTGTGTTAAAAATTTGAAAGTTAAGAAAACTCAAAATATCATGCACAAAAGATTATTAGCTTGGATTATTACCAAGTGGGTCAACAAGTTGGTGAATCAGGCCCATTTTCCTGGCTTTATCTGCACGAATATTTCTTCCTGTTAGCATCATGTCAAAGGCGCTGGGAATCCCTACCTAAGAAAAAGAAAACACTCAAGACTTACTAATCTTGTTGGTCAATTATTGTAATCAGTCAATGCATTTTTTAATGATATACTATAACTCTTTACAACATTTAGGTCTAACTCTTTTGAAAAGTGGTCAGAGACCATTTTGGGAAGCCTCTGTGTTCCTCCAGCACCAGGAAGAAGACCAAGCATGACCTCAGGAGTGCCCAGAACTGTCTTCTTATTCTTGGTGGCGACTCTGTACTGGCAGGCAATGGCAAACTGCAAAGGTTTTAGGGGAAAAAAAAAGAAAACAAGAGAAATTGGGTGTATAGATTCAATTTCTCTTAAAGCTAAAAAGTAAAATAAAATGTCATTCATCCCCTCATAGGATATTACACAAATTGATTCAGTGCAGACAATCTGTATAACCTTAAAGTGATGCATATAATATTTAATAAATAATATCTTGCCTTGAAAGTAAAAGTACACATTTGTTTTTCACAACATTAAATTTAAATCATGATAAAGATTTATTTACCACACCTTTATACAAATTCATTTATTAAAGCAAAATACCATTTCTGGTATCCAATGACTTAAGGAAAGATTAATACCTCTAATCCTCCACCAAGACATGATCCATTAATGGCAGCAACAATTGGTTTGGGAGAATTCTCAATTTTCTCAAACATCTTCTGACCTTCATGAGAGAGTTTGCTTACTTCCTCTGCACTCTTGCAGGCCTGTATCATGCTGCGTACAAATAAAGATAAAGTGAAACGATAAAATACACCATATGGCCAAACTCTCTGGACACTTGACCTGACCATCACATTTCTATGTAGCGCTTCTTCATTATATAACAAAAAATTTAGAAGTACCCAATTACGTAGAAGGATCTTGTATGGTGTAAAATTAGGATAGCACTTCACTAAAAATAAGGGGCCCAATCTTGAGCCAACATCACAATACTCCTGTGCAAAAGGTTAATGAAGATGTGATGTGCGACGGTTCAGTGGAAGAACTTAAGTAGCATGCACAATCACACGAATGCTCTTCAGGTTAAATAAGAATATCCGCCCAATCATGCTCCAAAATCTAGTGAGAAGCCTTCCGAGAAAAGTGAAGATTATAATAACAGCAATTGGGAATTAAATCTTAAATTGGACTTCCAAAAAGCACACATGGGTGTGGTTGTCAGGTGTCCACAAACCTTTGGTGATATTCTGTTACATAGCACCATGTGGTTCTCCATTTAATTACACCAAAAAGGATGCTGGGCATGCATTAGAAAAAGCAAATTTTTTTTTTTAAGTTGTAAAAACTGAAATGTTACTAACTTGATATCGGCTCCTGCAATGAAGCAGCCAGGTTTAGAGGAGATCAGTACAGCACTTCTGACTGCGTCATTCACCCAAATCTCATCGATGACTTCAATCATCTCCTTTTGCATTGTAACGGACAGTGTGTTCACCTATAAAACACAAACTAATCATCTTATATATTATATAAACAAATAAGTCACATTTAAACATTATATTCAGTAATCTTTAGCCTTGATTACAGCACACAATGTTGTGGCCCGTTCGATTAAGTAAATTGTGAAAATGATTCTTTATGCCCATGTCATCAGGGAACAGAAACAAAGAAGTGATAACCTGGTCACTTAATATATAATCAGGACATCAACTAACATTTTATTGATACACTAAAGGTTACCCGCGACTCCGCCCCATACACCTACCTAATGATGATTTGGTAATAAAATAAAAATATATTATTACCTTACAGTATGACATAAAAGTTGATGTTGACACTGCCTACTGTTCTATCCATTTAGGAATGCCTGTAACCCACCCAATCACCAGCCACAAACACCAATAGCAGGCCAAACAGAATTACTGTATTGTATTTAAAGATACTAGATCTAGACCTGACCAAATGAAGCAACCCCAGATCCTAACACCACCTTCAGTGGCTTGCACATTAGACATTATGCTTAATAGGTGCATCACTTCATGCAATTCCTTTTTTTCCTAATGCACCAATCAATTTATTATATGGTCAATCTGTACTTATTAATAAAACATGACTTTTCCCCCTAGCAAATTGGAGGCTTTTGATCAGTCTCACCAAAAAGAGGTTTTCTCATGGTTTAGTCCCAATCCTGCAAGTATGCATTACATTTGGTTAAAGGTTAAATGTGACAAAGTGTTCTTAACCCATTTCTAGTCATTTTAAATTTCCTTAGTTGACCTTTCTGAAAAGGTCAGCTTTTTGGCCAGGCAGCATACATGTTCTATCTATCTATCCATCTACCAATCAATCAGAAATCATGTTTTTTTGTTTGCTTAGGCATCAGGTGGTGTTTGTGGTTTTCAGTTTTTATGTCATACTGTGGGCGTGTCACATGCGATTATTAGCTTTTACATTATAGGAATCACATGCCATTATCCTCTTTTACGTCATGCTGTCGAAAACACTGGAGCACAGTCAAATGCATTCCTCAACAAATGTTACATCAGACAGCATCATCCAATTGTATGTAATACTGTGATCATGTCACAGGCATTACATTGAAACAGTGTGAAGAGTGGCAACAAGTTGACCGCAGGTAACTGTAGCACGCAACCATCAGGATTTCAGTAATCTCCAGGAATAAATATAAGAGTGTAGTTTGTCTAAGCAACGTTTACCTTAGAATTTGGGTCGTTGATTCGAACAACGGCCACATCTCCTTTGACCTCATAATTGACATGTGTACGGGCTGAATATACAAGCACAAGAAAAGTTATTTCACAGCTCAAAAACAGGGGGAAAAATATCAAGTCATGTTAATTGGTAAAAGCAAAATAGTTACCCATTAAGCAAGATGCAACGCTGAAGCTCCTTCCAGGAGCACCTTCGCACAAAGTAGCAATAAAATAACAGAAGTTGAACTTAAGAAAATTGTAAATTATTTAATGAAAATTTAGTGTAGCAAAAAAAAAAAAGATTAGAAAGCCTAGACTGCATACCACTGCATTTATTATTACTAATATTTGTTACTGTAGCTTTATTAGAATGCATTATAATTAGTATACACGTAAGCCATAAAGCGTTGTCATGGTGACGGTGGGCGGGGCAAAAAACTCAGTGAAAACGCAGGCAGTGCAGACTGATGACCTTTACCCCACATTCTCCCCAAACTCCGTATCACGGGTTATTTTAACAATGAAAAAGTATCTAAGAAATATATTGTAAGCCGTAGAAACCGGTTGTTTTCACAAAGCATGTTAAAAAATAGCAATAAACGAGCAATATAACAGAAACAAATAGTATTCTGTAACAATAATATTTAAACTATTACTAGAAGAAGGATTTACATCTCATTCGATTGGTGTAGTTAGCCAACGTGCTATTTTAGTCGGCTCTTAGGTTAAAAAATAAATATTCATGTAATTCCATTTTATCTGATCATATTTACTAAGCATTACACGCTTTTACAATGTGCACATTTACACATTCACGTTTGGTGGCACAGCGTTTATTCAGCAAAGAGTCACTGAAGCTAGTTGCCTGACTAAAGATCTTTATTAGTTTCACCTTGAATCAAAAGGTCAACGAATGCTGAGAACTATAGTACACGATGATAAAGTGTGTGTACCTGAAAGCAGTGTGTATCTTCCTCTTGCAGTAAGTCTGGACAGGACACCTAGAGCTCGGATAGCCGCCATGTTGGGAGGTCAATGCTGACAACCGGAAGAGAGAATTAAGAGCGCAGGAAGAGCTGCTGAACAAATCACACACCGCTCCCACGGTTTTGCCCCGCCCATTCTGGCCAGGACCGCTAAGAGCAAAACTAGATTAACACTAAGTCCCAATTTCTTGAAAGTTGTTGTTGTTTACTTATTACGTCAAAGTTATTCAGTGCAACTTGCACGCAAAAACATTATTTACATTCATTTCCTGATTGTGTTAAACAATGGTAATTAATATTCTAATATTCTAAATCTACATCATAAAATTTAAATTGCAAATAACAAATGTTTCTGTTATATTCATAAACTATAGATTACTAGTTTTCAAACATATAAATATTAAAAATGTAAAATATATATATATTATTTACATAAAAATAATTCAAATTCATATTCAATTGTCACATACACAGTCATATACAGTATGATATGCATTGAAATGTTTTTACAACCGCCCATGACTTAAAAATGAAAAAAATATAATATATATATATATTAAAGTAATTTAATTAAAAATAATTTTAAAAATAATAATACAAAATAAAAATATAGAAATGAACAAGAAAAACAGAGCATGGAAGAAAAATCAAATAATTAATACAAAATATAATAATAAGAATTGTACAATATAAAAAAAATCTAGATAACTTTGTGATAAGATAATTTTTATCAGTAAAATTATGAATAAATTTGTACTGGCTATTTTGTCTGTTTATTAGAGCAACAGAGTCTAAATTACTTTTGGCCCGCCGCCAGTGGACGGTGTATGGAAGGCCGGTATATGGAGGCAGAGTTATGGTTAACTTTTACTGTACGTCATACTGTGAGGTAATAATATATCTGCCAAAACATTAGAGAAACATGAGGAGCAGCAGCACTCCATTAGCAGGTATAGGTAGCATGCGTACGTAAGGATCTGCACACAGACCGAGCCTAGTATCCTCCAGTCTTACATACACTACCGTTCAAAAGTTTTAGAACTCCATGATGGTTCCTGATTTTTATTACTTTCTACATTATAAAGGAATGCTGAAGGCGTCTAAAAAATGCATTAATCTCCTTTGAACAGTTGATATTGAATTGTTTCTGCTACTTATGCTCTGTAAAGACTTCATAACGCCTCTAATCTGAGGTGCTGTTAATTGGTCATTTTTCAGGCTGATAACTCTAAATGAACTTCTGGTCTGCGGCAGAGGTAGGTTTTGGTCTCACCCTCTTGGGATGGCCTTCATGAGAGCCAGTTTCATTATGGTGCTTGACGGATTTTGCAAATGCACTTGACAATACTGTTCTTGCAAGAACTATTGCTGAAAGGCTGACCTCTGTGTCTTAAAATAACAATTAACTGTTGTTTTTCTTGTTGTTATGTAATTACATAATCCCATAGGTGTTATTTTATAGTTTTGAAATCCCTAGTATTGTTATATAATGTAGAAAATAAACCACTAAACAAAAAAAAAAAAAGAAATTGTGTTCTAAAACTTTTGTACGGTAGTGTATATAAAACAGAAATTATATTTGTGTCTTCGTGGCTTTGTTTGTTTGAGCAGGCAGTTCTGTCACAGGCATTCATTCATCACTTTACAGTATTTAACAGTAGGCAGCGTCATCTACCGCAAAAATGTGTACATTAGGCTGATGAGCTCAAGTCTACCGAAACCCTATATTCGCCTGCAGAGCGCTGCCGAAACATTGGAGCAGCATGAGGAGCGGCAGCAAGTTGACCACATCCATTCAGGGGTAATGGTAGCGCGCAGCCCTTGGCTGGTGTCATCATCAACTTTTATGTTGTACTATGAGATAATATACAGCATACCTACTGAAACATTATATACAACATAACTTGCTCAATTTAAATGAGAGGCAAATGAAATAACAAATATTATTGATAATAATAATAATAATAATAATAATAATAATAATAATAATAATTATTATTATTATTATTATTATTATTATTATTATTATTATTATTATTATTATAGCATTTTCACCCAAACCCCACCCCAGCCACTGGATGCAGTGCCGGTCCCAAGCCCGGATAAAATGGGAGGGTTGCATCAGGAAGGGCATCCGGCGTAAAACCTTTGCCAAGTTGTTGTGCGGACCGGATATTCCGCTGTGCCGACCCCTTACCGGGAGCAGCCAAAAGACTAACAACAACCCTATACACACACCTGAAATAGAAGACACTGAAAAGATCAAAACCTCTGTGAAAACATCAATAAGCCTTTGCTCATGAAAACATTGTCAGGAGCTAGATGGGGAGCAAACGGCAACATCCTTAAGCAGGTTTATTTCTGATATAGTATATAATGTTGGTCGATAAGTATGCCTCTATTTCTTGGAACACCACCACCGCAAGTACCACCACAAAACAAACACTTGACAGACACTTGACCGCTGATCTGAATTCATAGCACAGCTAAAAGCAATCAACTACAGAAGAAAAAAGGTATCCAAGAACCCAACTATAACACTGAAGGGGTTACAGAGCTTACAGCCTGAAATCGTAGAACTATGTAAAGCTTTTATTTATTTATTATTTTTGTATTTAAAAAAAATAGGCATTTCATTAAAAAAACATTTAAAAAACATAAAAAGTCAGCCAGAAAGCAGTTTAGGGTAAAAATGAGTGTCCCAAAAAGACACTGACCTTGGTCATTTAATAAAGCAAATGGTCTGGTGTTGATTCCAAGCATTATATTTGCATTTTGTAACTGTTTATGGGAATTCTCAATATGCGCTCCTAAAATATGTTGATGCAAGTTAAAGATGCCACCAATAGGTTGAAAAAACATACAGACCTGTCTGAGGAATAGCAGAGACGTTAAGAGTGCCCAAGTCAACAATTCGCTACCTTTAAAAAAAAAAATGTGCGCATGCATAACTGCCAAACAAACTGGGTCAGTAGTTGTTACTGATTATTTGATGGCTAATTGAAGTAGAAGAGTGAATTCTAAACTGTATAGAACTATACTGTAAATTCTACTCAGGTTCAGTCTAATGCTGCAAAACCGATAAGACCAGTGCTTTACAATACAAAAGAATCCAAAACAGTGAAACCCACTCATGAGCTCCTTAAGACAAAGAAATTAAATGTTCTTAAATGGTCAAGTGACTGACCACTACCAGACCGCAACTCAGTTGAACATGTAATATAAAATTTCTTAGTTTGTCAGATTATTTTTCAGCCATTGAAAATGGATGGATTATTGATGCCATATTTATGTTTAACTCCTTAATTCAAGTTGAATATTTACATTCAGTTGCATTTTGCCTTATTTCAAATCCACCGTGGCGGTGTACAGAAACAACATTTTGATAACTGTTAGTGTACAAATACTTATGGACCCATCTGTATTTTCCCACATCCTGAATAGTGAACAAATGGTCTGCATGGTCTCCATTATTCTTGCAAGCAACGATGTGTACAGTATATATATTAATGATTAATGCCCCTAGTGGGAATTTCAATGTATAAAACAATATTGATTGAACTCTTAAATCTAAAAGCATATCAAAATCAATGGAACAACAAAGCACTGAACCTATTTGAAAGAACCTGTGTGTGATTAATATGCACAGAACATAATTGTGACAAATTACAAAATTGTTTTGTTTATCCATGGATTACAGTAATCCACTCTAATAAGGAACATGTTCTTTTGACTGAAAGCAGAACTATGCTGACATGAATATTTGTAACAAAGAAATCAAACGTAGGTCCCCCTCACATATAGTGTATATATAAATTGGTGTCTGTCTGCAACTACTCCACAGCAAGACAATAAATATAAAATAAAATATAAGACAATGAAATCCTGATTACTGTAAGTGGTAATCTTTTTTTCTTAAAAGGTACACAATAGCAGACATCACAGTCGGTCTCTTATTACTGGAGATTGATTGGAGGACTGTTCGAGAACTGAATAAGGGCTATTCTCTATTGTTTTTTGACACAGTGCCCCATACACTGCATTATTGATTGCATCATGCTGCCCTCATTAAGTTGTGTTCTCTCTCAAGTATTGTTCCTTAACAATCCATTTAATGCTTAAAGCGGTTTGGAGATTTTGGGAATCTTTAAATCACTTGAACCAGTAAACACACAACAGATGTATGTGTAGTTGATCTTAAGGTTCATCTGGGACATGGTGTATTTTGACAGCTGTGTAGACGATAAGATGTCCTACAGAGTCAGACACTCCCTCATACATGCAACATTCATGACCTTAATAACAAAATGCTTAATTTAAGCACTAGTAGTATATGATATAAATATTTAGTTTGGCACAGATATCAGTAACTGTTAATCAGATTATAAAGGCTTGGCATATTTGCATTTTGGCACTAAGATAAAACATTCTGATGGAGAAGAATGTGTTACTTTGTTTTTAAAGAACAGACATTACAATAATGTCATCCTTTAAACAAATGTTACAGTAAAATAAATTAAATGATAACGATAAAATACAAACACAATGATATGTATAATGATGTAATTTTTTATTTATATAAGGCACGTATATTTTCTATGAGCAAGAGGTACACAATACCATAAAGTGCTTTAAATAACACATTCTCAAATTAATAATTATAGAAATGTTATATTCATAATAAAGCACCCATGCCACCATACGTATTAGAAATAAGAGGTATTGTACAGTATGTAGTTGATTAGTTAAATAGGTTAACATACATGTGAGGGATTTGAGATTCTCAAAAGCATAACTCTGTCTAAAACAGATTTCAACCTAATTTAAAAAATTGCTGTAAAATTGCATAGTTAAGGTTTTCTCAAACCTATACTGTGGATTCCACCTCAATCTGTGGATAAACTTCTGGTTTTTGCTGAATATTCCAGCTGGCAGTGGAGCGTTGGGGAGTATGTTGACTGGATGTGTCATCTGTGCACATGAGGGCTGATTCGGATTTAGATTTCCAGCTTGTGTCACAGCAGAGCTTCAGGCTACACTGACTGTAACAGGGTAGTTCACACTCTAACACACCAGACTCATTGTCATCCGAGAATTCGGGCTGGACTGTGGTAGCATGTATGCCTTCTTCATGGAAGAAGCTTTTGATGCGCTTAGCTGTGTCCATGTAGGATGCTGGGTCGTGGCACTTAACGTGTGCCGTGGCGATGATTCGGCTCCCAGCCAGCTGCCAGATATGTAGCTCATGGACTGCCAGAACCCCTTCAAGACTCCTCAACTTTTTGTTCAGCATCTGCATGTCAATCTGCTTGGGAACAGACTGCAACAGAATGAGGGTCGACTCCTTCAAGAGTGGAAAGGAGGTATAGAGCAAGATGGTCACCATGATTACACACAGCGTGGGATCCAGGTAGAGTACCCAGCATGGTCCAGCTACAGAGACAGCGTTGGTGCCGTTACTGTGCACCAAGTGTGTATTCACAGGCCAGTGGTCTGAGCCACAGCTACTAAGGCATGGGTTAATGCATATTTCCTGACTGTCACATGTTCTCCAGACAAATGTAAAAATGAGAGCATTAACCACTACAATGACAGAGCCAAGGGCATCGCCCAGCACATGAAGAAAGACTCCACGCATGTTGAGCTGGGAGGATGAATCTAAATCATGCTCCAGCTTCTCCGCTGCGATGTTCCCATTAAGTGGAATTTCTAGGCTATGTTTTGAGACAATGTCTGTAAAAATGTCAGAGTGGTAAATTTTAACAATAAAAAAATGCAGTTTAGTAAAACAGCAGAAAGTTAATTGTCACTATTCACATCCAGATGTAAAACATTCAATCTAAATCACTATCTTGTCCATTAAAAAGAAAAACTAATTAGGGGTGAATATAAATCCATATATATATATATATGGATTAGCAATTCCTCTGATTAGTGAATAGAAATGGACGCACTGTGCATTTACCAGAAGAGTAAATAAAGTGTGAAAGAAAGAAAGTGTTTAGTACACTAGCAAATAGTGTGTATTAACAGAGTACAGTGTGTTTATTCGAAGAGTAAAAATGTAAGTAAATGAGTGCATTACCAGAAAAGTAAAAAAGAGTGAAGTGTATGATTAAAACCCAAATAGAAAAAAAGGTATTGTATGACATTTATTCACATATAAATGAAACAGACATTAGGAAAACGAGCACAAGTAGGATTTAATAAAAGGTTAATTAAAGATTAAGTACCTGCTTCGACTTGGACAGTATGGGCACCTCGGCCAGGACTCTGGCTCTTCACCAGCAGATCGTAAGTCTCCCCTGGTGATGGCTCTGATTTCTCATACCTCCTGTTACTCGCGCTGTGAGAGTGTCCGTGTCCAGAATACCCATGAAACAGGAGAAGCCCGAGCAGATTTACAGCGAGCCCGGCGACACCGACCCACACCACGACCCGCGGGTTCTCTATCTCATGCGGCTCCGCGTAGCGCTCCACCGCCTCCAGTAAGATGGTGAAACAGAGCGCAGTGAGGAACACGGCGTTAACCAGCGCGCCCATCACCTCTGCGCGGATCCAGCCGAACGTGTTGAGGCTCGTGGCAGCTGTGCGATCGGCGAGTCTGACCGCGAGCAGCGCCACGAGCAGCGCGATCACATCCGACAGCATGTGGAAAGAATCGGACAGCATCGCCAGAGAGCCGGTCACTCGACTCACCACCACCTCCAGCACGAAAAACCCGAAAGTTAGACAGAGCATGCACAGCAGCCTTGCTTGCTTCGGGTCCAAAGCCATTTTTGTCTGCTACAAATCAAGGTTTAATATAAACTCTGGATTACATTGTAGCCGTTTACGGCACTTTATCCACCCGGTACTCGCATGGCGCACTACACCGAAGTGCCTTTAAATGCACTGTCACTGTGCGCTGTCGCCACTGGCAACGATGCGGCTCTAAACAATGCTATACAACAAACCCAAGGGAAAAAAGTTTTATGTCTCATCCGTTTCCCACAACAGAAGAGAAGATCTATAACACCAGTTTGCTTTAAATTCTGCTTATAATGCTTCTTTACACCCGGTTTAGTTTACTTTCTCCACACGGACTGTTTGGCGAAACACGCCTTCGTCTGTTCTTATTGGGTGAAGATGACGGGACTAGTGTGTGAATCCCAAATCCACACCTATCGCCCATATATATGCACTACTTAGGGTACTAAATAATGGCTTTCACGCTTTATATAGTGCATAAAATCTGTAAAAAGAGGATATTCGGAATTCAGCTTATTACAGAGGAGGAAACCGGAAGCATAAATAATAATAATAATAATAATAATAATAATAGAGGAATTATAAGATTTATGGAATTCTTCTTCTCTTATTCTCATTATGAGAATATGGGTTATTTATCTTTTATTTTGTAGGCAATAAATGTCATTAACATTTGATTAAAAACTTCCCAAAAAAGAAGTGAGCACTGAGCCTGATCTTCTTTTATACCGCAAAAGGATCTTTAAGAATCTGGAACCTATCCTGGAGACACTGGACTCCAGTCCATTGCATCATGACAAACACAAGACTCAGTATTTATTCAGTATTCGTCTAAATATTAGTTAAGTCTAAATTAAATCCTAGATTAACGATGGCAAGAACACACTGCTTGACATAATGAGGTTGCTTAACAATCTGTGGCAGATAATAAAATAAAATAAAATAAAATAATGATCATTTCTGATTAATATTATGATAAGGAAAACAAGAACAAGTATAATAAGAATAAAAATAACATTTCTATGATTCCTATTATTACGATGATCATAATAATTATTATTATAAGCAACTTTTATATCCTGTAGGTGGGAGTGATGCTCTACCTATCAGTGTCAGCCTCGGCGTTCTATTGTGCGTATGTGTGTGTGAGTGTGTGTGTGCTGCAGCGCTGCAGGGTGTGGTGGATGGATGATGGAGGTGGGAAGCTGGATGCCGCTCTCTCTGTACCGAATGCCATTACTGGAGCCTTAAACCCTTCTTCTTCTTCTTCTTCTTTTTTTTTGCCAGGATCAGTTTGTTAACTAAATCTTTTCTAAGTGATCGCTATATGTATATATGGATAAAGCTTTCCTTCTGAGATACAATGCTTTCTGGACTAGGTGGGAAGTTGGGCGTTTTTCTTGTGGGCGATCATTCCCGGTCATTAGCTTTCCCAAGATATCGGTTAATTAGAAGAGGATTGTGCACGTAGCGACAGCATCTGTTATCGCAGACATGTCTAAAAGGAACAGTGTGGTGATGCTGCGGCCGCGGTCCATGTCGCTGGGGAAGAAAGCGGAGACGGTGAGGGTGGTGGTTCGGTGCCGCCCTTTAAACAAGAAAGAGGAGGCGATGAGTCATGAGAGGATTGTTGAAGTGGATGTGAAACTGGGCCAGGTAAGCGTCCGGAACCCGAAAGCGGCCGGGACCCTGAACAAGACGTTCACTTTCGATGCTGTCTATGATATGTTTTCAAAGCAAAACGACCTGTACGATTACTCGTGCAAACCTCTAATTGACTCCGTGTTACTCGGGTTCAACGGAACTATATTTGCATTCGGGCAAACTGGCACCGGGAAGACATACACCATGCAAGGTCTGCCCATGGATCCAGAGAAACGTGGAGTCATACCAAATTCTCTTCACCATATCTTCACCCATATATCCAGATCCCAGAACCAGAAGTACTTAGTGAGAGTGTCATACCTGGAGATATACCAAGATGAGATCCGGGACCTCCTTTGCAAGGACAATAATAAAAAAATGGAGCTCAAGGAGAATCCAGACTTGGGCGTTTATGTCAAAGACCTGTCATCTGTTGTGACAAAAAACATCAAAGAAATCGAACATGTGATGAATTTGGGCAATCAGTCCAGGTCTGTCGGATTTACCAAAATGAACGAGCACAGCTCACGTTCACATGCCATTTTTCTTATCACTATCGAATGCAGCGAGATGGGCATCGATGGCCAGGAGCACATTCGGGTTGGGAAGTTAAACATGGTGGACCTGGCCGGCAGTGAACGTCAAAGCAAGACAGGGGCCCAGGGCCAAAGATTCAAAGAGGCTGCCAAAATAAACTTGTCTCTCAGCGCTCTCGGAAACGTTATCTCGGCACTGGTGGACGGCAAGAATTCACACATCCCCTACAGGGATTCCAAACTCACACGCCTTTTACAGGACTCTTTAGGAGGCAACTCTAAAACAGTCATAGTGGCTACAATAGGACCCACGTCCTGTCACTATGAAGAAACTCTCGCCACCCTGAGGTTTGCGAACAGAGCAAAAAATATCAAAAACAAGCCAAAAATCAACGAAGATCCCAAAGACGCGTTGCTCCGCGAGTTCCAAGAAGAAATAGCCCGTCTGAAGGCGCAGCTAGAGGAACGAGGGATGCTCGCGAAAGAAAGGAGGAGACGGAGGAACAGCGTGAAAATGAAGAGAAGTATGAGCAGCGGAGAGGTGGAAACACCTAGGAACTGTGAGGTGGACATTGTGGAGATGGTGAAGGAGGAGAGAGCAGAGGAATACTGGTGGAAGGAGCAGATGGCCAAGAGCTCTGCCAGTGACAGCCCGGAGTTTAGGAGGAAATTAGGCATCTTGGAAGAAAAATCCCAGACTATGGAGGATTTACTGAAGGAACAGCAGATTATGGGAGTTATGATTGAAAAATACAAGGTTGGAGCCTGCTCACATTTACCACATTGTTTTTTTTTCCCCCATCAATAAATTACAGAATAAATTGGCCTCTTTTTACTGTGTTTTTCATTAGGCCTTGGAAAGCAAGCTTCTAGTTGGAGGCAAGAATATTATTGACCACACCAATGAGCAGCAGAAAATGATAGAGATAAAACGTCAGGAGATTGCAGAACAGGTAACATCCGCAAATATACACTAACTAGTTTCACCTCTAATTCAGCGTCTAATAATAGCACACAGCAGGTGTCTAATTCAATGTGTGCATTAGAGGGAGTATGTGTTTGTGATTTCTCACAGGACAGACAAGAGAGAGAGATGCAGCAGCTGATGTTTGATCAAGATGAGGAGACTGTGGAACTGAAAGAGACCTACTCAACTTTACAACAGGAGGTGGAGCTCAAAACCAAAAAGCTTAAGAAGGTGAAGCTTGCTTTCAACATCACAGGTCACTTGTCACATACAACTAAACTGATCTTTGTATCATGGATAAGGAGAAAAGTTAATTCTAAGATGGGCACAGTACTTGACACGTGCCATGTTTATTAATTTGTATGGAAGCTAATTAAATCTGACTTCATCTCTTTTTTTCATCTGTTCAAAATTCTCAGAAGATAAGGTTATTTTGGCAGCACGGTGGCATAGTGGTTAGCTCTGGTGCTTTGCGCTTCCAGGGTTCGGGGTCGATTCCCACCTTGGAATCTGTGTGTATGGAGTTTGCATGTTCTTCCTGTGCTTGGTGGGTTTCCATCGGGTACTTCGATTTCCTGGTTTCCTCCCAAACACGAATTGTGTTTTCAAATTATCTGTAGTGTGTGAATGTTGACCAGAGATGATACCACGTAAAAACATCGTAAAAATGGTAATTAATAAAATAGTAGTCACTATTAGCCTCCACAGTCCCTAGTTGAACTCCAGAGGTTTCTAGATAGATGGAATGTTATTTTATTTACAACATTACAGCAAATATATAACCCTTGAAAGTTTTTTGGATTGGCCCTCATTTTGTACATTTTAAACATTTTGTAGAACCCAACAAAAGCGTCTTTTCATTTCAGAGAGGTTTCCATAGAAGTAGTATTATATCAGATACAATGTCAATATTTAATTAAAATAGGTTAGAAAGTGTTAGATACTAAAAATTAGATTTCTTATATATTTTTAAATAATTTGATGCTGTTAAAAAAATAAAGATTTAATAACTCTAGATCTTGATCTTACACAGCTGTACAGCAAACTACAGGTTGTACGAGCTGAGATCAGCGACATCATCGACGAACATGTCACAACCAGACAGGAGCTGGAGCAGACACTAACTGAGCTGACCAGAGAGATGAAATTCAAGTACTTTCTCTGCAGTTTACATCACTAAAGAACGCACCCCACCAAAACATACTCATATGATAGCACAAACATGTTTACCCAAAATGAAAAACTATTTTTGTCTTACTCTTTTTATGTAATACTCTTGGCAGGAATCTCATCATTGACAATTTTATTCCTCCTGAGGAGAAAAACAAGATCATAAACCGCCTTCACTTTGACAGCGATGAAGACCAGTGGAAAGTCTTACCCCTTCTCCCCTCTGAAAAGTTAGTGTATTCTCAGTAATTTACATTATTTTCCTAATTTTATAATACATTAATTACTGATGAGTAAATGAACATTTCAGTATGAACCAATTTTAATCCTTCAGCAGTTCTTCTTGCATCAAACAAAGGCCAACGTCTGCAGTTGGATACAAGAGACCGATCAGCCAATATGCACAAGTTGCTGTGGCAACAGGATCTCCATCCAGATACAGGGTTGGTACACAGAAACCATACTGTTTTTTAGACTTTTAACCAATAGATTCTTTAAAAGGGATCCTTATAAACAATGTGAATAATAATCCAGTAACGCACTGATGCATTTGCTTGCACGACACAGGCAGAAAATGTCATGCTTCTGGAGCTAGATATGACATCACCAACTATGGTCCCATTGGACTTACAAGGGTCAGAGATGAGGACAAGAAATCCGTTTTGTGACTTTGCTCATCACAGAAGAACGACAACAGCGTCACGTGTCATGCGTGCCAGATCATGGTGAGTGCTCAGAGACGAAACCTTTTTGTGATAAAGAATGAATGAAAAAACATGATAACTCATAGTCATTAACTTAATAAAAGAATAATTTATGTTGACATAAGGTGGCACTACAACTTGAGGGTACCTAGGTCAGTCGTGAGCTCTGGTTATGGTGTGTGCATGTTCTCTTGTCTGGGCTTCCTTCCATCTCTGAAAAACATGCCGATAGGTGGACTGGCTACTCTAAACTCCTAATTAAGTGCCATAAATGGTGTATTTCTGGACTGAGTCTAGTGTTAGCTCAGCATAGGCCACAGGGCCACCATGAAAAAACACTCGCAGAAATGAATGAATAAATGTTAACCTGTTATTTTTTTGTTCTCTCCCAAGGTATCAAGGACCAAGTCTGCCCTCTTCTTCCTCAACCAGCTCAGTGGCCTCTGGGTCTCAGGTCCCACCTTCTGCCATGGGGGCATGTGCCAGTGTGCTTCTACCATGAAGTGTTTGCTAAGGCATACATGCAGAAAAAGCTTCACAAGATCTACTTTTAAAAACTGCTTTATTGCAAGATCATGCTGCCTTTTCTTGTTGCACAATAATTTTGTATCAGAGCTTTGAATCAACAAATTAAGCACAGTCTCGTCCTGTTCGTCTACATTTGCACTGTAGTATATAGTATAGTCCTGTAATGGTATACTTGAACACAATCAGTGGCAACAGTAAATTATGTTGCATGATAAACAATTAATTTGCAGTCTCATGATGTGTAGCAGTTAAATGACATAAAATAATCTAATGAATGATGAGGATTTAAAGTTTCTGCTCTTATTGATCAGTAGGATTCATCAGCAAATATTTTTTCAGTTAAGACGCTACCCAGCTGCATGGTGCCTCAGTGGTTAGCACTGTCGCCTTGCACCTCCAGGGTCCGGTTCGCTTCCCGCCATCGGTCTGTGTGCATGGAGTTCCCATGCTTGGTGGGTTTCCTCCGGGTACTCCGGTTTCCTCCCACGAGCTAACTGGCATTCCCAAATTCCCCATTGTGTGTGTGAATGAGTGAGTGAGTGTGCGTATATGTGTGCTTCACGATGGATTGGTACCCCGTCCAGGGTGTACCCCGCCTCGTGCCCTAAGTTTCCTGGGACAGACTCCAGGCCTCCCTTGACCTTGAACACAGGGTAAAGCGGTATAAACAATGAGTGAGTGAGTGAGTGAGTAAACCATTATCTCCCACTAGAGGACACAAGGATACATCACCCTATATTATTATTATTATTATTATTATTATTATTATTTACATTAATTTAATTCATTTGCAGCGTTGCAAAAATTTGCAAAAATTACAGTGAGTAATACACAATATTGTATTAAGGCTACATTTGGGATTAAACCTGATCTGAGCCGCCAGAGAAATCAGATCATGCTAAAAGAGTCTCATCATTGGGTACAGTGTTTTGCAAAAAAAAAAAAAAGAAGAAGAAGAAAGAAAAGAAAAAACACACTAAAAGAAAAAGCACATTAACCAGGCTAATTTCAACAGTCTAAACCTGATGTATCGTGCTTTAGCAGCTTCCCTGAACATGCACTGTACAGTAAGGTGACGTCACTCCCAGGGTCACATGACCTGCTAGTTACAGTAAGGACCCAATATGGCAGAAATGGTAGGACTCGCACTATAACTGGAGCAACATTTCCATCAGAACAGTAACGGTCTCGTACATTAGGTTGATTTCCAGGAGCCGACCGCAAACATGAGGGAAAGGCAAAAGAAGAAAAAGGGCAGGACATGGGCAGAGGCAGCAAAAACGGTAAATTTATCGCGTTTGTTTGTGCTTGTTTTCGTTAAGCGCTATTATTTCCCACCCGTTTCCCACAAACCCCGCC
This sequence comes from Clarias gariepinus, assembly GCF_024256425.1. NCBI lineage: Eukaryota > Metazoa > Chordata > Actinopteri > Siluriformes > Clariidae > Clarias > Clarias gariepinus. Next base: position 20,226,935 of record NC_071112.1, read on the forward strand.
TCCTATACGGTAATTGGCTAGACATATCCCGAGTCTTGTGTTGTGATAGGCTGACAGATTATACTCTACGACAGTTCGCTTACTGGCACCCGAGTCGTCAAATACTTGTTGAGACTGCACAATACGTGTGGGGAAAATAATGTCTTGTACAACTGTGTTGATGAGTTCATGACCTGCTGGTGCAGGCGGAGTGTTTAGTTCGCGGGCTAGGGCCTGAACACAAACACTGATCTGTTTTCACTAATTACACTTGCGAATTCGTTCTTTTCAATCTGCAAATGCTTCTAGTTTGTAAACTTTTTACACATTGACTGTGGGTTCATATTACCTCCGGAGACGTATCAACGCGCGTGACGTTTGTGTCTTAGCTAGCTGTGCTAGGCTAAGCTAGTCAGAGACAGACACCAGGTCGACTTGATAGTTAAAATAGCACTTTAATGAAGATTCTGAAGTGAAAACGTCTGAACGTTTAGAGTGAGCGGTTTGTATTAGTGGTGAATCATGTCAGGTACTTTAGAGCGCGTTTTAATGCTTTGTTTTGAATTAGCATGTACAGGGCTAGCCAGCTAACTAGCTTCATGGCATGCTGTAGTAGTTAGTTAGTTGTAGGATAATGTGAATGTGTGTTACAGGTTCATCTTTGTGCAGCGGTGAAATGAGAATTGATCCTGGTGGGCAACTAATTAAAATCATTAATTAAAATTTAGTCAGCGAGCTGTCAAAGTCGGTTACTGCCCCCCCCACCACACACACACACACACACACACTATAAACTTGTATAACAATACCTGTTTGAAGAACATGATTTCACTTGTTTATTATGATCAAGTATTCCTATAATAATAATTAGCCTTGATGAAATATTGCCATATGAAATTTATTTTCTTTAGATCTGACCTCTGAACTAAAATAACTATGATTTTTGTATGAGCATGTTCATGCAATCATTTTCATATGCAACATTTAGATTGTTTATTTTATTTAAAAAATAATGTAATTTTTTGACATCTTATCATAGTTTATATCCAAAGATGTTAAAGCGATGATTAACATGTGTTTTACGATATTTATTTAGTTATAACATTTTGTGTTACATGTCAAACCCATGCAAAATAAATGTGCTAAAAAAATACCATTTATATGGCAATTTTTCATTAATGAGCTTGATAGTTGTCACGTCATTATAACCTCAATGACTGATGATTTTGTATCTCTTTTGAGAGAGCAAAAAAAAACTAATTTAAATTAAATATATATACAAATTTTGTTGCCATATGATATATATTGATGTACATGATAATATTATGAATATTATATGAATAAAATATACATCATACTATTTTATACTGTGTCTATATATACATACTTATTTAAAAACAGAAATTCTGTTTTTTGACACCGCTCATGTCGCACCGGTAGGAAGCATCATTATCAACTTTTATGCCATGTAAGGCCGCATCATCGACTTGTATGTCAAACTGAGCGTGCCACTGGCATTCCGCACGGAAAGCAACAGTGGGCAGCATCATCAGTTTTTTTTTTTAGGAAAAAAGTTGTGCCTTCAGGCAGGCAAATTTGAGGCAGAAGTAAGAGCCACCAAAATATTGACACAGTGGCAGAGAGTTGACCGCACACTTCAATTATATACCAATTTTTCATGAATGGTCTCATGCAAAGTAATTGTGACTAGGATTCATTATAATCTTTTCTTTGTGGCGTTTGCACAGTCGTGTAACAGGTGTTTTTTGACCGTATGTAATGGTAGGCAGTGCCATCAGTTTTTAGGAGAAAAATGCCACCTAATAAAACAATCTTATGGCCGTGTAACAGGTGTTTCTCACTGAATGTAACGGTAGACAGTGCATACGAAAGGGAGAAATATAGACTGACAAAACTTTCGAGCATTGTGAGAAGCGAGTTGACCGCACACTTTATTTGCAGGTAATCGCAGCCGAAAGACCAACAACAACAACAACAACAACATCAGGATCTAAAATATTTAGTCATAGTAAAAATAGAAATGTATGTTGAAATATAATAATTGATAAAGATTATGTAGGGGGCAATCCTTTGGGGTACGGTGCATTTTAGCACACAACACCAGAACAAAAATGTAATGTTTAATTCTAATAAATATATATATTTTTTTTTATTAAAAAAAATGATATTGTGATACTGTTTTATAGAATAGATTGAGTTTTGCTAAAAGGCACAGTTATTGTAGCCAACTCTTTTTTAGGGGCAATAAGCTAAAGCATGTTAAAAGACGTGTTAGAGTTTGCCAGAACACATCATGTAGTCATTTGAATATTAGTTAAATTGTTGTTTTTTAGTTCATCATTAATTTGCATATCCAAACGTGCTTTGTTTTTCTGTGAATGTAATATTATTAATTCTATCACAAACCCAGACAAAGAGAAGCAGTGGTAGTAAGTAGCAGGGAAACAGACCTGAAAAAACAGCTGTGTGTGCAGTAGCTCACTTTTATTACTTGTGAACATGGCAATTTATTACTTGTGAACAACAATTAACCCCCTTCTATGAGGTCACAAGGACACTGTTGCCATCTTTTAGGCCTTATGAAGTAAGAAGTACTGTACAGGGTTTTTGCATGTATTGTTCCAATTGTTGTACTTGCAGTTAGATATGGGATATGTTGAACAAGTTAAATGGAGATACAGTACAAAGGAAGGTGGTTACTTTTACTTTGAGACATTGGATTCAGATGGTCACAAGAGATACAGTACCAATTTGGATATTTTTTCTGCATTCTTGAACAATACTGGAGATTTAAAACATATAAAATACCACATATGAAATTATGTAATTAAGTAACAACTACAATCATTTGTTATTTTTAAAACAAAATAGACCATCTGAAATAGTTCTTGCAAGAACAGTATTGTCAAGTGCATTTGCAAAATTCATTAAGCACCAGGATGAAACTGGCTCTTGTCAAGACCCTCCCAGGAAAGCAAGACCAAAACTTACCTCTGCTGCAGAGGAGAAGTTCATTTAGAGTTACCAGCCTCAAAAAAATTATAGGTTTTAAATTACCAATTAACAGCACCTCAGATTAGAGCCGCTTTGAAGGCTTTACAGAGCATAAGTAGCAGACACATCTCAATATCAACTGTTCAAAGGAAATACTGCATATTGTGGATGCCTTTAGCATTGTTCTACAGTGTAGAAAGAAATAAAAACCAGGAAAGAGCATGTAATTAGAACCACTGTACTGTACGTGCAAATCTAAAAGTTGTCAGTAAACTTGTTCAATAAGAGTTTACTGCTTCGAAGTGTAGTACAGCTGTTGATCTTTTGCCACCCATCACATCTTTAGTGCATCAAAGACTTCGACCAAAAAATGTGGCCAAAAATATTCCATTATCATAGTGTTTCTTAGATCTACTTGCTCTGACCAAAACACCAACTTATATAACAGATCAATTACTACATACACACAGTCTTTACACAAATGACATACTGTAATATATATGGATTTACTACAGTAGTAGTAGTAATTGATAATTATAAGTCACAGCTCAAAAGTAATTAGCTTTTTACTTCTTGCAAATAAAGCGTAGAAATTAAAGAAACTTGTAAAGAAAGTTCATTCAGTAGACAATACAGTAGGGTACTACTACAAATGTGACCTAAGCCTATTTTTGTTTGCTATTATGGCACACAGTTTGCTCTTTTGAGACGTACAAGCTACGGTGATCGTGGTTTCAGCTTGATTTTTTTTTGACCGGTTAATGATAATAGTACAACTTTGCTAGCTGGTTTACGTATTGTGGCAGCCCACCTATATGTTTTTTTTTTTTTAATATTGTGTGTACTTTCGCATGCCTCTCTGCCCATAAACAACCTCTTTTATATGGTAACACTATAGCCTATAGCCCGTATTCAGACTGGTATGTATGTAAACAGCTCGTGTCCACTGGAACCCTTTTGTTTAACTGGAAATTACTAATGTGTTTCCTCTCATCGGTCTGTCTCCGGGTCTCTATATGACTTACATGTTAATTACCGGTGCTTTTGATGTACGGGATGTACGTGACACAGGGCACTTGGCCAAAAGATTAAATATGTTTGTTTTCCTGATATTAAACAGAGATCTTCATACACATCAAGCATTAATAATTCTTCTTCTTTTTATTATTATAAAACTTAACACACTTCCTAAATCCACCACAGAAAGTGCATTAAACAGCACTCATAGCAATATTTATCATTCTAATGTTGTCTGGAGCTCAGTAAACATAACTGAAAAATATAGAAATCTACAGAGCTCAAAAGTGTTTTAGTAATTGATCGAAAACATTTGAAAAACATTATTGTCTAGGCCTGGTTCATTGAGTACAGAGGTGACTCACAGTGACAGAGACATGCTGCATTTGACTAAAGGTCACTACTCTAATTTCTGACCTTTGATATACAGTATATGTGAATGTTTTCAGGAGATTCAACAAGTAGATGTCTGTGTGTTGATTGATCTAAAATAAATACTTTATATGCAGCTTAAATCATCTACAGGTGACTTTGTTTACTGCTAACACTGTGGGCAGCAAGGTCAATTTGATCTTATTTGCTGAGCTCAGAGTTGAGAGTCCATTCACTCAAACGAGGAATTCCCAGAATTCCCTTCATTTATTTTTCTGGTCAGATTTGAAAAGTAACGAGTTACAGCTTGTAATCAAATGCAACAATACTGGAGGTGAGAGCTAGACAGACTGAAGGATTAGACGCTGCTGCATTGTTGTCTTCGGTTAGAGATGAATTTAGGGGTAATTCCCCACTGGTGCGGGTCAGCAGGTAGTCAAAGGTCAGTATGGGTAAAGTCAAGTGAAAACATTAACCAAAGTAAAGAACAAAAAAGGCTAGCGCTTTAAAAACCTCTAAATTTAATTCATACATTAAATAGAAATATTAAAGCACAAAGGCTATTTTTAAGCTTTTAAATGAAATGTGTAATAAATAATGTGTGAGTGCAAAAGTTGTTTCATTTTGCATATTCTTATTGCTAAGTTAATGACTTATTTTTCAGCCTTTTTGTTGTCAAGAGAGTTTAGGACAAAAGAAAGCTTTTTCTCTTAAGATATTTTTTTAAAGAACGTACACTGGTACTCTTCACTATTCTGTGTAGAATTATAACCGGATCAATTCTAGATAAAACTACCGCCTTTTTAATTTTCACAAGGTAGTCTCTGTTCACCTTGTTCGAAGACAAAGGAAATGAATCACGCTTGGCTGGAGTCATGGTATTACTAATCTCACCGTCTCACTGTTACAGCTGGCGAGAAAGGCGTCTGCTCCACTGCCTGACCTCATCATCAAACCAGAACTGCAGTTTAGAGATGACTGCTTTAATCTAGTCACAGAAAAAAAACACAGACATTACTCATGCATTGTACGCAATAGACAGAGTAAAAGCAATCTGTTTGTATCTGGGTTTGCATCAAAAAAAATAAAAAAACAACTGTAATCCTATATCCTGGTGATTGATCACTCAGCAGCTATTTTAAAATATCTCGACTATAACAGGCATATGATACTTTAGTATTAAGGAGATGTTTAGGAGCTTAAAGCAATGAAATGAAGGACCAGAAACTGCTAGAGTAAGTTATATTCGTGAATTTATTGTTGAACTAGAGGTGGACAATCATAGGTTTGTTAGCTAGCCCGATGTGTTTGCTACTGCTTACCCAGTGCCATGTTGTACTCGCCTGTTGGCCCACTTACTTTGTTTTTTTATTTTTTATTTTTTATTCAAATGTATAAAAATCTAGATATGTATATTAATACAGGCTATGGAAAATAAGCAAGTATTCAAGTCTCTATGAGGGGACATGCAAGGTTGTGATTTTTTTTTCCCTTCCTTCTCGCAATTTATGACTAAAAACATCACAAGCATTTCATTTGGCCAGAGCAGAGTGAAATGGGCATTTTCACCATATCGAGTTTACAGAGTATTATCATGCTAAAAGCTTCTTAAGTGTAGTATACTGTGTACTTGTTTAAAATGACTGATTTGAATTCATCTATGTTTTTATTTTTTTTTTTTTTTTTATGAATTGAACTCCTGAACATGTGAGAAGGTGGGAAAGGGACAGAGCTTTCAGGCAGAATCAGTTAAAAAGCATTTATGCAAATCTAGGATAATTCATCAGTCAAAAATTACCCCAAAAGTGCTTTTTTTCCCCAGTATATAGACACATACATAAACACAAACGTATGTAGCTCTGGAAAGAAAAAAGAGAGACCGGTGTAAAAAGTTTCTTAAATCAGTATCTCTACAAGCATGGCTGGCGATCATTCCATTCCAGTGTCTGTGGAATACCAACACAAGCTACACCTCATTCTGCTTTATGAGATACTGATTACATGATCACCTGAATCCAATCGTATTTAATGAGGAAAAGTATAAAACCACTGCTGTGAGCAGATGTAATTGGAATATTAAAACTAACCATCGAGTTGAAAAGGAACGTTTTAAGTGAGGAAAGAACTGGTTCCATCCTGGCTTTCTGGCACAGGGATACAGTGAGCATCGGTTTGATTAAATCCTGCAATTCCAAAGAAAGCAATGCATAAGAACAAGGTTAAGCAGCAGACACTGGGGACAACAAAGCAAGCGACCGGCAGAGGACAAAAACAAATCTCTACTGACAGGGATGACCGCAAATTCATTCAAATGGTACTCAACAACCGTAGGATGACATCGAGTGACTTTCAAAAACAGTGGCAAACTGAAGCCAGGTGGCGTGCACTGCAAGGACGGTTCGAAACACGCTTCTAAAGGTGCGGCCAAAGTCATGCAAAGCCAAACAAAAGCCCATCATCAATGAGAAGCAAAGAAGAGCCAGGCTGAGGTTTGCAAAAATGACCACAGAAATTGAACCATAAAGAACCGGAGTAAGATCATCTTCTCTAATGAGTTACATTTTAAGCTTCGGCACACAGCTGGTCGTCTAGAGTCAGATGGAGATGTGAAGAGGCCTACAAGCCACAATGATTCACAGCATTTGTGAAATGATGCTACCTTCTGCTGTGACTCTGAGGATTGGTTTTTCAATCATATAATGTGTGTATAAAGTGTGTAATCATCCAATAATGCTTGATTACACACAGCCAGGTCAATCAAGATGGACATAGACGACCGAGAAGTGGATATGAAATTGTTTTCTTCACATTAATCAAGATCTGCCAACACTGTTTTTTATGTATAATTTTTTTCTCTAAATCAATTATCTAAATTACAATTTTTCTTTTTTTTTTTTTATTTGGGACAAATGTTATTAGTTTATAGAAAAATGCAAAACTGTTATACACACCTGTAAGATAAGTAAAAATCTGAAAAACTGATCGTTTTCCAGTCGTCTGTTATTTTTGACCACATGCAATCTGGAAATGCCAGGCAGACTTTTTTGAAAAGACACATTTTGAAAAGAAACTGGAGAAAGCCTACCAAGCACAGGGGAGGAACATTATGCAAACTCTATAGGTGATATTTGAACCCTAAGCCTTAAAAGTGCAGGGCAACAGTGCTAACCACTCAGCCATTACACCATGCAGTATAATATCATAACATTCCCTCATCAAACCTAAAAACATAAATTAAGGATGGTTAGCATAATTTTCACTCAACTAAGTGATTAAATGTGAGGTGTCGGCCTGTTGATTCATAACAGGATTGGTATTGTGCTGTATTCGTCAGTTTGGCCACTCTTTTCACATCCTATTCTCTGGAAATGTTGTGTAGCATTAGTTTAAACTAATTAAATGAAAAGTAATTAGTACAAATACTGAGGTCGCTCCACGTGTGGTGCAGAAGGTGGTGGTAATCCCCATGGAACAGAGTTGCTTTGCTACTTTTTTGCGAGGGTTCTCTTGCAGATGTCCATACGTACTGTAGTAGAGTTTTGTTGGTTAAGTAAAGTAAAAAAAAAAGTTGCTGATGGTTATTGTAGCAGAGAGGACTCAAGAAAGCAGTACGGATCCATGTACAAGAGGTTTAATTTCAGTGTTCCAAATCCAAATATCATTAACACTGGGCAGTTTGGAATCGTGTGCAGTATAAGTCTCGTGATACACAGTCAGAAAGGCCAAATTCACAGACATAGTCAGTAATCAACCCAGAACAAGGGGATATACAAGGTGGGGGAATGGGGGCATCCGGGGTTGGGGGAGTTAGGGGGGGTTCGGAGGGGCGGGGAAGTATGGGGCTCAAGAACTTACTAAGTAAGTAAAAGTTAGTGTAAAGTTTTATTTAAAACCTTTTAATATAATATAGTATAAACAGGAAATAAGTATGACCACCTGGAAAGTGTTTACAATTCAGGAGAGGGTTCCCTCTGGCGCCATGGTGGAGAAATGTCAATAGCAGATCACTATCAGTTAAACGTTTACTAACCCCAATAGCCCGCTGTAAATATTTAATCGTATCAGGGTTAGTGATATAACTTCATTGTGAATGGGTTGCATAATTTTGATCCATGCTATTCCTCTTTTTTTTTTCCCCTAGGTGCTTGAGAAATACCCAAACACACCGATGAGTCACAAAGAGATCCTGCAGGTGATTCAGCGAGAACGACTCAAGGAGATCAGGTGAAGTGATCATCTTCCAGTCTCGTATTAGATTTAATCCATTTGTATTATTTGTAGTTCAGATCGATTCAATGCGCACATGCACACACACACACACACACACACACACACACACACACACACACATACACACTTCTAATGAAGACATTTCTTTTTTTGTTACAATGATCCTTTTCTCTTCCAGAAGGTAAGATTATATGAGAGTTCATCCCCCCTTTCCCCCCTCACACTAACCTCCATATAGCAGGCGTTTGCATGCTATTAACATTCCCAAATTGACACAGCATGCAAAGGGTGTTGAAAAAAAAAACACTAAAGGCAGTTTCACTGGCTGTAGCTCTCACAGTAGTGCTTTGACATGACAGCGACTACAGGCAGAGTCACGATTATTTTGCTCTTGTGTTACGCTTGTTGGTTATTTCTCACCTGTCCCTCAATCCCAGCCTGCACTGCTCAGCCTTGAGCTTTTGTGCCAAGACTTCTCGGCAAATCGGTATGATTTGAAGAGAACATTATAACCGTCGAAGTTTACAGTTTACATTACAGTACAAAAGTCATAATAAAAAAAAAACCTTAGGAATCGAATCTATTAATAGACTAGCGGAACTTAATCTACGGCTTTTGTTCAGAACGTTTTTATTCTATACCTTTATGTGGTTATAATTTTTTTTTTCATTAAGTTGAACATGTTTAAGAAAACAACCGTACGGTTGTACAGTAAGTAAATTATTATTTGCATGTTAGTGCTTTCTTTTTCGTTGCTGTTTGTGTGTGCTTATTAAACCTGTAGCTGTAATCTGTACATTCTAATGCACTATGCTTATAATAAACTTTCTGTAGCACAATGTACTTGCACATATACTGTGTTACACTGGCTGACATGCTATCTTTTTGTATGCAGTGGGACTTCCCCTCTTGCCTGCCTCAACGCCATGCTCCACACCAACTCCCGGGGTGAGGAGGGGATTTTCTACAAAGTCCCTGGTCGTATGGGAGTCTATACACTGAAGGTAACTGTGCATAAACGGGAAACCAAAACCTAAGGGCAGTTTTAAGAAAGAAATGTAACATCCTTTACTATAACAAGCGATCCAAACAGGAAGATATGTTGCAACATAACGCTCTTAACCAGATCTTTCATAACCACTGGTGCAATGTTCATCTCTTGTTGTACGTGTGATTGAGCCATCACACCACCCCATCAGTTAGCTAGTGACAAAGCATGACTCAGATTGAAAACACAGCCATTGTTGTCTTGATTTTGTTCGCTCCGGATGATCATCAGTAATGAGTATTTATGCATAATATACTGTGATTAATCTAAAGAGAAGCATAATGACTCATCAAGACAAACTAGATTCTGACGTCTATGCATTCTGTATGCCCATTTACGTTGTTTGAGCAGAAAGACATAGCGGATGTGGTGAAGGAGCTATCAGAGGAGGCTTCTGAAGACAGCAGTGATAACTTATCCGACACGCGGAACGCAGAAAACAACACCAGTGGCAGCAGCAAAGAGGGCAGTAGAGGAAGGTGGAAGAGAAGAGGTACATCATTGTATTATCTTACGTATAATTCCTCATTATCGTGTTTGCAGTCACGCTCATGCAATTCAAGGCAAGTTAGTGCAAATGCTAGCCATGGTTATGTTGATCTGGCAGACGAACAGGTCTTATCCAACACCAAGGACAATATACTGGTATAAATTATAGAGACGATTCTATACGAGCTAGAGAAGCAATAGGAGAAAACCAACAATATGCAGGCCACTATGAAAATTATGGAGCTTTTTGCAGTGCACTGAAGATGTTTAGGTTTAAGAATATGATAATGAGACAGAATGATACTTTAATCTAGATCTTAAAACAAACATCCAACTGTTAACCAAATAATCTTAAATCAGTTAAAATGAAAACCCACTTAATATTTAGTTGCATATCTCTTTCCTAAAGTAACTGCATCAAGCTGTTGATCCACTGACATTACCAAACTGTTGCTTTCTTCTTTTTGTCCTTTGTTTTGGGGGTTTTCTTCCTTCAGTTTCTTCAGTTTGGTTAAATGACCTGACCAGTCTAAATCCTTTGATGAAGTCTGTTGTTCTGTTGAAAGTGTGTTTTGAGTCATTGTTTTGCTGCATGATGAAGTTCCTCCCAATTCGATTAGATGCCCCCTTTTTTTTTTTTCTAAATTGCCGGTTTCGCAGCTAGCAACATGAGTTACATCATCAATAAACATTAACGTGGCGTTTCCAGAAGCAGCCATGACACGTCCTCCACTGTTCTGGATTAAAAAGTTTATAAATTTTGTGTTGTGAGTCAATTCCTTCTTCACATTCTAAATAGTTGAATTGGCTATTCCCAATGCTTGTGCAGTGGATCTGATCGATTTCCTTTTTTTATCAGCTTTAAAATGGTTTGCATTTCTCCCATGGAACGCTCCTTAGTCTTCATGTTGGTTTAACCTTTTTTTAAAACAACGAATGCAGTCTTCTCAGGGCTCAAGCAAAGAGTAGACGTTCAGAGGTATCTAGCAGGTCAAATGTTCCAGTATTTTAGATAACTTAAAACATAGGATATAGGAAGTTTAAAGCATTAAAATATAAAGATCATCTTAGTCTCATCTTTGGATTTTAAACGCAGTTGTCTTAAGTTAAGCCTTTATTTGTCACATATACATTACAGCACAGTGAAATCCGCTTTGCATATCCCAGCAAGTATTGGTCTTGCTGTTCCATAACTTTTGGAGAGGACTATATACTAACGTTTGTATGTATGACAAATGCACCCATTTCTGTCCACCAATTTATAGCAACACACCTGAGTACTGCTTATGATGGGCTGATGTCTCCCACACTACCCCAAAGAGGTGCCTGTAATTGTTTTAAAATATTTAATATACCTTGCTCATCAGGAAGCTCTTTCCAAGTCTATGCTTTGCCTGATTGGACCCATCATGTTAACATAGACATCTTCTGTTGCTGCCTAACACAAAGTATGTAAGCAAAACAATTCCCGCTATCTGTTTTCACCCAAATGAGGATAGGTTCCCTGTTGAGTCTGGTTCCTCGTAAGGTTTCTTCCTACTGGCATCTCAGGGAGTTTTTCTTGTCGCCACAGCCCTCTGCTTGCTCATTTGGGACAATCTGAGCATCTTGATTTATACACATTTTCTCAAATCTCATATACATTTCCATAATTTTCTTTTGATTTTGTGGAGCTGCTTTGAGACATTGACAGTTGGTAAAAGCGATATATATAAATTAGATTGAATTGAATTAAATCATCTTTCAGGGTACAAGGAAGATGTAGGTGCATGTGTCATACTTTTTTTTGTCCTGCCTGTCTTCAAAAAAAAAAGTAAGCCCTGTCTTCTTCACCACAACACCTAAATTAGCACAATGTTCTTTTCTTGTAAAAAGAAAGAAAAAAGAAAAAAAAACTTGCTATGTCTTGTTTGTTTTACTTCCCCACAGGGTTTCTGGACTAATATATTCTTATGAGCGTCTTTTAAAGGCCATGATTATATATGTTTATGTAAATGAAATGCAGTGCAACTGGGATTTTTTACTCGCTTCTGTTGCAAAGTCAGCATTTTATGTTTAAAAATGTAACCCCCTGCTGATTGATTTCCACCGAAATAATTAAACAGTGTAAATGCAATGCTTTCGCAGTACCATCTGTGTTGTATTGTAGTCTGTCTCATACTGAATCTTCTACATAATTACAGTGTGTTGAGATCTCACATGATTCTGGTTCTGATGCAGTTAACCAAAGACTCTTAGCAATATGATGAGTTTAACATTACAAATGTCAATCAGACAAAAATGACCTTTAGACAAAGTATGTCTTACAGTATAAGACAATATTTATGATTATGTTAGTAACTCACTCAAACTGCTTGATCTTTAATGAGTTATGATTAGTATTTTGCAGGTTATAGTATATGTCAGAGCTTTTTACACAGTTTTTTTTTCCTGTATGTTCCCATTAGTCACATAGATCAACTCAGCTTTTAAACAGGAAATGTTTTTTTCTGCAAAAAAGAGACCACTTCCTCATCTTCATATACTTGAGAATCATAGAGTTATTGAGCTAACGGAGCTTTAACCTTGGAATATCCTACAAACATTAATATATACTACTAAACAATGCATCCTATAAAAGGTGGAGACAACTGCACAAAATATAGTAAGTGGAATATCTGTGTGTGCGCTTTTAAGCATATAGTTAGAAACTTTTGGTAAGGCGAGTGCTGCCTTAAAGAACAGGAAATAATACGAACAGAAACATAGCAATCGTGTTTTTCAGACAGTTCTTTTTAACGTTTTTTTTTTTCCCCCCTAAATTCCCTTAATATTGCCCCTTAGTTTTATGTTGTATTTTGTAATGGCTTGCTTAATGGTATCATTGCATAAAAAAAGAAGATTAAATAGATAATGTTTAAGTAGTTGTATGAGTTTCATTAAAAAAAATAAAGTACTTAATGCTTCTTAATCAGCATTTTATTTTCTGGCTCTTTTTCAAAACTCATGAGGCAGATGTTTAGATGAATTGTGCAATAGCTTTTTTTCCACAGATGGGTGCAAAACACAGATAAGAGCACAATGCACATTTTGAATAATTGTAATTATAGCTCAGCACTTTTACAAGATAATAATCTGTTACAAATTGGGTATTGTACATTTGAGTGGAAGTGACCTTAATTAACTGAGAGAGAGAGAGAGAGAGAGAGAGAGAGAGAATAAATGTGGGTATGTTTGTATGTACGCCTGCCGACTTGCAGAAGTTGAAAGCAGTATGCTTGTTCTTTTTTAGGGCCAGCAAATCTGCAGTCACAGCCATCTTCTCCACAGTCTCGCTGCTCTTCTCCTTCAGTCTCCAGCAGCAAGCTCATTTCTTCATCCCAAAAACACAGCAAAAAAGCGCTTAAACAGGTGCATATGACACAACTCATTTAATCTTTCCGTACACAGATTGTTTTTGTTATCTGTGTATGTAGTGTGTTGTATTAGCATACTGTACAGGCAAATACATTTAAGAATTAAAAGTTCATTAAACAAATGTAAATATATATTTGATGATGTAACATAAGCGATTTAGGAATGTAATGTAATTTTATAACTTCAGTGACCGGATGATATATATCTAGCTAACAAGATTGCGTTTTCAGGCTCTGAAACAGCAGCAGCAGAGGAATCAGCGTCGTCAATGTGGGATCCCCACAGCATCCAGCCCACGACTTCTACTTAAAACTATGGCTGATTCAGCATCCTCCAAGACTGGTATGCTTTCTAATTCATTGTACTTTACTTTTCTCAGGAAATGGAGTCAGCTTACAGATTACATTTGTAAAAATAGTTTATATCATATTATTCATCATTCATTAATTTATTGGCGAATATAATACTAATATAATTTAAACTATCAGCACTACTGAATTAATAATCAAAGTGGGAGGGTGTATATTTTTTGAAAACTGAACATAAACTTTTTGCAACAATTTTTTCCTTCTATTTAACATGTATGTGTTGTAAAATCACCATTAATAGTTTTCTTTACCGGAAAAATACCAATAAAAAAATCACTACAAGTCTAATACTACAGTACTACCAGGAGATTCATGTTCATGATGAGTGTATGTAAACCTCTGACATCAACTGTATATTATTAGTTAGATTAAGCATAGCAATTATGCATAGTGAATAAGCAGTATACTATACTGTTAGTACAACTAAAAGTAAAAATCGATGCTTCTTCCTGTTGTAGGCTGGGAACTAAAACAGTCAGAGCGTTGCCCTGCCAGTCCACAGAACTCCACCTCTAGCTCGTCTTCCTCTGTCAAAGCAGAAACGTGCCACAACACCAGTTCCCGGAAGATTTCTCAGCGTTCCAGTCGGCTCAATGCTCGTAAATGTTTTTATTTGTTTTTTATTTTATTTTTTGTTTTTGTCCATTTAGTTTTTTGCTAACAACTAAACAGACATTTCTCATCTTTTTTAGGCCAGTTAAGACGAACCAAGTGTGAGATTGATGTAGAGACGCCTGATTCCATCCTGGTCAACACTAATCTACGGGCCTTAATTAACAAACACACATTTTCCATGTTGCCCCCTGATTGTCAGCAGAAACTTCTTAAGCTGTTGCCAGAGATTGACCAGCAGGTATGTGAATATGATAATAAAAGTTATACAATTTCTATTGTTTATAGTGGAAATAACCAATGTTAAATATACAGTAAATTGCATAGTGTTACACTTATTGAAATGACAGATTAGTGTCATCCTGTATTCTAGTCATGCATGGATGGACTCCTGAGGGTAACTAGTTCTGCTTTGAACAATGAGTTTTTCACATCTGCGGCACAATCCTGGAAGGAGAGGTTAGCCGAAGGTATGTTACTTTACTGGTGCTGATACCTTACAAAGACCTTTTGTAAAATATGACCACAATGCATAGTGAAATCTGTTTCATGGTAATTCCTGCAGGTGAGTTCACCCCAGAGTTAAGACTAAGGATGCGGCAAGAGATTGAAAAAGAGAAGAAAGTGGAGCACTGGAAAGAGCACTTCTTTGAAAATTTCTACGGCGAGCAGTAAGTATGTCTGTTGTACCAAATGTTTATTTCTTCAACCAGATTAGAGATCATGTTGGACTAAAATGAGTGTAACATTTATATCAAGCCCATATTTATTCCAGATCCGGATTAAGCCTTGAGGAATCCAGAGAGCTGACAAAGACTGAAAGCACTTCTACGCCAGCTAAAGACTCACCCCGGCCTGGAAAAACAGAGTCTAGCACAGAAGCACAGAAGCCAAACCACACTGTTGAGATCACCCACAAGGAGCTGAGATCCAGGGAGGTGAAAACATTAGTGTCCATAAGTCATTCAGAACCAGAGTCCTTCCATACTGAACCAATCAGTGAAAGTCATTCAGCTTCCGATGAGGTGTCTTCAAATACAAAGACTGCCTCTTTGACACAAGAGGAATCCACACCTACGGTAAAGAAATTGGTGGAACCGCTAACTTCGAGGGTGGAAGAAAATGTACAAGAGAGCAAGACTAATAGCCCAACATCTGCCCAAGAATCTAGCTCTAAAGAAAATGATACCATAGAGAGTGAGTCTGTTAAGGTTGAGGGGGTTGTGTCACAAGCGTCTGAAGTTACCACTGAGTCATTAAAGCGGAAACTCTCCAGTGGACAAGAAGTAGAAGAAAAGAAACCTCGCGTGGCAGAGGGGTCACCCCCAACCCCAACAGAAGGCTCAACCTCACTGCGAACACAAGACTCACCTCCAGCCACAACTGCACAACAGAGAGTGCCACCTCTTAAAGTAGGCTTTACTTTTACCTCTTATTCACATTTCTGTTTTGTTGCATTTGATTTTTTTTTCAGCTGCTTAAGCTGTTTCTAAATATTTCTAGATCCCTGTGTCACGAATCCTGTCAGCCCCTGGAGCTTCAGGCCAAGTTTCTCCAAGGACTCCTCATCCTTTGACACCACCAAGTATCCGGCCAGGATGCACCGGTGCACGCACTTTAGCTGACATCAAAGCTAAAGCCAAACTAGCTCGGGAACAACGTGCTGCAGCGGCTGCAGCAGCAGGTGCACCACGTAGAGGATCCATTTCAGGACCTAGCTCATCCGGATGTACCTCCACACCTTCCCCAGTGCGGTCATTATCAGAAGAGTTTTCACCAGCAAGCACTAGAAGCCAATCTGTATCTCCAGTAAAGATTAGCTCAGTGTCTCCTGCTCTTGAGAGCACAGGAGTTCTCTCACATACCTCTCCTTCTTCAGGTGCAACTGTGCTAATGGACCATAGTTTTGTTCAAAGCTCTAGCACAAATCGATTTTTTTCTAAAGAAGACAGGTCCTTTATGGGTGCCCAAATGACTGAGCATGCATCAAATCCTCATTTAAACGAAAATTGTGTTCATTTCTCTGTTGGTGAAATGCAAATATCACCTACAAATATTCTGTCGTACGGCCAGAAAGCACAAGAAGCACCTTTGCCAGGGACTGCAGCAATCAAACCCAACTCCTCAATTCCTGCCAATAATCCACTTGTCGCTCAGCTCCTTCAAGGTAAAGAAATTCCCTTGGAGAAGATTCTTCCAAAAGCACATGCCAAGATAAATGTGCAGCCTGCGACTGCTGTAACACAAGATAAAGGGAACCTGGCTGGTAAGACATCAGAGACAGGCAAGGAAAAACCTGTAAATACAGATGACATTAGCAGATCTAGACTGCCTCATTACTCAGGCAGACCTGGGACCAGTGTGGACAAGCTGGACAAAAACACCCAGGAGCAGATTCTCCATGTTTTAAGGAACAGAAGTCAGCAGAGCCAAATCTCTCAGCCTTCCCAGTTTGAGCCCTGTCTACTCGGCTATCCAGAAAATTCTAACGACCAGCCAAGGTTCCAACTAGGTCTCATTGGACGAAAAAGGGTGTCTAAACCTGCCATGACCGGGCACTATCTCCTAAATATCTCCACATATGGGAGAGGGTCTGAGAGCAGCAAACGTCCCCATCTGGCCAATGTAAAGAGAGAAAAGGTGGAAGGAGAACAGAAAGGCGGAGCAGAACCTAAAGAAGGCCGTCATGCTTCTTTAAAAGGACATTCGAAACCTCCTGGTATTAAAGTTGAACAGCAAGGATTTCACATCACAAAACCAGATGATGCACCAGGATATCAGCACTGTCCTCAAGTAAAGGTAGAATCCCAGTCACTGAGTTGTTCGTCTAGTAAAGAAGCTGGCACTTCTACAAGAACCAAAGAAATCTCTCCAAGGTTACACCTCGACACCAGTAAACAGGGTATCTCAGGGCCACGTCTTTCGAGTGACTGTAAGCCACAAATAACTTCCTTCCAGTCACAGAGGTCACAGGATGGCCAAGAAACAATGACGGGTACTTTCTATGGTGGCACTATCAGCATGTCCATGCCTCACCCAATAAATCATAGCATCACTGACTCTGGGGCATCTCCTACGGTTACATGCAGTAATGAGAACACCAGCGAGGGGATGATGTCATTTTCCGTAACTGTCACTGCCATACCTGCGGGTCACCTTCTCGATCAGGGTAAAGGTGAGACCTCGCCCGAGCAGTCTTTCATAGAAGCTTCTGGAATGGAGGACGTCCAGTCAAAATGCTACTGTCGGCTAAAGGCCATGATCATGTGCAAGGGCTGTGGCGCTTTCTGTCATGATGACTGCATTGGACCCTCCAAACTGTGTGTTTCCTGCTTGGTGGTACGATAATGGTGATGAGGACCAAAGGTGATCTTAAAGGTCGACTCTAGAGTAAGTGCGAAGCTGTTCAAGCAAATGGTGAACTTCTCACCGTGGCAGTATGTCAATAGGAGTTTGGCTTTTATGCTGTTGATCTCTGGCTTTCCAGACAATTTGTATGTACATGTACATAATGTGTGCAATGTAAAGTAAAAACTTCCTCTCGGTTTATTTACTGAAAACTGAGCACCTTGTTCTAGATGCAAAACTTCTCGAATAGTGGCAATATATAAACAGTGGTCATGTTCTTATATATATATATATATATATATATATATAAGAACAAGTAAACTCCTATTTTTGTAAATCTGACTATCATGGCCATCCCTTTCTTTTTCTTCCTATTAAATCAATCAATTACTTCACTTATATTTTTAATACTGTGCAGTTGGATCACTAACAATAATATGTACTTTATTCAGCAAAGCAATTTTTGTTGAATAGTTTAAGCCTTAGTAACTTAAGCAAAAGATCCAGACAGCTAAAATACCAATTATATATTGAGAATTACTGTGAATATTAAAAAAAAAATTAATTACTTGCCTTATGCCTAGGCTAGAAGTGGTACCCTTATATATGAGTAGCATCAATGGTAAATATAAGCATGAAGTTATTTATGGAGCAGAAGGGACTAAATACCACGGGCTAGCACTAATCTTTAATCACTTTTTTTTTTATATATCATGGAATATAAGGACTGGATTATTTTGGTAACTGAAAGTGGCAATAATTTGTACATTTGTTATATTTATTAAAATAATAATCAAAATCATCTAAATTTAAGAGAGAATCAAATTCCCTTATACCTAGCTTATTTTTAGGGTTGCACTTTTGTATAAAAACTAAAATGGTAACTTGAATGGACTGCTCGCTGTGTAGTATGTTGTGAGTAAGTCGATTAGGATGGGAGCTAAAGCACTTCTCAATTAAATAATCTAATGTTCCCTCTCAGGAGCAAACCCAGGTCTTTGTCATGTCATGTTGTTCACTAGTGAGGAGTCTGAACTGATAACAAGGTTCTAAGACTGTAGATATTCTTTTAAAAGGAATCAGTTTTTTTTTGTTTTTTAAACATAATGTTGATTAATATAATCCAATGTGCATAAGAAATTGTTTTGTTTATGTAAATATATGCTTTTCTGAGGTTTCATTCTCACTACTTTTTATTGCCTTTTATCTGTGGCATATGGAGCCCCTAAAGGGACATGAAAGAAAAAGAAATACATAGAAGAAAACAAATTGTGCTTAAAAATGTTTAAGGGAAAAAAACAAATTGTTCTTTTATTCAGAGATTGCAAAACCCTGAGTGACATATGGCATATAATTGCGGATCCTTAAAACAGCGCTTACAAACATGATTTAAGCCCTGCCTTTATTCATTCTTCATTCATAATAGACGAGACCGAAGGCAGGATTTCGTAACCACTCACAAGCAGTTTTGCAATCGTTCTTTGTTTATCATTTATATAATCAGCATTATTATCTATAAAATCATGTAATTATGCATAAATTTGACACTCAGATTTACTAACTAACAAATATTGTGCCAAATTGGGCTAAAAACAAGATGTTTAAAGAGCTGGCTCTGTAGGTTTCTAATAGATCATTGGCTTGAAGAATTTGGTCTTGTCTATAATAATGCAGAAGGCGGGATTTCTTCATTTTACACAGAGGCTTGCTGATGGCCCCATCACACTTTAACTGCGACCATGAAGTTCCCACAACATCCCAAAAATATTTAAGCACAGCGGAAACAGGGTCAAAATGTAAAATATACATTTATGAAGTTCATACTAGTTCCTAGCCAAGTTCCTAACAGGTTCTCAATACGTCTCTCATGTGCCATCATTATTACGTCCTTATTGAGTTCTTCCAGCATCTTACTTGGACTATGTCCTCAGGCTTTTTTGAACATGTCCAAAAAACGCACACAGCAGCTCCACAATCTTCAATGCATTTAATGGAGACATCACTACATCCTTACCGTTTTCTACTGCGTTCCTGCCAAGTTGCACAAGTTCTTACTGCGTTTGTTAAATTTTTTTATGGATGTAGTGAGAGCATGATTCATGGTATGTTGGTTGGGGTGGGGGTTACAGTTTTGCAATCTTTTTTGTTTCAATTATTTTGTACTTGTCTAGCAATGACTCTTTTTACATTGACCTGAATATACTCTTACCATCTTGCCAAAAACTTAATTTATTTATTTTTTCTTCTATGTATTTTATTTCACCTGTTATGCCTCCTTTAATTTTTTTCCTCCAATGTCCCTTAAGGAGCTCAGTACCAATACAACCTACACTCAAAAAATGACATCTAACCAAATTACAGTACCTTAAGTATAGTCAACGCTCTTTTAGTTTTATTATTTCCTAATACAACATCATGATGAACCAAATATAAGATCATTATCCCTATTTCAAGCTTATTTTTACTCTTTTTAATTTGACTTCTAGCTTTGATTTATTATTTGGTTGGCAGAAAGTTTTGCTTCTTTCTAGAAATAAATGTCCAAATCCATCTGCCAATAAAACAGAACTTTTTAAAGTTATTACTTTTAATAATAATTAAATTTGACTATATTCAAA
Source organism: Clarias gariepinus (assembly GCF_024256425.1). NCBI lineage: Eukaryota > Metazoa > Chordata > Actinopteri > Siluriformes > Clariidae > Clarias > Clarias gariepinus. Next base: position 20,247,427 of record NC_071112.1, read on the forward strand.
ACACTATCACATGCAAACATGTCATTTTTTGCCGTGTATAATATGGAATGATCCTTATTCATAAACAGGTACCTTTTGAAATGTTTGTTTTGTATAATAAAGTTAACATGTACATAAAGTTGTGCATGTTACCCACCTTGTTATCGGTCACCTTTGTGAACCTTCTGCCTCGTACTTTAGACATATGGAAAAGATTTCTGTTGGTAATATACCAAAGTCCATTTGTGGTGATAAGATAATCATATAATGAGCAAATTTTATTTGTAATGTCTGCGTAGTTTTGAGAAGTAATATATTTTAATTAATATATTTTAATATAAAAAACAAAGATTTACAATCACTTTTAGATAAAGTTTAAATACACAGGGTATTTACGATGTATTCTTTATATTTGCTGTCCCATTTTGTAACTTTGACTCTATCCAGGGTGTACATAACACTTTCTACAAATTTTCTTTGTACCAGAATTCCCATGAATCTATTTTATTTTAATTAGTCTTACCTGGAATGCATTTATGTACTTCCTTAAATGATTTTTCCTAGAAACCACAATCATAACTGGAGGATGTTGCCCTTTCTTATTCTTCTTATACTTGTGCATATGTCTGAGCTCCACTGTGTCGTGTTTGCTTGTGGTGAATGCCTATTACTAGTTGTATGGAGTGTCTTTGGGTGTGAAGTGACTTTGATGGTGTGAGTTGGTAAATGTACATGATCTGGTTGTACTGATTTATGCAGCATGGAATACAATGTGTGTATTTACACACACACACACACACACACACACACACACACACACACACACACACACACACACACACACAAACAAAATAGAGACACAAAATAACTGTGCTAATTTCTTTTTCTTTCCTTTGATTTATCTTTTATTTTTAGTGTTGGGAAATAGTGTTTTGAATTTTTACACACTTTTATCTAAGGGAAATTTGAGATGCTGATATCAGTAGATTGTGATACTTTGGTATATCTTAAGAAACACCATGAATTTCTATCTTTTTTTTAATCTACAGTAGATCAGTACTAATAAAAACAATGTATTCATTTTAGCTAAAACAAAACACCTCTCTGTATCTGTTTTAGAAACACCTTTTTATTTGTACTGTACATCCACATTAAAAATGTCTATAATTGTCATAAAATGACTTATTAGACATAACAAATGGAATCATCTTTTTAGGGACATATTTTTCATGCAACCTGTGACGTCAAATGCAATCTTTTATCATAATTGTGGCAATCAAAAAAACCCAATGGTGTGTGCCTCCTTTTAATGAGTTAGTTTTTGGTTTAAATATTCTACAGTTTTTTTGTGTAAAATAAACATGAATGTAATATACATAACTGTAATCATCACTTGTAAGTAAAAGTGTGTTTTGTCTATAAATAATAAGAATAAATACATCAAGTGAGCAAAATTAACGTCATGTCTTTTTTTCCGTCAGCACACAGTAAAGAGTCAACTTTGACAAAAACTGCCGTACAGTGTGGGCCAAAAGTATTGAGACAAATGTAACATTCAATGTTTTAGTGACATTCTCAACTTCTTCTGTTAAATAATGGCAATCAAGATATAAGTTTTTTTTATGTACTGAAATTGCTGTTTGACAATCAGTATATACTGTATTATGACGGCCTTTATTCTTCAAAACCAGCTGGATCTGGCTGGGCATAGAGTCAATAAGATGTGTGCGGTACTCTGGGGTCACTTTCTCACTCCATGCTTGCTTGATTTGCTTCCTGAACATCATGTACAGTAGGTGGTTTCTTAACTTGCTCCTGGCTTCTTCAAAATTGCCCATCAATTTTCTATCGGGTTTAGGTCTGGAGATGACCCAGGATATGGCTTCAGAAGTTGAATACCACTGTCGCATTGCCAGTGTTTTACTAGGTTTTCTAGTTAATTAGCACAACTTTCAGCCATAGGCTAGAACTAATTAGTGACATTACCTGTTGCGTGCACAAGAGCTATAATATTTGCTGTCTTAATACTTTTGGCCACCAGTATATACTCATACTGGAGTATTTGGGGAACATCTCAAAGTTTTTACTTCTGTTATATGACAGTACTTTTCATGATTTTGTCCAACTGCAACCTCGCTCTTATAGTTAAAAAGACACACAAAAAAAATCTGTCCTAAAGATTCTCACATGGTGAAAAACGTATGGACCATTATCAATCAATAGCTGACACCTTTCATAAATGTTCAATAGACAATTTCTAACAGGAAGCTTGGTTATGGGGGCATGTCCCTACTGCTTTTCTGATGACCTAAAATTGTATTAATATTAATTGCTTTACATTTATATCATGCACAATTTCCATTAGTTATACAAAGCCTTTATTCTTTCATGTTTCTACTGGATAAGAAAAAAATCTATTGTTGTTAGTTTATGGTACAGTATTAAACAAGTCGCAATAATTGGTTATTGATATAAAAGTCACAGTCAGCTGTCCTGAGCAAATAGACCAGGAATTATAATCGTCTTGCTAACATTAGCACTGAACAAACAAAAATAGAGTAGAATAGTAGCTAGTATTCTTACTTAACATACAGTAGCTTACAACTGTTACCACATAGCTTGAATTTTTTTTTGTGACAGTGCATGCTTTTTGAGAGATTTTGTGCTATTTATGTTTTTTATGACATGGATCATTTTGACTGGTCTAGTTCTTCTTTCCCGTTTGTCAAACAACAGCATTGGTTTGCTAGTCTGTCTTATCCAGCTTCAAATCCTATCTGTGTGCCTAAAGCCTACAGCTACTGTAGTTACCATGACAATTAATTATTTTCTAATGACTGATTGAACTTTCTTTACAGTCCGGATTAATTATGCAATTGATATACATGTAATTTCTATCTATCTATCTATCTATCTATCTATCTATCTATCTATCTATCTATCTAGTATGGGTCATTACAGTATAATATGACTTATCACCATAAATATGTAATAAATAAATAAATTTCAGAAAGATCCTTCTGGGATAGGAAATGCAATAGAAATTATTATTATTGTGAATAAGATTCAAAAATACACAGTCTTTTGCCACTGTCAGTTAGTTCTTTGTTATCAATAATTGTTATCGTTAGTTTTTATTGGTAGGTTTAAAGTGGTGTTTTTTTCAATTTTCTTTGAATATCCTCTTTAAATAATTAAGTTCTGTTGCTTACTCTCCCAGTGTAATATTGGCCTGATAACCCATGAGAGTGGCTTTATTGTATCTTACTTTTTCTATCTTACTGCATGTATTAGTGATAGAAGGAACCCAGTGCTGCAATACTTTAAAACACTTAATTATTTCTATGCAATCCTTAAAGATTTATCAGTTTCAATCTCAGCTGATCCATCAGTTCATTTTTACTGATGCACTACGAATTAAAAACTGTTGTAGGAGGTATGGCCAATCTATTCTATCTAAGGTATGCATTACCTATGAATACAGTATTATTGTATAGCAAAAAGAACTGTTTTGGCGTGGGGGTGCACACGGTTGCGTACCAATTAACTAATACATTCTTGAATTAATTTTTACTTGTAAAAGCGTTACTTTGTCATACCTTTTTACTTTGTGTACAGCCATGTATCATTTAACTAGAAATTTTCAAATTTTCGACTTTTAACATTTCTTTTAGGATTCCTGACAATAATCTTCACAATAACATGCAGAATTCCTTACTTAATTTTTGGTGGAAAACAGTAGTTAAATACATTTTAGGTTAAAATACATTTTAGGTAAAAATACAAAAATATTTCTATAAACAAAGTATTTTCTACCAGAGACCCTACTATAAAACAGTCCAGTTTTTTAAAAGACCTCTGCATTACATTTTAAAAATAACTTGTCACAAATTATTTGTCACTGTGCTTAAAGGGAACATACATTTTTTCCACACAGGAGATTTCACTGTGTAAAGGATATGCAATATAAATTGTTTTCAGTGTATTTCATCATTTGTTATGTTCAGTTTCTTTTCCCATTTTACTCTTCCAGCTAGCATAATGCAAAGCCCCTACAGTGTTTCTTGCCATCAGTATTTACTTCACATTTACTTAACATTATTTCACTTCTTTCAGATTGTCAGATCCTGTCAAGTACAAATCTAGTTTTTAGGTCTTAAGGCATTCTTGTGCCATCTCTTCCCCAGGTAAGTAATATACTGTACATGTACTCAGACTTTCACATAATATAAAAGCAAACATGATTGACCTAGCCTGGCTGCCGTCTTTTATTGCTCCATGGGCCAGTTCTCATGATCACGTGGTGTAGGTGCTTTCAGCAGTGGACAGTGGTCAGCATGGGCACTTTGACTTGCCTGTCTCTATGCAGTCCTGTACACCTTTCTGTCATAACCAGCATACCAAGGACCCTTGACCACCCATAACCCTGTTCCTAGTCTACTACTCTAGTTTTCCTTTTGGTAGGTCCCAACCCCTGCAGACCTGGAACACACCACAAAACCTGCTGTTATGGAGTTGCTCTCATCTAGTTACACACACGCTATGGAACACCAACTAGCCTAATCTGCATCCCTTTGGACTGTGGGAGGAAACCGGAGGACGTCGAGGAAACCCACCAAGCACTGGGAGAACATGCAAATTCCACGCACACAGACACAAGGTGGGACTCGAACCCTCACCCACCCCTGAGGTGCGAGGACACAAACTCCATGGCAAAAAAAATATATAGCAACGCTTTAAAAGAAATGCAACTATAAGCAGGGGCTGTGTGTCGCTCTGCTGCCCTCTGCTGGTCGTCAAGGGAGCTGCTGAAGCTTGGAGCTGCGCGCGCGGGCGCTCGCGCGCTCTCTCTCTCTCTCTCTCGCTCGCGCGCGCGGGCGCTTGCTCTCTCTCTCTCTCACACACACACACATACACACACACTGACACAGTGGGCGACTTCTCTCTTCTCACTACTGCAGTTCGTTAACACTGAGTCAAACGGAGCGCTGAGCACGACACTCGCGGGATGACGGAGAGCCGCACAGCAGCGAAGTGCCGCGCGAACACCGGATTATGATGAAGAAGGAGACGGAGGCGAGCCTGTGACATGTCAGGAGCGCGTTTTTCATCTCCGCAAGCCGAGAGCGTTTCTCCCTGTGCTCCGATGCTGATGCTGGTAGCGCAACCTGCGTGATTTCCTGCTGGTAAGACGATACGCGAACAGAGGCCGAGGCTCGAACGCTCTGACGCTCTGCTGTGCCACACAGGTTACAATGACACCGCTTCCAAAACGCGCTTCATGTTTCCAGTAAATAGGATCAAAGTGAATTTTGTGACACGGTCGCGTCGTCACCGTGGAGAATTGTGTGTGTTTTCATGCTGTCATGGCTCACACTGAGTGGAAGGAAGGAAGGATGGATGGATGGAGTCTCTCCTCTCCTCCTCTCTCCTCTCCTCCTCTCCTCTCGCTCAGCCACGCTGGCTCACGTCAAAGCGCGATGTCATTGCCTCGGATCGAGGTGCGGTTGTTTCATCCGCCTGTTTTTTTTTTTTTTTTTTTGTATATTATTATTATTTCATTATTATTTTTTAAATCGTGGACAGCGTTTTAGTGAAGGCTCCAGCGCGTTATTACGAGGGCGCAGTGAATTATGATCATGCACAAGTCGTTATGCGGTAATGATCTCAGTGTGTAATTCACACTCAGGTATGACATAATGCTGTGAGACACAGCTCCTATTCGCTGCGCCTGAGAGTGCACTGGTTCAATGAACACCATCACTCTGCTCTTTTGAACTGTGCATTTAATGTACTAACAGCAATAATAATAATAATAATAATAATAATAATAGTAGATTACTAAGGTTGCCTGGCATTTTCATGGTTAGGGGTTTAAATCTCATCACCAGTCTGTATGCATGTTTTTCCCTGGCTTTAGGGGTTTCACAGCCCAAAGACATGCACTGGTGATTCCATGTTGATAGTGGTGTATAATTGTGGTTGAGTGTTTTCTTGTGCCCTGTGCTGCTGGGTTGGCAACCCATCCAGGCAGGGTATCCCCTACCTTGTGTCCCGACTTCCCTGGCACAGGCTCCAGGACTATTATATATTTTGAGTAATTCTGTTTGTGGTTTAAATATGAAATAAAATTGATAATGTAGAAAACAAGTAGTTTATTTAAACCTTGTGTTTTCGTGGAGTTTCCTCACATAAAAACAAGACATGCATTGTAGTCTCACTGACGTTTCCGAATTACTCATAGTGTTTAAGTGTGTGTGCTTGTGTCATACACTGGGTTGGCATCCCATCCGGGGTGTCCCCTGCTGTGTCCCCTGTGTTCCCTGGGATAGGCTCCAGGCCCCCGCAACCATACACAGGATAAGCGGTATGGAAAATATTCGAATGTCAAGAACATGCCGGTAGATGACGTGTGTGTGAGTGTGTGAGCATGCATGGTGCCATATGATGGACTGATGGCCCATTCTCGGAATGTTGCTATTTAGGGTTCCCAGGACAGGGCTTGGATCCGCTGTGACCCTGACCAGGATAAAGTGGTTGCATAAATGAATGATTAAAAGAATTAATATTAATAAATGGATGGATGGATGGATAGATGGATAAATAATAATGCATTCATTTGTTTCTTCAGTCTAGGGCTTTATATATCAATTTACAGATTAAATGCATTGAAATAAAATCTGAATTAAACTTTAATTAGATGCAGTTAGATGGGTCCCTAACGTTTCAGCTTATTATTTAATGATGCAACACATATTATTGAGCAATTGTTTATTCAGTAACTACAGAGAAATGAGAACAAACATCTACAGTACATAGGACAAAGAAGAGATGGGGGGAAAAGTTGGTTTCAGCTACATTTTGCGATTCTTTCATGTGGCAATTCATGCATCACGACACTGACTCTAAAATCGATAATTTCATATGTTTGCATTTGAGGTGATTAAATGGTGCTATTGCTGTATTTCCCTACATGGGTGTGCATAATGTCGCATAATCCCTGGTTATTCACATCCTGAGTAAAAAGAGTGATTAGTTTAAGTCTATAACTTTTCCCGTTTGAACAAATGTCTATTAATGTTTTTTTTTTCTTTCTAAGAAATACTGAAGCTTGTGGATCTTTTTAATTCCAGAGCTTGGGGTCATAGCAACTAAAAGCAATTACAAACATGTCAAAAACTAAATCTCATCCAGGCCCAACATGCTGAGAGGCTTTAAAAAAGCTTTTTTTCCTCAGAGCAATTCATAATTTTTGGCTTTTACACTGACTGAAGGATCCACACAATGTTTCCTGCCTGTCGTTAAAGGGTATCTTGGCAGCCTTTGTATAATTATACCAAAGGATGCTGCCTTTGCAGATAACAGCTTGTACACTGGATCATTATTTGTACATTATTATGAAAGTGCTAAAAGAAAGTATAATTGACAAAGGCTTTACTATCATTGCATAATGAGATGAGACAAACATACCTCATGTATAACCTCTTTTCAGTTGAATTCTAATATATATATTTTATTTTACAGGAACTTCCTAATTTTGCTTCCTTTTAGCAGAGATTCAGCCCCCCTAACAGGTGACGAGAGTATTATTTACTTCATGCATTATTTTATGCTTCATTATGATTTTATTATGACTATAAGTTTACAGCCTTAGTCTGCAATTAATCTGCATTTAGAAACAGAACTATTTTACTACTGCAACAAAAGTTTATTAATCATTACAAAGAACTCTTGGTGCTGCATTTACAGGAAATATGTATCTAATTAAAAGACACAAATACTTTTTATTCTGTAATGTCAGTGAAATTTAGCAAAATCTAGCATTTCTATACGAAAAAAAAAATATATAAGAATCACAACTTGACATTAGTATTTGCTCGTAGAACAAAAGTTGCTAAGAAACATGGTGTGTTTGTGCTATTTAGAATGATTGAGGAGGCCAGCAAGAGTGGCAAGGCCACAGTGGAGAAGAGGCAGCTCTTCATGGAAATGAGTAAGTTAAAAGTCGTTATACAATCCTTTGCCACACGTTCACACACACATGCACACAAATAAACACACATAATGTACATATACTGACGCAGGCTAAACAGGCCAATTCATTTTATACATCGTGTTCTTTAAAGAAAAAATAGGAATCTCTAAAACATGAGCTCACTAGCGTATTTAGTTGGAATGCCCACACCAAGTATTACACACTCATCCAGTCAGTCACAATGCAAAAAATAATGAAGATATAATGAGCTTCACATTATACTTAAAAGTAGGAAAAATATAACTACAACTTTGGTCACATGGTTGTTGAGGGCAGACGAACTGGTTTCAGAAACTGTTTGATCGCTTAACAGTTAACTAGATTTAAACTAGTTGACTTCCTAGCTTCCTAGTACTAAAGCTTTCAAGTTAAATAGGAAAGAAGTAGCAGCAGTTCTGCAAGCTGAAATGCCTTAATCATGACTTTGGATCATGGACAATCACACTGCTTTATATATATATAAACCTATCAGTTTACAATGACATTTTATACAGTTTGTAAATCCTGTGTAATTGATATGTTTTTTTTATATAATTCAATGTTAATACTATTTTATTTATTAGCTTTTGTAAATTTGTAATCCTAAATTTAATTAAAAATTTCTTTCATTCTATAACTTAATTGCAATCTCTAGTGAAACTTTTTTTTTATTATAGTTAAATCTTCATATTCTATTCTATCATTACATTTTAGGTCACAAGCATTTGTATATGTTGTATTTCACTTTCGTATAATATTGTGTATAGTTTATGCATAAGGCTGATATAAATTTGTAGAGAATAGCTAGACTGGTTCGAGCGGACAGAAGGACCACAGAATCCATTTACAACTCTTTACGAGTCTTATGAGCAAAAATGTATCCCAAAATGACGTTATCGAAATACCTTAAAATGTTTATTTGTGATTTTACGCATTGTGCTACTTCCATTTGGTATACAGGCGTTCCTATTAAACTAGCCACCGAGTGACAGAAGTGTGTCAGAAGTATATGCGATTAATTCAGATACAAATTAAAGAATATAAACCCACATAAAAGAGAAAAAGCATACTTAAAGAACTAATGCATTATCAATTATATGATTTCCTGTGCTGTTATCAGGAGCCCAAAACTTTGATGTTATCCGTCTATCAACATATAGGACAGCGTGCAAGCTACGATTTGTTCAAAAAAGATGCAACCGTAAGTTGTATTTTCATTATTCTTAGCCAGATACTAATATGTCTTGTTTGTTTTTAAAAAGCTGAAATGCTGATGTAATTATGTCCTGGCTATGTGTGCTAAAACAGAAGTCTTACTGTATTATCCACAATAAAATTTAATGGTCACTAATGCACACATTTTCTCTTTGGGTTTTTCTCCACCGTTTCCCTTTTACAGTTCACCTGGTGGATGTGTGGAACATGATAGAGGCGTTTCGTGACAACGGGCTCAGTACTCTGGACCACAACGCCGAGATTAATGTGTCGCGGTTGGAGACCATCCTCTCGTCTATCTTCTACCAGCTAAACAAGCGCCTCCCTACGACACACCAGATTAACGTGGAGCAGTCCATTGGCCTGCTACTCAACTTTATGGTTGCCACCTACGACAGGTGCGAGATAGCATGTGGTAACTCGGCTGAACCATCAAATTGCACAAAACAAATGAAGCAAGGGAGGCAATAGGAGTCTTATTTTTCTATTTCATTTGATTATAATTTTTAATGGACATTTAAGCGTACTTCACCAGTAAATTATTAAACACAGGCAACTGACACTGCAGTGCAGTCTCTTGTCCTACAGCTCACAATGTAGCACTACTGATCAAGTCAAATTATATGGCATCATATTAGTGCCTCTTTACTGAAAATGAATTTAAAAAAATAATAATTTTAAACCCTGTCTCGCTCCACCAAGATCTCTTGCACAGCCTCCTGACAGTGCACTACAAAACTTGAAAAATATTTTTTTGGCAGAGCACACATTTAAATTATCCTACACTAAATCAAATTTTTTTTGTGAACACCCCATTTTTTTTTTTAAATCTGTTACATCCAAACACCAGGAAAAATACTCTAATTTAAGCTTCAAATCAGATTCACAGCTCATATTGGTGATCTGAATTATTTATGTCGTCATTATTTTTTTTATTTATTTCTATTTTATTTTAAATAAATTATATGTATTTTGTGGTGTAGTGTTTAGCACTGTGTCCTCACACGTCCAAGGTTTAGGGTTCAATTCCTGACTCGGGTCTGTGTGTATGGAGTTTGCATGTGCTCCCCATGCTTGGTGGGTTTCCTCCAGGTAGTCCAGTTTCCACCCAAATTCCAAATTTCTTGTAGGACTGGCATCCTATCCAGGCTATACCCTGCCCCATGCTTTAAGTCCTTTAGGTTAAGCAGTGTACAGAATAAGTGAGTGTATTTATTTATTTATTTTATGCTACAAATGTTTATATATTAGTTTAGATATGATAATTAATTAAAAATATATTAATGTTTTTTTTTTTTTACAATCAATAGATGGGTAATGATTACATGGGGTAAGCCTGTTTGGCATGGAGACTCGCCCCTGTAGGTCCCCCTAACGCTGACCTTGAGATTACATAACATATATTAAGACATTTTTTATTCCAACACCAAAATAGGAATTTAATAAAAAAAAAAGTCTTTTTTAAAATTTCCTATCTTAAATTTTAATATTTCTATAGCTATTAGTTGCCTAATGGCATTTAGACATGCTGAAAAATAAAAAGTAACAAACTTTTCTTTTCCTTTTTGCTGGACTGGTTCCATTAAGGATACCCAAGGGACTCCTAGAAAAATTTATATAATATACCTTTAACATATTTATAACACATTTTACTCATGGACATGAGTGGTCATTAGTGTACAGTTCAGTACCTTTAAAGCTGTAGAAAAAAATAATGTGAAGGTACAACAGATAGCTAGTACCTTTAATAATATAACCCTGGTGGCAAGGAAATGTACATTCTGATTCCTTTATTTTAGAGATCGTAGACACACCTGTTGTTTTAAATTCTATAAACTTAACTATCATACGTTATTACCAGCTATATAGTGCAAACTAATCAGACCAGTAATTGGTTGTCTTTTTTGTTACATTCAAAATCTAGCATAGTTTATATTAAAGCATGTTTCCCAATAAAGTCTTATGACCGTGAGTGCATAACTAAATAAGTAAATACATTCCTAATAAGGTAGAGAATCACATTTAATGTATTTTTAACAGCTTTTACATCTCATGTAGTTTACTATATATATTATCTTCAAATAATTGATTATTTCAGTAAAATTCCATGTTATAAGGCAATATTATATTGTATATTGTATTGTAAAAGGCAAACTATCATAACTGATTGAATTTAAAACCTGGAATATATTAATTAGGGTTCTCTATTATGGTGGTATAATGGTTAGTATTGTAGCCTTGCCCTCCCAGACTTGACTTTTCATTCCCGCCTTGGGTCAGTGTGTGTGAGTTGGCATGTTCTCTCAGTGCTTGCTGGGTTTCCCCTGAGTATTCTGGTTTCCTCCCATAGTCCAAAGACGTGCAGGCTCCCTGGCATTTTCAAATACCCCGTAGTGTGTGAGTGTGTGTGAGCTTGTGTGCCCTACAATGGACTGGCACCCTGTCCTGGGTGTACCCTGCTTCATGCCCAAGTCCATTAGGACAGGCTCCAGGCCTCCTGTGACCCTGTATAGGCTAAGCCGTATAGAGAGAAAGAGAGAGAGAGAGAGAGAGTGGCTCTCCATTTCTAGTGATTTAAAGCTATGCATAAATGACCCGAAGTGTGACACAGCTTTCTAAACTATGTGTTTGTGTGCAGTGAAGGCCATGGAAAGCTCACAGTTTTTGCCATGAAGTCAATGCTGGCGACCATGTGTGGAGGGAAAATTGTTGATAAATTACGCTGTAAGTACTATGCTCTAACATTTTCTATTTGTTAAGTAACAGTGTCGTATATAGAGTTAATATGTAGTATGTCCACTACTGTGTATTTATAAGAGTAATTTCATTCCATGTCCGCATTCTGTCCAGCATTACTTTGTGGAACTGGAATTGTTTATTATTGCATGACATTCACATCATCCTAATTTTCAGCACACTAGTGAAAGTTTGCTGCCCTCTTGTGTATTTTTCTTTAAATACATTATTATTAGACATTTAAAATATTCCCTAACTCAGTAGTACGCTTTCATACTCTAATAATGACAATAAACACTAATCAGTATAATTTAAGAGCAGTTGTTCTTTTACTTTTTGTCCCTTCATCAGCATGTTGTTTTGAATCATCTTCTAGGCAGTTACATTAACTGAACACCATGTGGTGCTGTTTCCTTATATGTTTGATCAAACTGTATTATATTTCATATAATACCCCGATGTGCTCTTAACGTGACAGACTCATCTACTCGTATTCCTGTTATAAACAGTGGCAGATCCCTCTGCTCTCTCCTCTCAGATATTTTTTCTCAGATATCGGACTCCAGCGGCATGATGGTGTTTGCTAAGTTTGACCAATTTCTCCGCGAGGTCTTGAAGCTGCCTACGGCTGTGTTCGAGGGTCCTTCATTCGGTTACACGGAGCACTCAGTGAGAACATGTTTTCCTCAGCAGGTGAGAGCACATCACCTTACATGTTCCCTAGTGGATCAAGCTTCTATACAGGTGTTGCAGCTCATAGGTTGTCTTTGAGTGTCTGACCTTTGTTTTGCCAGAAGAAGATATTGTTAAACACCTTCTTGGACATCATGATGGCCGATCCTCCCCCGCAGTGCCTCGTTTGGCTACCTCTCATGCATCGACTGGCCAATGTAGAGAATGGTAAATATGTGGTATTTCTACACACATAAACTAAACAACACCGTAAAGCTCTGATCAGTGAGAAGATGTGAGTGGTAATGCTCAAAGATCTGACTCAATAATGGATTTTCTTTCCTTTTATTCTGTTCTAGTCTTCCATCCGGTGGAATGCTCCTACTGCCGGAGCGAGAGCATGATGGGATTTCGCTACAGATGTCAGCAATGCCACGGCTACCAGCTTTGCCAGAACTGCTTCTGGCGCGGCCATGCCAACGGTCCCCATAGTAACCAGCACCAGATGAAGGAGCACTCCTCGTGGGTATGCAGAGCTCCCCAGGGCTGTCTATAACGCATGCCCTTCTATAACACAAGCAGCTACTGTATAAACATATCACTAGTAATAATATAAACTATAGTTGTGTGATTAGGCACAGAGTGATAAATGAATCCAGGCAAGCTTTCTCCAAAATGTGTTGTCATTTTTTATTGTTATTGTTATTAATACGATTTTAAATCTGTGTATCTGTGTATTGTTAATCACTGTTTTGACAATTAAAGTGTGAGGGGAAAATAAAAGGGCTCCCTAAATCCAAATTTAACTCCCACCACAATGATTGTGTTAATCCGGGGTCCTGTTGAATCAAAAAATACTTTTCATAAAAAGGACTTGCAAAATGTACCCACAAGTAAAATTTATGTGATGTTAATTATTGTTTGGTTACGCTGACAAATCAACCCTTGCCCTGGACCACAACAGATTGTCTACTGACAAGTAGATTGTATCTAAGACAAAAATCTTCCCAACGACAAAACTTCCCTTCATTTTTTTTCCAGCAGGAACATTTCCTCTTCGCCCTGTAGCTGTTCATGTCTAGGGCAAGGAGTGTAATTTGTATTCAGACAGCATCAGTGTGTCTAGCTTTGTCTTTGTGTCTGTGCCTTTCACAGAAATCCCCAGCCAAGAAGCTGAGCCATGCCATCAGCAAGTCTCTGGGTTGTGTGCCAATAGGAGAACCCCCGCACCCTGTGTACCCCGAGGCATCCGAGAGACCACAAGACCTGGCACATCCGACGTAAGTACTAGAATGGTACGGTCTTTTTGCGGCAGCAATATACTGTACCTTGATGCCAAACCACAACACCCAGGATTCCATTTAATAGGATTTCAAAATTACAGAAAACCAAAAAAGAAACAATGTCATTCTAACAAGCTCAGCGCCAATGGTGCTATGATTTCCAAGGGCTTTGGTTGCTGTGTCAACTTTATACCACAAATGTCTGTAGAATGAATGTAAATTAATAGTAATAGCCCAGAACTGTAGGCGCAGTGTGAAGTTAATGAACAATACTTATCAGCCGTCAGATTCCTTGTAAATTGGAACCTAATAGCCGCGTTCTAATATGTAATGGTTCTTTTTGTCCACATGCTGCTAATGTACATACAATACATAAGAAATTCGCTTCAGATGTTTTCTATTTGGAGTACTATGTACATAGTGGTTATACAGGTATTATAAACCTATCAAGTACTTGATTTATACAGTATTTGTATGCAAATACTCAAAAGCAGTCATTTTTTTGCAGCCCTGTTGCAACCCGCTGTTCTGCAGACCTTTATTTTACGAGATCCTGAATTGTAAATCTTTGCATTTTAATGCAAATACAGTATTCAAATGACTACTAATGCATGCCATTGACCAGGATGGTGGCTTTCTTGTTGGTAGTTTGACGCAATGGTCATGTTTGTCCACTAGAGGGCGTTTTAATTCATTTTTACCTGAAGAGCTGAAGCAAAGATGCAGGTCATTTTTTTTTTGCAGGACAGGTGCATTTTCTCTTCAAATGTCAACCATTGGTCAAAAGACTGATAACTGCCCCTACCAGTATGTTCGAAAAGATGCATTTAGCATTGTTTATCATGGCTAAGTGATACACCGTTCATGGGTGCTTATGGAATGATACACATGTGCTGGACTTTAACTAGCGTCAAGTCAATGTTAGACAGACACAGAAATACCTACATGTAAGTGTTGGATTTTAAATACAATGTTACAAGTAGATGTTTTGTCACAAATAAAATAACTTTGCTCTTAAAAGTTTGCAGTAAATTTGCTGCTCAATACTGTGCAAAAGTCTTGAGGGACCCTTTCTTCAGAATTTGCTTCAAAGAGCCTGACTTTTGGTCTTGAGGAATAGTTTTTCAAGCTTCCTGAAGAACTTTTTTGGCTCTCATTTTGGCAAGTTTTTTCCGTCGCTCAGTCAAGCATGAATTAGTCAAGCATAAAAAAAAATCTAACTTAAGGCAACAGGTAACTTAAGAAACAGGTGATGACAGATGATCAGGCTGATGATTAGTATACTGGTGATTCTGAATGCTGAACAGATGAGAGGGGAAATGAGGTTGCACCTGAGGTTGTTACATAATTCGCTTTTTTAGGTACTTTGCAGCCTGTCGCAGTAAATCATTTGTTCGAACTTCTTTAATTTAATCTACATCATGTACAGTAATTCGTTTTAAAATGAACAAATGAGGGATCGCTCAAGACTTTTGTACAGTAGTTTAAAAAATTTCCATCCTGTGTTGGCTTTTTCTAAAGCAAATCACTTCTTTTGGGAAGGGACATATTTCATTATTTACATGTTACAAAGTTTAAACAGAACTATAACTGTTTCAATATTCATGGTTTGTAAAATGTAAAAAAAAAAACCTAAAATTTATAAAATAATAATGTTTAACATGTAAACAGCAGACATTCTTTTTGCTGATTAAAAAGCCAGGAAAAAACACAGACCTGATGAGAGCCCTCATTAAACAAAGGACAGATGTGTGACTATTTAATAAACTGCACAGCAATTACAGTTTTTTTCCCCAGGCTATATTAGTAAACGACCCTTATAAATATCCTTGTACTGCAAAAGTATTAATATCAAATGATTTATGTGTGTATTTTAGTTTTTATACCTTAAAAATGACATTAAACAAGTAGTTTTATATATTATACCAGCTTAGTAATTCAATTTACTAATGCATCCCAGAAGATCTAGATATGTGCTGTGACAGAACTTTTAGACTTTCAGAATTGGGAAGAAACCCCATGCACAATCAAATATTTATTGACCTTTATTTATACAGGGCTAGTTTTAGAAGCCTTCTTTTATTTTCTCTCTTTTTTGTTTTTGGAACTGACAGCGATTGTTGATTAAATCTGTCATGGGGGAAAAAAGTAATTTCTAAAAAGGCTGGGAGGAAAAAAATAGTATGCATAACACAAATGGTGGCACAGTGGCTTAGTGGTTTGCACTGTCTTGCATCTTTATGTCCTGGGTTCGATTCCTATCTGTGTACATGTTCATGAGTTTGCATGTTCTCCCCGGGCTTGGTGGGTTTCCTGCCACAGTCCAAATACATGCTAATTGGTGTTCCCAAATTGCCTGTAGTGTGTTATGGTTGACCGGAGGTCCTACCACGGTCGTACAAGATGAGAATAAATACAGTGGTCACCATTGGCCTCCACAGTTGGACTACAAAGCTTCCTAGATGGATGGATAAAATTAATGAATAAATCACTTTCTTTTTTATTTTACTGCTCAGTAACTTGCTGCTTATTGATCTGGTTTTATTTACCGACACACAAACTCCAATATTTGTTTTGAATATAAAACATCACAGTTTACCAGATATTACAGATGTGGTTTTGTGCCTCATTTTTAAAATAACAGTCAGAGTTAATTAAAAGATTTTCAGTTGACCTTCAGGAAAAGAGCATATTTAGTATGGTGTAAGAGAGTATCTTTTTCCAATGCTGTTGACCTTTTGCATGTGACGTCACACTCTATCCAGAAGCAAACTATTATATTGACAGGTAATTTGTCTGTGGTTTTGCTGAATGACACAGATAACAGTTATTAAAATGTACAATGGCAGACAGTTGTTGTGCATGGGGATGCCACAACAGTAGACTGTCAGATTAATCAGATTTTTACTTCTTGTGGTTATGATCCACCCAGTTGTTTGTCCTGGTCAAAGATATGCCCCTGTTGGTGGTCACAGGCACTTAGTGGGCTGTCGTTATGTTTTCAATGGTGTTAGTATGTGTCTCATTAAGCAAAGTACTCGGTTGGGATTTAATAAATATTTAAAATTAAACCACTGTTTCCTTAGAGGTAGAATAAATAATCACACATGCTAAACAGCTAATCACACCAGTATAGCGGCACATGTAGTGACCCCATTCACTTGTCAATCAGACAGCACAGATGGCAGAGTGACAAATGGATGGCAAGGACGGGAGAAAAATGTATCATAACCTGACACATTTAAATACCAGAAGGTAAATTGTGCTGTTTTTTTGTTTTACTAAATGAGGGTTTATCATTAAATCCTACCTAATAAATGTAAATATATATCCATAATGTAAATCTGCCAGTATACTGTCCTCGAAAGTGTTGTAAAGAACAGCTGGAACCTGATAAAAAAAATGGGTAATATCTTTCGTCATGTGTTCAGCAAAATCTGTAGGGGTAAATTTAGCGAGTGGCAAAACTAAATGGATGACAAAATGGCAGATGTTTTGATTGTGGATCGTTTGACTGCACAAAGAGCACAAAATACACAGTTATAAACACTGGTAACAAGCCGCGTTTTAAAGGGCAAAAAGACTGGGCAGTTTGTTAGAAAATCACAGTGGCAGTGTTTGTGCAAAATAATCTATACATATATACAGTCGCGCTTATGATGTGAAATGTAGGGATTAATAAAAATTTTAAATTTATACTTCGTTATTTATAGCCTGGTATCTCTCTTTGCTCCTGCGCATGAACTGGCCACTTTTTTTCTCCACCTGCATGAAAATGAAAAATGCATGCTTCCGAGACCTTTAGTCCTCATGCACGCTCACGACACAGTATTGCTGTTTTCAGCATCAAAATATTGCCAGGTGTGGCTATTCTCCCTGACTCCATGTCATCATAGGGCATAACAAATACCCATATTATGTTTCTATATTGGTATACTCGATCCCTGTGAATCCCTGTGCATGCACATATTCTATATATGAAGAACACTTGATATTTAATGGCATTGAACATTCCATCCACACCAGCAAATAATTACCTGTAATATTTCTATAGAAGTCCGACATGGTGCAGTGGACAGCATTCTCGTGGCTCCACAATGTGTACAGTTTAAGTATATTCATGATCGACTCCAGTCTTTTATTTTGTATATTGAGAGCACTACCAAGCTTGTGTTATAAAATATTTAAAAACATATTCATTTGTTTCCTGGCTGTGTTGTGTAATAAGTGTGCATTATAGTAGACTAAACTGAAGGATGTATTACTGTATGTATGCAGCTCGTTTGTCTAATTTCTGATTAAATTGTGGGATATTTTATGCCGGATTGGTGTTTAAGGATATACTGCTTTCTTTTTGCTGCAGAGCTTCTCTTGTCAGTAAATGAACACCATGAATAATGATCAAACATTATTATTCTTTTGGATCAGATTTAAGTTGTGATGTTAGGCTTAGTAAAAGATAGGACATGAGAAAATAAAAGACATAGACTGTTGCAACCAGATCCTAGAAAGGTTTATGAAAACATGATCTGATCCTAAAATTTGTATTGTATTGACTACATCTTGTATCTTAGGATGGATTTGCTGTCTTTTTTTTGGTGTCTTGTACAGTATCTCGATTATTATATATTTTTTTTTATTAAGCATCCAGTTTTGATTTTTATTCATTCAATCAATTAGTCGGAATTCTTGTTCTTAGAAATCCTATTTTCTGGCCATTACTTTAATACAAATATCAGTGTCCGTAACCATGCACCTAAGGCAAAAACAAGTTGAGTCGAGGAGATGATGTTCATTATGCCCTTGTACACCCACTCTGTAATGACCATCTGCAGCTCCTCGGGGAACTCCTACGTCAGTGTAAACAGTGTCTCGCTTCCTGTTGTGTCTTCACACAGTGTCATCATTGACCTCAGGACAACATGATCTTCATAATCGCACAGTCATGAGTGCCTTCTGAATCAGCCATCAGGCAGAATCTGATCCAAGAAAGGGTGTGGGCGAAGTGCATGTCTTAACTGATTAGTGTAGGTTCTTGTTATTTGGAGTGGCATAAGTGAATTATGCATGTCTGGTTTGTTTAGCTGTGTTTTGATGTTTGATTGTGTATCAAGACATCGATTTTCTTTTAAATTTTCTCAAGACAGCCTTATTACATCTATTTGCAACTTGAAATGGAATATTAGTACTGTTTAATTTAATAGAACATGCACAGATGATTTTTTCAGTGATGTTACTACTGGACAAGTCAGTGCATGCTAAATCTACGAGCATGTGGCATGGTGCCACAGTGGGTAACATTCCTAGGTTTAGGTATGCAGTTTGACAGTCCAGGTTGCTGTGTGTTAGTGTTTATTTTGGGTTCTTAAGTACTCTGCACTTCCAATAGATCAGATGGCTACTTTACACAACCCAAAGGTATGAATTTGTGTACTCATGGTGCCCTTTCATGGATTTTCATCTCATCTCAGGTGTATTTCTGGCTTATGCTTGTTATTCTTGGGATAATAACCACAACCCTGTCCTGGACAAAGCACTTACTGAAGATAAATGCATGTGTATAAATAGCAACACACTGTTTCTACTATATAAAGTAGATTGTTCCTGGTAAAGGCGGAACAATGGCTTAGTAGTTAGCACTGTTGGCTCGCACCTCCAGGGTCTGGGTTTGACTTCCGCCTTGGGTCTGTGTGCATGGAGTTTACATGTTCTTCACATGCTTGGTGGGGTTTCTCCAGGTACACCGGTTTTCTCCATAGTC
Organism: Clarias gariepinus; assembly: GCF_024256425.1. NCBI lineage: Eukaryota > Metazoa > Chordata > Actinopteri > Siluriformes > Clariidae > Clarias > Clarias gariepinus. The sequence continues at coordinate 20,267,087 of NC_071112.1, forward strand.
CAAAGACATGCCGATTACGCTAATTGGCGTTTCCAAGTTGTCCTAAGTCTCCTGGGAGAGGCTCTAGACCCCCGCAACACTGTATACAGGATAAGGCACTATAGATAGCAAGTAAGTGCATGAGTCCTGGTAAAGAAATTACCCTTAAAATTCATGTAATTTTATAGTATTTAAGCGATTTATCTGGCCTAATGGCCTTGAAAATACTGTCACCTTTAAGCTAGTGCACCAAAATTTGTGTTGGGTAAACATCTGCATATTTTGTCAGGTAATTTCGCTGAAGTGCAGTTATGACGACGCTGAGTTTGCTCAGAGGTGAAATGCTGAACACACTGCTTGCGTCAATCTTTATTTTTAATGAGGATGTTTCCACTTCATATTTCCCCAGTTCTATCAGGCAGCACTCACTTCAAGATAATTACTCACGAACCAAGAGAAACACCTTTTGATATTGTGCCTGTGACCTCATAAAAAAAAAGAAGAAGCTTAGAATTATTCTGGCTTGCCCTCTTTCAAGGGCAGACATCTTACAGTCTAGAAATCAAATACGCTACATGTGAGTGACTCGGTTATATTTGACCAGCATAGAAAAATGTGAACCATTTAAAAATATGAATAGAACTAATCTGGCTTGTGCAGGCTTGATGGTTAATCATCCATTCATGACAACAGATTGCAGCTGCATTGATTGTACACGGAGGATTTAGCCTTTTTGCTCCGTGGAGCAGTTTCATTGACCACATAACTCCACCATATGGCCCTGTTGGACAGTAAAAACATTCACTTTAATGAAGCGCTCTGGGAGATTCTTCATTCAGCTTGGCTTCCCACTACACTTTGGGGAAAAGACTTTGTATTGTAGACAGGAGACCTAGTTAAAGGTATGCAGTGAAAGAGTGTTCACTTCATCATCAGGCCATGGTGAGATTGGATCCTTGTCCTCCGGAGCAGCATGAGCAGCGTCTCAGAGAGAGAACAATTAGCGTGGGTTAGCGTTTACCACCAAATAGTGAAGAGTTGGAAGTGGAACAGTATATGAGTGAAATTCACTGGTAAGTACGAATAAAAAAGATTCCTGATCTTGACTGACAGAACTGGAACCCAATGTGGTCTTCTGCTGTCGTAGCCCATAAGCCCAAATGTCATATCTTATGCGCACTGAAGTGCTTTTCTAAACCCGAGAATGGTTATTTCCTTCCTATCAGTACGAGGCAGTCTTACCGTGCCTGTTTGACTGATCTAATCAACAAGGTGTTCCACCTGCTGCTTACTGTTTGTTTTCACACCATGCTATGTAAACTGTAAAAACAGTCGTGCTTCTCAAGGAGATAAACAGTTTTGGAAATAATCAAGCCTGCTGGCTTCAATAACCGTGCCATTTCCCCCCCGTTCTGTGAACATTAAATAAAGCTCTTGACCTGTATCTGCATGATTTATGCAGCGCTGTGGGCATATGATTGACTGGTGTGTGTGTGTGTGTGTGTTTGCACACATGTGCATTTGTATTCATAAACCACGATTCAGATTCGGGCAGACAAAATGGGAAAGACAGTTGCATAGAGAGTGGGTTTAAAAGAGAGAGAGAGAGAGAGAGAGAGAGAACACGCATCTGGATCGTCATTGGATCACGTGACTGCCAGGTTTCCTTGGAGACAGCAGCAATGTTGTGCATTCAGATGCTAGTTCAGTTGAGCGGAGGGCAGGACAGAAGTGGCAGCTGGCTCTTGGATGTGTTTGAACGAACAGGTGCTCCGTACGCTACGCAAGGTGAGTTATTCTATGCAAACCTCTTTATTTGTCATTTTGCCCTTGAATGTTGTGTTGAACAGTGCAATAATAGTAGAGTTGAGCTTGTTTCTGAAGGTAGTTACACACAGTGTTCTGATTTTTGCTACCAAGTCCGGCACCAGCCACCTAAATCAAGTCATGGCACATGGTGCTCTTTCTCTCTTCTCCTTTGTACTGCTATGCGAAAAACTGAGTGAACACACACGTGGGTTGGTGAGAGTTAGAGATGAGAGAGAGAGAGAGAGAGAGAGAGAAGGAGCACATATGGGGGAAAGCAAGCCTGAAGCAAAAGGCACAGCTTGAACTGAGAAAAGTGTCAAAGAGAAGTTTGGACTTACTTAGTCAAGGTGACATTGGTGAAAGTGATGTCTCCCGGCTGTGACGGCTCTGGAGCAGGGGTGTGTCCTGGGGTCAAGGCTCTGAGACACTGCTAAGAAAGTCGTGAATTGATGCACGAACACTCCCAAGCTGGTACTTTTAAGCTGTTCGTTTTTTGTTTACTTTTGAGCATCCTTTTATGCTCCAAAGTGATGACCACACACTACAGTAGGGGCTCCAGGGGCGCTGTATCATGGCTGACCCTTTCTAACAAGCTGGAATATGCAAAGGAAAGCACTTTACTGCATGTGTATATGTGACAATAAAAGTTTTTTTCTATTCTCTCATTTCTATATATATATATATATATATGATATGCAGTTAATATGATGTCTCTAGAACTCACCTATTAGGAATAGAGAAAGAAGGAGCAATGTTGCTGGAAGGATGTACTTGCTTCCTCGTGTGTCAGGTGTGTGTGTGTGTTTGTGCGTGTGTGTGTGTGTTTGTGCGTGCAGTCTAAGAAGCATTTGGGTTCAATCCATAATACAGTTTATCCCCTGCTTTCTGCAATGTCACCTCCGCCTCTCTCCTCTCTTCTCTTTTTTTTATTATTTCTTTTTTTCTCAAACTCCAGCTCTAATTAGAATAGCTACAGACTCTTTTCTCTCCGTGTTAACTGTTAATTAGTTTTGGGCAAATAGCATTAAATGACAACGTCACTGTCTTGAAGGCAATCACAATGAGGATGCTTTTACATGTGGCTTGTTCCAACAGCACAGGATAGAGCACTTTCGATTGCTCATCCTCTGAAAGCTCACTGTGGGTGTTTTCTGCTTGAGTGCCACCCCCCATTCCCGAAACCACACACACACACACACACACACACACACACACACTCACACACGCACAAAAAACACCCATAAACACCCAGGAAGGCTACTGATAGGAGACAGGTTGGCAGCCCTAGGTTTGTGGCCATGCTTGACTAAAACTTTATAATTTTGCAGTCAGCTGAAGCCAGTGTCCAACAACATGAACGATACCGTTCTTGTGTCCTCCGGGGCCCCCACGCCCACCACAAGGTAAGCACTTGACATGGGTTTCCGTCTGCATGCTGTTGTGTTTACGCCCCTCTGTTGTAAGTCTGTTAATCAAAGTAGCTTTGCTTAAAAAGTCTGTAGAGCAAGTGAGTAATAAATGTGTTGGATTCTCACAGTTTGATTTACTACTAAGCTTATATGTTTACCCACCTGAGCTAGATGAGCTGAAGCGTTGAAGGGAGAAATTGACTCACCTTCCGGTATCTCGGTTTATTTTCGAAGGCTGGGATTTTTCCATGTGATAAAGGAGATTAAAGCACTCGGGATGAGAACCTTATCTCAGAAACAGGGTTAGTCGAGTTGTGTGATTCAGCGCTTTCCTGTCCTTCATCCCACGGCACACTCTCAATGTTGGCTGGATATCACTGGCAGAAATGTTAATACGAGATAAAATAGCATATACGATTTTAATAACCGATAACCAAGAGGTGGATTTGGAAGACGTTGTAAAGTATTGCATTACAGACCCTTTTCCAGGGCATAATTTCAGAAACCTCCACCACTGGATTTAAGGATTATCCCTACCTTATCTATGATGCCACACTCCAGCATGGCTTTCCCTACTTTACATTTCCTGAAGGACTTCGACACAAGGCATGTGTTTCTATATAGTGATGTCGTAGTGAAATATTCAATGCCATATATTCTGAAGTGACAAAACCTGAATGGATCAAATGTGATGCACAGCGCTTGAAGAAGGAAGAACCTGCTCATATGCAAGCAGTGCTATAAATAGCTTGGCGTGGACTGAGGCAATGGGAGAAGATTTTGCAGGAGGGGTGGCACGGGGTAAACACTACATCCGACATGAGATCTTCACTGCAAAGATTAAAGTCTGGTTAGGGAGAGCTGAATCGACTTGTTAACCTCAGGTGGTATAAAACGCTGAGCATTTTAATGAGGAAGTTAGCGCGCTAGCGCTGTACCCCTCGTTCCACCGCGCATTGCCAGCTCTGCTTAGGACACCAATCTGCCATTCTGATGCCCTGGGTAAGTGCGCGGTCAGCTGCTGGCAGCGGTTTGGGCCAGAGGGCAAGTGGTAGAGGAATGTATAATTATTTTCCACCAAATTATGGTTGAAATGTTGCTCAGTGAAGCCTGTCAAAAATAGAATGCTTGATTATAATGACAGATTTAGAATACAAACTTGTCATAACAAACTTGTATATTTTGTTTGGGAAGAACCTTTAAAGAAGTAGCTAACATGAAAATAGTCAAGGCATATTAACCTAAAATTCTTTGTAGGTCAGGATAAGCAATTAACATGAACAAATAGTGAATAAGTATTTTTTTAGTTAATTAGTTCATTCCTCTAATTAAAGTAAAGCATACCGTTCCAGCTTCTTTAATCCATAAAACACAAGTGGCACAGATGTGTTAAAATACGTTTCTACTGGAATAACATCTTAAAAATGTAGAACTCTCAAAATTAGAATATCTGTAGTTTTTGAAGGTGGTATAGTGGCTTAGTAGTTAGCACCGGGGCCTTGCACCCCCAGGTCCCGGGTTTGATCCCCGTATCGATCTGTGTGCATGGGTTTTTTCCGGGTTCTCTGGTTTCCTCCCCTAGTCCAAAGACGGTCCCTAGTTGGACTACAGATGTTCCTAGATGGAAGGATGAAAAAAACAGCAAAAAAGAAAAAACTAAATTAAAAAGCTATGGGTTTTTAGGGCTACATCATCTGCTTTCATCTTTATTTCATACTTTTCTTCTTTAGTTCCTTTTATAAAAATTCTTCCCTTTCTTATTCAGTTGCTTGCGATTGGAATTCCTGTGATGAGGATCTGCTATAGAAGCCATGCTGATTCATGTTCAGAAGACGGGGTTCACTGAAGTATAGCTAGTTTTTTTCTACATTCACTGGCTTTTCTGAAGTATAGGAGGGCTGTGTTAAAACTTTTTTTTTAATCTGACACGTTAAATTCCATGTAGACACAGAGTAACTCTTCCTCTATACTAATGCACGACTCAACATGGTCTCAAACACAAACCATGTATTTGCGCAATCGTTTAACCCAACAATCGAATCCTTTTTTGAAAATCCTATTTGTCCCGGTTGATGGTCTCGCACTGCGCGGTTAGTCTGCATGCTGCACTCACCGTCATTAAACTTCTTCATTCATCTGTACACATCGCTCTTCTTAGTTGTGTCATTTCCATGAACATTCTGTAGTCTTTTCTGAATGCACTCGTCTTTTGTAAAGAATTAAAGAATGTAAGAACAAGAAGAAGGGTTGGGTTATATATTATTGAATGACCTATGTTAGTTATAAAAAAGTCATGCCCACTTTGCATTACTTTCTGTAAGCCCTCGTAGTTTTACAGCTCAATCCACTAAAATACTTTGCTGGCTTGCTTTCCGTGCCATTGGTCTAACCGCTAGTGTAAACAATAACCCTGTCCGTTATTATGGATGTAATTTCACTGTTTTTCAGTAATAGCTCGTTCCTTGTCTTTTATGGATTTAAACAGCATAAATCAACACCCTGCACAAAGTCTAGAGTATTTAAAAAAAAAAGAAAAAAAAGGTTTCCTGCTGGTAAAAGTAATACATTTATTTATTTATTTCTCCATGTCAGTAAAAATGCGTGTAATAATTTGGCCTTATTCGGAAGGTGTCAAAGCCAGACGCATGGATGGGAAAGCGAGGCTTTGTGCTGACGCTGCATGCTCAGTCACTTGCATCCTCCCTAAACACTCCAAAGGCTCTCAAGGGCACACAATTTATTGTCAGCTGGGTCATGCCTAGCCATGCCGTCAGCGAGGAAATAACCGTACCCGTTTGTACCAAATGAGTTTTTAATACAGTATTAAGTGAGTATTGACCAGCTGCTGGATATAAAATGATAGACTGCAGTGTTATGGCACTGCAGCATGTGTGGGCCTGAAATATTGGGTTATTATTGACGAGATGATTTAACATGAATTGTAGAAAGTTTGATTTGTGTCATTCTGTATTTGGGTGAAAAGGGGCTTAGCGGGTAGGGGTTTGCAAATTTATAATTGTACTTTAACCAGTGGAGGATATTCTTCATACGTAGGATGTGCTTTTATTCCTGCAGTGTAGCTCTGTAGCATTAGCAGAATTCCAGCACATCTTTTTCCAGCTTGCACTTGGAAGAGGAAACATAAATACCATGTGTCTCTGAGAGCTTCTTGGCACATGGTAGCATTTTTAATGAACCGCCCATGAAGTATGTGAAAGTAGGAAGATCATAGAACATGATAGCGGCCGGATCATGTTGAACGACACAGGAGCTCAGCTTTTTTTTTTTTTTTTTTTTTTTAAAGCTCTTCACTTGCTTGTAGATGGACTAGCTCGTCTTGTACATGTTGGTTTTTTATGAGGATGGTTAAGTACAAAGGTTCCTGGCATGTAACGTTAATATACACATACACATTCACTGCTCACTCATTAGAGGTCATTTAATGAGGATGGGAAGCATATGCTTCATCATCTGCTCCTATCATACTATATGCCAAATGTTATAGCATGACACACACACATACACACACGTGCACATGCACACATCACAGTTGAAATGATGCAATACAATCCAACATGCCTTATTGAAATGATGCAATATGATCTAACATGATCTGCACAGAGGAAGACATATTACGAACAATATAAATATATAGAACGTAGAATATAAAAATATAGTTAAAATAATGATCTAATTATTCCTAGAGCTCTCTGGAATAATTCTGTAGTGAACGATGTAACTCGGGCTGTGGATCAGGTCCTGTTTGAAAAATATCCCAGGTTTAATATAGACGTTTAGAGTAAATAAAAGGACAAAAACACACATGGTTTCATATTCTGTGTGTGAGTTTATGAATTAGTAAGCCTACACAAGAGTTTTTCAAACATCCGTTTCATAGTTAAGGGCTCTAAGACGTTTCCTAAAATGAGTCAGCTATGTGACATGGTTATAAGTGTTATGTGTGCGATTGTCCATGCTGAGCGTTTATGTATGTGTGCTTTTTCTGTACTCTAATGTTGCCACACTCTTAAATTAAAAAACATTAAACTCTACCGTTCTTGGTTCTGGCAGTGGTATCCTCAAGTCTGCACCTTTTGGACCTTTATTATATATCTTATACCTAGAAATGTCCATTAAGTGCACCTTTAAAGCTGAATTAAAAGAGGAATATGGTCCAGTTACACACCTTCAATCTTTTTAAAGATGCAGTACTTGTGTCTATAAGTCTTGAGTCAATCCTCATGAAATTAAGTGATGTAGATTAAATGTTAAAAAAAAAAAAAGGCGGCAACCTCATTTCCTCTCTCGTCTGTTCCAACTACACATCATTCAGCATCACAGGTCTACTAATCACCGACCCGATCATCTGTCATTATCTGTACCTGTTTATCACTGGTAAATGCCTTATTTTTTATTTTTTATTTTTTTTTGCTTTAACAATTTATAGGTCATTGTTTGGTTTAACAAGCGAAAACATTCCTGTGAAACTGGTCCGGTAAGGGAGCTGGACAGAAAATGCGAGCCAAAAACATGCCAAAAATAAGAGTCGAATAAGGCCTTCAAGGTAGTCTGGGGAACTATTTCTCAAGCCTACATTAAAACCTAAAAAGTCTATCTAATTGGAAGCAAATTATGAAGAAATGCGAGTTGCTCAAGACTTTTGCACAGTGCTGTAAAGTGTATTGATTTTTCTAGGTTAAAGATACATGTTAAAGATACAATGGATAAAGGTACCTCCCTGATGCCAAGAACTGATACAGTTTAGTATCCTTCTTTCTGAGAGTCTGAAAAAAACTGTAGTTCACTAAGTGAATATTTGGCATCTCTTTCTCTCTGGACAGCACCACTCTGGAGAGTCCCAGCAGGCTGGATGAGGAGCATCGTCTTATTGCTCGCTATGCTGCCCGTCTGGCAGCTGAAGCCAGCAATTCTACCGTGAGTATGCATTAATACACACATGCACACACACACACACACACGCACACACACACACACACAGGACCCAGATGTAATATCTTTTCACCTCTGCAATATGTACCACCTGCAATAATGGGCCATTTCATCGCGCTCCCAACAGTGCTGAAATTGAGAATAAATAACACATTAGACACATTTATTCCACTGATGTTTGAACTCAAGTGCCTGCTCTGCCATTTTTGCCCATATTATATTATTACCTCCCTTGCAGTGTGTTAATTTAATGGCCTGGTTTTATGTCTCCCAAGTTTTTACCCTTAATCATTGTTTCGTAGCAATGCCCTCCCAGCGACCTGAGCTTCAACTTTGATGCCAACAAGCAACAGAGGCAACTCATTGCTGAGCTAGAGAACAAAAATAGGTGACTTTCTAGTTATGTTGGTTTGAAATTGTATCATCAATAAGCATTACTTATTGCTAGTTATTTAACACATTATTTGATATGTCGTGGGGCTCCAGGAGAAAAAATGTATGCTGATGAAAGTATTATGTTTGAGTAAATCACAGTATATAAAATCATTAGACAGAGTGTAGTGTTTTGGACACATTTGTATTTTATTGAATTTGACACTAGTCTATGGTCTATATTATTGGTAATATGTCCTATATTTGTGGTGTTGTGACTGGGAAATAGGGAGATCCTTCAGGAAATCCAGCGGCTGCGTCTGGAACATGAGCAAGCCTCTCAGCCCACACCAGAAAAAGCTCAACAGAACCCCACCCTCCTTGCAGAATTACGACTGCTCAGGTAAAAACACAGGGCATATCCCAGGAGACTTAGGGCACAAGGCGGGGTACACCCTGGATAGGGTGCCCATAAATCGCAGGGCACACACACATATATACACACTCCAGACAATTTGGGAATTAGCTTAATCTTCAGGTTTTTCCACTGTGGGAGGAAACAGGAGAACCCAGAGCAAACCCACCAAGCACATAGAGAACATGCAAACTCCATGCACACTTAGACGGAATTAAACCCGGACATTGGAGGTGCAAGGCGACAGTGCTAACCACTACACCACCGTGCCACCGTCTAAGTAATAAAAAGGAAAAAATAATAATCTAGATCTACTGGTATTTTCACACACAGCCCTCTGTAGGGTTTAGACCAAATGGTATAAAAAAAAAGAAAATATGCAGTGAGCAGCGATTTTCTGGGCGAAAATACCTCGTTGATGCCAGAGGTCAAAGTAGAATCGCCAGACTGGTTTGAGCTAATAAAAGGGAACATTAACTCAAATAACATCATTACAGGACCGAGGTATGCCAAAGAGCATCTCTTCATGCACAACATGTCAAACCTAGAGACAGATGGGCTACAGTAGCAGGAAACCGTACCGCATGCCACACCTGTCAGCAACGAAAAGGAAACGGAGGCTACAATTTACATGGGCTCACCAAAATTCAATAATAGAAAACTGAAAAAAATGTTTTTTGGTCTAATGAGTTTCAATTTCTGCTGCAACATGTTGGGTGGTAGGGGCAGAATTTGTGGTAAACAGCATGACACATGGATCTATCCTGCCTTGTACCCACTTGGTACTAATTGAGCATCATCTAAGTGCCAAAGCCTACCTAAGTGTTGTTGCTGACCATGCCCATGCCTTTATGACAACAGGATGTTCATGTCACAAAGTTAAATTATATCAAACTGGTTACACGAACATATTACTGGCCTCAAATGGCCGCCACAGTAACCGGATCTCAATCTGATAGAGCAACTTTGGGATGTGGTCCAACGGGAGATTTGCATCATGGATAAGCATGGACAAATCTGCAGCAAATATGTGTTGCTCTCATATGGACCAAAATCTCAAAGAAATGTTTCCAGCACCTTGTTAAATCTGTGGATTGAAGAATTAAAGCCGTTCTGAACGGAAAAAGGGGTCCAACCAAATAATAGCAAGGTGTACCAATGAATTGGTCACCTTAGATCACATCACAACACCTCAGGTAATGTCCAAAATGTACACATTCATATTCAACTGATATCAATCTAAATTTCACGTCTTAAATGAGATAATTGGAAACTTTACAATTTGTGATACATCTATATGCTCCAGAGTTTTGCTGAGACAGAATGTGTTTTAAGACCTACTGTATGGCCACATTTCTAAACTAAAGTACCATGTTTGGACACCAGAGGGTGTCTAGGAGCTGAAAGCCTGGTTTTCAGTCATGTTCCTGGTGTATACATTGTCTACAGACTTGATTTAATTCCTTTAGAAAATATTTGTTCTATTTGCTAATTTCGCATTATGCCCCAGTAAATAGGAAAAAGGTTAATAATATACTAAAAATAACAAATATAATATAGATAATATTTATACTAAGAATAACACATTTCATCCATGTTGCACTAGTCGTGTATTTCTTCATGCATTGTGCGTGTTTTGGTCAGGCACAGAAAAGATGAGCTGGAAAAGCGCATGTCGGCTCTACAGGAGAGTAGGCGAGAGTTGATGGTCCAGCTGGAAGGTCTCATGAGACTGCTGAAGGTATAACTTGGTTTAGTAGTGCTGTTCTTTGATAGTGAACCTTCTGTAAACATGTTTTTTGTACCTCATGGTTCACTGGCTGTTCTTTCATTCTCTCTCTCTCTCTCTCTCTCTCTCCCTCTCTCTCTCTTTCTCTCTCTCTACCCCATTCATGAATCGGTATTTCCTCACTGCCCCTTTTTTCTACTGGCTGACAGGATGAAGAACAGAAAGGCGTAAGTGTTCTTGACTTCAGTCGTTGTTATTATTATTATCAATTGAATTAAGCGTTTGTGGTCCTGCCACCGCATCGTACAGTACATATAGAGCTAGCGTTTTAACATCAACATGTAAAGAAGAATAACCCAGGCATTGTAATCAAGCACATTAATCTGGCAACTCTTAATAATTAGTACAGTATGCAACAGTTCTGCATGTCCTAATCCAAGCAAGTTCATTTCACACAACTGAAATCCCCTTATTAACGTTGCACTGCAAACCATCTAATGCTCAAGAATGCTTTTCGAGGCAGTCATAAATAAAACAGAGGATTTCTGCCGGTGAATTGTAGCTATTAGACAACGTGAAGCGCAATCTACTGTAGGTCTCGTAGGTTTATTTCCCTGCTTGGCAGAGGGCAGGCTGACCCATGCATATCCCTGCCAAATATCAGAGACGTGCTTGCCTTTCATGTGAGCTAACCACCTCGCTTCTAATGTGACTGCAGTCTGGCTGGCCATCTGCTGCCTGGCTGTGTGCCACGGCTCCTGGGCCCTGCACCAATCCATGGGACACAGTGCCCCTTTTCTTCATCTACCTCTCCATTTGCCTGCTTTTCTAATGGCACACACATGGCTCTCTGTGAATGTGAGGCCAAATAAGGTGTGATGAGAACATATACCACCGCTTGAGGTTTAATGTATATCATATGTCCATAGGTGCGTTCGTACTGATAATATCGTCTGTGTGCCGGCTAGCTTTTTGAAAGGACTGGAGTGTGTCTGTGAGGAGTCAGATTGCCACTCATCCCCAGTGAGATCTGCTTCCTGTTCCCTTGCTGGCAGCTTAACCCAGTTTCTCTGCTATAGGCTCAAACAGGGGGCTCACCACACTCCTCACCCAGCCACAGTGCCAGCTGCACCATGCCCATGCCCATCCGCTCCACCTCCGCCGGCTCCACGCCTACTCACACACCACAGGACTGCCTGGCCGGTGTCAGTGACGATGTACTGGATGCCTTCTCTCAGGGTGAGATGATCTTGATACAGTACATAAAACAGAGGTCAGTTGTTACTGTTATGAGTAAATGCTATAGGAACAGAATATTAAAACAAAAATGTCACCACTTGTGTGTTTCAGGTGTACCTAGAAATCTCCGTAATGATCTTTTGGTAGCTGCGGACTCAATCACGAATACCATGTCATCGTTGGTTAAAGAGCTCCACTCAGGTATTGCATTGTTATGTATGTTATGAGGACCTTATGAGGAAGAAGTCTAAGTTGTAGTTCAGTGACTGAAATTCAGTTGATTGGAATGCATAATCTTAATCTCACATATTAATGTGATAGTGTATTGTGAATTATTATTGTGGTACTATACACACTGCCTGGCCAAAAAAAAGATATATACAAATATATTGTTTGACCATTTTTAGCTTTTATTATGGCTATTATTATCTCGGCTATTATTCACTTTGGTATTGCTTATAACAACTTATCCAAAGATGGGATTATTGTCAGGACTCTCATTCACTCACCACAGCTTTATCCTGTATACAGGGGCATGGGGGGCCTGGAACCTATCCCACGAGACTAAGGGCATGAGGCAGGGTACAGTCTGCATGGGATGCCAATCCATCGCAGGACACACATACAGTTACATTTACATTTGGCAGACGCTTTTATCCAGAGCGACTTACATTTTTATTTCATTATACATTTAAGCAGTTGAGGGTTAAGGGCCTTGCTCAAGGGTCCAACGGGGACAACGTGGGATTTGAACCTAGGACCTTCTGAGCCCTAGTCCAATGTCTGTACCACTAGTTCATACTCATTCACACACTAGGGGCAATTTGGAAACATTAGTTAGCCTAATCTGCATGTCTTTGGACTGTGGTAGCGTTACGAGGGGGCGCTTATGTATGGCGCCACCAAGTATGTTGTGAAGTGTGGGAGCCCCGAAGCAGGACTTAGAGGGCAGCGTTGCAACGTGGGGTGTTTATTTTGGCCAAGGATGATTGGCTTGCATGAGCACCAAGCAGCGAAAGGTAGTGGCTTTTATACACCGCTCTTATTAACTCTCTTCTGTTCAGAAAGTGTTACATGAGGTGCCCTTATGTCTGCGTGTGCCGCCTTACTTCTGATTGTTTTCCTGTCTTTTTAGATCTCTACTTTTTATTTTCACTTTTTTCTTTTCTCTTTTCTTTATATTTTTACTTTTATCTTTTCACCTATAATAGAGCACCGCTCTTATACCTGATGCTATCTAATATTCGCCCATAGTGTGCTGGTAAAACTGCCTCCTGAGGCTTGTACAGTGGCTACAATGCATAATGAGTGCATCACTTTTTTGTGACTTTTTTCTGATTACCCTCACTAACAAGTGGTTTTCTTATGGTCATCTGCTTAGTCTCAGTTTTATAAGTTCTAATCTCATGTGGAAATGGTTTTACTTTTCCTATTAAACACAGCTGTGATTTTTCCTGTTAATTCTTATTACGTGACTTCACCAAGCATTTAAGGGATATCTGATCACGGTCATTCAAGATTTTTTTTTTTTTCCAACCACATTGTTTATGTGAACTCAAAGGGTTACCACTATCCTTGAAGGTTTTAATAATGCCTTTGACATTTCTTAACCCAATTTCAGTAATTTCAACAGTCTCCTTAGTTGCTTTGCTGCTGGCTTGATGCAGGCCAGTAATTTGACCCTTATGTCTTTTCTACAGCCATGGGATAGATTTCCAGATATGGTTATCTAAATAAGAAGCTTATCACTGCATCAGTTAGGGTTAAAAAGAATTGTTACCAGCTGAAACATATTAATCACTGAAGTAATTATCCAATTAAATGATCTTAAGTATTTTCTTATTTAAATTCACCTTTTTTTTGGCAAGGCAGTGTATTATTATTATTATTATTATTATTACTGTTATACGTAGGGGTTATCCTGAAACTGTGTTCAAATTTACAGTTGATGATGGTTTGGAAGATGAGGAGGTTAACATGAGGAATGGAAGGGAAAAAGGTGAGTTATCATCATCATCATTATCACATTTCGCAGAGCAACTTACACCTGTATTTGATTACATTGTAAGCAGTTGAGAGTTAAGGGCCTTGCTTTATATCTATATACTATATACAGTAATTACAGGGGTTTCAGCAAAGTCATTACGAGGCGCATAACCCAGCTCTTAATAAAATTTTTGTACATGCATCTTTCGATAGAACTGTTTTGTTGAGTTATATAACTACAGTTACATATGGTACTAGCATTTTGTTTCACCCCTGGTAACAGCCAGAGGCAGTTAGAATCCTATTGTTGGTTTGTCCCGAAGGAGTAACCGCATAGCTGGTGTCCATCTTCAGCTTGTAAGGGGTTCTGGCATCATTTGCACAGGTTCCTTTGGTTAACAACTTTGGGTAGTATGAAAGAGAAGTAGATGAGAGGTAGCATACTTTTGAATGACTGAATACCTGTGGCTCTGGGTCTAGTTACATGCTGGTAATTGAATATGTTCATATTCTGTACACATTGTCCAACATACAGTAGGAACCAGCTCGAAAGGTATACGTAAGGTGGTATTTTTTTGTATATACTGTACTCCATTATGTATAACTGTGAGACTTTAAGGATAGGGATAATTCTCGCCTTTGTTAGTGGATGTAATAAAACCGTCCTTAGTACTAAAACAAATAGAAAGTGGAATAAAGAAGCACAATAGCACATTTAGTGCTAATATTAAGCATAGGCTTATTTTTTCCCCAACTGACAGTAGTTGATGGCAGATGTTTCTCAAAGATGGAATTCATCTTCCGCATAAATGTGCGCCCACGTAATTCACATCCAAAAAGGGGGTTAGCACTCTAGCTATGTTTTAGCTCTCCTTTCGAGCTGTTCTCTAGCTGAGTCTGATTACAACAGTACGGAATTTTACAAGTAAGTGTTAAAATGAAAAACATCTAATAGGTGTAATTTCTGCACATCACAAAAGTTCAGCCCGGCAGTGCCTGGGTCTGGAATGATTTTTTTTTGGAGAAGAGTGCTCACAATCCATAACCGTAGTCTGTGTTTCATTCAGTGTCAGCACAGAGGCATTATGGGAACAGGCACTCCACCCCCTCATTCTAAACGTCTGGAGGTGACTGGCGAGAACCAGCGGCAACAAGACCCTTCCTGGCATTAGCACACAATGTAATGCATGCTCTTCCCAGCCAGGTTTCACTATGTGAAATGAACACTTCATCACATTTTGCAGAGAGCAAGCTGTATCTACTAAGGAGAAAAATAAAATATATAAATATATAGCTCTATATGTCTATCTGTATAAAACTGTTGTAATTATGTAACATTTTGATTCCTGTCTGCAGAAGAATGGCTCGTTTGTGCATCGTCCCATCAAAAATGTATTGATTTCAGTCTCGAAAACGGTCACACTGTGCATAGTCGGTGTTAATGCTGGGAACCATTCGCTGATCTCAGCCGCAGCTCTTTCCTACTGTATAGGTGTCCTCCTGTGATAAAGATTTTGTAGAATTAGTGATAATGTTTTGTTTAGTGTTGTTTGAGTTTTGCATGAAGTTTATAATAGGAGGACCCTTGTCTTTGACCTGCATGTGGCGTTTATGTTGCCTGTGGGAGTCCATCCTCTTCCCCACTCTGATCATGTTCATCAGAACTGCTGCTAGTCCACTCGGCCCATGATAAAGCACTAGGTCAAAGCTGTCTCTAAATAACGCCAGGTGTTTGTCAGGGAATCTTTGTGAGGATGCTACTTTTAACCATCTGTTTCTATATGTTCATATATGTTTTAATAATTTTTTTTTATTGTACATCGCTCGAAAGCCTTCCAGTTGTTCTCGGCCATATAGATCCAATTGTTGGTGCATTAGTGTTTAAAAAGAAGATGTAGTTATACAGGTATCTGTATACCGGTAAAGGTTGCGTTCTGTTGGAGTGCACATATCTTTCTGTTACAGTCACTTCAAAAGCTTTTTAGTCAATAGTCATGCTCTAAATAAGTGAAACTGGTGCTCAGGGACTAGCAAAGATGGTGGCAAAAATTGCGAACAAAGGCATGGCATTGATTTTAGCCCAATAAGCTTTGCAGATCAAAGATGAGCACAGACCATAAAATCTTTATAGATTGACCTGATTGGCCGATGGTAGTCAACAGAGCTGTCGCAGGAAGTTACTGTTGGACTGTGTAGAGAGAAGAAGGAATGTACAGTGGTGAGAGAGAGGAAATATTTGAGCAGGGTGGGTGGGGGAGTCAGGCTTAGGGGCTATACATAAATATTTTGTTAATCTCTCAGATTTTAAAGTTTTACAGTATAGAGCTTTACAGTTATGAGCAAGAAAATGATGCTGTACTTGAATTAAAAAAGAATTCAGGTTCAATAATTGCATTCATCGAAATATAATGTACATAATTGTGTTGTTTGTTTTGCTGGGATTTTAAATGGCATTAATTAATTGTTTCTTATTACATAAAAAGACTAAATATCAAACAATAAAATCGATTATTTTCTGCGTATGATAGGAGGATGACTGTTATGATTAGATCATTTATTTGAAGGATGTATCTTGAAGTATGGTTATTTAAACTGTGGAATAGTAATATTATTTAAGAGATCACTTTTTGGGAGACAGTAGATGGGCAATAGGCCATGATTCATATACAGTATATATTGATTTATATTGTATTTCTATACACAAAGCATATACTTCTGCATTATGTTTATTGAATGTCTTTCTTGAAGAATAATTTCTTATTATTGTTAAACACTGTGTAAAAATCAGCCGTTTCTTTGGTAAAAGTAGGTGTGCTTTATGAGAATTTATTTATTTATTTTTGACACTCGATGGAAGTTGATGATGATGCTTAATGTATGAAATACATAAAATAATATTGACATTTTATATAGAAACTCGACTTTATTGTCATTGATAATAAAAGTGGTGAAGCACGCTTGGAACATCCATGTCAAACATACGGGCTTCAAACTCCGAACTCAATAACTCATTTCCTTTGTACTTCTTACTGTACTACGTATGTAAAGAACAAATGAAACCGATTTTTGCTTTGAAAGGTGGATAGGAACGATCATGTTGTATCATTTTGCTACGAATATGAATGCAATCTTATGATGTAGGTGTGCCTAGATGTACTGTATAAAGTGCTCTATAAATAAAAAAAAGTATTCTGCACATGTGCAAGTCAGCGCTTAGATAGGAGTTTTAGTATGTGACTTTGTAGGAATGCAATTATTTATCTGTGCTCATTGGAAAACTTCTTGTTCTGCCTTTAAATTCGTGCCAAACTTTAGTCTGTCCTTATGTCTTCGTTCTATGTGTTTGTGTTTAATCACAGCATATGATTATGAATTTATTGAAGTAGTCCACTGAGGGTCTTCGCAGTCATGAAAGCTTAAACACTATACATATTCAACTTTGCAAAATTAACCCTGGGATAAAATATGGATCAACTCTGTACTGTATGCCACTAGCTCTAAAAGTGGATCTGTAGTGTCATACTGTCTGAACATAACGATATATCAAATACTGCTTTAATTTTTAATATTCTGTTGTAATTATATGATTTGTTTGAAAAGCCAGAACTGAAAATTATATGCTTGTGCTAAATTTATTTTATATGTCAAAGCTTTGCCGCTGTATTTCTTGTTTTACTGCAATGTTTGACTTTCAAATCCACAATTTATGTCTATCAGATATATGTCTTTTTTTGTAAATTATTAAAGGTGAAATATATAAACCTGTGTGTGTTTTCTTTTAAAATATATCTTGGATTTTTTTTTTATCAAAACCAAGCTCTTATTTAAAAATTAAAATAACCACAGTGTTATTTTGGTTCTTGAGGTTAAGGTAAGAGTTATGTTTAGGTGCATGCAATTAATTAGCTGCATCCATAAAAATGTCAGTAGAAGGGGAATGTGTGTGGTGACTGGTGGCTGGATTCAGGCCAGATGTTAGAAAGTATAGACAGGGGGACAACATTTTCTAAATTGCACCACTCATCAGCACCCACTCCAGCACCACCTCCACCCCACCACCCTCTTACTCTTATACAACATGGGCAAATTCAAATTAATGCTCGATCATTAGCTTTGTAGAGGTCACCCATTAGCATGTACCTAAATTATGTTAAATGACTTTAATCATTTAACAAATTCAAATTCTTATAAATTTAAAAGATAAATAAAAAAAATGGTACACTACTTCAACTAAAACATGATTAGTTAAAACATGATTGCAGATGCCTGGCCAAAAAAAGTCATGGTTTTACGTGGGCATGCACAAAGCACTTATGCAATTTCCTTTTTCGAAATTGTTGCACTCAGATTAAGAACTCAATAATGTATGCACAATAAAAAGAAAAAAATAATTTGTTAATTTAAGACATTGGAAAATTTTATATACTTCATCTTCTAAAACCTGGTATTTGATTGCACTCATATATCTTATTTAATAATTATTATATTATATAATATTAATATTATAGTCTAGACATTTCATGGCACTTGCCCCACATACTGCAATACATTTAAAGGTATTATCTATTATCTAATTATATAAAGAAGTTGTTTTAACAAATTGGTTTAATTATCTTTAAAAAGATTTTATTTGTTTTAACTTGTGGGCAACTTGTTTTATGCAATAAAAACATTAATAAAAATAAACAAAATAAAACAAGTAAAGACAAAACAGCAAATGATGAATTAAAATCAAAACAAAAGTTGAATACATTACTAAGAAGCATTAAATCATTGATCAAGTTTTTCGATTGCATCATTTTTTACCATGACAAATGGCAAGTCAGATGACAAGTTTAATGTTTTAATAATTGCAATAAATCTATCTAATAATGAATTTATTATAGGGATAAATTATTCAACTCTTATTATCATTTACAGTAAGTGTCAACTATAGACCTTTGACTTAGACTTGGGCCAGGGTCATCTGTACCCTTTGTGATGGCAGGGCTGGCTAGATATGAAACCAATAATGTATGTCTACAACATAAGACAAATTAGTTTAGTTAAGAAGAGCTGATTCTGGCCTGGAACTAGCGCAGGTAAGAATGAGAGAAATTGTTGTTACTTAGTGGTGCCTTCTCCACGTCTGAACCTGTCCCAGCCAGCTGTGTCAAGTACTGCTGCCTACAGTATACAGGTGCTTCCGGTCCACTGAACCACATCAGCCCTCAAATCTTCACACACTCTCTCACTTTTCCTTTCAGTCTGTGCTTCTAAGACTGTTGAAACATGGACTTTCTGTTAAAAAGTAAAATGTAACTTGATTTTGAAATTGAGGGCGTAAACTATCAACTTTTATGATTATTGTAATTTGCAGAAATGGAGCTGGCTCAAACTGATACCATTCAAATTCAAATTTTATTTGTCACATACACAATCATACACAGTACGATATGCTTATACGATTGCCAATGACCTTAAAAAATAAAATAAAATTATATAGTTTTAACTTTAAGACCAATAGACAAATCTGAACATTTTAAAGGTGCTGGAATACATGCACAAAATAAAATAGAGTATATGTAGAAAATGATACTTTTGTGACAGCTGTAGGATCTACAACTCACTCACTCATTATTTATACCACTTTATCCTGTGTATAGGGTCACGTGAGGACTGGAGCCTATCCCAGGAGACTTAGGGCATGAGGCGGGGTACACCCTGGGCGGAAATCCATTGCAGGGCACACACACATACTCACACACACATACCCACACACTATGGGCAATTTGGGAACGCTAATTAGCCTAATCTGTCATTGGACTGTGGGAGCACCCGAAGCACCCGAAAGAAAACCCACCAAGCACAGGGAGAACGTAAAGTAATACAAACTCCATGCACACAAACCCGAGGCAGGAATCGAACCTGAACCCTGGAGGTGCATGGCGACACTGCTAACCACTACCCCACTACTGCTGGATCAACAATGAACAGTTCAAAATAAAGAGGTTTCCATTTAAGCATTTATGATGAAGAGTTATATATCGACTTGCCTGCTGTAAACAAGCTCCTGTGTGGTGCAACATGTATGCTGTCACCTTACTCTCCAATACTCTTTGTCTTCCTTGTTAAATCACATTGAAACTAGCCAACGTTGGGCATCTTTGAGCTCATTCATGCAGAGGTAGGCAGTTAGTACTTTCCTTTGAGAATGAAACACTGCCACATGATGGAACATGAGCAGCAGGAGCATGGATTCATGTCTGTGAGGAACTACATTTGCCTTCATCCTCCCTGGTTTTAAGCTGTCATGTGACAGGGAAAGGCTCGGCGGGAACTGACAGATAATCACATTGGGGAGTAATTAAAAACATTAAATAAATAAATAAATAAATGAATAAATGAATTAATAAATAAATAAATACATTTCCCACTGCAGCTACTAGCAGGTGCCTGCCAGAGCTGGAGACATGACTGAGACAGACATTACCCTGGGGAATAACTTCGGGGAGTTCATGCCTTTTGGCCTGTCTAATAGCACACTTGAAATAACACTGTTATCAAAGGCAAATGAAGACTATACTCATATGAAAATCATATGAAGACATATGTAGAACCACTTGTCTCTTGACTATGTGTGATATACCATTAAAAAGCTCTTAGTAACAAATATATCCAAACTCCTGCTACAGGAATGGTTGTATACTGTATAATCAACATCACAAGTAGGATTTTTTACAAGTGTACTGGAGGTGCCTTACTCTACTGTAAGTATCACAAGGTTTCATTCCAACCAAGTAGAAGCCACATCTAATGCCACCTGTTTAATTAGTCGTTTTTCGCTTTCTTTGGGAGTGGCTTGTTCGTGGTTGAAATGAAAGTTTGCACCCACACCAGCTCTCACTGAAGAAGGTGTTGACACCATTGCACTGAGAGAAACTTCAGTGATGACAGATGGTGATTTGGCATCAACAAAGTCTAACTTTGTACTAAGGTGTTTTGCACAATCACACCCACTCATCTATATACCCACCCCACTCTTGAAGCGTCAAGTAAGCTTTGGAAATCACACCTTGCAGCTGGACCACTGCTGTCTTGCACAATACAGGTTTTTGCATCTTGGCTGAACAATAAACCAGGGCGTTGCTACTTGTAAACCATAGGCACTAGGCTATAACATAGAGTGCATTAAGGTTCCGTGTGGAACACCCAAAAGAAGCTTTCTTATTTAAATACTCCACAAGGATACATGGAAAAATATGAATGCAAACTATAATTAGGCAGAAAGTTTAATTATGGAGTTATAATGAAGGGGGCTTAGGGTGTAGCCTTTAAACATGTCTCTTCAAGTTTGAAGCTTATATAAAAGAGCTGTCAATCTTCTTCTTTGTCTTTCGGCTGTTCCCTTTAAGGTGTCGCCACAGCGAATCATCTGCCTCCATCTAACCCTATCTTCTGCATCCTCTTCTCTTACACCTACAAACTTCATGTCCTCTCTCATTACATCCATAAATCACCTCTTTGGTCTTCCTCTAGACCTCCTGTCTGGCAGTTCCAACCTTAGCATCCTTCTACCGCTATATTCACAATCTCTCCTCTGAAAATGTCCAAAAGAGTATGTCTACAAATCCTAAGTAAGCTAGACTCACATTTCCATGGAAGACTTTAAATAACATTTATTTTACTTTTATTGATGGGGCTGAAAAAAAGATCCCACAAACATTATGGTTAGGGCAAACATGAACAATTTACCAGCTGCATTTCATGAAAGTAATACATTTATTCCAGATTGCACTGACAAATGCTTTTATAACAACATGTAATAAATTGTTATTATTAAGTAATATGCTGATTTCAGTTAAATATGTAAAATCACAGATGTTACGCCACAATTTTGCACAATTACGACCGCACTGGGTTTTATTTAGGTGAAAGGAAACAAATTTATGACCACATTGTTACTGCTCGGACAAAATGTTATGATTAAGATCACTTTAGATTTCAGTACCAGATTTTAATCACAATTTAATTTAAACTGTTGATGTTGCCTGTTCTCACCTTTTCACTAATTCTTGTCGGGCCTGGAACATATTACAGGGGATTTGGGGCACAGGACAGGGTGACAATCCATCGCAGGCCACAGGAGCATACACACATCCACTCACTCACTCACTCACTTACTCACTCATTCACACACTATGGGTAATAATGGCTAGTCTTTTTACTTTTGTACTGTAGGAGAAAACCGACCAAACTTATGGTAAACAGAAATCGAACCTGGCTGGGAATCAAATCCGGAACCTGGAGGTGCAAGGCGACAGTGCTAACCATTAAGCCATGGTTCCACCTAGCAGTCCAGCATTGGTCAGAACTTGCTTCGTACATTGAAGGACCTAAAACCAGTCTCAGAAAATTTTCTGTGTGTATGTTTGTCTGTATGTCGGCCCATCCAGATTTTGTCACAGCATCAGCAAAACCGTTTTGACAAAATTTAATAAAACTTTGGCAGTATTTTATACAAAATGTCATCTTTATCTGATTAACTTTTTTCTACTAATTTCTCATCTATGATTTCCTCTCTGATTATGTATTTGTCTGATGACAAAATAAGAATACTTTAGCGTAAATATAAACTTTTCTATATCCTCTCTTTCCTATTGAACGTGATAAAATGAAATAACAGTAGATTGAAAATCTTGTTGTGAACTTGGTAAACTTTTAACAAGTTTCTAAAATTTAGCCACCAATGCAGTGCAAACCAATATTATATACTGTAATGTTGTCACTCCAAACAAAACCTTGAAAAAAATAAAAATTATGTTGAACATATTTAAAATGATAAATTAGTATAAATAATACATTTGTAATAAAATAGTAAAAATACATGTTCAAAATAATTAAGTGGTTCATCTATGTTGCAAGCAGACACGTACGTGGGATTCAACCTGAAATAATATCACTGATTACAATAAAGCTGATCGGCTAATTGTTTCGCTTTAACCTTTTAACTCGTTTTATGAATTAGCAGAAAAACATCGACGGGTACTACCGCTAGTAATAGATCAGGGACGCGACTAAGTTGGAAATGAAATGCCAGAGCTGGCAGGCGTAAAGAGAACTTGACTCGCAGTAGGACCACGCGTCGCGCTCGAAGCAGGCCGGCCCTCTGCAGTGCGCGCGAGGCCGCGGGAGAAGTGCTGGCCGGCCGGGGAGGCGGAGGACGGGGAGAGGAGCGCGAGGAGGATCCGGAGTCGGCGGCAACAAAACAGAAAAAAAAGGGCTCAGGTCTGGGACTTGGCACAACACGGGTAATTAAAATCATGCTCCGCTTTATCACCACACCCTGCCCCTTTGTAAAAAAAAAAAAAAAAAACCCGCCTTGGTGCAGGTCGCTGTGCAGGAGGAAACTGGTCGCGGTGTAGAGCGAGCGCGAGGTCAGAGAGAGACGAGGCGCGTTCCGCTTCTGCAGAGCTCAGACTCACGCGCTGCGCTTTATGCACTTGAACTTGATCGGATTTTATAGATGGCAGATAAACGTGAACACGAACGGGTCGGGTCTTTCTAACACCGAGTCTTGGGTAGAAATCCGAATGCCTTTCTGAATAAAAGTGTCTTTTAGTGTTTTTTTGTTTTTTTCGTACGGCCAAGGCAGGTGATCGACCGGCACACACACACACACACACACGCTTCCGCTACCTCGGCCAAAAAACACGACACATCGACACAAGCATGGTGATGATAAAATATGTGACCTTTACAGGAAAAAGAAAACCTAAAAAACAATCCCATAATAACGTTTCTTAACGTATTATTATGATTTCCAGGTGAAATTAAAAACCTGACCTAAACATCTTGTATACTTGTGTATGTTGCACTGAATCGGATCGTGCACTGTCATTGTGTTCGGCTCTACATAGTTCCATTTAACAAAGCAGATTTAACAAGCAACACTGACAAAGCTGCTCAACTTCTGCGAGTAAAATGGCGTTGGAGGCAGTACCATAACCTATATGCAATTCATATATCTTTCCTGGAGAGGGTATATCATATGCAGAACTGAGCTGGGCAGAGAAAAGCCCATCCAGCACACAGACACACACAGACACACGTGCCTTTTGTGTAGTGCTAATATGTGATTCAAATAGCACCTGTATGCATGCATGCACTGTAGAGAATCAATATTTTATAACCTTGTTAGCATATCTCAGGGAATCTGGCTTTGCAATTCCGGAACATCTAGACGTGGATCGTGGGATGAAGACTTCAGGGTGACTTGTTGATTCTTGTCAGGTTTTGGACATTATAGAGGGTCAGATGTGATCTATATGCTTGTGTTTTAACTCAGTCTGTATGAATTCTGGAGTCAGAGTGTTTTTTTTTTTTTTTCAATTTTCCTAATAGATCTAGTCCTTTGTTTTATAGGTGATGTGTGTAATCTTATCTTTAATCTTATAAGAGTGTGAGCCGAAGAAAGTGTGTATTAGAAAGTATCTGTGTGATGTAATTGACATATGCTGTTTTATTTTGCAGGAAACCAAGCAACGGAGGATCACTGAAACTTTTTTTTTGCTTTAGTTTTTTTGTTTTGCTCCTTTTTTTAAATTAATTTTTTGTACTGTATCGGAAAGTGATTCTTTTGGTGATGCCATCCAACACAGTCACCACCACCACCGCTGCTTTCAAAAGCTCTGACTTCAACAGTGGGGGAAATCGCATGGTAAGCGTGTGCTCTTTGCAACAGTCAAACACTAGGTGTAAATATGTCTGTAATGACTACCAGAGGTGAACATTTGAATAAGAATGAGTCACCCACTGCAATTTCATGTCATTTCATCACACCACTGATATTCGTCTTAAATGTAATTCTCACACTTACAATTTAATCCTATGTATGATTTTTATCCGAAGTATTTAATGTTAGCTATGATTTGGTTAAATAAAAAGCATTCTGTTTAGCAAATATGCGCCTTAAATTAAATACAATGTTTGTGAAATCTGAGAATGCGGTCTCTGGTATTGATTCCAATACATAAATAAATTTTTTTTCAAAAAGACATCTTAGACAGCAGCGACAAGCTGTACTTAGAAAATTACACATTTAAGGTATAATCAGTGATTGAAAAGGGACAGATGTTAATAGGATTTACAGTAGAATTAAACATAATTAAGACCTTTTATTTAACAGAGTGGTTTGCCCCAGTAAATTTAACCCTTTTCAATTTTTCACCTAGTCCAGATGTTTTCAGAACTAAACACAAGATGTTCTCAGACAGTCACTTGAAATACAGCCTGACATCATTCTCTTTATTTAATCGCATATTAACCTGAACAAAACTCCCTTTATTTTGAGTTGTGAGCTGAAATAACGACCGTGTACTGCCTCTGGGGCTGTTTGTATCACAATGTGTCGTATTTATACCCCCAATGCATTGTTATCCTCCTCGGCCCGGGAGATTTGTGCGGCTGTGTCATGCAAGTGGTTGGTGACGTGGGTGTTGGCTTGTGGATAGGAGGATGCTGTATGGCTGATTTATAGACGAATTCTTTCTCTTCCTCTCCACCCGCGGAGCTGCGCGAGGCTCGCTGTAGCCCTGTTGCCTGGCAACAAGGCTCGCCTTAAATAACTGGCCATTTGCCAGAAATAGAGCGAAGCTATAGATGATGCTGGTGAGTTCACGCCAGGCAATGCCAAGTTTCCCAAACCCTCACTTTAAATTTCTTTTTAAATGAAAAAGATTTGTTGGCTTGGAGGTGTTGTGGGAGACAATGAGATTGCTCACCTAAAATTCATCAGTACTCGAGCACTAGTAGTAATAGTGTAGTTGTAATGTCTGGCTCTGTAATAGTTATTGGCCACTGTTGTTTATATGAAAAAAATTATATCACCAAAAATATACATAGCTGAGAAATGAATTAGGCGTAAGTAAAGATTGGCAGTCATTGGTCGCTCAACTACTCCAGACCTTCAGTCATGGTGGACAGGTTCAGTATGCCTATTAACATGATTTAGAGCATTGCTATTCAGTCAGGTTTAGTGTCGTGACAACCTTAGGATCGTCTTTTCTTGCCTGCAGACCCTAGGGTGCTTGGCTGGCAGGAAGACTGGGTGTTTGGGGTGGGGGGGAGACACAGTTGTTCCAGACAAAGAGGAACGGGAAGAAGGGAAGAGAAAGAGCTGCCAAATGTCTTTGTAACTGTGTCAAGTGGAAGCCGAGAGTGGTAGGTCAGCTCCGAGGCTATAGAATCCTCACTTCATAGTGCCTAAAAGGGAGGTGTCACTCAAGTGCCGGCCTCTCTCATTATCTAAATATCCTTGTCCAGACAAAAAAAAAAAGAAGAGTGTAAAGAGAAACTCATTCACCCCTGTTCATGTTGGGGTGTGTCTGTGGCTTCAGCAACCCCTGGCATGCACAGTTTATTGAAAGTGTGTCAGAGATAGCAATGGAGATGATGAAGATGATGATGTTACCCCATCCCGTCTTCCCAAGATGCCTTTAGAGGATGCAAAGCGGCTTAAATGTCTGCATGCTCTAAGAGCTCTATATCCATCAGAGCTACAGTATGATATGATATCATGTGCAATAGAGTGATATATTAAGATCATGATACACTAAGTATTGAAGTTATCATCAAGTGGCTTTGTTTATATTACTACTTTGTTACTCTCTGTAAAAAAAAATTGTACAACTAAATATTGCACAGTTGTATAATGTGATATATTTTGTGTATCACAAAGAACTCCTGAAGTATTGTAGAATTATTTTTGCATTTTATTGCCCACTGTAATATCAAAAACATTTTGCTTATTTACCTAATTAACACTAATTTTCTGTTTAATACTTTTAGAAACAGCTTTTCTTGGCAAGCAGGTGTGAGTACAATGACTTGAGAGCAAATAAGAGTTAACATTGGTAGAGATTCACATTTATCAATTTAGCCCTTTTAAATATTTTTAATTATTTTCAGGTAAAAATGTCCTCATCATAATTTCTGTCTTATAAACTTGTTATATTTTTAATATGTACTGTTTGGTATTGAAATTAAGCCACTTTATTAAAAAAAAAAAAAACAACAACACACAAATAAATGGGTAATTTTATCCGAAATGAACAGATCATTAGTGTGAAAACAAGCAGGTTACAAGACAGAAACAGATGGAAACGGTGGGGAGTGGAGGTGTGGTGTGATGCATTTGTGACATGGAGGCTCTTTGTCATTTGGGCAGACTGACAGTGTGAGCCGAGAGAAGGAGGTGGCCGTGGCGGACAGGCCAGCGTTCAGCACTCCGGCCCGCAAAGTCGGAAGGCCCAGCCGCAAACGCAGACACCTCCTTGTGAGTATGCTGCAGTCGGTGTACAGTTTAGCGCTAAGACGCATTTAACAGTATCTTGGCAGGATTTACTTTCAGGAAGAAAGCAGAAAAACAGGATACACAGGAAGGTTTGTTAGAACACACAATATAGCGGGTCAAATCATTAACAGTCATGGTTTCAACATCAATATTGTTTCACACTTGTTGATGACTCAGTTAACGTGAAAAAAATAAAAATTCCTGAAATGAAAAGCAAGCACATCGAGGTGAAGTTGGTTTTAAGATATTTAAACGCATGCCTATTGTTCTTCCCAAACTGCACACAATATTTCAAGTTAAGATAAATAAGAACTACATAATTAAGATACATCTTCAACAAACAGCTGTAGTTGCTCTTTCTGACTGGAACTGCATAATTTATTAATATCCCCTTAGACTGAGGTATTAGATTTAATCTGGGCAGCGTGTGGATATGTTTACCTGACTGGGTATTGGCCTGCAAGGCTGAAGGCTAACCGAGGCTATAGCTCATGTTGCCCTGCATGTGTATTTAGCCAGTCTTCAGGTCTGACCTCTGACAGAGATCATGTCTGGGTCACGGGGTCAGGAATGTTGTTGCATAACACTCATTCTTTCTCACAGGCTGAGAGCTGACTCATTTATCTTCTCTTTTCACTCTCATTATTTCTCTTGGCTTTTTCTTTCTTGTTTCACTTTGCACATCCGCCTCAGATCTTCTCATATTTCCTTTTGTTCTTCAGCGTAAGTCATTTTGCCGGACATTTACTCCATAAAAAACCCACTCTGGTAAAGTGTGTTTCACATACACCTTCTGCTAAATAACATTCTTCCCGTGTTTGAAAATAATCCTATGTCTTGCATAATTAATCTGGCGAGGGGCATGTCAGAGCACATGGTGCTCAGAAACCCCAGATCTGCTCCTCCCTCCCCCCTGGGGGCATCCCAGTTTTATTACCCCAGTACACCATCCCTTCAACAGGTAATCGTCGCAGTAGTAAGGGAATTTCTGTTCACACGTTAGTGGCCTGTCATACAGTATTTTCATGCTGCCTTTGACTTGTGTCTGTGAAGTATCTGTGTAACCCCATATGAAGATATCCCTCAGGGAAGTAATGAGAAAGGTGTTCTCCCTCTCATAAGATGTGCTCCACTTTTCATCATGACCCAATAATGGTATTGTTTCCCCACACTGTGTGTGTGTGTGTGCATGTGTGTGTGTGTGCATGTGTGTGTTTTTTTTAAACGCTATTTTTACACCGTAGTCTGGTGGCTGTGAAGACAGCCCCTTTCCTGCCCCTTCCTCTTTTGAAAAATGTCAGACTAGACATGTGCAGGTTTCATAGCTCGAATAGAAAAGGTGCTTTGTACAAAGTGTGCCATATATTTCCGCTTCAGTCAACATCTGCTCACTGCCCATGTTGCTCTGCATTTGATTTGTGTGTACTTTATACCATGTTTATTGCTTGCAATTTGCCAGCTGTTTTATTATTTGTTAGAGCTGAGTAATGGTTTCTTTTTTTTCTGCTTTATGAGGGTTGAGGAAAGTAAAACACGCGGAGCCTACTAGCTCCTTTCTGACAAACAGCCAACATTCCTCTCATACCACTGGCTCTTTGTAATGTTGAGAGAAAAAAACAAAAAAAGAAACAAATGGAAAGAATGCACCATGAAGTTTATACTGTTTAAGCTTTGATGGAAGTAGAAATGTCCAGCTTTAGTTAGGTTTACATTAAATACACCCTACAAAACGTATTGTAATGTGAAAAGAAATTGTTGCAAACTGAAGATGCTTCCAAAATGATTGAATTTGCTATAAAAATTTATTAAAGACAGTTGTGTAAGGAAATTGGCTGGTAAGTTGTTCTAATCATCATGTAAAATCTACCACAGTGATTCAGCAGACTTTGTTAAGCTGTGATGATATTTTTATCTAAAAACCAGTAGACTAGTAAATGTGTTCCTTTCCTTTAAAACATACAAATGTTTGGAGGAAATGCAATTTTTAATCTGTAAGTCTCCGAACAGGCATATTCCATCCTCCCAGAGAAAAAAGTCAAGCCCTGATTAAGTTATCCCACTCCAGAGAATAGCGAGAAACAGCCAGTCCAGTTGTGGCTCTAGAGGTTCTTTTTAGCGCGAGACATAAAATGGCTGTGTTCTGTGTCTGCCTTCTTTGATTTCCTCTTCGCGAGAACGGCTTTGACACTCAGAGGCAGTGAGGCGAAGCAGCAGCTGCGAGTATGAAGAGCAACGCCACTGTCAGACTGGCAGCGTCGTTCTCCCGAGGCCTTAAATCTGTCCTTCTTGATTTCTACTCTTTCTCATATCAATCTTTTACCACTCATGAGTACTCCTAAAGCAGGTGGTCAGATCCAGTGGGCTGATATGTCTTTGTGTGAGGAGATTAATAAGCCAGCCATACAGGATACGTTGTCATAAAACATCAGGGCTTTGTTTTGGAGTCTTGGGTGACGTGAGACAGTTTTTATATCCTGGGAACCATGTCTAGTAAGTGATACGTCCATAATAAAAACCATCATTGTATGGTTCTCATGTTGGGGCCTCTCAAAAAACGCTTTAAATGTCTGTGTTAAAAGCAAATCCTTTGAAATGATAACGCCTTTTGTAAAGAAAGCATTATGCAAAACCAAGCAGAGTAAATTTTTTAGGTGTTAACAATGTGTATTTTTGAGACTCTTTTAAAGATAATATGATCAACCCAGCACAGTATTAGCCTTCAGCCATAACCACTGTGTACCCTCCCCCAACACGCAGCATCTGGGCTGATGGGGTTTTTCAGGAAAAAAAAAAAAGATCACTGCTGAAAGTGTTTATGCCTAGCTGCAAACACTCCCCCCATTTCACCCTCAGGTTTCTTTCATACTGTATTTATTCTCCTGCATGCAGGGCATGACTGTTTCTAACATTGCTCTCTCTTATATTTTAGAACAGTTCATGGTAAATTGAAAAGCAAACAATTGTGTCTTGTTATTTCTATACATCGTGTTCACTTCAAAAAGGTGTTCCTTGTCTTAACAGGCACTGTGCAAACCATGGGAATCCAAGAGTCAAAACATCTGTGTGATTAATTATACTTGCAATGCTTAGGTGAAATATGTCTTTATTTAAGCCGTGATGTAAATGAGACATTTATATAGTACATCAACTTCAGGGCCTTCAGGTTGTTTGCTTTTTGTCAGCCCTTTAGTGTGCCTCGTGTGGTTAAACAGCCACAGGATGATAGCAATGCCTTGTTACCAAAAATGTACAGGGCGGAAACTACACTAAGGATTGTAAAATAGTACATATAGACGGTAACTCAGTTTAATTTAATAGTATATGTCCTTTATATTCAGTATTGTAGATTATAAAAGAAATGCTGAATATAAGCACAATAATTTTTTTTTATGAATAATACTTTAACCTTTTTTTGGACGCTCTGATTCGAAGCAGCTGGTTTGCTTTTACAATTTTTTCATGTTAAAATTGCTGCAGAAAAATGTTTAATCAAAATTTTACAGACTGAGTAGAATTTAAATAAGAAATTAATAAAACATAATTTTTCATATATTTTTTGTGCAGCGTTACTTTCTTCAGTCCGTTTCTTATTTTACATAGTAAATTATTGAAATTATTGAACGAAGATTAATATTATCAGGTTTTGTTTCTACTTGACCATTCCATGCAGGGATCAACTTTATCATAAGGAAAAAGTACCCATAATTCACAGGGTTCCTACCAAATCATATTAATACAACATAAATACTACATCTGCTCAACAGTTTATTAAACAGTAAAGTCTAATACTCTACATCAAATGCTGCCAAATGTCAGCAATAGTTGCTCATTTAACAAATTTTATAAGTTTGTTTTTTAATAATTACTATTGCAAATGTTTCATGATAAAATTCACTACTCAATCATGTTCTTTATACAGTTTGTAGATTACTGATTCAGACATGTCATATGCATAACGTGATAACAGTACATCTATGATGCCAGTTTATCCTAAATAATTTTATTCTTTATTCTTCTCATTAATCTTCTGTCAGGATACACATGTAATGCTTTTAGTACTTTTAGACTTGTTAGAAAAGCTATACTCTCTCATAAACGTTTGTCTGTTTAATGTCACATCCATAACACTGATAAAATGTTAGAGGTTTTCAGGATGTAAGTCATTAAACAGTACTGTGCAAATGTCCTCAGCCACCCCATCATCTCTTCATACTAAATTAATTTCATTTCATTTCATTACATTATAAAATTAAAGAAATGGGAACAAATGTTTTACTGTGACCGGCTTTAAAGTGCCTAAGGGTACAATTAAAAAATTGGTTGTTTCTGTAATACTCTCAACAGCAGGCTTATTTCCCCTCTCGTCTTCTACAAATACCCATTCACCATCACCAGATATTGTGATCAGCAGTCTGTTCATCTGTCAACATCTGTACTAGTTCCTCATGACTTAAGTTAGAGTGATTCATAGGTTACTGTGTGGCTTAACAAATGAAACTTGTCAGGTACAAGGACAGGACTGAAAAACATTTAGACAGAACCTTGCCAAAAATAAGAGCCAAAAAAGTCCTCCAGGAATCCTGAAGAACTGTTCCTTAGGACTACATTAAACATACAAGAAAGTCTTCCTGTTTGGAACCTGAATAGGAAAAAACGACTCAAGACTTTTGCGCCATACTGTATGAAGAGGTTAAATGAAGTTATGCAAATTAGTTCTCTGATACTAAGCTTCTCCATGCTCTGAGGCTTTTTGCTCACCAATATGAGTCCAAGTGTCACATCCATAATGCTGGAAGTGCCCAACTTTTAAAGTAATATACCACAACATTTGAAGTGATGAACAAACTTAAACAGGTTTCTAAAAAAACACACCTTTTAACCAGCACTTTGTTACCAAATTAACACATTTTAAATCAGTATTTTTATTATACTTTATACTTACAATACACAAAATTTGAATGTACTGTATACACATCTATCAGATTTTGAGGGGATCTCAAAATTTGTGCTCACCCATCATTCCACATGTGCTTTTTTAGTGGCCTACAGACCTATTTGTGTGCCCTGCAGAGGAGAAACAGCCCCATTGCATTAAGGTGCCTCCACTACGCTTAGCAGTGCTTGTATACCTTTTTTGAATAATGATAAAGTGCTTTCATCTAGTCACTCTAACCCAGACTTGTGCAGAATATACAGTAAGCAATTACTGTCTCATGCTGGAAGTGACCATTACTTGTCAGATATTCTTGCAGATCTTTTAAAAGTGATTTATGTCTCTTAGCAGCCTTCCTCGTAGGGGATTGTCTTATTCTTTTGTCTCTTATGAAGTACCTGTTCTTGGTAATGTTACTGTGGAGTCCCGTTTTCTCCACTTTGCATCATACATCTCATGCTTTGGAGATTCTTTATACCTTTTTTCTGATCCATACATTTTAACAATGAGATCTACAGGGCTAGAGCTGATCTTTATTTAGGGTTAATCATTGTGAACCAGGTATATGATAATTACTTTTAAACATGAGTTCGAATGTATTTAGTTGATTCTGAGCGCTCACTATGAGTTAATGTATAGCATATCGCCAAAAGTTTGGAGACAGATGATTATCGCTTCCCTGTGTAGACCTTCCAAGGTGTTGCCTTAAAATTGGAAGCACACAATTGTCTAGAATGTCTTTTTCTCTGCTGTAGTATTAATATTTCCCTTTAGTGAAACTCATGGGGTCCTAAACTGTTCCTGGATGACAGCATGCCTCTGCATAAAGCATGAAGTCCATAAAGACATGGTTTACCAAGGCTGGTATAGAAGGACTAGATCTTCTCGCTTGAAATCAGTGCCTGAAATTACTAAAAAATTAATTTTAGATTGAATGGGTGTAAATTCCAACAGCCACAATCATAGTCACAATCAAAATCAAATGGAAAACCTCCCCAGAGAAGTGGATACTGTTAAAGCAGAAAAGAGGAGGGGCTACATCTGGAAAGGGGTGTCCTGCAAGTAAGGTGATATATCTCAGTTTCAATTTTTATATCACAAAAAGCCACATTCCAACTCTGCGAGTGAAGAGTATTTTTTTTAGTAGTCACTCAGTGGTGTGGAGTTTTCTTTAAAATTTACTACAGATAACTTTACAGTTGTAATGCTTGTTTTAAAGCTTAAAGAAATAACAAATCTTTTTTTTTTTCAATTATAGTCCGTAGTAAACCATTAAAATATGTTTATGGTAGGTTTTAAGTGTCAATTTAGTAAAAAAGTGCTGCTACTATAATAATAATTCACTTAAAATTAAAGTAGTAATCATTTACTCTTACTCAATTCATCTCGGAAAAAAAAATTACACTACTCTCTATTAATTACAATAGTTTCATTTGATTTTCACTTGAATCTGTCTATCTATTTATTGATGTTTGATTTATTTATCAAGTTTAATAGTTTATAAAAACAAACAAACAAACAAACTAAAAACAGTAGGGTTACACTACCATAGAAGTATTACAGGAAACTATGTACTAAAGTCCTATAACAAGAGGAGCTGTCTTTTATTACTTTCCACCCCTGGTACGAAGTCATTTGTACCTGCTGCTTAATTGCCTGGTGTGTTGATATAAACAGTACAAAACTGTGTTTTAGGATACATCAGCGAGAATGTCTTTATTATGTCATATGCACTCGCTTGCATACTTAATTAAAAACAAGTGTAGAGGTTTGTTGTTGGAATGGGTTTATTTCTGTCTGCAAGCTGAGCAGTCATCCTTATTACTGGAAGGTTAATGTATATTACTCACACTAAGATGCTGCTATTGCAGACTAATTCAGACTAATAAACCTAAATTTATATGGATGTTAACAACACCTGGCTTACATGCAGGTTTATATAAACTTTACTTCAAACTGAACTAATCCGAAACACCTTTTTATACCTGAACAAGATTCAAAATTATTACTTACATTATTACTTTCTTCCTTCTTATCCACAAATTGTATTCTATGAATATTATAGATCATAACCTTTTAAACTCCCAGGACAAGTCATCCGACGATATTTTTGTAAATACATTTTTTTTTTCAGTTTCTTTTTTTTTATGTATTTAGTTTGTATTACACCTTTTAGCTAATTAATATGTTTTAAGATTAAACTTTTCCCAATACAGATTTTAAAGCATTTTTAATGTGGGGTTTATATACAGTGTACAGAATCAAATTTGTTGCTTGCGGTTTTAATATTCTAGTACAATTAGCAGTTGTGAGATATGTTGAGTTTCTGTTGTGTTTTATTAATATCTGGGGCGTTCAAGTTAAACAGGGATTTGCAATGAAATTTCTTGTGAATGAAATGATAAAACTGGTTGATGAGACTCCCATCCGCAGTAAAGCATTTGAATGGTTTAAAGGTTTTAAAGAAGGCCATATGTCTATGAAGGACAATTCAGGCCTAAGTGGCTCAGAGTCCACTGCAGTTCTTCTCAATAAAATTCAGTGAATTAAACACCTGATCCTTGATGAATCGAGGAATAACTTCTAGGAACTGTACACACGATCATTCAAGAACACAACTTGTACATTAAAGAAACTCAGGTGGGAGTTATTGCCACATCCCCTGTACAGTCAAGACGTTGTTCTAAGTGATGTCCGAAAAAGAACCCAAAAAGTATTTGATCACTCTGTGATTTTGCAAGTTCTCTTACTTGGAAATCATGGAGAGGTCTACAATTTTCAGCATAGGTGCATTTCCACTGTGAGAGACAGAATCTAAAAAGAAAAATCCAGAAATCACATTGTATGATTGTTTTAACAATTTATTTGTGAATTACTGTGCCAAATAAGTATTTGATCACTTGCTTATCAGCCAGATTTCTGCCCAGTTATTTTGCTTTTAAATAGTCCAGCTACACTCTGCTCATGATTCTAAATTAGTAGCACCTGTTTAAGGTCGTTAGCTGTCATAAAGACACCTGTGAACCCCACAATCAGCCAAGGTCTAAGTAGATACATGGGGTATCAATGATGCTAAGAATGGTGAAGAATCAGCCCAGAACTACACAGGAGGAGCAGGTCAATGTCGTGAAGAGAGCTGGGACCATCGTTTCCAAGGCTACTATCAGTAATACACTAAGACGTTATGGTTAAAAATCTTGCATCGCATGGAAGGTTTCCCTGCTTAAGTCAGCCCATGTCCAGGCCCGTCTAATGTTTGCCAGGGACCATCTGGATGATCCAGAGGAGTCATGGGAGAAAGTCCTGTGGTCAGATGAGACCAAAGTAGAACTTTTTGGTCTTAACTCCATTTACCGTCTGGAGAAATTATTGGGATGATACTCATCATTCTTCTACCATACCTACAGGAAAGCATGGGGCTGGAAGCATCATACTCTGGGGGTGTTTTTCTGCATGGGGGACAGGACGACTGGACTGTATTGAGGAGAGGATGAATGGGGCTATGTATTGTGACATATTGGGCAAAAACCTCCTTCCCTCAGTCAGAGCATTAAAGATGGGTCATGGCTGGGTCTTCCAACATGACAATGACCCAAAGCACACAGCCAGGAAAACTAAGGAGTGGCTCCGTAAGAAGCATATGGACTATTTAAAAGGAAAATAACTGGTCTTTTAGGGTCAGAAATCTGGCTGATAAGCAAGTGATCAAATACTTATTTGACACAGTAATTCACAAATAAATTGTTAAAAAATCATACAATGTGATTTCTGAATTTTTCTTTTTAGATTCTGTCTCTCACAGTGGAAATGCACCTATGCTGAAAATTGTAGACCCCTCCATGATTTCTAAGTAAGAGAAGGTTGATGCACAAACTGACATTATGTGACATGTAACTATGCTATCCTAAAGTGTTGTTGTCAGCTACTGAATGGAAAGTAAAACTGATAGCGGGGAAAGATGATGCTGTAAACTGAAGTTTTTGTATTGTTTTTACTGTTTCTTATTATCTTTAACAACCTTTGAAATGATAAGGTTAAAACACTTTTTTTCGTAGATATAATTAGCTGCAACTGCTCGCTGTTTGGCTCACTGAGAATTAAGAAATCATACTCATATAAACAAAACTGTTTTTAACAATCTTATTTTGCAGCATTTGTGCCTTTAAGACTTTTGTTACATAGAGAAAACATGCACAAACTATTCTTTAACAGCTTGTAAAACTGTAAAAAAGCAAGGGTTTTCTCACAACTGCAAACATTGATCTCATTTTGCAGTCAAACTGTTCATATGTTTATTATGTGCGTAGTTTTTGATTACAAAGATTATAAAAACACTTTTATAGTCTTTAATACAGTATATTAAGACTGCTCTTCTGTAATGTTTAATATTTTTGGCTTGACCGTTCACACTGTCATTTCCTGTTGCAGGTGGAGAGTTGTGGATCACTGACAGAGCTGGTGGGTGTGTCCAAGAATCACAGAGGAACTGGAATCCAGTCCTGTTCACAGCTTCAGGTTCACAATGGGGATGTAGGAGAGAGGCATGGCAACAGATCCTCCGAAGGCTCTCGCCCCACGCAGGAGCAGAATGCTTTGGAAAACGGCTTCCCTCGCCAGGCCGCCTGCAGCATGAGCCCTTCCCTGGAGAACGGATTTGTTGTTGCCCATGACAAGTGCGACTCCGAGAAGGACAAAGAGGAGATGCTGCCAAATCTACCTCGCAAAAAACGAGGAAGACGGAAACTGGAGCGACCAACTAAATGTGAGTTACGCTTAAGCGTTGCGTTACAATAGCTGCCTGCTCTTTAAGTCAGTGAGTGCTTGTGGGCTGAGGGCCACAGTGTGTCATCATTCTGGTACAATCTTCAGCCTTTGCTGATGAATGGAGAGCTGTTGTAAAATAGCACTCCCCTTGCATTCTTTGGCTGCGGTAGTGCATTTGGAAATTTAGCAGCTTTTGCTTTTCCAGGATGGGTCATTATTCATTTACGAGTAAGTTTTA
This sequence comes from Clarias gariepinus, assembly GCF_024256425.1. Taxonomy (NCBI): domain Eukaryota; kingdom Metazoa; phylum Chordata; class Actinopteri; order Siluriformes; family Clariidae; genus Clarias; species Clarias gariepinus. Next base: position 20,304,243 of record NC_071112.1, read on the forward strand.
ATTGGGAAAAATATAAGATTACTTTTTAAAGACAGGACACTGCATAAAAACATACCGTAATGTGCAAAGTCTTTCCAAAGCCAAGGGTAAATGCAAATAAACATGAACTAAAAGTACCAGTCATTTCCTGTATTTAGCAAAAATGTTGTTGACTAAAAGAGATCAAGTTTGATTTTTATAAACTTCTGCTTTAAATTCCATCAAACATGCTGTAGTTTAGTTTAATAGCTCAATCACATGCCCTGTTGGTGGGATGTAGCAAGTGCACGACTATATGAGATTAATTACAAATATGGAGAGAATGTGCTTTTCGTATTTATCAAATGACTTAGAAATGGCTTGTGAGAGCAAAATTATGCAAAATCCGACCAGTTTTTTATTCATTGTACTGGGAAGCATTACACGCTTTCATCTCAATGAGGAACCCCTAAACACACTGCAAACACAAGCTCTTTTAGATTATTACTCAGTTATTTATTTTAACCCATATTATTCATTAACTATAATAAATTATTCAGTGAACTAAACAAGATTAGTGTGTCTTATGAGACCTCAGCATGCTTAATGCAGAGATGATGTCTGTGAGGGTTGCGTGAAGACGAAATTATTTTGCTTACAAACTTGCATACTTCTCACGCTTTCCTAATTGGCTATCATGCACCAATACTCCAGGGTGTTTGGGCGGCGCTGTTAAAATTTCATTACAATTTTCATGGCTATATTTATAAGATATGGCTGCTTTAGAGTACTTTGGCTAGGTGTCGAAGGTAATCCAAAAATGATCCAAATAATATTAAGACCTTCCTATTTTCTTCTCTAGAAAAAAAAAACGAAAAAGAGAAATACAGTACAAAAGGTACAAGAGATCATTAAATAAAACAAGGCCAGAGAAAAACCTACAGTATGTGATGCTTAAAGTTTGTCGGCTTGCGCACACTTTCTTTGTAATGGCAAGTCACAAGATTTGTTGCATAGCATGTCTGGAGAGTTCACCCAGCTCCCATGTGCACAACAAAATGTCTGTTTGCTCTGCGGTTACGTCATGTTGTTTGTGGAAATCATCCGAAAGTCTTCTCCATTTAATGCATTTTGAGGCCTTCATCCTGGGCAAAGCCACAGGGAGTGGACGATTAAATGGTTAAGGGCTGTTTGATGTCAGAGGTGACAATTACAGTATTGTTCAACACCTTGACGTCTGTCAGGAACGTAAGGTAAAGCTGATTGGGAGAACACAGAGATCGAAAGACTCAAACAGTGTCGTCAACGCTTCAAGTGTGGAAATGTCACACGCAGGTCTGTCAACTGTGAGTCACAACTTCAGTTTAAAAACAAAAGAAATAATCGTATATGCATTATATTAAAATATTACTTAAATTGAATTATTGCCAGGCAAATAAACAGTTCTAGTTTAGTAGATTTGGTGTGTGATTATATTTTCTTAGGTGGACTGAAGCTTTTGCACAGTACTAAAAGATGATCCTGCTGTCAGTCAGAACTTCATTCCCTCCTCTCTCGCCCTCTCTCTCTCTCTCTCTCTTTCGCTCTCTCTTTCTCTGTCTCTCTCTTTCTGTTGCACCATATTTCCTGGCCGGAGCAGGCTATGACCTTGATGAGAGCAGTAAATAAAGCCCAGGGAGACAGCTGTCTCCTGGCAACCTGCCCTGGGTGGGTGCAGTGCATGGAGAGACAGCAGTGCTGTGTTATGGCCCCTCTCTCAGCAGGGACTATGCCAGGTGGATGGCACTCTGCCCAAGCCACTTACACAGTGCTCCCAAAACACAGTATGCACTCATTCACCCAGTGCACTCACACTCACACACACACACACACACACACACACACACACACACACACACACACACACACACACACACACACACACACACAGACATATAATATTATATTATATATTTCAAGTGTATACAAGTTTATATGTGTACATATTGTATGCCTACACACACACACACACACACATATACAGTATACTATATATACATACATACGTTTATTTATATTATATATATATATATATATATATAGAGAGAGAGAGAGAGAGAGAGAGTATATTCATTCATATTTCAACCTGAAATGTCATTGGTCTACCCTTATAGTAACATGTTAGTTAAAAGATTTGAAATGCATATTTATACATATTAATTAAAGTGCTATTGGATTCTTAAATCTGAATGCTCAGAAGGTTTTGATTTCTTTTTCTCTGCAGACACAGTAGTTCTAACTGTAATTCACATCACAGGTATAAACTAAACTCTGCCTGTTTTAGTATAGTATTGTTTCTGTAGTAACAGGATATCCACATGGATCTGTATGACAGCTCTATCTGTATAGTTAATGCATGTAATATATAATCAAGATATTAAAAACAGATTATTCACAACCAAGGATCACTGCAAAAAATGTTGACATGTAATGTCTTTTATATGTTGAATTTCACTTAATCTGTCACATGTGCCACTTTCTGCATCTGTGTACATTAACCAAACCCACTGCTTTTTTAATAAGATCTGACTGTAAAAAAACACTTTGTAAAAGCTCATTTATTAATTATAGTGAGCCTATTCCTGCATAAAGTTTGTCATTGTTTAATGACATAAGTTTAGATTTATTGAGCTTGTGAAAATATTCTTTCTGTGCAACCACAATCAAGATGTGATGTGGAAATGCAGTAAGCAAAATGTATTTTTACAGTCTAGATAGTTTTTAGGTTGTGAAATCTTCAGACTATTGAGAATATAGAGAATTTCTGCATTTAAACACCCGTAGAAATACTGACATTTCCCGACTATGTGACAGGCTAGCACAATAGTGCCAAGTCATTTCAGTTTACTATCCATAGTGTACAGAATTACGCACACTGAAAGTGTCCTTCTATAATCCTTTTGTGGATTGGATGATAAAAATAATCTATTCCATCCATATGGAAGGCATGATTAGGTAGGCATCCTTCTGTGAGTTATTTTCTGTAGCAGTGATTCACACCTGTTTGTCTGTCTTGGAAACATTGATACATCGGTACTTTATTTATCCAAAAAAAGAGTCTGTAAGATCATATTATTCCAAGTTTCTAACCCGAATGCAGAATAATCTAACACAGAGTAGCTTCAGGAGTTTATAATACAATATTTATGTCATTCATCTGGAAAGCAGAGGAAGGATCTCAGCTCAGGGCTTGGCACACTGAGATCTATAGAGCCACAGTACTGTATATCAGCTACACTCATGAACCCGCTGACCTCGGCAGTGGAAACGACCCCTCCTCTGTCTGAGCAACCGGTTATGTAGTCATTTCTTCCCATTGTGAGAGAAAGTGTGTGAGTGGGTGAGAGAGAAGGAGAGCTGATCGGGATGTCTGTTAGTAGCTGGGTGCGAGTCGGTCCAGGAAACAAACATGGGTGTCTTTTGCCTCTTATGTGGGTTTGATTTTTGAGCCGCTCAAGATAGCTAGACTAGCACGCCTGGGAGTACCAGTGGACTGTTAAATGAATATTTGATGAACAGAAATTGTATCTTATGGCCGATACAGTGGTTCTCAGTCTGCTCATACAATACATTTCTCCTGATTTTAACACATCTGATCCAGTCTCTCAAGCAATTATCATGTCATCAGGTAATTATAGAGACAGGTGTGTGAGTAAAGAAAACGCAAGCATGTGAAGGACTAGGTGCAAGAGTCATTACTGGAGGTGGGGGATGTGGAGGTAATATTATATCCTGGTATTTTAAGGCTTAATAGCGATAAATGAAATATGTACTGTATAACACATTTTTTTTTCCTTCAAAGCGGGCGTTGTGTTCACTTGTAAGTCAAAGCTACATGTGAGATGTCACAAGCACTTTTATTAAAACAGATTGTAATCAAAACAAAATGCAATTACAGGGTTTTATTCCTTGGAAATAAAGAAAATATGTAAAATAAACAGCATATATTAAATAAGAATAGGCCTATCTCTGATAATGAACTAACAACTGAATGAACTAACAACTGAAGAATTAATATCTTCATGTCAAAAACAACAACAGTGATTTAAATAGAATTAAATGCAACAATAAAAATTTAAACATAACTAGAATAATAGCAAGCTTACTTGCGCTGAAGGAGTAGTTCAGTTTTCTACTGAGGTAGACTGTGAACCTTTTGGAGTTGTGATAGAGAGAATACAGAGAGCATGTTTTACACCAAGCCCTAATGGCTATTCTTTGCTATATATATATATATATATATATATATATATATACACTACCGTTCAAAAGTTTGGGGTCACTTGCAAATTTCTTTGTTTTTGTTTAGTGATTTATTTTCTACATTCTACAACAATACTGGGGATTTCAAAACTATAAAATAAGACATATGGAATTAGGTAATTATGTAACAACAACAAAAACAACAGTTAGTTGTTATTTTAAGACACAGAGGTCAGCCTTTCTGTAATAGTTCTTGCAAAAACAGTATTGTCAAGTGCATTTGCATCTGGCTCTCATGAAGACCATCCAAGGAGGGCGAGACCAAAACCTACCTCTGCCGCAGACGAGAAGTTCATTTAGAGTTATTAGCCTGAAAAATGACCAATTAACAGCACCTCACGTTATGAAGTCTTTACAGAGCATAAGTAGCAAACACATCTCAATATCAACTGTTCAAAGGAGATTCATGCATTTTTTGGACGCCTTCAGCATTCCTTTACAATGAGTTAGAAAGTGACCCCATACCTTTGAACTGTAGTGTGTATATATATATATATATATATATATATATTATAGTGATCCTGTACGAATGACTTATTATAAACATTCATAAACTGCTTTATTTTAGTGATGCACAATTTTTTGTTTAAAAGTTTAAATTGCAGTATACCACTGTTTGTATGTGCAATAAGTATACCACTGTTTGTTTCAGGTGATATATGCATAGTCGAAAGCTGATGTGGAGTTTGTTAATAATTTAGGGTTTTAGGTTAATAAATAAATATTCATTCATTTATTCATTCATATTCTATACTACTTTATCCTGTGCACAGGGTCACACGGGCCTGGAGCCTATTATATGGTACTACCATTCCTAAATATGCTTAAATACAAAATGCCACATTTTATGGTTAAATATCAGTTTGAATTGCGGTAGAAATATTTGTAGAAAAATTGCATGTAATTGCAATGTGAATTTTCAATTAAATCGTGCAGCCATACTTTATTTGTTAGTTTTTCGTCATTATGTTTAGACATTTACTAATTAAGGTTTATTTTAAATTAGGCATTAAATATAGAGACATGTGGTCAACCACTATTAGTCAAGGCATTGTTATAAGTCAGAGCACCTCAGCGCATTTCTCTCTATAACCACTTCATAGAGCTTTGTATGGTAAATTAGGCTTGTAGCTTTCTTTCTGTCCGGACTTTTTTTCAGGCTGTGAAGTGCTTGTGACACAAATTTTAACACTTTCTTTGTACTGCAGTTTATTTCACTAAGTCAAGTAAAGTGTTTTTTTATTGTCATTTCAACCATATACAGTGCAGACAATACATAGGAAAGTTAAACACCTTTCTAGCAAGACCATATTGCTATATAAAACAAAAAAGTATACAAGGACTATACATTTAGACTTTTATGTATAATACTACATAAAGTACACAATGTGCAGAACTAACAAGCTGCTTGTAACTATATTACAAGTTGAAGATAATGCCATGCATCTTATTTTCGTCAAAAAGATTTTACTTTACGTAACACCAACAGCTTGCACTTATGTGTTTCAACAAGGCAGCTCAGGTTGTATACAGCAGGTTTACGTGTGGACGCAGAGAGAGAGTGGGGTGGGGCTGTATGGAGAGTGTGAGAGATGGAGGAGTGGGAGAGGTGCAAACACTGGCATCACTCACTTCATGAATGAAATAGATCATATAACATATCAGTCTGTATTGATATAAATGATACTGTCTCATTCTATATCTAGTCAATATACCGCCCTTGACACTACGTTTGCCTGTTAGCTGTGGCATGGTAATTAATGCTGAATAGCTAAAATTTAAATAGAATTTATAATTTAAGAGAAGTCATCATCTCTCACTTTGTAATTGTCCTTCTTTCTCCTTCCCAACTTCTCTGTTGCTTACCAAGACAGAAAGATAGATACATATAAATACAGAATAAACCCAAGCCATACTGCCAAAACGCTTATATATATATATATATACACACACACTACCGTTCAAAAGTTTAGAACACTTTTTTTTGTTTAGTGATTTATTTTCTACATTCTAAAACCTTTGAACGGTAGTGTGTGTGTGTATATATATATATATATATATGAAACTATATATATATATATATATATATATATATATATAAATACATATATATAGTTTCATGTCTATTTTAATACAGTAAATATGTATATATCATGCATTTGTGCATGTACAGGATTCCATAAACATAACATTTTTTTCTTGCTCAACTTACATATTTCACTTAAGTCAATTCTACCCATCATTTAAGTAAGTTGCATATTAAGTGAATAATTTTTTCTTTCTTTAGGTGTACTTTTACAGCTTTTATAGCATTATATGTTCGAACGTCTATACTCAGCTATCAGCTGAGCTGTCGAATAGCAGTTAGGATAGGCTAACAGTAGAACTTTGGAAAGTGAAGCTGAGAAAAGGGATTTGATATTTATGTGTCAGGTTGGAGGTGTACATTTAATTAGCTCCACTAAGGTTGGCTGTCCTTCATAGGTTTCCCATGCTCTTTTTTAAGCCGATGTCTTATTGCTCATGAATCATGAATCATTGTAACAGCTCTGCTAGTGTTTCAGGTCACTAGAAATCGAAGCCTCTCATTACCCCCTGCCTGTCCTTTTCATACCAGGCGAAACAAAGCTGTTCTAAAGTGAACAATGTCCGCTCATAAACAATGACTTTAGGGATGTAAATTAGTTCCAAGGAAGAAGAATAAGCAAGGCTTGCAATTATTTAAAAAAGTAACTTTTTTTTAGGTGTTTTTTGTATCTTGCAAAGTACACTATGTAGACAAAAGTATTTACCCAAACCTGCAATGACATTGCATCCAAATACATACACTTCAAAATGGAGTTGGTTCCCCTTTTGTAGCTCTAACAGCTTGCACTCTCCTTGGTAGGGTGTTTCTGTGGGAATTCCTGCCCATTCATTCTGTAGAGTATTTGAGAGGTCAGGAACTGATGTTGGACAAGGAGGCCTGGCTCGCAATCTCTGTTCCAGTTCATTCCAAAGGTTAAGGTCAGGGCTCTGTGTCAAGGTCTTCCACACCAAACTCATCACACATGTCTTTATAGTCCTTGCTTTGTGCACTGAGGCACAGTCATGTTGGAATAGAAAAGGGGCTTCACCAAACTGTTGCCACAAAGTTGGAAGCACAGCATTGTCCAAGATGACTTGGTATGCTAAAGCATTGAGATTGCCCTTCACTGGGGAGAAGGAATGATTGAAACACTTGAATTCAATAATTTACAGGTTTGGCCAGGAAATTGCTATGGAATATATATAACACTGCCAACCCAGCTAGTTAGATTTAAGTGCTGAGCTCCGATCTGTTCCATCTAGTTCCCTGGAAAGTAGACTGCCCGGGAAGGTACCATTTTAAAGTACACTTGGGAATGGATCACGGCAATCGGCAATCCACATGTTCTGAACAGCAATCGGCAATCCATTGCTTTTTTTTTTTTTCTTGAATTTTAATATCTGAATTTTGGCAGCCTGAATTTATGAGGTTAAATAATAATAATGAAGATGGTATTTTTAACAATTGCTCATAATTTTGAACAGTAATTTATTTTGATTTTTTTAACGTCTGATTTACAACCACAATAAATTGCAGTGCCGAAATTGTCAAGCGTTATGAACATATTAATTGCAAGCGGTTTTTATTTAGTACATGTAATTCAACATGCCATTTCGCTTTAAGGAATTTTTAGCACTGTTATATTTCCATAAATTCTTCTTTCATAAAGCTAGCATCACAATCAATATGCATTTTGCAGCAAAAAAAATCTACATTAAGTTTGCTGTTAGAAAACGCTTCCTTCTGCCATGATTATTGTTAACAGTTTTTTACGGAATATGGATTTACGCTGAGTGACTTAGGGTTAGGGTTAAATGCGTGTATCTGATGCTGTTTCAGCATTTCTCTAGGCAGCATAAGGCAAACGGTGTCCAAGTTTTAAAGAAATCTCCTAATCATTAGTTAGCAACGGACCTTGGTGGAATATAAAAGTTTAGCTTTTTTTACGAGTCCGCTGGCTACAGATGTGTTCAGCCCGGGCTGCTCTGTATGCTAGGTTAGTGTGCAGCAGGCAGTGGGGGTAGGGAGGGACGGACAGGGGCTAATAGCACGCAGCTGTGGAGCCTCAGCACGAGGAGATGTAGGGTCAGGAGTGTGAGCAAAGCCAAAGTAAACCTGGCCTCCACCCATACTCATCACCACTCTGGCTCACACTCTCTAACCTCCCGCTTCCATCAGCCTCAATCACAACTTTCTGAGTCACACAGTTTTCTTGTCTCAGTCACCGAGCCTATAGCGACCAGGTTCATCCAGGTAGCCTGACACTTCAGAATGCGTCTGGAGCTTCACGATGTTAATGACCCTCGTTGCTCATTGTCATTTGAGCCCACGTACCTGGCATACACTCAGGTCTGTTGAGCTGCTAGGAGAGAACTGGATGATATAGATCCGGACTGAACACTTCCGTACGACCATAACCTTTCAAAACGAACGCTATAACGAGAATACATGAAGTGGCACTTAATTCCGCGATGGAGGTATTATAGAAATTGAAAGTTTTAAATCGCAGCAATGCTGTTACTTGTACATGACGAAAAGTGCTTTACAGACTGAATTAGCTCCAAAATGACTTTTCCACATGTTCTGAACAGAGCATTAAAATGCCAAAGCAGCTCAAAGGTTACTGGAAAAGAATTTTGCTTACAGGCAGCAAAATATGAGCTAAAGTAGCTGCTATATGTACTGTAGCTTGCAACATGCACACACACATACACACCATGAGGCTTTTCTGCTTTATGTCAGGCAGTACTGCTGCAGCTTAAGCACATCCAAATCACTTTTTTTCAGTAGTTAATTTCTTTAATTTTTCAAGTTAACACACACACTATGCAGCCACTGTTTCTGTTTCTTGTATAAAAATTTTCATATGATTTTAAATAATATGTATTATGTATTTTCTTTTTAGACAGATGAGTCTAATGACAACTTCTTTTTTAATCTTCAATGTTGTTTAAAGTAAAGGTCTGTCATGCTGTAGTATTTTTCCAGCTGTGCATGTGTGGAATATATATAAAGAGTGTTTTAATCTCTATATCATTATATAAAAGACCTACCGGGAGACATTACATTTCCAAAGAGATATCGATTTCCAGTTGAAAACATCTGCACGGACTATTGAGGTGCTTTTGCGGTAATGATTTCTTCTTGTGCGGTTGTGTCTCTCTCTCTAGATGTCGAGCACCAAGAGGACGAGATCGGGGACTCTTCGAAGAATGAGGTATGGAATTCTCATGGTGTGGTCCATCCGTCCTCTACCTCTGTGTGTATATTGTTTATCTGCTAATTGTATACATGTGTCTATGTATACAATATGTTCCACTACATTGTTTTTTTTTTTTTTTCTTTCCAATATGCCGTCTGCAGTGAAGAGGTTTCTAGTTGCATGATTACAAAAACAGTTACAAATCTATTCTGCTGAAATGGGGTAGTTGTGAAAGAAATGGTACCCTGATGGCTACTAGCTTTGAAATATCAAATACACTTGGTCCTCCAGTCGAATGGAAAGTCCTGTTCCTTTGCAAGCTGTGGCTGGCTGAGGTGACATAGGAAGACAGGCCAACCAGTGTAGCTCCCTGTCTTGAGTGCTCACACACTCTGTGGACTGCCCAGCTCTCTGGTCTTTTTTTCTTCCCACACCGAAACCTCCAGCAAACAGATTCCCCCTGTATGATGTCAGAAAAACAAAACAAAACACCAGCTTCCCTCCCTCTTTTATCGTTAGCACAGAAAGATAAGGTGAGTGAATTAAACAAGCGGTTATTTTTTTTTCCTTTTCTTTTTTTTCCTATTTGTCCCATTAAACAGGGAGATCGAGGCAGGCTACGTGGGGGAGTGGGCTGGGAAATCAGTCTGCGCCAGAGACCCATGCCCAGAGTAACCTTCCAGGCCGGTGACCCTTATTACATTAGCAAGAGGACCAGGGAGGAGTTGCTGGCCAAGTGGAAGATGGAGGTGAGTACTGGAGGGACAGGGAGGTAGAAAAGCAGGACCAACTCACATGCGTTCTGATGTATCGGTTAGAATATGGGAAAGGCAAAAGCTGATATTAGGCCAGCATTAAAAGTCAGAGATATTTGATACAACCCAAGAACTTATTCCTACAGAGAGCTTGAGATTGAGGGGGAAAAAAAACCCATATGAAAGCCAAGTGTATTTGATGACTCATCTGAAGGTACCATTTATTTCATGAGCAGTTTTACCAAACTTAAAGCCCATGCCGTGTTTAATGCACATTAGATGTGTGTAGTGATCGATACAAATTGCTGTACAGCATATCAAACTCTGGATTGTGTTCTGTAACAGCGTGACATCACTCCTATAGCACCAGCTCGTATAGTGGGAAGCTATGCATCATCTAATGCTGATAATAAACAGGTTAACAAAAACTTGTTCAATCAAGAAAAACTCTAAGCTGTTGATGTCCTGAAGCTGTCTGTTTGGGGACATCTCAACAGCACATTTTTACGTCTTTAGGACAATGGAGTTTGTGCTTTCTGCTTTCACTTTGCCCCAGTTGTCTCATCGCAGGAGAAAGAATACAGGAGAAGTTAGCAAGCATGTGACTCTGTGATGTACCGCTAGTGATGGCAGGAACTAACTTGTCTCATAAATATTCTTTAATATTAAATATTACCATAAGCTGTAGTATTGTCATGCTGCCGAAATTTTTCTTTAGATACTGAAACTCATGAATTTCAATACGTTTTAATGCCTTCTCTCTGCCCCAAAGACTTCTGTAGCTGAAAAGAATGAGATAGACAAATGATTGTCCTAATGACCTAATTAGTTTGTGAGATATAAAACTATAGAAAACATTCTGATGAGACTGATTAGAAACATCATAATGTATGCTTATGTTATATCATATTGTCAGGTCAAACTTAAGTTGTCTTTAATGGAAATAATAAAGTAAAATCTAGTGTAAATCACTTGATTTCTATTTATTTATATATAAAATAAAGGTCTATCATTATATACAGTACACTCACTAGATATATTTAGCTGCGTGTTAACGGTAATATCTAATCAGCCAGTCTCATGTCAGCAACAAAATGCATTGAGGCATGTAGACACGGTCAAGACGATTCAAAATGAGGAAAAATATTGTGTGGCTGTTAAGAATAGTCTAGGAAAAAAAGTATATATATTATATTATATTATATTATATTATATTATATTATATATACTGTATATCCAGTGAGCAGCAGTTCTCTGGGTAAAAATGCCTTGTTGATGCTTGAAGTCAGAGGAGATTGGCCAGGCTAGTTTACGCTAAAAGAAAGGCAGCAGTAACTTAAATAACATCTGATTACAACCGAGGTATGCTGAAGAGCATCCCTGAACTCGTAACACTTCAAACATTGAAACAGCTGGGCTACAGCGGCATAAGACCACACTGGATGCTGTTTTTGTTAGCTATAAACAGGAATTTTAAGGCCAGAGTTCACATGGACTTACCAGAATTGAACAATAGAAGATTAGAAAAACGTTGCCTGGCCTGAGAAGTCTCGATTTCTGCTGCGATATTCGGTTGGAAAGTTCACAATTTCATGTGGATGCCAAATTGTCATGTCAATATGGACCGAAATATTTAATAAATATTTTCAGCACCTTCTTGAATCCATGCCACAGAGAATTAAGGCAGTTTTAAATGCAACATTGGTACTAGCATGGTGTCCCTAATGAAGTGGCCGGTGAGTATGCTATAAAAAATAAATAATTCCTGTATTTAACTTGTATCTCAACATGTTATTACGATAGATTACCTGCGATGTACACAACAATAATTTTGATAGAGTCCTATACAATAAGTTGCACCTGTCACAGACATTTCAGATGCTCCCTAACTTTCCCTGGTGATCTCAGGATTTCTGTGCGAGTAGATTCAGCAGCGTTTATCAGCCTTTAACATATTTAGCTGTTTTTGTTTTTCTGTTCACTCCAGAGTGGTTCAACACACATTATATCTTTTTTTGTGTGTATTTCTTAAAAAATGGAAGAGATTCTGAAATGCGCAGTGAATGAACAGATATAAAATGAGTCTTTCTACACTTTAAAACATTGCTTGCATAACAGGGCTGATATGTTTAGATAAATGCATTTTTTAACCCACTTTTAAACTAAAATATCACTTTATTTCACTTCCCTTTTTTTTTATTTGCTACTACGATCTTGAAGTCTAGAGAACACAAAAACAAGTGCTTTGCTTTCTCAACCTTTGTTTGCGATTTATATTACAAGCTACATACAGTATCAACTTACATCCACATACACTTTTTTCCAGCTACATCACACAAATCACTGCTGTCTGCATTGTGAATCAGACAGAGTTCTATTACCCTGATAGACATTGGCGTAGTAAAAGTGTTAATTATTTTAAAATGCTGGCATAGACCTGTTTTTACAACTCTAGTACTGTGGTACTTTTTTAGTACCGGTATGATGTGCAACACTAATGAGTGGTAAAAAATGAATACATTGACTGATAATCTAATCAATACGAGGGAGGGGAATCACCCATATGATATTATCACAATACCTACATTAAAGTTCTGCTTTTATAAGTATCATGACATGAAATGTTTTGTAGCACTTGGGCATTCTGGGTTTCTAACACACACGATTGTTGACTAATTAGCACTCGCTGTATTTTAAGACTTGTAAAAAGAAGTGATAGTGATGAGCAGTTTTGAGACTAATTTGCTTCAGAGAAAAAGGCAGATTGGAGGCTTTTAACATATGCGATTTTTGATAATGTAACGCCAGAAAAATGTGTTTCTGTTGTCTCAGTTCAGAATGGTTTGTTTGACCACCGGTCATGGCCAATCAAACTAAAAACCAGCCAGTTCTGGGCACTGGCCGATGAACCTGTTAATCTCTATTATAAATGTAAAAAAAAAATCACCACATAAAAGAATTTGACTGAATTGATTTTTTTTGCCCATCTCTAATCAATACCATAGCACTTTGGTGCAGGTGGAATCACACTTTGGGTCAAATTGGAAATAATCCACTTGTCATGTGCGGTCTGCTTCAAAGCACGTTGTTATTTTCTTCTGACAGCATGGTCCATTAAGTGTTGTTCCTTACTAGCTTTGCCATAGGACTAAGTTGTTCTCCACCCGGAGAAAAAGAGTAATAACTGGAAATCAATAATTGGATACCACAGAGGGAAGAATGGATACTTAATCATTATTAAGCTGTCATTATGAGATGTTCAACTGATAATCTTGGGTCCAAGTTCCTCTAGTAATTTTTCGTCAATGCTTTAGTTACTGTGGTGTATGCACATGCAGTTGTTATGATGCCTAGGAAGCGACAACCTCGAAACACGCCAAATGCAAACCCAGTCAATAGTTTTAAGTCAGTGGGTCACCTGAGGCATCCATAAGATTATACAATCTTTAAGCAACTAATGTTGAGATGTGTGTGCTGTTTGAGCTCTGCGAAGCATTCTTGTAGGCACTAACCTGAGGTTCTAAATAAGCTTCACTTCTGCCGTAGAGGTAAGTCTTGGCCCTGTGTTTCTGTGCCGGTCCTCATGAGAGTCAGTTTCAACATAGTATTTGATGGACTTCATTAAGGATTCTGTTATCTGAAGTTATTGCAAAGTTTTTTGGATCTTTAATCTTCATGTCTTAAATTAAGGATGGACTGTTGTTTCTCTTTATTTAGATAATTCCATGTGTTATTTCCTAGTTTGCATAGTTTGATGTCATCAGTATTGTTCTATATTGTAGAAAATAAAAATAGAAAAGAAAAAGATGATAGTGCTTTCAAACTTTTCATTGATATTGCACGTTTAAACTTACACATACACTATATATCCGAAAGTATGTGGACACCACCTCACCCACAAATTAAGACAAAGCCATGATACCCTTTGGGGTGACCTGGACCTCAGACAGTGTGCTAGGCTTTTTCTTTTGACATGTGGCTGAAAGGGTACTGGACACTGGACATTGCTGGACACTGACCCTCCAGGGAATGATTTGTACATTCGTGCCATAGCCGCTATAAATTCTAGTTGAAAGCCTTTCCAAAAGAGTGGAGGCTGTTATAGCAGTGAAAGTGTGAATGGTTGTGAAATGGGGTGTTTAAGGACAAGTGGTGTGATGGTCAGGTGTCCTCAGGGTATTTTTTAAATATAGTTTCTATTTTTATGAGTAAATTGTGGTTGTGTCATGCTGATGGTATAAGGGGAATAAGAGGAATAGTAATTATGTAATTATGATAACATTTAATTGGAATTAGATATGGATAAGATTTCTCAATTATCTCTGTTATATCAGATTTCACAGTTTTTCGTTAAAGGTCTCATATTTTACTCTTTCTTGAACAAGTTGCAATGAGTCTGAGAGATCCCCAACGTGTGCATGTTAATGCTCTAGCTGAAAGACCACACAGATAATGCATTGTTTCTCTGTTTAGCCTCATTTTGCCAAATGTCTCTATTTAGTGTCTATTATTTTCTATATACATTCTAAATCTTCCTTTGAGGTCACATGAAAGTCTCATGGGCTCGTTTAAGCCTTGGCAAACACAACAATTGAAAAGGACATAAAGCAGGGTATTTTTCTCAAATTTGTGTTCGCATACAGTATTCACGGGCAAAGAGTAAACTGGGGGGTATTAGCATGTAACCGTACTGTATGAAGCAGTGTACAGATGGGAAAGTAAGACATGATAAAGGATAAAAAAATTGATGTTGTACAGGAGACATTAGGTGAAAATGAAGCACCAGTCAAGTGTGCAGTCACATGGCATTGGATTTATTAGAGGAAACTGTTTAAAGCAACTGATAGATTCATACTAAAATAAACCTTGAACACCATTGAGTATTAAATATTAAAGTCAGCAAGAGCAATAACAGACTCATTGACAAAACAAAAGTGCTGTTACTAAATGACGGCAAGGCTGTGATTCGTCCCTCGGCACGTGGCTGCAGGTGAACTATAGCATAACAAAATGTGATAGCACTTTTAGACAAGAAGAAATGAATATCCATATAGTAAGTGACATTTCAAACTCAGTATACCTAAATATTTTATTTATTATTGTTCTGTCAACAACAAAAAAATATTTCTCCAAATCACAGCTGGATAGAGCACTTGGTGTTGCCATGGTAACAGACAAACTGACTGACAGCCTGCAGCAGGCGTAGTAACACTTTTAACTATTTCCAAAACTGAAAATGGCAGTCGCATACAGTACGAGTGAGTGATGAAAAAGTGAAAATAACAGTGCTGTTACTGTAAATATCAGCCCAACCGAATTAGTCAACCACAACAAACTGTTGCAAAATTAGAATTATTACTGAGCATGGTAGATTTCTCCTTTAAGCGGATCATGGTGTATGCAGGCAGTCACTTGTAGGGCATCTTTCCAATGTCTTTCCAGTCTTTTGCTGGCAAGAGACATTTCTCCTTCTAGTAATGCAGGGTACAGTGAGAGCCTCCGTGTTACATAATTTTCTGTCTCCATGGCAACCGAATGGGGACTACTATTGGACGGCTGCTCCCCCAAGCTTTTTCCCTACCCCCTTTGCCCTTTGTCCAAGCAGGACCAAGGAGAAACCATAAAAATGTCAGAGCTGCTGAAAATATTGCCAAATTAGCAGGACAGGCAGTTGTCTCGTAATCGTCGTAACATTCCAGTGAAGCAGGCACACACATACACATACACACACACACGCATAGACACAGACGCTTGGAATTACCCATCGGGTCAAGTCAGGGTATGTTTTCTCCCTCTCTTTTTCTCTAGGTAAGCATTTTGTAGAAGAGCCCATATTTTAGTCCATTATTCCGCTTGATTGAAGCTGTATTTTCTGCGCAAAATTAGTTCAAAACACAATTGACTGGGAATGTCGAGGTGCTTCTTCTTCCTGGGTGTTAGCAGTGTGTTGTGGGTTTTGTGGAGTTTTTGTTGAACTACTAGTTCTGGTGTAAAAGTACTGAACTGGGAGTGAATTGAGCATGTGACAGATGTCAAGAATGTTTTTGTTGAAGTAAGTATGCAGATTTACTGCCAGTTCTTCCTCCTCACGCCTTTTTTTTTCCATCTTCACTTCTCCCCGTCCCTCCTCTCTACTATGGAAATGAACCCAGTGCTATGGATATAAGGGTGAAGATGAGGTTTGCAGCAAGTTTCCAGCGCTCCTTGCAAGACAGCCTCCTGGCTGCCTGCCAACACTTTGCAAGTCCTCTCTAGCCAACCAGAATTCCTGTCGACAACCACCTGACCCTGAATTCCCAGACAAAGAAATGTTCATGCTTTCTATTTTTTTCCTTGCTCCTCTTTTTTTTTTTTTTTTGGAGTGGTCTCTTCTAACCCGAGAGTGGGGGCAAGGGAAAAAAAAAGCCTGAGAGACACACGTTGGATTTAAAGTGCTGAGCGCAAGCCTGCATGGGTAGGTCGGCTGGGTTGTTTGTTGTTGATAGTGCTGTGTGCGTGTGTGTGTGTGTGTGTGTGTGTGTGTGTGTGTGTGTGTGTACGTGTGTGTGTGTGTGTAGGGGGGCAGCATGCAGGTTTAAGTAGACTATGCTAGGAGAGGAATTATGCTGACTTCAGGTATTTCCAGAAGACTTGTTATGGACCATCTGCTCTTGGTGGCTTAAAGGAAACCCGTCTCTTTCAGTTCGGAGAGGAGGGAGCTCAGGCGTACGCCGGAGTCCGCAGGAAAAAAAAAAAGTAGATTTGTTTGACTGTATGTGATCGCGGGGGATCGCCGCATGCTCAAAGTATTTCCTGTTTCAGTGTCTCTGCTGCAGTCTCTTTCAAAGTTTCTGCTGGCATTTTGCATACAACTGCTCAGAAGTTTAGATGTTACATGCTGGTTGATAATGCTTTTTTTTTTTTTGCCTATGTCTGTTTAAAGCAACAAGCTGCAAAATATGCAAAGTAATGATGTACATTTCTGCTGAATGTCATGAGATTTGAAAAAAATATGTGCAGTTTTAGTGCAGTTGTTGTTGATTTAAGCAATACCGATAAGCTTATCTCTTGTTCTGGATTCCGGGAAGAAATGGTATAAGCATGTAAATATTATCTTTCACTCTGGCTTGTGCTGAAGCGGAAATGTGGTGCCTGTCTTTTTAAGAATATGTAAATGGCGAGAACGAACCCAGTGAACCTGCATGGCGTATGCGCACTGCCAGAGCTGTGGGTCAAGGCTCGCAGCACAAACATGGCCAGGTTTTTAATCCTGCCTGACTCCTTTAAGCCTAATATTTTGCAAATTAATAAAGTGAAATACCTGAATTTAGGAACAAAAGAAGCGAAGGGGATAATAAGAAGGAGTGTTTGAAATTAATTCTTTAGTAGATCTTGGTTTGGTTTCTTTTCGCATGGCTGACCTCTGTAAGGCTCCTAATTGCTGGAGTTCTTTAAAGGGCATTCCACAATGGAGGCCAGATGCATCCTGTGTCCCTGTGCTCTCCAGAGGCCAAGAAGTGAGGGCGCTTTGTTCGGCCTCTTCACAGAGGTCACATCAAATTAAATGCGATTGTCACATAATGATGATGATGGCAATTCATACTCCACAGGAATGTCAAATTTCAATTTCACACAGCCAGAGGAAGCTTTGAACAGTTTTTCCAATGGCATCTTCCTTGTATTGTGCTGAGCTTTTACACAGATGATCAGTTTGGTGTGTGTAGTGACTGATGTTTGCTCATCTTCAAAACAAACGCAGACTGTAATCCAAATCATTGCTTTATATTCTTCTTCTTCGTTTTTTTTTTTTTTTTTTAACGGAGAAAAAAATGTATAGTTTTTAATGTGGTGACACTGAAATTTGACATTCGCTAGTGTCAACTTTGTAGTGATTCATAAGTTTTCAGCTACAGAAAAGTATTTAAGCAGGAACCGCAATGTTGGATGATCATTGTTATTTGGTTATAGCTATGTTGCGATGATGTATTTAAAGATAAAATGACTTTAATAAAATGATGTAGATACTTTTTCAACCTTGAATGAATGACCCAAACACAACCTTCAAAATACAACCTCAAAACAATGATATTTTATTTGAGCCTTTATTTGGAGCGTTTAACATTGTTTGGCACGTCTGACCAAAATGGTCCCTTAAGTTTCGAACAGGGTTAAGAATTCCGATAGGAAAACGGGATGAACACAACAGCTTCCCAGACACATTGCACGTACCTCATGTAACACATCTCTTAGTGTCGTAATGTTACCTCTCTGTTCAAAGTTCTTTCAGGAAATATTACAGTGGTGTGTGCATCTTACCTCCCAAATAATTTTACTGTAATATTTGTTTGTTCGTGTCGTCACTGTTATGTTTGAGGATCAACGCCCATAACATTGGCAAATTAGCATCATGTTTTGACAGCCAAATATGAAAAGTTGATTATTTTCACAGCTTATTAACTTCAGTTCTGATGAGGTAATCTTTGCTTATGAATGCTGTTAATGTAAAGGATATCAGGAACTAACTCGTTTTGCAGATGTGACTCCAAACAGTTACATAAACAAATGAACATTTGTAATAGGTGACTAATTAATGTTATATAAGACGGATAAAACATGTCAGAACATTATGTTTAAGAAAAAAACACAACTTTCAGTACTTTTTTTTAGTTGGCTTTGACACACCACCAAGGTGCTGATTATTACTCTATTACAGCATGTCGCAGCATGATTTATTAGCATGATTTATTCTTTACATTTGCGATTGCAATCAAACAAAGCATGAATATTAAGCTGATTTAGTTACTTCAGGGAAGACGTGTTGAATATATCGTGAGATAAATTTTATTATCTTTGTATAGATTCAGATAATTACATGTTTGTTTTGAAGTCATGATGTAACCCATAAAATGCCCCAACATAATACAGTATGTTTAGATTATGAGATTGTCTGCTTGGTTTTTTAAGAATAGAGCCAGATTCGACATTTTTCTAGAGAAGAGCACTAGCTTACAACAGACATTTGGCTCCACCAGAGAGATGGGTCTTGTATCACATACCTTAATATCTCACTTTAGTGATGCTGATTGTGTACAGAAGTGTGATTGTGTGATTGCCAGAACCGTTTCAGACATTACCAATAAACAATAATTCAGCATGATTTTCTGTAGCCTCGATCACATAGATTTTTACTATCCGTAGTACAAACTGGTTGTAGTCTGCACTGTGACCTCCGTAGTGTGCCTGAAGAGAGTGGAACCTCATAGTACGGGTCACTTCATTTCCCTCGTTAATCTATTTGTCTTTATTAAAATGCATTGTACGTTAGACTCATATTACTTTGAAGGCACACCATGAAATTATGGAGATAGTGTTCGTTCAGGCTGAGGGTTCCTGTGTGGGAGTGTGTGTGTATGTGTGTGTGGCATTGCCTCAGGGATGATCTTTTTATCCAGAGAGCGGGCTGGGCTCCATTATCAGAACTGATTGGCCCTGTTGCCTTCTTGGGCCTTTCATCACTGCTTTTAGCCCATGAGCACTGAGAGACAAGACACAGTGTTATGATATGAACAAGTCTCCACCACGTGTTTGAGTGTAGTACGGGGAAAAAAAAAAAATCTTTCATCAGACAGCAGCCTTTCTGTGTTTTGACCTCTACTCTGATCTAATTTATTTTATTTGTGATGTCATCAGCAGTGCTTACTAGCAATACAGACAAATTTTGCTTGATTTTTGCCTCACACACGACTTGCGGCACAGATGCCGTAGTCTTGCCAAAGCTGTTAGTGTGTGTGAGTGTGTGTGATAAAGACTGTACTGTACTGTACTTCCATATCCCTCCGCCCTCCATGCCGCCCCTCCTCCTCTCCTGTGATTTGGAGAGTGAAACTCTTCCCGCAGTGAGGCCCCTGAGAAGGGGGCATTTACAACTGGGAAGACGTCCAGAAACAAACCCCGACTTCTTATAGCCACCTCACTCTCCTTCACTTCCCAATGCTGTGAGCAGGGGGTGTTGGGGGGGGCGGTTAGTTTTCAGTTGATTTCTAGATAAATAACCCCTTCTTTTCCTCTACTGGAGAAAGCAGGCATAATACGTTTTTTCTCCCTACTTTGCAAAATTCCTCCATTCCTTTATTCTTAGGGCAGCAGGCAACAAAATGGGGGTGTTTTCCCGATTTAAGGCTTTCTTCACCACGTGCAACTTCACTCTGCATTATTTTCTTCTTATAGAAATGGTTTATTGCATCACAGATTCACAAGATCTATACATTCTGAACAATAATGGCGAATATTTGGCGAAATATTTGGGTTTGATAATGGCTCACACTGTAGATTGTTCTTCTTAATACTTTCGCGTGTACCTGACTTACTTTTATGTTTACAAAACCAACATATGCGTGCACGTCCAGACAAAGACTCTCAGAAAAAACCTACAGTCTCTGTTGAGAGCCTGCCGAACATTTTAGAGCATATGGCCTAGTGCTTTGAAGCAGACAGGGAAGCTCAACAGATATTTATAAACTAAAGTGGAGGCCACATGTTTCTACTCCACATCATCACCCCCTCTTCTTCTTCTTCTTCTTCCTCTTCTTCTTCTTTTCTTCTTTTCCCCCTTCCTCTCCCTTTCTGACACCCACACGACTACCAATATAAAGTTTGGACACGCTAGACTAAATATATTTTCATAGTTTTGAGGGACTTTTGATAAAAGTCTGTGGTTTCAACTTTGTTTTTAAGACAAAAATACATAGTATAGTTAAGGCCAAGTTACTTACTTAAGGATCAGCTTTAGAGATAAAATTAAATGAACAAGTATTACACAATTTAGTGTTTAGGAGAAGTGTTCAGCAAGGCAACTTAAACTCAAAAATACAAATAAGAAAGTGCACCTTTGGTGACGTTCCCTACATGAAGGCGGTTAAGAAGATGCCAAGTGTAGTCAAAGCTTAGTCGTTGTATTTAACATATAAACTAGTTGAATATTTTTAAACAAATTTTTTCATCGCTGTCTAATGCTATATGTGTTATTCCACATGTATTATCTCAATACCTCCTATTAAGCTTCATCTCCACCAAGCTACAACCCTAGGCCCTTGAGCACGGCCCTTAGCCCTGTTTGTTCCAGGGGTCTTATATTATGACCCCACATTCTATTTTTGCCTATAAGTAGCATATTCCAATTTATATTCTACTTTTTAAAGTTCACCTGCGTGTTTTCATTAAACACTCATAAGCGTCCATCTGTGACTTCATGTTTAAGTACACATGCACTGTTTAACACATCAATCATCAACATGGAGCAGATTTCAGGAACGGAATGAGACAAATATTTGTTTACCCTCATAAATCCGGCAATAAATCCAAAAACTACAGTAGCTACACCTCTAATAAGAAGCCCATTTCTGCTGTTGGGTAGTAATTAGGAAGGGTAAAACAATTGGAGCTGTAATGAACCTGCCTGGAAAAGGATGCAAGCACACACACACACACCCCCTCTCCCCCCCGCACAATTAGTAGAAGGCTGGAGATTTAGTCTCACAGTTGGAGATTTACAGAAGCATTTTGGGTTCACCAAGTCTTCAGATTCCCAATTAGACACCACCTCCATACTAAAAAACAATTTTGAAGGCGTGCCAGAAGAAAGCCTTTTCATTCTACCCACAAAAGTAAGCACCTGGAGTTTACTAGGGACTGCTGGAACTTTTGCTGGAACAGGGTTCTTTGGTCAGACGAGACAAAAATAAAGCATCTTGGCAACAAATTCCATCAGACTGCCGTTGCTGGCCCTTGAGCAAGGCCCTTAACCCTGTCTGTTCCAAGGGCATGGTGTCATGGCTGACTTTGCACTCTGACCCCAGCGCTCAAGCTGGGAAGCGCAAAGAAAGAATTTTACTGTGCAATAATGTGTATGTGACAAATAAAGGCTTATCTTACTTAGCAAACACTTAAGATGGGTTTGGCATGAAAGAAAGATCCTCTTTGTAAAGAATGGTAAAGGATTTGTGATTAGCTTAGTGCTGCTTAGTTTTTTTTTTCTTTTAAAGACTTTGGGACTATTGTTAGGTTACATGGCGTCATTAACTCCATGAAGTAGCAGAAGTCTTAGATGAAAAGCTTCAAAATAATTCAAAACAAATATCCAAATCCACCCAAAATGATTATGCAATCAAGTTTGTTACATCTCCGTTCCAGTATTCTGACCCATACAGAATCTACAGGGGAGTGGTCTCAGCTACCTGTTCTGTATTTCCCAGCTCATCACGCGTTATAGGAAAAAAAGCACAGTACTGTTATTTTCTTGCAAAATAACCAGCTTGTTATTGAGAGCAGTCTCGCAGCGTTAATTATAGAGATACAAATGTTTGTGGTTTTCATATAAATTTTATTTTTAATGATTGTGTTAATTTTTTGGAAATAATTCACTTCAGTCAATTGCTTACTTATTCATTTATTTCCTTAAACCTGTTACTCTTGGGTGGAGCATGGGACACTGAACGTTCTTCTACCTTATCATGCTCAATACCAATCCCTCCAGATCTTACCATTTGTACCCTTCACTTTCCATCTCAGCTGTGACACTCCTTCTCCAGGTGTTTCAGGAAGCTCTAAGTTGTTTCCCAGGTCTTAGAGCCATAGAGTATTAAAGTCATTATGCTGGAGTTGAAAAGACATAGCTTTGTCTTGAGCCCTGCAGATGGTCCCTATCTAGTCGAATTCAGGTCTTGATTTGTGTATACTTATCTACAGTATATACACGTTTCTAAACCTTCTGAAACTTTCTACTTCACTTCCTAGTAATATGATACAGGTTCCCTCCTGAAGGGCTTGGGGCTTTTCATCAACAAAATTTAGGTCATACAATTGCAAGAACAAGACCTACTGCATACTGTTTTGGCGGCTTTCAGTAGCTTGTCTCAATATCTACTGTCGTTGAACATTAAGAGGAACAGCAATGCTGAAAGTAGGGAGCATTGCCTTACCCCTGTTTTGATGTTAAAGATGTTTGTGAGCTGGTCCTCATCTATAGTTCTGCTATGAACTCATATGTGGGTATTTCTGATGATTTTAACTCTTTAAATTGCTCTAGAATATTTTGCAAAATTGCAGTTTGGTTGGTATATTATATCCAATACAACTCGGATGTCTCTAAGCTTTGCGTCTACTGCTATCTTGAGTCTTTGTGAGGTTACACTGGTACAGATAGTAGCATTCCCCTGTAGTTGTCACAAATCCTTAGGTCCCTTCTTTGTAGCTTTACCAGATGTCCTTCTTTCCATTCCCCAGGCACTTCTTCTACTTCCCAAAGATCTTACCATACAGGGTATACAGCATTTGTCTAGATGATTCAATATCCTCTAAGTTTTTCTGCAGGTGTGTTGTCTGAGCTTGGTTCCTTGTTGTTGTTTAGGAGCTTGACCTTTTTGATCTCTTCTTTAGAGGATCACAGGCAGTGAGCTTCTTCAAGGTTCTTGGGTAGGATGCATGTCTCTGAATTTAACGGAGGGAGGTTGATCCCCCTAAATGAACTTATTTGCTCTTCTTATGTATTCAGTGTCCTTCCCTCTTTACCTTTTACTGTGGTTTTTGATATTTTTGAGTCAGGAGTTGTGATTGTATATCAAATTAAAGGTTAGGACTTGTATATTTTAAGTGTGACAAAACTCACCAAATGTTATGTAACTTTTGACATCTTTGCCAAAAGTGCCAATAAATCTGGAGCTTACTATATATAGTGAGCAAACAACAGAGGAATAGAAACAAATGAGCAAATCCTTTTTCTTCTTCTTTTCAAACTTGCCTCAGCCAATTTTCATCTGTGTTGATTGAAACCTGAGATGATGTTGGTTGCTGGCAGCAGAAAGGCATACAACTATTAAAAAAAGATTCACGCGAGTGACTAATCTATAGAGAAAGAGAGAGCGAGAAACAGAGAAACACAGAAAGAGAGAGAGAGAGAGAGGTTGCAGAATGTGCACAGCTGTTGGGGATTTTCTGCGAGCAGCTTAAGTCACGGCTTGGCTCGTGTCCTCTGTTGTTGACCTAATGAGTCCGGTTCGACAAACTCAGTGAACTCTACACCATGCTGTTTTCCGTGCACCTCAACCACAACAGAAACGTCATGGCTTCAAAGGGGCCACAAATGGCTTTCTGTTTAGGGGATCTGGGGGATTGTTTCCATATTTTTTTTACTTTCCTTCGTCTCAAAAGGGAGTTGCTCACTCTTAATCAAGAAAACTAAAAATATTTGCTTCGGCATCTGGGATTACTGTAGTGTAAACAGACGTAGCGATTATCGTCATGGAGCCGCCTTATTCTCAGGAGGTGCTGTCAAATCTAGTCTGTCTCTGCTGAATGCGTTTCACCTCTGTTTCTTCTCTGGTCCTGTCCCACGTGCTGCAGGCAGAGAAGAAGGCCAAACTGGTGTCCATAATGAACTCGATGGAGGAGCACGAAGAGGTGGAGGCCAAGCCTCAGACGGCTTGTGGCACCATCAACAGCCCACTGACCACTGCACCACCACCACCACCGCCACCACCATCAACAACGATACAGCAACAGCAGCAACTAACCCAAGCTCTTCCCAAAGCTCAACCACAACCACAAATACAGCCTCCAGCCCAGCAACAGCCTCCAGCCCAGCAGCAACAGCAACAGCCTACAGACCCAGCTTCTCCTACAGTGGCCACCACACCAGAGCCAGTGCCTATAGGGGACGGAGATAAGACCTCACCGAAGTCCACCGACACAGAGGCTGAATATGAGGTAGTAGCACAAGTGTACATTTGTCACTATCATTGTAATTGAAGGATGATTGTGGATTAAAGCATCTGATCTTGGGACAGAATTTAATAGATATTGATCAGAACCTGCCAGCACTTCTGACTGAATGTCTGTTGAGATATGGCTTTCCCTCATATTTCTTCCTGAGAGCTGTTATCTTATGATATCTATAAAATAGTGGCCCTACAGTAAGGATGAATGGCTTAGCAATTAGAAGAGATCGTATAAGCCACAGTTTAATACAGAATTCCTTTTGGGTCATGTTCTGTGTGGTATGTACAGGATGGCAGAGGTTTTGGCATTGGCGAGCTGGTGTGGGGGAAACTGCGTGGTTTTTCTTGGTGGCCCGGACGCATCGTCTCATGGTGGATGACCGGCCGAAGCCGAGCTGCCGAGGGAACCAGATGGGTCATGTGGTTTGGTGATGGCAAATTCTCTGTGGTATGTGTATCAAAAACATTTATAACGTTTAAAAACTTCATCTGAAATAACTTAGTCCAGATCCAGAGCCAGATTCCAGGAAAGCTGGGCATGCTACTTATTTAAATATCTTCCTAAACAAATATTTTAATTATTAAAAATATTTTTCAATGAGTGGTGCATCACTGCCTAAAGGTAATGTTATATTCATACTGTATATTCCTTGTTTTCAGGTCTGTGTTGAGAAATTGTTGCCTTTGAGTAACTTCTGCAGTGCTTTTCACCAGCCAACTTACAACAAACAACCAATGTACAAGAAAGCCATCTATGAGGTTTTACAGGTACAACTTTAAACGCTCACGCGTGCATTGTAAATGAGATTGCATTTAGTGTTATGCAGAAACGTGAAAAGCACACATGTCGGCTGAAATCGTATTTTTAGGTAGCCAGCAGTAGAGCAGGAAAAGTGTTCCTCGCCTGTCCTGAGAGTGACGACACCGACACCTGTAAGTCGGTGGACATGCAGAACAAGCAGATGATTGACTGGGCCATGACAGGATTCCAGCCCACTGGCCCCAAGGGCCTGGAGCCTCCAGAAGGTAAATGCTACTACCATGGTCTTTTGAAAGGGATTCAGTGTGTAGTTAAAAGACATTCCTGTACAAGTGAAGACACATACCTGACATGAAGTCTAATCCTCAGAATCGGTTGTATATTTGTTTTTCAGCCTCGTACATGCATGTTGTTGATCAAAACAGCTTTCTTTGAGACACTTGATGCTGCATACCTCATGTGTCTTATGGTGTTTGTGAATTTTTTATGAATTGTATGGAGAACTGATTTAGTCTTTTTGTTTTTTATTACAGTATATTTAAATGCCGACACTAGCGTTCTGCAGCCAATCGCTCTGGGTTTAAAACCATTAGGCTAAATCATATTCTGACTTTCTGTTATTCAGATTATGATTCTTCAATTTGATTAAAAATTTTCTAATATGTTGACTCGACCTCTTACAGAGGAGCGCAATCCATATAAGGAAGTGTACCCGGAAATGTGGGTGGAGCCTGAAGCCGCAGCCTATGCACCCCCGCCTGCCAAAAGGCCTCGTAAAAGCACAGGCACAGAGAAGCCCAAGGTGAAAGACATCGTCGACGAGAGAACCCGAGGTGAACCATCACTCTCACTTAGTCACACAGGGTTCATTGAGTTCACACACACACACGCACACACCCAACCTCTCACATCAGCACATGCCTCTAATCAGGATTATCAGCCTTAACTGCTGAGCTATCCAAGGTAAACATTAGGCTGTAAATGTAACACAGAGAATCAGATAGTCCTAATTACTAGTGTTCTTCTCTGCCTTTTTTTCTCCTTTCAGAGAGACTTGTGTACGAAGTGCGGCAGAAATGCAGAAATATTGAAGGTATTTATGTAGTGTTTGCTGACAAGCTTCCCATGAACACTAAAGGATGATTTATAGTTCTGTGTGCACATCAGGACATTTTGCTTTATATTCTAGAAAAGGTGAAGAATTCATGCTCATGCACGTAACGTAAGTGTGTCCTCTAGGTGGCGCTGTTGTCTGAGCCACAGCTAAATTTACTGTATATTGGGACAATTATATCTGGTGGGATTTATTATAAAGCCGATGAACTCTGACAGTTCTGAAGTTTATTTTTAACTCATCTGTATTCAGCAGTATAAGTATACTCGTACTGAAGCACAACAATTGAAACACCGTTTTAAGTTCACCTTCACTGTGTGTTAACTGGGAGTCTGTTAGAAGAATGAGCAATTTAAACAGAATATTATAGCTGACTAAAAATGGCTCACAGACATTAACAAAAACACATTAGCAAAATATCATGATTGTAGTCTTTTGTAAACAAATCCATTATACAGTAATGTCATCATATCTCCATTAGTCCAACAAACATGAAACACTAGGGAAAAACCCTGCTCATGTTTTTTTATAATCCCTGTTCGGAGTTTTTAATCATTGAGAAGAAGCCTTTATAAAAGCCACCAGTACGAGAAAGGCTGTAAGGTTTTTAACAGACCACATTACAGAAAACAAGAATCACAGCATGAACTTCTCCTTAGAAGAATCCCTGGATCAGGGGACATTTCAGTGAATAGTATTTTATTGTAATTGCTTCAGACAGAGTGTTTCTCTGGTTTAAACCGGATTATTATGAATTGGACTTTTTCTCCCAACGTACAGTAACTGACACCTCCTCACCAACCTATCAGCGTTCACCTGATGCACAAAAGGATGTAAAACATGTTATATGGTTAGCTTGTGGGAAAGCTTTCACACTAGCATGTCTCTGCATGCAAAATGATCCCCTCTCTGTATCAATATGAATTAACTGCAGATTTAAGTATATTTAGTATTTATATTAAAGTATAAATTGGCCGTAAGACACTGAAACCAAACAGGACCTTACTTTCTTTTTACTTTCTCACAGACATCTGCATCTCCTGTGGAACCCTGAATGTTTCTCTTGAGCACCCACTTTTCAGTGGAGGAATGTGCCAAAGCTGTAAGGTAAAATCTTGCTTCCTGTTATCAGCATGTAGATTGTCACTGTACAATAAGTCTGTGTTGCACTGAGAACATTCTTCTGTTTTTCATTTCATCTTTTAACATTTCTTTCCTAATGCAATACAGTGGTACCTTGGCATACAGATTTAATCCGTTTAAGGAGGCGAGTTCTTAAGCTGAATTTTCTTATAGCAAAACGCATTTTTCCGTAGGTAATCATGTACAGTAAATGCAGATAAAAATTACCAATATCACCAATTCCCAACACTATAATTATATTTTTAGCATATAAAAACAATCAAAACATTTAGAAAAGACATGTAAATGTGGTAAAATATAAAATAATTAGACATTAAACCACACTTAACCTTAATTTATGATTCCTTTTGGCCCTGGCTGCTTTAATAACTAAACTGAAAGTGGTTTCGTTTTTTTCTTGCTGCGCTCCATGATAACATTCTTGAGAACCATGGTGCTTTATTAAACCTTACACAAAATCTTCAAACATTCCACAAAAGAAATATGTAAACTTGCTTTGCTTGGCTTTTGATCACCTACCGAATTACATGCAACCGGAAGCATGTGCGTATGAAAGTGTATGACTGACTGTGAAAGGAAGCACATGGTCAGCATCAATACTAATATAGTCTGTAGGCTCAGGAAGCCTTCTTTACATCACCTCCACCAGCCTGTACTGCACACTCAGGCAAATTTTTCTTGCAAAATTTTAGTACGTAAGATGAAATTTTACAAGGCTGAGGTGTTCGTATGCCGAGATACCACTGTATCAAAATAATTAATTGGAAATATGAGATGCTGGTCCATGTTGAGATGATTGCATCACACAATTCCTGTAGATTTTTCAGGTTCATTTTTATGCTGCTACTGTCCTCCTGTTCAGCCCCATCCCATTGGTGTTCCGTTGGGTTCAGGCCCAGTAAAGAACACAGAACTTATTGTCCTATTAATGAAACCAGTTTGAAACAACTTTTGCTTTATAACTTGGTGAATAATCATACAAAGTAGCTGTTGACTGTGACTATGAAGGGATGCACATGGTCAGCATCGATACTCAAATAGGCGGTAGCATTCACGTAATAATTGGTTGGCTTAAAGTGTGCCAAGAAAACATTCTTTACACCACCTCCGCCAGCCTGGGCCGCTGACACAAGGCAGGTCGGGTCCATGGGTTCATGCTGTTGATGCCAAATTCTGACCCTACCATCTGTATCCCTCATTGGAATTTGAGATTTATCAGACCAGGCTTTATTTTTCCAGGGTTGTGGTGAGCCTATGCACACTGCATCCTCAGGTTTTCTGTTCTTGGCTGACAGAAGTGGAATCTGACGTGGTCTTTAGCTGTTGTAGCCCATCTACCTCAAGTCTCGACGTTCTGAGATGAATTTGTGTTCACCATAATTGTACAGAGTGGTTATCTGAGGTACTGCAGCCTTTCTGGTAGCTCGAACCAGTCTGTCCATTCTCAGTTTGCCCCTCTCATGAACAAGGCACTTCTGTTTGCAGAATGGATGCTCACTGGATGAGTTTTCTTTCTTGCACCATTCTAAGTAAACTTCAGAGACTGCTGTGTGTAAAAATCCCAGGAGAACAGCAGTCAGAGAAAGACTCAAACCAGACCATCTGGCACCAAAAATCATGCCATGTTCAAAATCACTGAGATCACATTTTCCCCCATGCTGATGGATAATGTGAAAAAAAGCTACTGGCCCATATCTGCATGATTTTATGCATTGCACAGCTGCCACGCGATTGGCTGATTAGATAAATGCACAAATGATTAGGTGTACTGGTGTTCCCAACAAAGTGCTCAGTGAATGTATATTACTATATAACATATCAATAAAATACATCAACTGTGATATTATAGTCCTATTTTAGTTTTGTGTATTAGCTAGACTGTTCACAGACAAACACCCCACAGTTTTTGCATTAACCTCTGTATTACAGAACTGCTTTTTGGAGTGTGCGTACCAGTACGACGACGATGGATACCAGTCCTACTGCACAATCTGCTGTGGAGG
Organism: Clarias gariepinus; assembly: GCF_024256425.1. Lineage (NCBI taxonomy): Eukaryota > Metazoa > Chordata > Actinopteri > Siluriformes > Clariidae > Clarias > Clarias gariepinus. The sequence continues at coordinate 20,334,298 of NC_071112.1, forward strand.
GAGGGAGGTGCTCATGTGTGGGAACAATAACTGCTGCAGGTACAGCTGCCACAGACTGTTCAGTTTATGTTAATGCACTTATCTTAACGGTCTTTTACCCAGTTGAAACAAATACAAGGATGCATCGAAACCTTTATTTCAGACCGAGTATGAGTGCATGACATTTGAGACTCGTCAGTACTGATTCTGATACCGATACTGAAATGACTAATCTACAGTGGCTTCATGTAACAATTTATTTTCCATCTTTTACACATCGTGGTTATGTACTAGCAATGAATTATTTTTGTTTAAGCTTTACATTTAATGTGTTATTGATTTAAAACAGTATCTGTAGCCCATAGGAACTTTCTTCTGGAAAGTTCTTTAATCAGCTTGGTTCTTGACATTAATTTATGAATCTAATGAACATCTTGGTGCAGTCATGTGACAGTCTGTGAATTTGTGTACCCCATGACATAATTTCCAAAAACAGTAGTGTTACTGAAGTTTCAACCAATTAAACGATTGTAATGATTTAATAGCATCTCATAATTTATATTAAATCTGTTCTAGTACAAGTTGATACAAAGCGTCTTTTAAAATGTGTTCCATGTGATCTGTTTGGTCTGTGTTATACCCTCCATAATTGGCCTAAAAGGAGAAATGGGTCTGGGCTCCTATGCGTTAATAGAAAGCACCTTGATTAGTAGGCAGTGTAGACCCTGGTGATTGATGGGGATGTACTGTATCTCGATGCTCACTGAACTAAAGCGCTGTCATACTGTATGTGACAGTTTCATTGCATGTTTACTGGATGTTCAGTAAACTCCGAACTATTTATGACCATGAATTCGTTGACCCCCCTCTGCATGCTCTCATGCGTATATCAGCCTTGTGCTATGGATTAAGGTGATACCACTGAGCTACGGGCAGGGGTAGCTCAGTGGTTAAGGCATTGGACTACGGTTCGGAAGATCCCCGGTTCAAACCCCCCAACCACCAAGATCCCCGGTTCAAACCCCACAACCACCAAGTTGCCACTGTTGGGCCCTTGAGCAAGGCCCTTAACCCTCAACTGCTCAGATGTATAATGAGATAAAAATGTAAGTCGCTCTGGATAAGAGCGTCTGCCAAGTGCTTAAATGTAAATGTGATAAGGAAACACTTCTTTTGGTTTATCCTACTTGTTGGTTTGGTTACTCGCATTGTGAGTGGATGATATAGTAAAGTAAATGAACTCATGATATTTTTTGTCTGCTTTTGCTTTAATTAGCAACATTAATGATTAAATACATCCAGATCTTACAAAGTCATATTTGTATGTTCTCGTCTTCCTTCACCAAAAAACATAATAAAAAATAATCATTTTCAGCTGCATGAAAGCATCAACGTCAACATGTAATCATCATAAAAAAAATTGGAGAAATACGCTATACTAGTGTTAATTACAGCAAATTCTCACCGGTGTGCATTATAAGTGAGTGAGGGTGAGAAACACACAGGTTCTGAGACAAATTAATTTTTAAAATGGGGAAATACATGTAAATATTTACAGTGATGGTAAAATATTTGGATTGAGTTGTATCGTATACAAATGATAACTTTATACACTATATTTAAATTTAAATGCAACATGAGGGGCCATGTAACAAAGAGAATGTATAAAGGTGGTGAGGAAACTTTGGCCATGTAGAAACAAATTTGTTTAAAAAAACTAAAATAAACTAAAGTTTTTAATTTCTTTGATAAATAAAAGTCACTGGATAAAAAACTGGAGCATACTGTATCTGGTCAACATCAAACCTTTTATTGTATTTAATTACAGCAAAACACTTCAAATAGTTTATTTTGGATTTTATGTACTGTATATATTTTTCATTTTTACCATTACAATGTTTTGTCTACAATGTTCGCAGCCACTAGAGGCAGTCAGTGTGGTATTACGTATTAATGTATCAGCGAGTTGTACCTATACGCAATGTTAGTATTGATATCAATGCAATACAGATTAATTAATATTAAATGATGTTAAAGATAAGCTACTGATTACTGTTGTATATTCTGACTAGAGCTGCAACAACTAATCGATAAAATCGATAATTATCGATAATGAAATTCGTTGTCAACGAATGCCGTTATCGATTAGTTGGGCTGCTCACGTCACTGAGGCGCGCGACCACAAGATGCACAAATATACACAGATACACAGGCGCTCGCGCAATGGAGGTTACAGAAGCGTCTGCAGGAAAAAGCGCGCGCCCCGAGTCCTCCAGGGTATGGGAGTGATTTACATTAAACGCCTCTAAGAAGACGGTAACCTACACGTAACCTGCAAGACCGAGCTTTCATGGCATGTCATGCACGAATACTTTAAAAAAAAAAAACATGTTGGTGTTACGGCTGGCGAAACGTCAGCAGGGTCAGTAAAAACTGTATCCCTTCATCGTGTAAAAGTTTAAGTGCTTTTGTTTAAACTGTTTGCTAACTTCGGGACAGTCGCGCTAGATCTGTTCACGTGCTACTCGCTAGCGTCACATTGCGCAATCACCTCATGAGCAATAGTGATTAGTTAAATGGCGCTACTTTAGATTAGCTTAAATTACACGGTGCGAATAACAGTAGAATATTACATTTAGTGATTGTTGTGGTTTTCAGCAAATGCAAATAACAGTACATTTGTGACTATTAGCATTTCTACAGTTTTTTTTATAGTCCACTACAAAGCTAACTTGTAATTAACTGGTTTTACTTATGCATACATAATTTTATTATACAAAATTACATTATTTTAGCTGTTTATATCTTATCAACTGAATACATCAGTGTATTTTTTAAACTATATATATTTATACTGTATATATTATATACTACATTTCATTTAAGGTTTAAAATGTCAAAATTAAAGATTATTAAACTCTATATGTGGCTTTTTCATTTTTAAAAGTTAATTTTTATACATAAATAATACCCTGATTTATATATATATATATATATATATATATATATATATACACACACATATATATATACACACACACATATCTATATATATATATATATATATATAGTTATAAGCGAAATATCAAATTAAAGAAGTGGTTAGGTTTTATCCGATTAATCGATTAATCGAAAACATAATCTCCCAACTAATCGATTATCAAAATAATCGTTAGTTGCAGCCCTAATTCTGACATAGTCTAGACAGTGCTGTCTAGAATGCCGTCAGAATTTATTGACCTATCAGACTATGTTTTTTGCAGGTGTTTCTGCGTGGAGTGTGTGGATCTGCTAGTTGGACCGGGTGCAGCACAAGCTGCTATAAAGGAGGACCCTTGGAATTGCTATATGTGCGGTCAGAAGCCTCAGTACGGCCTGCTGGAACGCAGAGCTGATTGGCCCAGTCGCCTACAACACTTCTTTGCCAATAACCATGACCAAGATTTTGTAAGTGCAACCCACCTAAATTACAAGTTATTAAGAAAAATTAGGCATAATTGGTAATGAACAGAAACTGTGGAATATATGTTCTTAAATGTTACAAATGTTCTCGTAAATTGCTCGCCCTATCATCCGGAGATCTCGAGTTCGATTCCCTGGTGATGCTGTAAACTCTTGCAGCCAGAGGTCTAGAGAGAGCTGATTGAACGAGCTCTCTCAGAGGGGAGGGATGAGAGGTCTTTCGTGCTTCTACATTAATCACGGCTTTACAGCCAATCAGGGGTGTCTGTGAGCTCACACAAGCAGATGAAACGGATAGCGCTGTCCTCCGAGTGTGTTATGCCGCCCCAAACGGTGCATGAGCGAGCAGTTTGAAAAGCTGTGGTCAGCTGGCGACAGGGGTAGCTCAGTGATTAAGGCATTGGACTTATGTATAATGTATAATGTATTCATGTATAATGAGATAAAAAAAAAAAATTAAGTCGCTCTGGATAAGGACATCTGCCAAATGTTTAGATGTAGTTGTAGCTGGCATCATGTGGTTCGGAGGAAACATGATAGTCTTCGGCCCTCCTGACTGTTTGGTAGTAGTAGCCTTAATGTGGTAGCCCCCTAGTGATGGGGGGGGGGGGGGGGGGGGAATGGACAGGGGTAAATTAGGGAGAAAATCTGGAAAATAAAATAAAAAAAAAGTTACAACTGTTCTTAAGGCAAAAATTTCGCAATGCGGGGTTGTTCATACCACCAAATTTTACTGTCATAAAACATGGACTATTAAGTACCACCCTCCTGAGAGCTCCCAGCTATAGATAGCTGTAGCAACTTTTGAACTCTGTCTGCGTCATGTACACTCATGTGTCATGGATGCAACACGAGCTCAAAGAAAGCTGTGTCAGTTAATACAACGTGAAAGCACAAACAGTCCATTACAATGCCAGAAAAATCTATTTTATTAAAATTAGCATGTAATGACTGATGTGGGTGAATGAAGATTTCTTTATGCACCGTTTTCATGGTCCACCTGTGCCCCTGTGGTGTAGGGGAGACGGTTTAAGGACTTTGGAGTTTGTTTATATTATCTCAGGTTTATGGTGAGAGAAATACTTTGACCAGTTTACCATTATGGGCCCCAGCTACTGGAGTGATTTAATGTGAAAAACAGATTTTATTACTTTATGTAAGTACAAACAGATGCTGGGCAATGCTTTCCATTTTATTCTTACAGTAAATTAAAAGGGAAATGTTAAATGAACGTAGATCAGAACCTGCTATGTGATAAGATAAGTGACGTGCTTTGAGGTGGGTGATGAACTAGAAAACTATTTACAGAGTATTTTCTTAGTAAGTGAACTTGTATTTTTAAATCAATGTAATACAGATTAGTTGATATTAGAGTTAAAAATGAGATACTGTGACTACTGTTGTGGAAGACAGTATATTCTGGCTTAGTCTAGACGGTGCTGTCAGAATTAATCGACTTTCCTACATTTTAAAATGCCTATATTATTTATATATGAGTACAGTGGAAAACAGAGACTCTACAGCATGGGCAATTACTCTTTACCTTTTATTAACAGATGAAACAACAGGCAACAGAAAGACCCAAAAAAATATTCACAGTGGCATGCATAAGTATTTACACCACAGAATATTTTTGTCTAAAGTATGTGGACTCTTGCCCATGACACTCATATGTCCTTGTTGAGCATCTTATTCTAAAAGTATGACATCATTAAGGAGTTGACCCTGCCTTTGCCCTTATATTTATTATTACACGAAATTTGCGCTTGTTTAGCCACAAGGGCATTAGTGAGGACATACACTGATGTCTGGCAAGGAGTTTTGGAGCATGGTGTTCAGGTGTTCACTAGGGACAAAGTCAGGGGTCAGTTCTGGCTACTTGTTCTTTTACTTAAACCTTGCCACACCATGTCTTCATGGACCTTGCTTTGTGCAATGCGGCGTTCTCTAGATGCATGTTTGGACCTCTTAACTTCAATAAATAGAAATTGTTACAGCATAGAAATAATTTCTAGACAAACGTGTGCCTCAAAGTTTGTGGCAAAATAAAAGCCCACATATATAATTATTAGGTCCACACTTTCATATCTTTTTCTAGGGTATGTATAATTGTACACCAAATAATCCATAATATTGAAGTTTGTGGGAAAGCAATATGGTTTGCAAAAAATATTTACAAATACTGAATGTGAAATTTGTGAGTGCAAAGTGTTTACCTGCACTGGTGTGAAAGAAACAGGGAAAGGGTGAGGTTTTCATTTTGCTTTTGGAAACAAGCCTAATGCTCTATTTCACCCTCTAGTGGACAAACAGGTTTTTTTCTTAACTCTTTCAATTGAATGGAAAAGGATTCTAGCTTACATCACGGCTTATATATTCATTTCATGGACCAGATTAGTGCCTTAATCTTTCCATGGCCTGCCTGTATATTTGACACCCTTGCTCTACAGCTTTGTTTTTTCAGAAGTATGTGATAAAATTCCACAAAGGCATAAAACAGAACGATGTCAAAGTTAATGCGACATTTAGCTGAGCTTTACTGGCACAGCCAACGAAGAATGATGAAAAACAGCCCACGGAAGGCCACCACATGGAATAAAACATCAGTGGAATTGAGTAAATGTTTGGAGTCAGAATGAAAGAGATGTGAGACTTACACAGAGACATATTTTAAATAAATGGTAGAGTCTGGGATGAGACTCATGTATGCAGATCTGCAGCAGTATTGAGAAATGGCCGATACAAATCATAACCGATAAGTCATCATTTAATAATTTAAAGTGAAATACAGATTAAATAGATATTATTATTAATGTTACTATTATTATTATTATTATTACTGTTTTTTGCTAATTGTTTAATTCTCATATTATTAAATAATATATCAAATGGGTTTCAAATCATATGGGATTTAGTTACCATATGGCTTTTAATAGATCTTACTCTCTTAATTGGTTTCAAACAATTCCCATCAACCGTTTAGGTCTAGGGACGGGGGAAGGCGATGACGTGCGTGCTCAGAGATAAACACATCTTTTGAACTGCTGCTCATGTTAGGTGGTGTTAACACAGGTAGAGGAAAGCTGCCTGCTCTCTGTCCCCTTCTGCTTTTCTCTGATGCCGCTAATAGGCAAGCGTCACTGTTATAGATAGGGGAGAGAGAATGCCACCATTATAACCATTAGAGATGGGAGGAAAAAAATCGATTAAGTGACACAACATCCTGTGTGGTAGGAGCAAATTATTTGCTAAGTTTGCTTGGAATTGTAACAAAATCTGAAAAAAGTACATTGAATCAAAATATTTATAAAATCGAGATTCTAACAGAATTGCAATACAAATCGAATCGGCACCTAGGTTTCGTGTTAATATTGTATCGGGAGATCCCTGGTGATTCCCATCCAAATGACCAGTTTAACTCTCTTGGGCTTCTGGCCATAAACGGCTGTGGCATCATTAAGAGAAAAACTTGGAATCTTCCCACAATTATTCCATTCTTCACTCTTTTATTGCCTATTTAACCCCTCAACCTTTTGAAAATATAAATATTCTGGAACTGCCTTAACTGAGCAGTCTTTTTCCCCTTCTTACTCCCTCTCCTACCCATTCTCTCTCTCTTTCTCTCTCTTTCTTTCTGTCTTCTCCTTTTCACTCATATACTTTTTCTCTTAGGAACCTCCAAAGCTCTACCCTCCTGTTTTGGCAGAGAAGAGGAAGGCTATTCGTGTGTTGTCACTCTTTGACGGAATCGCAACAGGTGAAAGGAGAATCCACACCCTCTATTTTTTGTGTTCACAGCAGAAAGTTTTTTACATTACAGACCTTTTCCCCCATATACTGTAGTAGCTATACATTGCTGTGTAATGACTAAAACATTATCGACAGGACTGCATCCTAATAACACTGTTATACACTCTAAAAGTATAAAGGGTATTCATCTATAGAGATCTAAGTATGTATGGACATACTGTTCAGTTTTATTACATTACACCAGTAAGAATCACTTGTGTCTATATATTTATTTAAAAAATATTATTTACATTTCCAAATTGCGTAACAGTGATATATAATATACTTCTGTAATAGAAATTGTATACTATAAAAAAAAAATGCACTTGTGTACGGCTAAGGCATCTGGATGGTTTTAGGAAACAGGGCAGTTTACTCAGTTTATGTTTATGTGTGTGTGTGTGTGTGTGTGTGTAGGGCTGCTGGTGCTAAAGGAGCTTGGCATTCAAGTGGAGCGCTACGTAGCCTCAGAGATATGTGAGGACTCCATCACTGTCGGTATCGTACGGCACCACGGGCGCATCATGTATGTTGGCGACGTGAGGAACGTCACACGCAAACATGTGAGTTACCCTGATAGAAATTTGCACCTGAAAGAACTGAGGTCTAAAAAATTCATAATGCCTGAAGATATTTTTAACTCTTAATTAGACTCCTGTTCATTGTTATAGATACAAGAGTGGGGACCTTTTGATCTTGTCATTGGAGGAAGCCCCTGTAATGACCTCTCTATAGTTAATCCAGCACGGAAAGGTCTCTACGGTAAAATCGTATTGCATGCAAAATCCAGACTTTTTCAGTAAACAGTTTTTGTGTATTTTAAATCATTTACGGTTAATGTTAGTTTTTATTTTGTTTTGGATGACTTGCATGTAAAAGCACAAATTTGTACAGCAGTTTATAGGAAACTCTTGCCTTAATTCTTTTGTACCTCATTTTCTTATTGCCACACACACACACACTCTAGAGGGCACGGGCCGGCTGTTCTTCGAGTTTTACCGGCTTTTACACGAAGCTCGTCCTAAAGAAGGAGACAACAGGCCTTTCTTCTGGCTTTTTGAGAACGTAGTGGCCATGGGGGTCAGTGACAAGAGGGACATCTCTCGCTTTTTAGAGGTGTGTTTGCTTATACTTACAACACAGACTTACTCATACGGTCACACATGAAGTTTTAAGGTTATAAGGACTGGATTTATATGAAGAGTTCTGTGATGTTCAAGCTGGATCACGTGTATCCCAGCAGTAAGCAATAAACCGTTTATTTGCTGCCACCAAGTGGCAGACTTATGGACCTATTGTGTCTGTTTAAGCCCCAAAATAATCCTAATTGTTCTTATTATTCTGTTCTCAAGATAAAATACAATGTGTTAACCACATTTATGGAAGTTATATAATGCAAAAAACAAAAGAACAATAGATCCATCAGAAAGAAAAGAGTTCTTTTATGTTTTTTTTTTTCTCATACAGCCTTTCTTTATACTTCATGCTTATGAGTCATTCTTTATTTAAAGGAATTATAGAAATCAGTATTCATTTTTGATAAATAAACTAGATTATATATGAGTTAAGTTTATAAGTCGTCAAGCTTAATTTGTAATGACTTGTTAAATATGGTAATAAAAATAAATATTTTGTTCGTATAAAACGTATAAAGTACTACACATTTGAACATTTCGAGGTTGTCTGTTTAACTGATTTGAAATTATCATTATTATAAATTTTATGGACAATCTGTGTCAAACAATCTGCCATCATCAAGGGCAAACTTTTTTCTTATTTTTTGCGTAAATCCACATTAAATCTTTTTTATGTTATTCACCAACACAACAACTTTTTTTGCACTAACATTTAAAAGATCTCTGACAAAAGACCCAAGCATGTCACAGTTGACAGACAAAGTAATAGAGTTAACAGGACACATTAGAAAATTAGATTCCGATTTCACAAATTCAATTGTCAGGCAAGTAAGCTCAAAAGTTCATCTGAATAGATTAACGATATTACGACAATTTATGGAAATCAAAACATAGCAAACTTGAAGAATTTTAAATCATATTGTCCGCTGTGTCTCTCTAGTCCAGATGTGTCTCATTGGTGTCTCAGTAGTGCATTCGCCTAGTTATGTGGATGTATGTTAGATTATACTAGTTGAGCATCAGTAAAATATAAAATCTAAACACCATAGTAAAAATTGCAATTTTACTTTTTATTTGGTTATCTCTGTTCCTCGTATCAGTGCAACCCAGTGATGATTGATGCGAAGGAAGTGTCTGCTGCCCATCGTGCTCGCTACTTCTGGGGAAACCTTCCTGGCATGAACAGGTTGGTCTAAGAATGGTGAGGGAAGAAACAGCGCTCATGCCAAAACCTTCCCTCAGTTCATCTCACCAATCTCCACAAATTCTCCTTACAATAAAGTAGAGCAGCTGTTCCTCTGTACTTTATGTCTCTTTCCAATTCTCATTTAATCTACAGTATTTTTCCTCAACGTAGACCTCTGACTGCCATGAACACTGACAAACTGGACCTGCAAGACTGTCTTGAACATGGCAGGACTGCAAAGGTAGGACTGCACCTTAAATATCCTGAATGGGCAAATACCAAGTTTAGACATTTTTAACATAACTGTGGAAAAGAATTAATATTAGGTCTTATTTTTCAGTTTGATAAAGTGAGGACCATCACCACTCGGTCGAATTCCATTAAGCAGGGCAAAGATCAGCACTTCCCTGTTTACATGAATGAAAAAGAGGACATCCTGTGGTGCACTGAGATGGAAAGGTATGAAACGATTTCTCAGTCAAAAGCATGACTTTGAAATCATGGATTTGAAAAATAGATGGACAAATGTGCAGAGTGGTCAATTGTCCTTCCTACAGGAATATAAATGTGGCCATACATTTTTTCCCTACAATGAGCGCAATGACAAACCCATAATCTTGGAGTTCTCTTCAAAATAATAAACACAAAGGTCTTATTATAAAACAGCCTGGGTCTAATGTGTTAAATTTGTCCAATTTTAAAAATTGTTTAATGGAGAGTTGTACATTATGTAGAACTATACAGATTTTTTGGAGTATTGGGAGACATCTCTCAGCTCAAGGGTTTGAGCCTGTACTCAGTTTCTTTTCTATGTAAAGGTTCTTTTGGGTTCTCTAATTTCGGCTCAACACATGCACGCTCATTCACACACTACGGGCAATTTGGGAACGCCAATTAGCCTAATTTACATGTCTTTGAACTGTGGGAGAAAACCGGAGTACCTGGTGGAAACCCACCAAGCAAGAAGAACATGCAAACTCCATGAGACAGGAATCGAGCCTGGGAATCCTCGAATCGAACCCGGACCCTGGAGGTGCAAGGCGACAGCAATAAATGTAGTTTTGATTTAAATATTGTCTGTCTGTATATGTAAGGAATAACATGACACACAACATGGTTACATGAAAATAACCCATGTTGGGGCGGGATGTGATGCTTCATGATGCGAAGTGGAGTGACATTATCAACCAAAGTAGAATATTTTTATATCAATGCATGGCCTAGTGTGCATAATTACGTTAATACAACATTGATTTGCCAGCAGTAACAGTGTTGAATGACATGTTCTACCTTTTAAAAAGACAATTTAGCACCTCACCATGAGACAAGTTTGTTCTAGTTAACACTTACTGTTCTAGCAAAGATAAAAATGCCTTGCATGGTTTTTGTTCCTTCAACAGCATTTCTTTTTCTCTTGCTCCCACTCTTTCTCTCTTAGACCTCAGCTTGCCGTTTAAGCAAGACTCCTAAACTCCTCTTTCCTGAAGACTTCATGCTAGGAAACTATGCAAAGCACCAAGACCATTGCAAAACACTTGACATTTTTGTGATAGATGTTAAATAAATGTCTGCTTAATTATTAAAAATCATCACTAATTGCATTACTAATGTTGAAGTAGAATCAACTTAAATGTCACTTTCTTGCATTGGCACAAATTCTAGACCTAAATCTTACTGTTTAACCCAACAATTGGACAATATATATTTCGGACAATACCAAAACCAAAACTCTCAGTGTACTGTAGATTGGTGTTGTAAACTAAAAACAACAGCAGCATATGTAGGGCAGTGAAGGCTCAATGATTAAGGCTCTGGGTTCCTAATCAAAAGGTTGGGAGTTCAAGCCCTGACATATAGTTGTCATTAAGTCCCTTAACCCTGTCTGCCCTAGGGATGCTGTATCATGGCTGACCCTGCTTCCTAAAAGATTTGAAAAATGTGTTTCAGTGTGCTGTAATAAGTTTCTATAACATACTTTATAATAGTTTCAAGTGGTAACTACCCATGATTTATTTATTTAATTACATTTGTACTGATTATATGTTCAACAAATTTGTATGGTTAAAAACTAAACAAATTTCCTCAAGCATTTGGGTAAATTTAGATTGTTACGGTTTACACTGTATGAAAGAATGGCTTCTTTATTATAAAAAATAACATATTACGACAAGTGCACAAGTATCATATAAACCTGCTGCTTTGTTACAGCTGGAAATATGGTCTGAGCCATTATATAGCATATTGTACACCTTCTGACCAATCAAATTTGAGCTTTTAATTGAGCTGCGGTTTAAATATTGATTTTGACATGTCTGATGACGGTCATCATCCAGTCTATTAATTGACTCCCAGGAACATACAAGTGTCCGTGCTTGTGGATTTTTTAAGTTCATAATGCATAGGATGTCATTTTCTGTGAAGAACTAATAACTTTTATGTGGAAATACAGGAATCTGCATGATTAAATATATATAAAATCTTTCAACATGTTGAAAATCATGTTAGATTAACGCTAAGCAAAGTTCAACATAGTTCCATAGAGCTTGATACACTATGGCACTGCTGTATAAATTGAGAACTAAAGCCTCATTCCATTCATTCTCCATCTTTGAATTTTATCCCTCAGGATATTTGGCTTTCCCGTCCACTACACAGACGTGTCCAACATGAGTCGATTGGCGAGACAGAGGCTTCTAGGTCGCTCGTGGAGTGTCCCGGTCATCCGCCACCTGTTTGCACCACTCAAAGAGTATTTCGCCTGTGTGTGAAAGTCAGCGCAGCGAGTCGAGAATCCCAAACTGGTGTATGAAATAACAAGAGCCTTGTATATTATTTACAACATAAACATCAAAGTAGGTATTTCATCGTATTTCATTGACTCTTTTTTTTAAATTCTATTTAATTGTTTTTTTGTTTGTTTGTTTTTGGTAATTCATTTTACTTTTTAGCAGTGTTAACCAGAATTTGAATTGATTTATGTGTGCAAGCTATACTTGAGATGGGGCCTCCTATCAAGGCATTGAGAGACAAATAATGGAAAAAAAGTAGATCATTCATTTCACCGTCATAAGTTATGAAAAGTCTGAGTTAGGGACTTTTCAGCAATCGGGCTAGGTTGGGCTACAGGTTGAACGGGCTGCTTGAACGCTCGCCTTTCCTTTCCTCTGAGCAACTGAGCCTTTGGCGAGAGCAAAAAACAACAACAACAACAACAACAAAAAATTCACAGACGAAAAATGGTGTCTTTCTCTTCCATGTCAGGGGAGCTCTGTCTTAACCAATCCAAAACACCACATCACAAATACCTCTTTGTTCACAGTTTCTATACACAATGGTAATTAAAGGTACTACTGTAATAGGTGACAATATGGTGCTTCAAGGTGGTGAAAAACATTGCAACTCATGTGGTGCTACTACTTCAGACTAGATGTGGTCACCTTTAGACCATTAGCCAGGTTTAAAAAGAAAAAAAAAAAAAAAGCCAGGTCTGCCACATCTCATTTGATATCTTTTACAGCCTTTTTTTACAATAATGTACTGGTGCTCTGTGTAAAACCTCAGCCTCGCAGTCACTGAGGTCAGTTTCTTGCATCCATGCACACACAAAACCTGCTGCCCTGCCACATGGGCCGTGATGTTTTTTTTCTCCTCTATACCTTGAGATAGAAGGCTGTGTCAAGCTACTTTTTTTTCCTAGTTTCACACAAGCCGGAATCATTACTGTACAACTCATAGCATGCGTGGCGGTCGCAGGGAGGGCGGTGTTGGGTTTGCTCCTGGCCTGCTGAACCCCTCTCTATAGTGCCTCTCGCAGGCTATCCTCAGTCAGGTGCAACACTTTTAACAATGGTGCGGCTTCACAATGTTCTTCTACCTTTTTATAGCTAATTGTTTTGTGCTGTGTTACCAACAATACCAAGCACTTTTGTATATGTATACTTCTTTTTTTTTTCAGTTTAAATTTTTTGGAATATTTCTCCTTGACTCTTGTGAATTTTGTTTTTTTTTAATTGTTTGTTATGGTCTATGATGTGAAATGCTCTTAGCATTATATATATGAGGTAGTTCTTTTTATTTTCTGTACAGTAGGGCTGTGCCAATAGATGTGAAAGAATGGGTTAGTAGGATAGGGGAGAAATTCACCTGTCACTCTGGTGAATTGGCTACATGAAAAAAGCCACCCTTTCCCACGTCCTCATCTGCTACAGTGATATTTCGTCATAATTCACGTTAGGAAAGTTACTGTCTGCTCTCAGTGTAGTGCGTATATGAGCCGTACAGTAAGTATGTTCTCTAGATATCCCATCAGGTCATTTCTTTTCTACAGCTTAACTGATGCTTCTCTCGTGTTGTCGATAGTGATGTTTAGTTTCTCCCTTTAATCGAATGCTTCATCCTGGCAAGGGTCGCAGCGACTCCGGAGTCTATTCCGGGAAACCTGCAGTGGCCAGTTTATATTAGTCAAAATTAAGACAGTGTATACAGGCTTGAATATAACTGACCTGTCAGTGCTGAACTTATATTCTCATAGCCCTATATTATAATTGAGTTTTGGGAGTCTGTGAATTTGTTTAGAATTCTAGAAAAAGTCTGTGTGCATTTAAATTATTCTGCTTAGTACAGATTTGCGAATTGGCCAACTGTCATAAATTAGACTACAGAAACCAAAAATTAGATTTTTTTATTTTTTTTTATTTAAGGCATTGTACTGCATACAGGCCTTATTTTATTTTATTATTTTTTTTCATTAGTTAATTACTCCTTAGTTCAGTACTCCTTGTGTATTCTCTAAATGATATCGATGCCCATATTTTTTGTACATTTTGTACATAGAATATGTTTGTTGCTGTGTTCGTTTTTAAAATTACCTATGAGATGTACAAATATAATTCTGTGCTAATATATATAATTGACTCAGAAAGTCTCACATTGCAAAGAGAGGGGTAATTAACATAACTGCAACTTAAAAAAATTGACATAAGCTATGGAGCAGTGGGGTGGGAGGAGGACCGTTGGTGTTTCATATTTGTATGTCAGGCATTGGATAAAGAAAGCAAAAGAATGATTTTAACAGTAGATGGACACTTCCGTCTTTACTGCACAGCCCTACATACAAATCAAGTCTCTTTAATTTGCATTTAATTCTTTTTTAAATACTAAACGGGGGATTGTAGGTGTTTCCTAAGGTGCTAAACATTTTATCAAATTTAAAAATTATGTATTATTTGGACAAACTTGTCTTGACAATGACTGTTTTTATGTTTCTTTTAGTATTGGAAAAGCACTATTATTTTACTCTCTCATATAAATATATTAACAAAGGCATTTTAACTTTGTACTTGAAAAAAATGATGAAAAGATTCTTATATTGTTTTAGAATAGATCTTGCTGTAGTTGGTGCTTATCTGTGGGAAAAAATCATGTACTCATATTGGGAAGTAAGAAAAGAATTGTAATCAATCGATCTTGCTGTTAACATGTACTTGCTTATTATCCAGGCAACATTGTTTTTTTTTTTTTCAAGTCCTACATTCCGTGGCATATATCCAGCCCTCCAACTTTTTATTTTATTTTATTTTTTATTAAATCATTGTTTATTTTATATTTTTGGCTTTGGTGGCCTATTTGTTTGCTGTTGTAACAGTTTCCTGTATACCCTTATTATATATACAGTATATACATACTTTATATATATATATATATATATATATATATATATATATATATATATATATATATATATATACTCAGTGTCCTCCAGAGTTATTGGCACCCTTCATAAGTATGAGCAAAAATCTCAAAATAAGTATTACAACATCATTTCAGATTTTTTCCACTCAAACAATAGGATTATTTATATTTGTTCTTACAAAAATCTTATTGGAACTATTTTTAAATAATAGAATTTCATATTTTTAAAAACGTGCCAAAATTATTGACAGCCCCAGGAAATGTTTTAATAAATGAAAACAAATTATTAAAAAATGGATCTGTGTTGTTGACTTTAACATGACTTGGTTTTCTGATAGATGCAAAAAAGACAGATGTTAGTTAACCCAGAGAAAACAGATATGAATATATAAACATACATAATAAGTATAAAAAAAAAACCTACTATTAAACACAGCTGGGGCTAGAACATAAAAATGCCTGAAATATATTCCATAATTCAGACCTGTAAGCATTTCTAGCTTACAACCAGGCAAAGGATGGTGAAACAGTCAAAAGGTCAAGCTCAAATTTATTTTTATTTTTTTTAGATGTGAAAATGTATCATTGGGATCGTTGATGTTTTGGGGCATATTATGATCCATGGTTTAGAGGAAGATTGACAACATCATGAATTAGAATAGTTATTAAGATACTTTGGTATAAATCCTGGTACTTCTGCCAGGATATTTGGCCTTGTTCATAGATTGATTACCAACATGGTGAGTCAAACAACTACACTGCAAAATCAGTGTATTGCAAAGACGATCTCAGACGCTGAACCTCAAAGTGTTTGCATGGAAGAGTGTCCCAGATCCCTACCGGTGTCTCCATCCTTGTTAGACATTTAGGAAACAGTTACAGTGCTGCAATTTTGTCCAGGGCAGGTGTCACAAAATATTCATGCAAATTAACATTTTGTAGAAAATGTAAAAAATGCACTACTTTTTTGTAGGTTTAAGCTCAAAATATTGCACAATATTTTTTATAAATTAAGGTTTGCTCATTTTCATGAATCATGCCAATGATTCTGGAGAGCACTGTATTTTTTTTTCCTCAGTGACACTGTTAATTAGTGTGACCTCTTTTGTGTCATAACTGTTTTCAAGCCTTTTCTCATTTTGAGATCAGCTCATACAGCAGATGTAGCAGTCATTCTCCACCTCTACTCCCTCTCTCTTCTGTTTTGTGCCCAGAACTAAGAAAAAAGGCTCCTTATGTACTTGTGCTGGAGAACACTTGAATAAATATATTGTTTTTTGTGCAAAACGCAGCTGTTTTTTTTTTTTTTACTTTTCCCTTGAGTAAAAGCAACACTTCTAACAGCAAATCCCTTTTTCTTGAAACAGTCATTTTAATTCATAAATGCGTCTATGTACAGCCTGCACAGAAGACGCTGGAGCACAACCAGTTTCCATAATTCTATATTCTTGTAATGGCAGACGTGCCAACATTCTTAAACAAAACAGTTTAAGTCTTTAAGTGGTTGCCTTTTCAAAACCTCAGACCTTCCAAGAGCTTATATTTGGAGAACTGGTTTGAAGGAAACTCAAATTTGCTCGAATTTTCCATGTACCTCGAATGTTGCAGAGACATGTTAGGTGCCAACTTTAACCTAGTATTTGACTAGAGCTGTAAGAACAAGTCGTCTAACTTATTTTAATATATATTATGACAAAGGAACAAAATAAGTTTATTTAAGACCACAAACCAGCATGGTTAAGACATTTGTGATGATTCAGCATTTAGTTTAGTAGCCACACAATGTGTTAGTTATTTAGTATGTTAGACTATTACTGCAAAGGCAAAGAGGGGAAAACCTGGACATTGTCTGGTCTTGAATACTTTAATATTGTCAGCTCTAGAATTACTGGCACCTTTCAAGAGAATAGGTAAAAAAGCTTGTACTGTATATTAAATGCTGAATTTAACTTTTTTATTTTTTAAAAATGGGAAAAAAAACATATTTGCTTTTAATAATCATACTTTCAGTAACAGCAATTCTTCTCAAAAGCATTTTTGGAAAAAAAATTCATATCCCTAAAAATTATTAAATAAATACCAGGGTAAGTTTTTTTTTTAAATAGTTTCAGTGACAACAAACTTCTCATGTGATATTGTGTTTTATAAATGTTATACATTATTCATATATACTGCACATTTTTTTTTTCTCCTGAATAAAGAATTTTGACTGGTTAGAAGCTGTTGATTAAATATCAGCAGCTCTGAAAGTAGTTCTGGCTCAAGTCAAATCACAAGTTTATGATAATGTGTTGATTTCAATGTTAATAAGTAGAAACTAAATACTACGGAATGTAAGACAAATAGTAAACAGATTAAAAACATGTAGTTATGTAATTACAAGTACAATTAAATACAGTTAGTATAGTAATATGGTGAATCTTTTTGTAAAAATGTTTTCTTAAAATTAAAGGGGTCTTGAGGATAGTGCTTTATATCAGTAAGTAATGAGGGGTTTTTAAATCAAATCAGGACCTTTGTTTGTGCAGAATGACAAAACAGTTATGAGAGGGTAAACTACCTGTATTTCTCTATATAAACCCCTGCTACCCTAATAAAAAAGTATTTCACTCCCAGCTGATTTTCTGTAAAGTATAAATATTGTTACTGAATGGTTGTGTGTACAGTTTCCACAGAAAGATACGTCTCTTCCACATGTTGGTTATAAGGTACTAAAGTTATCCCAAAGAATCAAGCGTTCCACTGGCTAAATGTTCATGAGAAAGACTAAAAATGTTTGCACCATTTAAACCGTTTTACTGTTTCTAGGAGTCTCATCATCGTACTGTGCTTGACATCTACTTTTGTCCCTGATAAATTTCATCACAAATGTGAGAAAAATTACTTGATTTAATAAAGGGTCTGGGAAAAAGTCCCGGTTTGACATGAATGTCTCTTGTAGTTTTCCCACTACAGAAAATTTATCAGAACAGGGCACTTTAAAATTCTTGTTTCACAACAAGAAACGTAAGTATAAATAGTTAAACAATATAGTATATATCCCTAATAATGTGTTCAAAATGATCATTACGGGTAAATAACTATGTTATTAGAGTGGTGAAACTAGAGGTTTGTGTTGCTGATTGAGAAATCAGGTTCCCGCGGCTCCACCCACATGCAGATTCTGACACCTGCGTGCTACCATCACCAGTGAATGGAGTGTGTGGTCAACTCGCTCATGCTGCTCAGACTTGAAGGCTGTCCACAAGGTTATGGAGTGTTTCTGTGGGAATTTGTGCCCATTTATTCTGTAGAGCGTTTATGAGTTCAGGCACTGAAGACGCCTGACGTCTTTATTTCAAACACCATGCATGCAGTGTGTTTGTTTCCTAATGTACTGTAAAGAGTACATATTGGGCTTTCTATTAATGTCACACAAGTAAGGGTGTGGCCAACAGATCACATGTTCTGTCTTTTTAAATTGGCGGCGATTGCAGCAAGCATATTCTATATTTTTAAATACAGCATATAAATTTTTTTTCTTATGATATTGTTTTTTATTTGTAAAGATTATATTATATTACAATTTTATAAAGGCATGTTAATTTTAAGCCTTTCAAAATACACATCTTACTTCATGTCCTTTGTAGGGGACAGTGGGATTTGCTTTATCCTATTTTCAACCCTTGCACGCAAATACACTAAGCTTCATACAGTATGTATTGGGCAGGAAAGACAATGCCATTACAGAAAGACTGCCAATGCGATAACCAGAGACAGATTTTTTAAACTTCGCCAGTCCGTCAAATGACCTTGCCATCCTGGATGACCAGAAAAAAAGAGGATGCTCTCTGGAAGGTCAGGTCTCTTTTAAACAGAAACCAACAGTCAACAAGGCTGCCTCAATTGATCAAGATCCCTCAAAGCTGGCAAAGATGAGCAAATGATTCCTTTTACAGGCCAGTGTCCTGTGCGCCATTGTGAGCCTGGAAAACCAAATCTCACAGGTTGCAGGGCCTTTGTGTTTTCCAGTGCCAGTGGTTTTGTGCTTAATTTTGAAGTCTACAGGAGTCAAAACACATTTCAAGACAAGCAGGTGGGGATTGAAAGAAATGCTGTTGTTTGCATGGCAGGGTCACTATCAGGAGGATCACCTACACCTTTCACCTCTATCAAAGTGCTGGATCGCTTAAAGGAATCTTCATCTTTTTTTAGATCTCGAAGTCTTAAATGTCCATTGACAATGAATAGGAGAGAGGCGCATCAGAGATGATAATCAGGAAACACTCAGAGATTGCTATAATAAAATTGCTGGACAACAAGAAAGGTCTTTTGGCATCTTCCATTCATGGAATAGAGCCTCAGAATATCTGCCCAAGATGGTTTACAAAAGACAAGCGCCATCTATACCTGTTATTGTAACAGGGTTTAATTGGGCGGAGTGGACCACATGATCAGCCTCTATCCAATGTCAAGCCGCACAAGAAAAATGGAATAACCACACCATCCTATGTTGCTTTGATCTGGCTGCCACAAACAGTTGGGTCCAGTACAGATTAGACCACTAGGCCTCTGGGAATCTGGCAAAAGACCAGACTTTTTGTATACATATCTTATTAGGGCCCAAGCACTTTGACATCAGCACTATGTCATCATAGTGTGTAAAGAGCCCTATAGTTTTCCTAGGAATAATTTTTTTTTTTTTTTTTTAACATTTTGGGATTATTTGGGGTATCAACATGTTCAAAAACTTATACAAATTGGCAGACATTGAAATCTGCTGCCATTAGGATGGCAGAAAGTCTGTGCCCTGGGCGTGGCTCGGGGCCCTCACACAAGGATTTGGTGCACAGCTCATACACACTTGCACGAATGGCAGCTCATTGAGCTAAACAAATTTCACATTGCATGTCATGGGCTCAACTCAACAGAAAATCAGTTATTCTGTTTGCCAAAACACACCTGAAGGATTTCAATACACTCTTCCTAGGGAATTATGCAATTGACACATGCACCGGGTCTATGTGATCTAAAGACATTGAGGATGCAAATTTTTTATATCAGTGTCTATTACAAGGGACATGTTATAACTAATAAATAAATGACAGTTTTTTAAAAAAAATGTGAGACATGTTTCTGACATCTCGCAGACTTATGTTATATTTTTTTTAAAAATTATATTTTCCAATATCCTCTCAGGAGGATATTGGAATAGAAAAGGTCCTTTACCAAACTATTACCACAAATTTGGAAGGATCTATCTATCTATCTATCTATCTATCTAAGTGATTTGTGTATGTTAAAGTCATATACTCCTCTCTATAATTCTTACCTGTTCACTGGAAGTATGAATTTTAAAACTATATTTGTATTGTTTTTATATTTAATTTATGTTTTCTTAAATCATTAAACCAAGACGTGTTAAAGAAATTTTACTGAAGACATGAGAGATTAATTGGGATGACATCTGATTATGGGTTTGTATAAATAATAATGCAGATGAATGATTTAAAGCTGCTGAGGTACTGAGGTAACTACAGGTGTCATTTCAACATTAGCACTTGTTCTGCTTTTCGACACGCTGATTTCTGGCCTCTTGTCATCTTTCACAGTTTTATTTGATACTGATATCATATATTCTTGTAAGAAATCAGTCTTAATAATTATCCCCACATTTCTTGTTTTAGCTTAGGCTAACCCGTACACTATGTCTACGTATGAACGCTTGTCTTAAAACCCATCCCCCCTCTTTGAAAATGCACAATGGTACAAACCGAGGGTAACAGGCCACGCCCAGTCTGCGTTTTGATTCGCTGCTGGTACGGCCATCTTCGTTTTCCTGCATTGTGATTGGCCGGCTAGCGGCTCGCACTGTGTGGATGCTGCGGACGTAAGGTTTTCCAAGCTGGAGCGGACGGAGCATCTGCCTGCGTCTGCCTGCGGGTGTCAGTCAGCGTTATCGTCACACACCACTGAAACACTGCTCCTGGGAATATAACAAAGGAGGTAAGAGGTTTACGAATACTGTCTAAGTAGAGCTTTACGGAGTTAGGATGTTTTGGAGGACGCCGACTCGGTGACAGTTGCACGTCTCGAGCCTGTTTTCTGTAAACGGCTGCCATCAGGGCTTGGTCCGTTTCTACCCTCAGATCCGTCTCCATCCGGAGATCCGCCCTCAATCCGGGTGTGACAGGATTTGCGCACTCATTGTAAATGTTAATCATAAATGTTTGGACTGAGATGCAGCACAGTGTTTAGTTTTACCTCAGGAATGGGAGCAGAGCTATAAACATGATTGATGACCCTCCATGACCGTCCTAACCTAATCTCACTGATACATCCTTCATAAAAAAAAAAAAAAAAATGGACGCCTTTTCTTAACGGTTGTCTTTTACGATCCGGTGTCATTCGTTTATTAGGATGTGTGCTATGCATCCTGTCATGCATGTCTCTGTTTAGTGAAAGGGCTTGGCCACCCTCTTTGTGTGTGAGATCTGCTCTATCATAACATCCATGTGGAATGCAGCTTTCCATCGACTTTATATATATATATATATATATATATATATATATATATATATATATACAGAGCTCATGCAGATTTCTCCCTGCCATCAGAAGGGGAAAAAATCCTTGCCACATCATGAGGATTTTTAATGCACAGAAAGTATGAATTATATACAAGAACATCACACATGAAATTTTTTTCCCACACTGGTGTTAGTGAATGCAGGCACCATAAATCACTTGGCTATGGTTTGTTCCTGTAGTGCATGTGCATTGAATGAGCTGAACTGAGAAGTGGGTCATAGCAAAAAATCTGCCTGTGTGAGCCGTGGCGAGGAACAAATGTGTGACTAATTTGTCTCTAAGGTCCTGGATACATACATGGATGGATGTAGCATGTGGACTTTGCTGCTGCTGCTTGCTTAATATAGTTCAGACAGAGGCGAGGTGACACACCCATCCCCACCAGCTCCCCACCAGCTCTCCATTACCCTCCTCCTCACCCAATCAGGGGTGTATTGGGGGGGGGGGGGATGTTACACTGTACCCTCTTTCCATGACTTCATCCTGCTCGCACCAGGGCTTGCACAGCTGAATGGAATCAAAAGCTTTGCCACGCCTCTGCACTTTACTCTGTACGATCTGGGTCAGAACCGCCCTGACTTGCTGCATCACCATTTCTTTGTAAGTGCTGATGCTGCTGTTTGAACCACCGGAGGATTTTTTAGTTTGTTTATTACCGTCATGCCTGCGGGTCACATCATTAGCAATATGAAGCATTAAATGTAGTAATTCTGATGATTTATATTCACATTCATGTAGTATCGATTTGCTGCAGTGCTTGGCCAAGCCAGTGGCTAGTGCAGTAATTAGATTTTATTATAGCGGTGCTTGAAGTCCCAGTCTAAACTGGGATTATCCTCTGTGGAATTAAACCTGGCTTTTCTTCTTTGAAGTCCCAAACTCTTTTTTTTCTAAGGCAAGCCTTACTGCACAGGAATTCTAGAATTTGGAAAATCGCTTCTCAAACGTATTATTACTTGTTGAGTACTTGTAGTACATGTCAACAAGTATTGTACATGTTTGTTAAGAGTGATTTCGCTGGTATAAACGTTTTCAAAAGCAGAAACCTTTTTATCTGTTTCAGTATAATCCTACAGCGGTTGGTCTCTGAAAGGTGGAATCATGTCTGCTGGTCCGGCGACGTTGCGCATCCTCATAAAGGGAGGCAAGGTGGTGAATGATGACTTCACGCAGGAAGCGGATGTGTACATCGAGAACGGCATCATTCAGCAGGTGGGCAAAGAGCTGATGATCCCAGGCGGTGCCAAGGTTATAGACGCCACTGGAAAGCTGGTGCTTCCCGGGGGCATCGACACCAGCGTTCACCTGCAGGAGAGCTTTATGAACGCCACCACAGCAGATGACTTCTACAGTGGCACTAAGGTATGGTGTGAATTATTCTCAATGCATTTCTGACAAATTTCACAATTAGGGAATAAAACCAAATGGAGTGTGTGGGGAAAATAGTGATCAGTGGCAGTGTGATGCTATTTAATGGAACTATTTTCCATTAAAACCACTTCTTAAATTGCTTTAAACAGGTATTCCTTCTATAGCCTGTATTTTTAAAGAAAATAATAAAAAAATTGAGAAAATTGCTGGAGAAATACTGAAGTAGGGGCGTATTGGTTTTCCTGGACAAAATCATTAAAAACAACTTTTTTGGTCATAGGGTTTCTGAGATAGGGACATTCACCTTTCCTGAGTGTATACAGTTTGTGAGGCGAGGGGGCATGGTTTGGCCTGCTTATCTTAGCAACGCCTCTGGCTGTATGGCTGGCTCTCACACACAGACTGTGTAACCCAATAACTTACATTTCCTTAAATGGAAAAGTCACTGAGCTGTTTTTTTTGTATATATTTCAGGAATTGCATTCATTTTTGTCTCATCATAATAAATGATAAGGAATGTCATAAAGTTAGAGAGGCCAGATTAAGATGGTTTGGACATGTGCAGAGGAGGGATGAGGGATATATCAGGAGGAGATTAAGATTGAGCAGATAGAGCTGCTATGCAGGAGGAGAAGAGGAAGGTCCAAGGGGAGGTGTTTGGATGTGGTAAGGGAGGACATGCAGGAGGTTGGAGTAATGAACAAAGGTGTGGTAGGCAGAGTTAGATGGAGACAAATGGTCGGCTGTGGCAGGGAGCAGCCAAAAGAGGCAGAAAATGCATGTCATACACTTTAGGCCATCTTTAGGCATCGTGGCTTAGTGATTAGTGGGGTCGGGGGTTTGAATCTTACCTGTGTGTTTGTGTGAAGTTTGCGTGTTTTCCATGTGCTTGGTTGTTTTTCTCCCACAGTCTAAAGACCTGTGGTGTAGTCTGATTGGCAATTCTAAATTGTCTGCAGTATGTGATTGGGTGTGTGTGGTTGTGGTTGTGCTTGTTGCCGATGATGGGTTGCCACCCTATCCAGGATGTGCCCCGCCTTGTGCCGTAGGTTGCCTGGTATACTGGAATAAGCAGCATTAGCAACACAAATAGTGAGTAAATGTCATTTAAAATTTCAACTCTGTTCAACATAACATATTATTTAATAAGAACTACTGTATTAGTACAATTATATAGAAAATTTATATTTGTGATAGTAAGAAATGTCAATTTGGTTATGGCAGTATGTTTTATTATTATTATTAACATTATTGCATGTTTATAACAGTTTAATTTATATTAAAGTTATTATAACTGTAAGTGTTTCACTTATTTAATGTCTATCGCCACTGTTCAGTGAATTTTTTTTTAAACTTTTTATTAATTTTTTATGTATCAGCATAAACAATGTTTTTTTTGTTGCAAAGAAAGACTTGAACATCACATGTGACAACCAGGACAAAGAACAAACCAAAAAACACAATAACAACTAATACCAACGAATGTGAACTGACGTAATGAGGGGAACTTGCTGTACGGTAATTTCAGGAATGCATCTTTATTATGTGGCAGGAACCATTATTGCTTCGTTCAAGAGCTGATATTAAAATCTTCTCTTTTACGTAATACCCGGGCGGTTATTCCACATGCAGATGTCTTTGCGTTCATTGAGGCAGATTCCACTCCGCTGACTCTGTTGTGAAATTGTATCCGATGTCTTTCGTAGATGTCTGGGGCCAAAGTAATACACGGATGGATTTTTTTTTGACCTCCACACTAAAGAGACCTACCATCTGCTGGGTCTTTTTACCCTAAAAGCCCAGTAAGCTTTTATTCCTGAGTGGTCTGGTGTGGCAGTAGTTCTCAAATTACTGGAAGGATATAGCAGGATGCTCAGAAAGGCATAAAATGCATTTCATTTATCTATAAATATGTAAAAAAAAATACTCTTTGTTTCACACTGTGATCTGAAGCATTCAGCTTTTTCGATTTTATAGATTTTATATCTAAGCGTAATTTTGTAGGAGGCTGCTTTGTCCCATCTAATGCCATAGGTTGGTTAGAAAGCACTGAAAAGCGAGAGTATGGATGATTTACACAATCCGAATGCGCTCATACTGTACACACATGCACATATCTGAGAACACTGTCGTGTTAAAGATGACAAACAAATCAGTTGTTATCTGAACTGTGCTTGTTAGACCCTGGCGACACAAGTGGTAATCCCCCCCCCACCCAGTCCACATTACTACTGCGATCCCGGCCAAGCACAAATGCAGATCAGATTCCGTTACCATAGATACAGCGGGAGCCGCTGCTAAGACTGCTGCAAAAGCCTTTCACTCGCACCATTGTACAGGGAGACAATGGTGCTCAATCCCACACCCCTTT
The DNA here is from genome assembly GCF_024256425.1 of Clarias gariepinus. Classification (NCBI taxonomy): domain Eukaryota; kingdom Metazoa; phylum Chordata; class Actinopteri; order Siluriformes; family Clariidae; genus Clarias; species Clarias gariepinus. Next base: position 20,359,853 of record NC_071112.1, read on the forward strand.
CAGACGACGCTGGTACATTCCCCTGTGCCAGCTGACAGATGGAAGAAGACCCTCGTGCAAACCAAGAATTATGGGAAAGCTCGTTTTTCTCTTAGTTTTCATACCGTTACAGTTCATTCTAATCAACTGAGCATGGATTCCAAAAATAGTACAGTACTCTTTAAGATGTGAGATGAGTAAAAATCTCACATCTTAATTGTGATGTTATTGATTGCACATTTTTTTACATTTCAAAATAACTAGCCTAACCCATTTTCTGTGTTTAAATATTTTACAGCAAAAATTAAATTTTTTACTTTTAATATAGAGTAGGCTGCTGAGTGCACAAATTAATATTTTTCCAATCAAATCACATTTTTTCCCAGTGATTTTTATAGAAAAAATGGTCTTGTTCTTAAGCAAAAAAAAACAATAACCTTTAAAGTTTGGAATTTGTTTTTATTCATTTATTCACTTTATTTTGTTTTTTGCCACTGATGGTAGAGTTGTGAATTGTAGCTAGACTGTCAATTCATTGTTCCATGAGCATTCGATTCAACAAATACTGATTTCTTTAACTGTCTGATTCTCCTAAAGCAGCTATATTTCTTACTGGTTTTAAAGTATTAAAACCCTCTAAAACTATCAAATAAACTCTGAAAAAGTCCTGATGTTGATTGTTTCAATTTAGAATTCTTTGGTCAGATTGAATTTGCTTAAGTGCAGTACAGTGGTGTACATTTACATTTGGGCATTTGGCAGACGCTCTTACCCAGAGCGACTTACATTTTTATCTCATTACACATCTGAGCAGTTGAGGGTTAAGGGCCTTGCTCAAGGGCCCAACAGTGGCAACTTGGTGGTTATGGGGTTTGAACCTGGGATCTTCCGAACCGTAGTCCAATGCCCTAACCACTGAGCTACCCCTGGCCCCTGACAGTGGTTGGCACTGTCGCCTTCAGGGTCTGGGTTCGATTCCTGGCCAGACTCGATTACTGTCTTTGAGTGTGTGGAGTTTGCATGTTCTCCCCTTGGTGGGTTTCCTTTGGGTACTCCAGTTTCCTCCAACAGTTCAAAGATATGCAGATTAGGCTAATTGGCGTTCCCAAATTGCCCGTATGAATGAATAAGTGTATGTGTGTGTTCCCCTTCGATGGAATGGAACCCTGTCCAGGGTGTACCTCCCCTAGTGCCCTAAGTCTCCTGGGATAGGCTTCAGGCCCTCCGTGACCCTGAATACAGGATAAAGCGGTATAGAAGATGAGTAAGTGAGTGGGTTTGCTTGTCATGACGGTTCACATTTATTATTACAAGTGACTTTTATCTGACTCTAATGAGGATGTATCTATCTGCTGTATGTGCAAATCGATAGATATTTGCTAGTGCCATCTGGGTTAAAATACATCATTTGACCACTCGTTCATTTCAAAACAGTTAATGCGATTTTAGCAAAAGTATGCCTGGTATTTTGTTCTGGAGGATGGAAAAATTTAATGGCTGGGAGAAATTAATCACCTTGCTCCATGCTGCAACTGTTTGCTGTATGAGACCGGTCCTTCTGCAGAAGTTTCAGTAAACCGTTGTAATGTTGCTTTTAGCCAGTGAATGACTTACTTGTCTTTATAGTTTTCAGGCTTTTCACCACGGCAGTTACTTGGCTGTATTACTTGAGGTTTAGAATAGAGGTTGCGGAAGTACACAGACTCAATACTCAAGTAAATTTTAGTCAAGTCCTCGACTAAAAATGTACTTCACTGCAAGTAAAAATATAATTTACTGTACATTTGTTAGTCTAGTTAAAGTACTAAATACACGACACTGTGGCGTAGTGGTTAGCACTATGACCTCGCACCTCCAGGGTCTGGGTTGGATTCCCTCCTCATGTGGAGTTTGCATGTTCTCCTCCTACACACTGGGTTTCCTCCAGGTAGTCCAGGTTTCTCCCACAGTCCAAAGACATGCATTTTAGGGTAAATGGAATTCTTGTACTGTGCATGTGTGTGTGCCCTGTGATGGATTGGCAGCATGTCCAGGGTGTACCTCGCCTCGTGCTTAAAATCTCCTGGGAAAAGTTCCAGAAGTAAAACATTATACTATATATGGAAACTTCACAAGTAAAGTACAGATACACAAAAAATACTTAAGTACAGTAACAAAGTATCATTATTTGCCACCTCTGGTCCAGAAGAGGGAAGAAAGCCAGACAGCTTTAGCTTTTTTTGGAAGCTATTGTTAGCAGTGCTGTGAAATCTCCATTCTGCCAGTGCTGACTGATGATGTCAGCACCATCTGCATGCACAGAGGCAAAAAAGTTGCATGACCATAGTCTGTCCGTTCTCATTCAAGTTGCATAGCTGCAAATCAGATATGTAACCTATCCGAAAGTTACTCAGATCTGATCTAAAAAACTGATCCGATTTTTTCATTCAGACAGCCATAAAAATAAGATCTGTGTCACATTAGGGTAAAACGTTGGAATTGGGTCCCCTCAAGCTAGTAATGTGAATGTAGCCGCACAAACCAATAAACTTTTTTATTTTCCTGACAAGGTTCTTAACCATACTCTGGCAGTAGGCAGTAACGCGCTCACCAACTATAAAGTCAAAAGCAGAAAAAGTGATACCCTTGCAAAACAGGAGTATTTGCAGAAAATCTAAGTGGTTTGTATTTTTAAGGAATTTGTCAGCATGTAACGTGTAAATAATTTGTTTGTAAAAAAAAAAAAAAAAAATATATATATATATATATATATATATATATATATATATATATATATTTTACAAATGTGACTCAATTCGGAGTTGAATACTGATCCATTTATACAGTTAGTTAAATTGAACATAGAGTGATTGAATTGTATAATCTTACAGTTGTAATAGTTAGCAAGCTTTTACTTTTTTAAGACCTAGGTTCAGCATAAGGATGTCTGCATGCAAGACTGATTTGAAAAAATCACACTGTAGTAATCTACAGTAGTTACACACTAGATTTGGGTCCAGTGATGGGGGAAAAGTTCCCATTCATTTAGGACAAACGCTCTGTCTCATCACCCATAGGTTTTCTGAAGAGCGGTTTGGAAGCTTAGTTGTGTGTCATCGCCATCTTGGCAGGAGCTGACTAAGTCCTGGTTAATATATTAATGGCCAAATAGATGGAGCGAACAGAGCATGGCTGTTAGTTGGAACATGCCTAGAGTACAAACCTCAGTTACCACAAACTAGCTAGGATAGCTTAAGCTTATTTAAGATGCTAAGGTACAGTACATAACACAAGTTATCTTATCTTGACATTAATATATAGCATATTTTCTTGTCTTATCTTGTCTTGTCGGAGGGCTGCTCAGTTAATTAAAAACAAAAAAACAAAACATGATTTTGATACGCACATGTGATCTTATTTCTGATTGACAGTGATTTTCTTGCATGTATTTCCCTGCTTTCAGATCACGCTGCAATCATGCTGCATTGAGCAATAAAACATTAGACAAGAATAAACTCCCTATTGTACACTATGCATTTAAATTCAAACTACATAACATACTCTGTAACATTTGCCTTATGCTCCTACATAATTTTTATTTTTTTTTGTTACAAGAGGTAAAAGTTCTGTGTAGGTAGCAGTATTATTATTTTTTACTTAAGTGCAATAAATGTTTTGATCACAAAAATGAGAATCCTGTGGGAGTATTGTGATATCCGTTCCCATGGAGGAAAATCATGATTCACATTTTACCATCTTGAAATGCAGCTGTCACTTAAATCGACCACAGCCCTAATCACGCATACTTTTATTGCTTATAATTTTAAGTAATTGTTGTTGCTGTTAGTCTTTCGGTTGCTCCTGTTTAGGGGTCGCCACAGCGGATCATCCGATCCGCACACAACTTGGCACAGGTTTTACACCAGATGCTCTTCCTGATGCAACCCTCAAATTTTATCCGGGCTTGGGACCAGCGCTGCATCCAGGGGCTGTGGTTTGAGCACTGGTGGGAATTTAACCCAGGCGGTTGATTAGGCAGGCGAGAATCCTACCACTGAATTTACATTTAAAACATCACCACCATATGTTTTTCATGGATAATAAATATAGCTATGGATACCAAAACTGTTTATTTGTAGGAAGCTGCAAAGGTTTATTTCAGTTTCTGAATGTTTAAATTTGGACATTTTAATATACACTAGAGTCTAATGTGAATTGACTCACTTTTAAAATGGCCTAGTGGTCATTCAAGGAACTGCATGTTTTGGCACGTTTTCTTTCTGTCATTCTTTAGAACAGGAGGTTGGCCCTTTGTGTGGTACAGTCCTTGTCATGCATCACGCCCACACTCTGGGCCAAGACACAAACTGAATTCTGTGCATTTCTATAGCTGAAGTAGATTCCCAGGATCTATGAACAGCATAATGCTGCTGAGGCACACAACTTAAAAGTCTGCATGTCTGTCAAGTCTGATTTAGGGGCGTCTCCACCTCAGTCACCTGCTGTGAATGTACAGTACTTAGACAGTTTTGGGAGAATTATTTTATTATTTGGTATTATTATTTTTGCTGTCAAATTTTGCACTTCACATTATCTTTATTTTAAATAAGAGTAAATTATCAACCTTTTTTGTAGGGTGATAAATAGTGGATAGAGACTAGTAGTAGTAATCACCAGGGATCACCCTATACGATATTATCATGATGCCTATATGTCGATTCTATTTGTATTGGAATTTAGTAAGCAAAACAATTTATAATTTTTTATTTAAAAATCTCAAGTGATATTAATTTTTCCCCAGATTTTCTTATGGTTCTGAACAAATTTAGCAAATAATTTGCTCCTATCACACAAGATGCAATGCTGCCCGACAGTGTGTGATTAGTTTAGAGCAATATAGATAGATGAACTGCCACACAATAGAGTCATGATACATAACTGAAAATGTTTTTTGTTTTTTTTTGCATTTCCACAGACCAGGGTCCTTGGTTGGATCCAGAGCTAGGCATGTTGTCTGTGTGGGGCAATGTTCTCCTCACATTGGTTTCCTCTGGCTTCTTCACCAGTCAAGTGTCTTACTCTATAAATGGGCTAAAAGTAATTGGTTTATTAATAATTATCAATAATTAGTGCTGTGAATTCTGGTAATTGATGATGGCTAAAAATACTCATTACTGTTTGCTGAAAGTGAGATCTTTATACCGTATCATATAAAATATGTGGCTTTTTTTTTACTCAAAGTTGAGTCAAATCAAGTATAGGGCCAGATGCCCTAAGTGACATTTGACTGGTTTATGAAACTACTGTAAGACAAGAACATGGGCAGGGACTGAAATGCAATTGATACATCAGAATGGAAACAACGCACACACCCTTCAGCTTAAGTTCATGTATGTATAATTTACATGAAATGTGCCCTATTTTAGCAATAGGTCAGTTGCTAATTTCAGGTTGTCTGAAAAAATGATAAATAAATAATAGCGATTTTACTGAAAAAACTGACATACAAGCTTTTTCAGGTTGTTAAAATATTCCACCCAAATTTATACAAATGGCAATCTGATGTGAGTTGAGTTCGGATTTCCACGCATACACAGGAAGGACAGGCATATTTGAGCATAAATCAATTTGTCTTTACACCAGTTTGGTTAATAAACGCCGTTGTGTTTTAATTTCCAGGCTGCTCTGGCTGGAGGCACGACAATGGTGTTGGGTTATGTGCTGCCCGAGAAGAATGAATCCTTGCTGGACGCCTATGAGAAATGTCGGGCTCACGCTGATGCCAAGACCTGCTGTGACTACGCTCTTCATGTTGCTGTTACCTGGTGGAGTCCCAAGGTACACATCTTCTCCGAAATACATGTACATGTACTCTGACATAAGCTCTGCAGTCTCTTTTCTTTGACATCACCTGCAGTTGCTTTCTTATTTTATTAAAGCTTAATGTGGAACTTGTGCCAGTGTCTTATCTGAACTAACCAACAAACTTTATATTAGTAAGACATTTTGTATCTTATTTAAAGGTGAGGGCTCAGATGGAGACCCTGGTAAGAGAAAAAGGAGTGAACTCCTTCCATATGTACATGGCGTACAAGGATTTGTACATGCTGAGAGACAGCGAGCTGTTCCAGGCCCTGCAGCACTGTAAGGACATTGGTGCCATAGCCCGTGTACACGCTGAGAACGGGGAGCTGGTGGCTGAGGTTGGGAAAGTGTATTATGGATCTCAGTTTTATTGCATTATTTTCACTTGTGTTGGTAACTTCACAGACTTTTATGTCTTTTATTCAAGGGTGCCAAAGAAGCGTTGGATCTGGGCATCAGTGGACCAGAAGGCATTGAGATCAGCAGGCCTGAAGAGGTGTGATGTTGGTGAAGTTTTTGACCTCTGATAGTGCATTGATTAATATATGCGATATTTATGGTTAACATAAAGCCCAGTTTCTCACATTCCCACAAGCATTTCTTGTAGTCACCATTTAGTCACCACCACCACCACAAAAAATATAGAATAAAATTTTTTTGTCCAAATACACTGCCTGGCCAAAAAACGGTTGCCATTTCAGAAGGATCAACTTACTGTATTAGGCTACAACAAGTAAAGAAAAAAAAACATAAGGAGATTTTAAATAACTGGAACTGGGTTATGAACCCTTTAACACATTGTTACTAACCCGAACTTTGTGGAAAAAATGCTTTCAGAAAAAAAAACATGAATGAAGATCACTTAACCAAGTTGCATAGTAAAAAAAATCAACAGTTAACACCGTAGCTATGTTTAAATACTGAAAGTAAGAGCATTTCCATATACACACTGATGAGAACTCACAGGATTGAAACTAAACAGCTGTGTGGCTGTCCACAAAAAAAGTCCTCAATTTGTTAGGGAACATAAAGATTGGAGCAATGGAAAAAGGTAAAGTGTTCTGATGGGTCCAGATTGACCCTATTCCAGAGCGACGGGTGCGTCAGGGTAAAATGGGAAGCGTATGAGGCGATGTGCCATTCACGCATAGTGAACACTCTACAAGTCTCTGGAGGTGGTGTTATGATCTGAGGTGACTTCAGTTGCTCAAGTCTAGGCTCAGCAACATAATGTGGCAATAAAATACAGTAAAGTTCGCTGAATGTACTTGAACCTGAAGCTACTGAATGTAGAGGAAGAGGGTTTTCTTTCATGATGACCCAGGCATATTCCAGATCTCAAATTGTGAAATGGGAGAATGAGGAAGTATTTTCACACAAACTGCCCATCACATTATGTGATGGAATTAAAGCTAAAAGTGACTGAGGCAGTGTATATAGACTCACAAAAAGTAAAGGAATAAATTATTTAAGGTAGCATGTTCGCACTTTCATGATACGTCAACTTAAGAAAATATTTATATACCATTAGTGTGTTGGTTGCTTGTGTATGTGCGCGTGCGCGCAGGTGCAGTCAAAAGTTTGGACACAAGTTTTGAATTATTTTTCTAAATTTTTCTACAACAATACTGTATATTTCAAAACTATCAAATAACATATATGGAATTATGTAATTAATTAACAACTACAACTTCAATCAGTTATTATTTTAAAACATGAAGGTCAGCTGAATAGCCATAGAACAGTGTTTTCACAAAACCCATTAAGCACCATGATGAAACTGGCTCTCATGAAGACCATTCCAGGAAAGCAAGTCCAAAGGTTATACCACTGATGCAGAGGTGAAGTTTATTTAGAGTTATTAGCCTCAAACATCACTAATTAAAAACACCTCAGATGTAGCAGATAAATCTCAACATCAACTGTTTAGAAGAGATTTTTGCATATTGAAATTGGTTGTCTTTAGCATTGGTTTACAATGTAGAAAGAAAGAAAAATAAGGAAAGACAATGAGATTAGAAGGTGTGTCCAAACTTTTGGCTTAAAGCATATGTAGTGTTTCAGTGTGCATGTGCGTGAGAGAGAGAAAGAGAGAGAGATGTTGCAGTTTCGCATCAGCTCACTAGACAGTGCACGGCTCCAAGTAACAAAGGGAGTTGCTACATTCCCACAAGAGACAAACTACAAGTGACACGTCCGTCTTGTCTCTTGTCAGTGTGAATGTAGGCTTCTGCATCTTTGACTCTTTAGGTCACAGCAGCTGTGTTCAGGTTTCTTACTGACTGTGTGTAACCTTTCGTTTACAGCTGGAGGCAGAGGCTGTGCACCGAGCGATTACCATCGCCAACAGAGTAAGTAACGTTAATGTCACATGCTTTATTGTTTACTATCATTTGATTCAATTTAGATTTCCATTGTCCTGAAGTGAAGCAGATACATAAACACTTGTTTTTTTTTTTACTGGGCACTAAACCCATCCCTACACCTATCGGCTTTAAAAATCCTTTAAGTCGAAATGAGAACACTTAGCACCCCGCTTCCTTTAATGTCCTGCTTCAGACAGTGCCAACAGCTAGTTCAGTGTTGCCAGGCAATGGGGCTATTTTTAAAACCAGCTCCAGTTCACTATAAACCTGCCCAAATTAGAGCCTTATTGCTTCATTACACTTCCAGCACTACCACAGGGTATGGTTTACTCAGCTAGATAATATTGCATACAGATTGCTATGAACTGTTTTTCATACACTATTTACATTTCTTCATTTTAGATTGTGTTGCATTAAAAGACGTGAAAAAAATGCACCTTTAGGTTTTAGGACTCAAAGTCCGTTAGGATTTTCAATTATGGGTGGGAATCACCAGTCACTACCAGTTATAATATTTCCACGACGCCTAGGTGTCGATTCAATTAAAATTGCAATTATATCAGTATTACGGTTTTATAAATATCCTGATTCTATATTACATTTTTCCTTGATTTTGTTACGAATTTAATTCTTTAAAAAAGTTTAACAATTAATTAAAAACCAAGAGCAGCATTTAAACAATACAAACTAACTAACAAGAGTTTAACATTTAACTTAAAATTAAATAAAAGAAAAAGCTACATTTGTACTGATCAGAATTCATCTCTGTCATTATTATCACATAATTATTATTTCTAAACAAGTTGGCACATAATTTATTCCTACTACACGGGATGAAAATGTGTAAATAGTTTACTAGTGCACTACCTGTGGGATTATTTAAAAATGGTGACCATTTAACTTGACAGTGAGTGCTCGGGTTAAACGTGTGCAGCTTCTAATGCGAGGCTTCTAATTCCAATGTGTTTTGAGACTGGTGTAAATGTGTGTAATGAGTGGGTTTGATACTCAATTTGCTCACAGAGTTTGGAAATACAGGCAGATTGGAGGTTTTTAAATCGTATGATTTTTGATAATGTAATAGCATAAAAATGTGTGTCTGTTGCGCCAACAGAAGTTTCTGGGCGCTGTACAAAAATCGTTTATATCTGAGGTTGATCGGCCATGCACAGATCATGGCCAATCAAACTGAAATCCAGCCAATTTTGGTCACTGGCTAATTGACCTATCAATATCTATTATAAGCATAAAAATAGTTTTATTAAATCAATTTTGGAGACACTGTGGGGATACGTGAATTGCCACACAAAAGAATCACGATTCATAACTATCGTTTTTTTACACCATCTCTGCTGTAAATGTTTTTCAAATAATCTTTAAAAGATAGTGTGGTGTGGAGTGCAAAGTCAGTTTTTTGAGACTTTTAAATGTGGTTCCTCAGGGATCTGTGTGCACTTAAATGTCTTGTCCCCTCATTAAATATAAATGAGACCAGTATGTTGTGAGAACTGTATTGAATGCATTTTTTAAAACGACAGCACAGTACTCTGTCCTGGTGTACCTTCGTAATTTTTCAGGTACTTTTTGTAGAGATGAACATATTGGAGAGAAGCTAATTTTGTGAAGTTTGTGAACCAGTGTGATGGTTCAGTTATACTCACTCATCTTCTATAATGCTTTATCCTGTATTTAGGGTTGCGGGGACCTAGAGCCTATCCTAGGAGGCTTAGGGCATGAAGCCCTGGAGGTGCAAGATGACAGTGCTAACCACTCCACCACCGTGCCGTCCCGGTTCAGTTATATACAGGCTTAATGCAGCGTGGATTTATGTACAAAGCCACTTTACTCAGTAGCAATAGTCAGGTGCCTTTGCTGAAGGCATTGATTTTAGCCCTAATGCTTTGAGTGCAGAGAGTATGAGTGCCTTTTTATCAGATTGCAGCTTCGGTGTGCTTATGAAACTGCATGAGATCTCATGAATGAAATTGGTATAGTGTGGAAAGCCCAGCCACTCGACTGGAAGAAAGTACTGCACAATAGGTGAAGAATTGCAGAAAGTATGCCACATGCTGATGCAAAACGACAGCTTTACGAGCATGACAATATGAAAATAGTAATATCTCAAACGATTTAAAAACATCATCGGAGGCATGTGGCACTTATGACAATGATCAATTAAACAGCAGTTAGTTGGTATTTTAAGACACAGAGGTCAGCCTTTCTGTAAGAGTTCTTGCAAGAACAGTATTGTCAAGTGCATTTACAAAATCCATCAAGCACCATAATGAAACTGGCTCTCATGAAGACCATCCCAGGAGGGCGAGACCAAAACCTACCTCTGCCACAGACGAGGAGTTCATTTAGAATCAGCCTGAAAAATAGCCAATTAACAACACCTCAGATTAGAGGCATTATGAAGTCTTTACAGAGCATAAGTAGCAGAAACATCCAAATATCAACTGTTTAAAGGAGATTAATGCATTTTTTGACCGCCTTCAGCATTCCTTTACAATGTAGAAAGAAATAAAAATCAGGAACCACCATGGAGTTTGAAAGTGTTCTAAAACTTTTGAACGGTAGTGTATGTATCACCATTTTATAAATATCCCAAATCATATATTAAATTTTTTCACGATTTTGTTACTATTTTAAACCTAAAAGTTGAATAAGTAATTAAATGTAGCGCATTTCTTATAACATTAGTTTTCTCACTTTAAAACTAGGCAAAGCATTTAAACAATACACACTAACTCCAAATACAGTACAAGAGTTTAACATTGAACTAAGCAGCACATATTTTTGCCATCTGCCATAATTTTTATTTCTAAATAAACTTATAATTCACTCCTACCACATAGGATGGAAATGTGTGGATCGCTCAGAGTGCACCACTAGTCAGATTTTAAAGAAAAGCGACCTTTTATTTCCTCAGATGCCTCCAAATCTTAAATCTCAGTATGCAGGTGGGTTGAGTTGTTGCAAGCACATGAGCGTTTCGACTAATAAGCGCTAGTGTTTTGAGTAATGAGTAGGTTTGATACTAATTTGCTCACAGAGTTTAGAGAGAAAGGCAGATTGGAGGATTTTTATGCATACTATTTTTGATAATGTAAAAATTTTAAAAATGTGTTCCTGTTGCGCCACTCCGAAGCTTTTGCGTTCAGTACAGAATTGTTTATATCTGAGGCTGATTGGCCGATCACAGGTCACAGCCAATCAAACTGAGTGATTCGCCACACAAAAGAATTGCCATTTATACAGTACCTGAATCGATTATTTATCCCTAGTTTACATCTTGGTTTAAACATTTGTTTAGAATTACAGCAACATAATTCTGTAATAGTTAATGCTGGGAAATAATTGCAAACTGGAAATTATATGATAAAAACTCCACCTCCAAAGGTGTCGATAAGTTATCATTTCTGTTATTGTTCTTCTTCTCAGGCTCACTGTCCTATATACCTGGTTAATGTAGCCAGCATGTCAGCAGGAGATGTTTTGGCCTCTGGGAAGATGCACGGTGAGGGCACAGCTCTGTCACTATCCAATTACACCCTATGCAGTGTCTGTCCCTAGAGGCAGCTACCACCTGTGGGGTTGTTTGTGCCTTCTTGCACACTAGCTGTTTAACATTACATGGTAGACATTCAGGATGCTAAGCTAGTTACAGTAAGTATAATAATGCATGTCTGTTGTGTATGTAGGTAAAGTGGTGCACGGGGAGACCACCACTGCCCACACTGTCATAAACGGGCTGCAATACTACCACCAGGACTGGGTTCATGCTGCTGCCTATGTCACGGTGCCTCCCTTGAGGCTGGACCCCAACACGCCCAACTTCTTGCTCAGCCTGCTGGGAAGGTAGGTTTCATCTCACACTGTAAAAGCTTCAGTTTTAGCCTGTATATAGGACATAACGTCTCTCTGTGCTGCTGCAGCGACACGCTGAATGTGGTGGCGTCGGACCACCGGCCCTTCAGCACCAAGCAGAAGGCCATGGGTAAAGACGACTTCACTAAAATCCCTCATGGTGTGCCTGGTGTGCAGGACCGCATGAGTGTCATCTGGGAGAAAGGAGTGGTAGGTTCAACCTGATGAAACATTATGAAATTAATATTATTTTTTTATGTACAGTGTCATATGGCCGAAGGCAACACAGCTGTGCTATAGCGAGCAATACAGCATGACTTCAAGTGTGATATTGCTCTTTTACAACAGTCCTGCAAACACCATTTATTATGATTTCTTCACGTAACCAGTTATTTCACTCCGCCAACACATATCCTACCTCAAATGGCAGAACAAACTAACCGTAACCGGCGGATCTTGCAACCGACAGTTCTATTAACGGGAAAAAAGTAGTTTTAAATGCTTACTGGAACTACTGTATGTAGCCAAAAGGTGAGGCGAATAAAACATGAAGGTGGTGGACAGTACTGTAAATCTAATTTTTTTTTTTTTATAATTCCACTTTTTTATTACGTTTTATAATATTAGCTCTGTTAACTTTCAGGTTCTGTCGTTGAATCCCAAATAGAGGTAAATGGAAAGCTAGTGCCCTAAGTAGGTTGTACAATCACGAATGTCACATAATAAGTGGTGTAAGATTAGGGTTAGAGAGAAATTTGGGATACACCCTTGTTTTAGAAGTTAGTTAGCTTTGTAGCTCGACTTACATAAATAAAACAATGCAAATGGTTTAGAGCGATTCAGAAGCAATTATTTAGGATGTTATTTAGGATGACACAATGTTATCAGATGAGTTTTCCTGCTGAAAGTGCTTCTGTGACAGTTATACAACACCTGGGACGCACAGTGCTAAATATAGTTAAATGTCCCAGTGGTGTTACCATATATTATCGCCACTCGTTAAAAAGCCTCCCATCCAATCAGCTCGGTCAGAACTAACCGTTGTACAATAAGCAATATAATATGTTATTAGTTATGTAGTAGTTATGCGGTCAATAATAAGGCATTAGTGGTGTGTATGCTGTTAAAATAGAGCAGCAATTGTAAGACACAAAGATAAAATGATTAAATGGCTCGGGTGATCAGGAACAACAAGATTCTGATGTAAACACTAATAGCACCAAATAGAATGCTCATGAAGATAAAGTCATCACAGAGAAACATATTGTCTTTCCAGGTTGGAGGAAAGATGGATGAAAATCGGTTTGTTGCTGTTACAAGCTCTAACGCTGCAAAGATCTACAACCTGTATCCCCGGAAAGGCAGGATCATCCCAGGAGCCGATGCTGATGTGGTGGTCTGGGACCCTGATGCAACCAGGTATAAGAACTATAGGACAGCTGAGTGATTTGTACATCAGTGTGTAGCTTAACATAGTCAAGCGTAACCGGGTTATTCAAGCCAAGATAGGGCTGGTCACATTCACTTTAAAATATTTCATAGTTTTATGAGATAAGTTTGAGGTAAAATTGTAGTATCTCTTGAGCATCTCCTGTCAGCTTACATCCACGAAAAATGTAGATCTGTGATGAGATGTGATGTGTTTTGTCTTTGTACAGAACCATTTCTGTGACCACGCAATGGCAGGGAGGAGACTTGAATCTGTATGAAGGTCTGCGATGTCACGGTGTGCCGCTGGTCACCATCAGCCGTGGCCGCGTTGTCTTCGAAAACGGCATCTTCACCTGTGCTGAGGGTTCCGGGAAATTCTACCCGCTCCGAACCTTCCCAGATTTTCTTTACAAAAAGATGGTGCAGAGGGACAAGGTACTGTATTTCACTGGGGTTTTATAAATCATTTGCTGTTCAATAAAATCAGAAAGACTCAATGCTGCGTGTAAAGTACCAATGAGTAATGTAAAAATAAATAATACTTTTTTTCCCTTTAATCTATACCATACCTCCCTAAAAAGTAAGAGTTTTCTTGCTTCCTCTAGGATTGCATTTTCTAACAAGACTGCTGTGCTGGAAGCATGTTTTAATTCGCATACAACTATATGTAAAAGCTGCTACAGTAATAAAATCATAAGCTAGTTTAAAAAGTGTATTATTATAATAATTGTACACAGAGGTTCAAGTGATAAGTTTATCACAGATTAAGATAAAAACAATAAAGCAATAAAGAAAACAATAAAGGCAAACGTAGTTTAATTCAGTCCGAAAAGGACTTGATTGGATTTGTGGAATGGCTTTGAGTGTTTGTGTGTTTGTGTGCATGGGCATGTGTGTATGTGTGGTACTGGAAATCTGGTAAAAAGAGCATCAACATTATCAGATTTTTTTTTGCTCCATTTCCCTCTTTCAGTGCCAGGTTCTAAAGGGAGTGGACCGTGCTCCCTACACAGGCGAGGTTGCTGCAGTGCAGAACGCAGTGAAGAAGGAGGCAGCCCCTTCATCTGGGGACATGACCCCGCGACCCTGCACTCGTCACGGAGGAATGAGAGACCTGCACGAGTCCAGCTTCAGCTTATCTGGTACTACGGCCTACTTTCCCAGAACGTTCATATACATTTATACTTATACAGTACAGCACACTTGTCTTAGATGTTTATTTTATGGCTTTTGAATTTGTGGGTCATTGAAACAAAACAACAAAAAATCTGTAGGAGTTCTCACCAGCCAGTAATATCAGAAAATTATATAAAGTGCACCGAAGTCTACTGACGCTTTTTAAAAGGTCTCACACACTAAAAAATAACTTTATTTTATTTTGTAGTGTTTACTGGTTATATTCATTATAGTGGAACCTTGGATTTTGAGCATAATTCGTTTCGGAAGTGGGCTTGTAAACCAAATCAAATTTTCCCATAAGAAATTATAGAAACTAAAATTATTCATTCCACAGCCCCCCAAAAAATACATAAAAATAATTAACACAAAATATTAAGTTAAATAAAACAACTTAACCTGCTCTATACTTAAAAAAAAGTAAAAATGAATCCCGACAGATAAAGGTTTCTGTTTCTGTGCGCAGGCGCTGTGTGTGTGTATGTGTGTGTGTGTGTCAATCTAAAGTAAGCTCCCCTCTTCCCCTTCTCGTCTTACACAGTTACCCTTTCTCCACTCTTTTCTGACACGTGCACACAACGGAAACACTGTTTTATTGGAAAAATAAAAAATAAATCTCTTTAATGACACTTCATTGAGTGACACACTAACAGAATCACTGCTGTAAAGTAAAAATAAAACAAATTAACCTGCACTTTACCCTTAAAAGGAATCACGACAGAGCAGTGTGTCTGTGTAAAGCAGAGAGAATAAGTGTGTGTGTGAGTGTCTGTGTTTGTGAAGGAGAAAGTAGGAGGGGTTTGTGTGTGTGTGTGTGTGGGGCACGGTGTCCAATGACTCGTGCACACACAGAGCAGGCTTAGCCTTGTGCAGAGAGAGAAAATGGATCTTTACTCTCTCTCTAATGAGACTTGCTTTTGCTTTACACGCGTGCTGCACACGTACGCATACACAGAAATAAAATATGTTTTAAATGCACATACAAGGACACAGTGTTATAGTAAACGGTACACGCGTGCACTGATGTTGATTATACCAGTAAGAGACATGCACTAAGACCCAGCAGAGGAGACGTGATACATGATACTCAGTACTCGTACACCAAGACATGTTCGTTTTCCAAGTCAATACTTATAAAAAATCTTTGCTTGTCTTGCGAAACACTCGCAAACCGCATTACTCGCCATCTGAGGTTTCTCTGTATATTAAAGACAAATGTGCCTAAGGGTGTTTTTACATTATAGCCCCGGAATCATTTCTGAGAGCAATCTGGTTCATTTTGACCAGTAAGAACACAGTTGTCCCTTGCACAGGAGCCACGCGTGAGTCCACTTGAATAGGGCATCCAGAGGATGATACAGCATACTTGGGCATGGATCGAATTACATATGGAAGCAATCGTACCTGAGAATGGAAGTAGATCGCTGTTTGGATGTGATATCATCAGTGCCATCTGTCTCCCTGAAATGTCAGTGTGCACGGAACGTGCCAATTTCATCCTCCAGCCTACACAGCCATAGCTGGTAAAGTAGGAAGGCACACGAGAGTCATCACACTTTTATTCTGCCCACAACTTCTCCTAATGGGAATTTGACCAAACCTTCCCAGAACATTTATTGTGAAGCAATATAACTAATCCATTTTATCTTATAAAATATAATTAATGAAATTATCTAATATTGTTTTAAACACTAACAAAAAGGGGGACAGTAAAATCTGCTATTTATGATGGAATCTTTATGACTTGTGTTGTAATTCTTGGCTGCTACTGTATGTCGGTATGCTGAGCTGCACTGAAGGCCGATGTTGGCTTGGATATGACACGAACATATGAATCATTACAGATTTTTTTTTTTGTAAAAGATGACCCATCAAGCAAAATGCATTTTTTGTCATTTTTGACATTCAGCTGGGTCTCCAATGTGTGCGTGTGTAGAAATGAAAAAAAGGGGGGAGGGGAGACATTCCCTGCTACTTTTTCCATATTTGTATTGTCCGGGGTTTAAACCAGCCTATTAGATTTTACCCCTGTTGTACCTCATAAAAATGTAAACCCCCTTACTGCACAGACTCTGAAACTTAATGAGTTATGAAAATATGATTGTCTAAGGGGTATTTCAGCTGGAGTTCAATTGTTATAGAAATAATAAAATATCGGAAGTTTAAATGACATGTTTGAAAGTCTTTGTAGCCCGTCTGCCATGTGAGTCCCTGGGAACTATTTATTACAAGAGGAACAGTAATTTATTTCCACAAGCACATTAAATTTTCACGTATCTAGCACTACTGTCCGAGCCACCCTGGCTGCGTAACAAAGAACACCTTCTGACCTGTTAGGTTCAACTATAACTTACAGAAACACTTCATGATCATGCAGCTTACAGGGGTTTTGTGTGATTTATTTATTTATTTATTTATTTTAAAACAGGTGTCCAGATTGATGATGACCTTCCAAAGAGATCTTCCCAAAGGATTTTGGCTCCTCCTGGTGGTAGATCCAGTGGCATATGGTAACGTCAGCTGCTGCTATTTTCGGAGCCACCGAATAACTAAACGCGGAAACTAAACACCTAATGTTATCTGATGATTTCACATCGACCAAATTTTATTTAACCCTTGTCACTTTGCTACTAGCATAATTAAATGTCCGTGTTAACAATTTCAGGTTAGTTCGAAAGTAAACGAAAAATAAGGTATCTGTGTGGTTTGTAGATCCTGTATGAGATGTGGGTATTGATGCATTACACTAGCATTGATTAATCTGGTCTTGGTGTCATATAGTTCGTTTGGTAAAGGTGCAAGCAAGTTCTCCTCTGATCCTTAGTTTTTCTCTTTATATCACTATATTCAGTGCACTGTGATATGCAACAGTTAAAGGAATACTCTGGAGTGTTTTCAACCTGACGTTATTCCGCCACACCAGTTTACTGTTGTGAAATTCCCTTGGACAAGAATGTTGTCACATTTCCCTGTACTGAGAAAAGAGCAAAAAAAAAAAAAAAAAAATGTTGTGCATTAACCTCTACTGATGCTTCAACAACTGCCTTTAGATGTTGATTTTAACTTGGTTTAAAGATGACATTTTTTCTGTTGTTTTTTTAAAACAGGAAATTAGGGGATTAGGTTGTAAAAAATGCTGGAATATTCCTTTAAAAGATGTGTAAATTTAGCAGAAAATTGAAACAAACATTACGATACTGCAGCTAATTAATGTGGAAGGATTGTAATATGATATATTTTGCCACATTTTTAAATTATTTGGGCACATATTTATGTGTTTACCTCAGTGTTTTATCTTTGGAATTGCACTTCTGTACAGTATGACCCTGCCTCTCCATTTGCTTAACTGTACATCTTTGGTGGTAATCAAATAACACATTAAAAAAAAAAAATGCTTCTATGTTGCAGCCTCAGTATCGCTTTTGTATTTTCAGTGTGTACATTTCTTTTCTTTCACACAACTGTTGACTTGTGGATGATTCCAAAGTAAGTTGTTTGACACATTTGACACTATGATTTAGCCAGAGACTGTGTATGTTCATTTTGGTTTATCGTTTAAGCGTTAGTTTTCCCGACATGACATGATGATTGGCAACAGTAGTGTGTCCCTGTGCGGTAAACTTGTGTTGTGTTGCAGAGTGTTCTCAATAGCTATTCATTATTAGATTTGCCGGGAGTGTTTATTATCAAGTAACCTAATAATGTACCTCCCATAAATGTGAACTAATATGAACTAACATGTCACATATCACATACAGTATCAGGATTGATTTTTTTTTTATTAAATCCGACCACATTGTATTTATATAATTGCCTGGGATTGCCTTCTTGATTTCACATAATACCAGTAATACTACGAAACAAATATCTGTGTTTTTAATTCAGAATTTTAATTCACTTTAAATGAACACTCGGAATGGATATGGCTTTTAAGACCACAAAAAGAAAAACAATTTTTCTTAACAAGTCACATGTTATTATGATTTGGTATTGTCCTGCCCAATATATTACACTCCAGTACACTTATAACACCTGTATTATTTAATGCTCAATCTAAACAACCCCTTAAAGTGGCCGAATGGATCACAAACATACTGAAGTACTAGATTTAAAAGGAGGTTTATTTGCTAGCATATCTTTTACTGGCTCTGTTACTGCTCGCCTCAGTTGTTTAGCCAGGTTTGCAAGACCTGACTGAAGACAACATTCGTAACAGAATAATGACAGTAAAGGTGCCATTGTGAAACATTCCCACAGATACACTAGGATTTCTCTATTGGTGCTGAATATTAATGTGTGTGGACGTTATTGTTTCCTCAACATTTCTCTCAGTGTTTCTCAACCATGTCTTTTTTTTTATATATATACCATGTATGTATGCACTAGAAAGTGTATGTGTTATGTTTCTCTCAAATAAACCCTGTCCAACCTTGTATGGTATTTTTGATCATAAGTTCAACAACCACATATGCATGCATTATTACAGTGTATAATACTATTGTAATAACACACACATACATACACGCATGCATACATACTAACTCTCCTGTACAGGGTTGAAGGGAAGCCTGTAGCCTATCCCAGATGACTTGGGGGTACTGGGTGGGGTATACACTGGATGGGGTGCCAATCCACTGCAACCAAGCACACACTCACTCATATACTACATGTAATTTGGAACACCAGTTAGCGTGATCTTTGAACTGTGGGAGGAAACCGGAGTTCCCAGAAGAAACTTCCCAGGGTAGAAATTGAACCTTCGATCCTGAAGGTGTGACACCGTAGTGCTAACCGATACGGCCCTGGCATACACACTATTATGTATAAATAATAGTGCAGTCCCATTAATCCCAATTAATTGATCTATATTAACCAAATGACTTGGAATGATTGAATGTAAGTTCTCAGATGTGCTCAGAATTCTTTGTACTCTGCCCTCAGGGTAAGGTTAATATACTGTAGATTCTTAATATACTGTATAAGGTAATTTCTGCAACACTTTGATACAGCGATGTATTCAGTCTGTCCACTATACTGTATGGTTGCAGGAATCATTTAATGTATAAAATAATGGCACTGAAGGAGCCAGATCTTGGACATTCCCTATAGTAATGTCCAGGAAAAGGGTGTGCTCCTGTAGTAAAATAATAAACTACTATACAGTGTGGTGATCCTGAAGCTGATTATTTTCCAATAGCAACATTTACTAAAGTGATTGATTTCTTCACAGCATTTTGTCAATGCTCAGTTTTTATTTACAAAACAGATTCTGTTGGCACACATTTAATAACAGCCATAAACAAGCATGCCCTCACCAGTCTTTCTTTTCACTTTCTATTGAAATTGTGATTAGTGATTAAGGCATTGGACTACAGTTCGGGAGGTCCCAGGTTCAAAATCGCCACACCGCCAAGTTTCCTGTTGGGCTCCTGAGCAAGGCCCTTAACCGTCATCTGCTCAGATGTTAAATGAGATAAAAATGTAAGTTGCTCTGTATAAGGGTGTCTGGCAAATGCCATAAATGTAATGCTTTGTGATTAGCACCGATGCCTCGCCTCTTCTGGGACTTTGAATCTCAAATGTACTCTGTATGCTTGGCGTTTGCATGTTTGCATGCTTGGTGAAGGTACTCTGCAGTGTAATACCGTTTCTTATAGTATATGATTGTGTGTGTCTTTGTGCCATGCAAGGGAGTTGGCACCCCATCAAGCATGCACCCTGCCATGCAACTTTGCACAGGATAAGCGGTATAAACAATGATAGGTGTTACCAACCTAGGAAATTAATTTTTAATTGTTTTAATTTGTGACCAAAAGTTTTAAGAATGACAAATTTTAACAATGTCTGTTGCTCCAGTGTTTTCAGATCGTTTTGTCAAATGTAACTATGGTATACTGAAGTATAATTAAAAAGCATTTCATAAGTGTCAAAAGACTTTTAACAAATACACACAAAAAAATAACTCATTTAATGAACATCATTAAATTATGGAAAGAATTTCCACCTGATTTAATGCCTTTCTTTCAGCATTAAGCAATTTTGTTGGCCCAACTTAATGTTCTTAGGTTTAGTCAAATTAATTTTATTAGGTTCATTTAACTTATTTACTACAGCTGCGTCCAACATATTTTAATACTGTTAACATAAATGAATAGCGTTGGTACAACTAATTTTTCAGTCGTAAATTAAGTTGATCTAACTCAAGTAAATTTACATTTCAAGCCCTGGTCAACAGAATTCTGTGAAGGAAGGAATAAGACAAACAGGATAAAACACCACAAATAAGTATTAATCATAGAATAAAATTAAACACCAACAGAAACGTAACTTCGTTATGACTTTTAAATATGACCGTTAGAGACGGTTGGTCAGGAAACTCCTGAAGTCAGATGCAGACAGGACACTTTCACTCACAAACTCCTGCGAAAAAATACAGAGACAGATATTTCATTAAAATTCATGATACTTAATTTAGCAAATAAAAAATATTTATATTGAACCGCAGATTAAGCACGCGCATATAACCGTCTGTATTTTAAGTGTGATTAACAATACAGGAAATAGCTTAAACCAAAATAAGGTGACTAAACAGCGCTAAACAGCAGGTGACATTTATGTTCGGTATTTCGTTTCTATTTAGAAAGATGGGAATTAATTCCTGATACCTTTTCCACACGCCCGCCAAACGTTTGTCTTCTCAACAAACTGTTCTCTTCTCGCTATATCTTCTCGCGATGTTTGATCTGATACTTCCGGTTCATAGACAAGATCTCTTTGGTTTATCTCAACATAATTGAATCTAATAAATGTTAAGTTGTTGAATTTAATGCAAATAAAACATAATTTATTCATGTTCATATTGGAAACATGAAATTATTATGTACAAAACACATATTACATTTTAGTACATGTAACAGGTTGCCATGTTAATTTTTTTGAGTGTACATTAAGTTTATGCAAAGAGTCAATATTTGCAGTGTTGACCCTTCTTTTTAAAGATCTTGTTCTTGCATAATCAATGTTTGGGATCTGTCAGAATTTCTGTGTTTTTGTTTGTCCTGTCGGCCTCTTGAGGATCGGCCACAAATTCTCATGAAGGTCTGGAGTTTTCTGGTCATGAACCCCAAACTGCAATGTTTTGTTAAACCACTTAGAATTTCTTCATTTATGGCTGTGTTTCTATGCAAAATTAATATTTTTTATATGAGACAAGCTTTTTTTCTGGATGCCCCTAACAATCAAAAAGGGGATTCATCAGAGAAAATGACTTTACTCAAACCTTCAGCAGTCTAATCCTTGTACCTTAGCAGAATATCGATCTGTCCCTGGTGTTTTTACCTGAAAAAAAGGTATTTTTATTTTATTTTAATTTTTTTGCTGCACGTCTTGATGTTGCAGAATGTTTGAAGGTGAGCACTATCATCAGTCCTGTGTCACGCCAACAGTAAAGCATCCTGAGGCCACTGAATTAATATTTGTGTCATTCTCATATGCATGAATATATTTATGGCATCAGGTTTTTTGCATGTGCACTTTTAAGGAAAATGTAAATTTATTTAAAAAACACATTTAAATTAAAAAACGTTAAAAGTAATAGAGACTTTTGGGAGAGCAGCCTTTAATAACTATTGTGGTACTCGAGCATATAAACGGCAGGGGCGGGGCGCCGGTCAGTCCGACGCATGCGCAGTAGCGACGGGGGCGGCCCGTTACAAACCACTGCACCGCGCTGTAACCGCTAAACCAGCAGCAGGGCTAGTCTGGAATTTTGACAGGAGGCGTTACGTAGGCTACGTCGGAAACCTAGGCAAAAAGACATTACAGTAAGTAATGAAATCCTGCGCGTTTGGTCTTGTTGTTGCTTATTGGCTATAAAATTTAGCTTGGGTCGGGTTCGCGCTTGGGCCTTTGTGGCTCAGAGAGAGTGTCTTGAGTGTCCAGTCGGGGAGAACGGCGGTTACAGTCAGAGTGGGCAGCGCGCGCGGCGGCCTGGCAGGACTCATTTTCGTTTGATTATTTAGTTTTAGTTAGCAAGTACGACATGTAGTGCAGTTATTATGTTATAAAACAAAGTCAGGATGTAAATAAGATTGCTGTAGAGCCTTACAGACGACAATGACGGCGTGGGCCTGCGGGCTGTGTTGGAAGTCATTGCAGTCTGTAATGTTTGACGCTGCTGTCTGCCCTGTCCGTGTGCCTGCACATTCCCTGACTCAGCTGATTACATACAATCTCAAAAAAGCCTTGCACGGGGATTGTCCTGTCGTTATCTAGCGTTAGAACAATATGGGTTTACAGTAAGCATGCACACTGCAACTGTTCTTAATAATAAAGCAATGCAGCTGAAGCACAATCAGACGGCATTTATTTATCAGGACAACATGTTTAGACACAATTAAATATTAACTGCGTACTTTCTCTTCTGTAAATATTCACCAATAAATGGTCTGTTATGTACGAGTGAGGGGTAGTGCGCGTGCGATGGCATGTTAACCGTGCAGTGGGGCAGGGTTAGAAAAAAAATCATCTCTAAGTCAAGTGTTAAACACCTGCAAGATTAAACTCAGCTGCACTGCAGATCGGCATCACCAATCCCAAATCTAACAGAGAACCATTGATTTGCTGCCACTACGTGTAAAGGTGTGATAAAGGTCATGTGTTTGTGTGTGTGTGCGTGTTTAAATGTAATTCGTCCCAGTGCAGCACAGAATCAAATGCATGACCTAGGCAGAGGAGGTCTTCTCAGGCTTTTTGTAACCAGTGACTTCTTTAACTCGACATTTCACCCATCCCATCATGCAACATGCAAAAAGTAAACAGACACTTGTTGTTTTATAATAAAATATATGCAGCATATATAGATAGTTACTAGTTATTAATACTAAGTTGATTTTGTTTTAATGGCTATAACCCCCCAAAAAGAGTCCATACTCATTTCTCCTTTAAGGGAAATCATGAGGGATATAACACAGACCACACGCATTTTGTAAAGACGTCACATAGCATTTTCCCTGACAGTTTTAGGGTTAAATGCCCAATGTGACATATTTCACAGTATTAATTTCTTAATTTGGTTTATATCAATTTGTTAAAGAAATGCAGTCAGAACAGTTAAAATATAAAAAGTAAGATGTTGTTAAATCATTAGAATAGTTTAAAAAAAAGGACACAACTTTCATTCAGAATTTTTTTTTTTTTTATTAGCTAGCTCTGTCACATGTGCTAGCCCGGCACGAAACCGTTTTGGAAATGATGTCATGGGCACACAAATTCACAGACTGTCACATGAATGCACCAGGATGTTTATTAGATGTCACTTACTGACCTCATGAGGTAAAGTCAAGGTTAAAGCAGAATAAAGAACTTTCCAGAACATTAAAATTGTTTGTAACACTTGTGTCAAGAACACATGGTGACACAGGTATCACAAACCATTTAAATGTTCTGGAAAGTTCTTTATTCTGCTTTATTCTTGACTTTACCTCATGGGATACAAGCAATAACTCCTTTAGACATAGACAAACAGTGTTGGGAAATTTCCACTTCTAGGCATGCTTAAAGCTGTATAAAGTTCAATAATAGTTAAATTAAAATGCTAACACATTTTGATACATACATATTTACTATAAAACTATAGGTGTCTACTCGCTTCTTGCATGTCTGGCTTTTCCTCTTTCGTTCTCCATCTATCTACATGAAAATGCAAATACAGTATATGCTGTCACAGCATGTCAAACCAGTAGACACTGATATAACCCTAACTACAAAGTCATGTTGACCAATCAGAAGCCTGAATAAAGTTCTCACTGAGTGTGTCACGCTCTGACGTAAAACACATGGCATACAGTGCATACAGAGCCAAAATCAGCATTTTTCCTGTCCACATGTCAACACTAAATTTCTAAATATTTTTACCCAGGTATGAGATTTCCAAAAAGTCCCTTTTCAGGGACCTGAAACTAAGTTTGTACAGTACAGTATGTGAACGGACCTGTTTTTAAACATGTGTATGTGTGGATTAGGCCCGAGTTGTTGATTCAGTTCAAGTGACTGATCAAACAGGCCAGTCACTATAATATCATTGATAATGATGGAGATTTCAAATTCAAATTTTATTTGTCACATACACAGTCATACACAGTACGATATGCAGTGAAATGCTTATACGACTGCCAGTGACCTTAAAAGAAAAGAATAGTAAAAGCTTATACATAAGAAATAATAGGAATGAAAGAAATACTTTAAAAAATAAAATTAACTAGTAAAATATGCTGTACAAAGTAAAATAAGAAATACTTTAAAAATAAAATTAACTAGTAAAATATGCTGTACAAA
This sequence comes from Clarias gariepinus, assembly GCF_024256425.1. Lineage (NCBI taxonomy): Eukaryota > Metazoa > Chordata > Actinopteri > Siluriformes > Clariidae > Clarias > Clarias gariepinus. The sequence continues at coordinate 20,384,854 of NC_071112.1, forward strand.
GTAAAATATACTGTAATAAGAGGAAGAGTTGGATTTCCAACAAACAACAAAAACAGAAAACCACAGACATTTTTATCGTGTTTGTGCTTTGTTCATTCATTCACCTTTGAAGCACAAAGTTCATCCACAAAGCCAGTAAATATGGTTAGGTTTTGCATCAGTGAGCTGAAGCAAACTGGCTTTCATTAGTAAGCACAGCATCACCGAACTCATATTTATGGTGAAGCCAAAAAACACATTTCTGCATGAAATTAATGACAGTAAGGTCTTCTGGCCATGCTTCAATATTTGACTTGAGAGTCAGAGCAGGTTGGATTTCCACCACTGTAAATAAAAAAGCTCCCCTAACTATGCTTTACTGACCTCAAATTTTCCACGGATTCCTTTTGAAAATAGTATACCTCTATCTCTGTCATACTGCACATGATTGATCAGTATTAATCACCTAAAAAACAACAACAACAAAAAAAAACAGACTTCTTGTCTAAAGGACATTTGACTATTTTTCACATTGAAATGTTTACTTTTCATTGGTCCCTCAAATTCCAATCTCAAATGTCCAGCCAGGCATAATAATAACTGACTGTCTTTACATCATTTCCTCTTTGTAAGGAATGGCGGTGAATGTATACTCAACGTCTGTAACCAACGAGAACCTGAGCCGACATGACATGCTGGCATGGGTGAATGACTCTCTCCAGCTCAGCTACACCAAAATAGAGCAGTTATGTTCAGGTGAGTCTCACCATGTTCAGCACTGATCAGACTGACAATTTCACCTGAGCTACTGTACATTCACTGCGCTGGTCATCGGTTCCCCATAAAACTCTCCCTGAATGACTTTTTTTTTTTTTGGTGTGTTTTTATTTATCTGTAGGTGCAGCATATTGTCAGTTTATGGACATGTTATTCCCAGGGTGTATTTTTCTCAAGAAGGTGAAATTTCAAGCAAAACTGGAACACGAGTATATACACAATTTTAAAGTTCTCCAGGCAGCTTTCAAGAGGATGGGTGTGGACAAAGTTAGTCTAATTTTATTGTTTTTTGTGCCATGTCATTTAATTTAATTTTACTACTTAGTAATATGACGTATAATGTTAATCACTTTATGCATTATGAATAAGCAATATAATAGTATATTGGGAGAAAGGTTTGTTATAGTGACCTTATATTTGATTATGTATCAAATGTATCAAATGTATCTGATATAAAAATGTCTGTACCTTGTGCAGACTGAGAATTTGATATTAATTAAGAATTTGAGTTCTAAGGCAGTGAATGTCAATAAGGCTTCAAGATTATAGGACAGCTTAAATTGACTACATTTAATATTCTGAGAGTTTCAAAATTACCTGAATGACTTGTCTGTTCGTAATTAATTGTCTTGTCTCTTACCCAATCAGATAATCCCAGTGGAAAAGCTGGTAAAGGGGAAGTTCCAAGACAACTTTGAATTTGTCCAATGGTTCAAGAAATTCTTTGATGCCAACTATGATGGAAAAGAGTATGATCCTATTCAAGCTAGACAGGGCCAAGACATCGCTCCTCCCCTGAATCCAGGTGAACACTTTACCCACAAACCCAAGAGAACTGGTCCAGGTAACCATAATATTCTACTGCACCTCTGCTGCATCCATCGCTGAGCTTCTACCCTGCAAATGGCCGGTTTGTGCACGGTCTTGGGAATGACTGCTCCATGCTCAAGCTTCCATGAAAGTGAATAGTGTGAAATCGCATTTTGTGGTGAAATATTCAGCTCAGTGCCATTGAGAAAACTCTCAATGCAAACATGACACTAACCCCAAAAGTTGCACAGTGATGACTTGGGCAAATGGTTTTAAATTATGGAGAGGCTAAAAACTAATTATTCACATGTACTCCAAGGATTTTTGTGTTTATTATTAAAAGTCTTTGTGTACAAAATTTTTTAGCAAGTACTATGAAAATTGTATAATTGAGTAAGACACTTTCTAATATTATGCGTAAAATATATATAAAAAAACACCCCTGCAAATTAAACTATAGCTTGGCGTGATGTCATTGGGCTGGATTGGAAATGTGTCTACAATTCAGTCTCTAATACCTTTTCATAATGATGTAACTTTGGTTAAACATGCCTGGAAAGCTAATGTTTTACGGCATTTCTGTTCCTATTTGAGTTTAACCAATGTTACAGAATTAACAAAATGTCCATGCAACAGCTTTAGACTAGAAGGCTGATCTTTATTCAGGCTTTAAACACCCGAGTTAGCCTGGCACGTCATTAAACGTTGCTACTTCTGCATATTTAAAGTACATCAGCTTACTGCATGAAACAATATCTCCTTTATATAGCTTGGTTGTTCTAAGACTATGTCCCATCACTAAAGTTGATTTCATTTTAGGGCCACAGAGAACATCACCAACAGTACCGAAAAACATGCCCACACCACAGAGGGTGATGAACCCACCTGTCAGGAAGAACCCTAGTCTCGCTCGGAATGGAGGTGGCGATGCTGAGATCATGGAGCTTAATCAACAGGTAGAGTCACTGGGAGGGTAAGGACGTCTTAATCTGCCTTCCAGTGTTTCACGTGAGTTGGGTGATGTATAATTGTTTCTTATAATTCTACACAATTGCAAATCTATAACAACAGATTTATTTATCTATTTATCTCCTCTGTTTGTACAGATAAGTGACCTGTTTTCTGTAGTCGTAGTGTAGCAAAAGATTACAATACATCCTGTAATGATTGTCCATTATTCTCATCATGGGTTCAGAAATGTTTGGCTTGTTTATAATGACCTATATTCCTCACAATAGCTCTACCTCTGCCTGCCCTCTCTCTGTAGTAACATAAGTCATCCTTCCGTGTTTTTCCCCCATTTCTTTTGCAAAGTTAATGGAACTGAAATTAACTGTAGACGGTCTGGAGAAGGAAAGAGATTTCTACTTCAGCAAACTGCGAGACATTGAACTGATTTGCCAGGAACACGAGAGCGAAAACAACCCAGTCCTCTCTAAGATAATTGACATCCTTTATGCCACAGAGGTATGCCTGGAGATATTAGAATGGATAAGTAAAGAATAATTTGGTGATAGTTCACACTGGCAAGACAAAGCAATTATTATTATTTTATTTGTGTGTGTGTAACACAGAGCCATGATTTTAGGAACTGCATCTAGTGACAAAGCGACAGTATAACATTTAAATTGAGATTTAATGCAGATTAAATATGAAACAGTAAGAGGGCAGTAGTAGCTCAGGACGTTGCTGATTGATTTTTTTATTTTTTTTGCAATTTAATTTAAAAAGTAAATTCTCAAAAACGTTTACTCTAGTAAAGTAATTACGGCATAAAAAAAAATAGTAATTTCAAGTAATCTGAACAGTTTGTTTCTTGCTAATTTGAATGCAAGTTAAAAAATTTAAGGGAGACGAGAATTAACTCTATTAAATGCCATGTTTCTTTGAATGCAGGAAGGATTCGCAGCACCAGAAGATGAGGAAATAGATGAGCAGGCCCACCTGGACCAGGATGAATACTAAGTGATCCTTTCCATTTCCATCTCTCCCTCCTTTCCTCCCTTTTCATGTCCTAATTCTCTTGCCAACTAACCTCTCCTCCCTCCCCTGCCTTCACTTTGGAATTACTCCCCCATTGCACGCTGTTGATATCTCCTCCATTACCTTTGTATCTATGGATGCCCCGTATGTACTAAGTATCTGTTTGTCTACTCCTACTACAGTTCATGCACTACACCTCAAAGGCCCAGTACTACCCGGCTTACCCCCAGACAACAGCATCAGCAGTGATGTATCCTAGTCATCTCAGCATGTTTTACATTACGACATGGAGAATGAACATGACATCAGACACTGAGGGTAGCACAATGGACTTAACACAGTACTGTACATGGTACGATGAGAAAGTATTTTTGAAGAAAAAGGGAAAAAAGGGGGATACTGCCTGGAATGCAGTTATTTGCCTTAGATCTCCTGCATATTTTGTCATTGCTCTGCACTTGCTCTGTTTATTACAGTCATTCTACAGAACATTTATTTTACTGACAAGCTCGCACAATAACAAATAAGAATACTGTGAATTCTATCAGTCTGCCACATTTGGATCTGCTATTTTGGGTGTTTTTGGATTATGCAGTTACAGAGATTTAATAATGGAAGTGTGGAAAGACAAAAGAAAAAAAAAAGAAATAGTTAAGAAACCAAACACAAAGAATGTAACACATTGCCCTTTTACCATTTAGTAAGTTTTACTGCATATCTAATGGGAGCATGTGAATGTTATACAAGTATAATGAATGATTGATATATTTGTATTATTATTTTTTTTAATGGAGATTAGGGTAAGTTTGTTTGATTCAATACTGCTTGCACTGTTAGATAATGAAACAACTGTTGGAAAGAAAAGTGGTATTTTATACTGATTAATCCAAACAGTGACACTACTGATCAAATGGCATTTAATTAAGGCTTCGCTGCTAATTTTACTGCATCTGTGTATATTGTTTTTATTATTTATTTTATTCTGCTATTGAATAGCATGAGCTGTGTTTTTGTGACTATATTTTATGTTAGGAGTTAAGGCCCAGATGTGAAGGAACTGAATGCTGTTTGCCTAAAGCATTGTGCTGCCTTTACAGTCTGAATCCTCACCCATTGGCATTGGGACTGTCTCACTCATACTTGTTTTGTCTACAAAAAAAATGGACATAATAGTGTAGTTTGCATAAATTGTTTTGCGTTTTATTGAGTAAATAAACAGTTGTAAAAATGGTTGTCTCCAAGTCTGTTTGATGGCTTCATAACTAAACATTAGAGCAAGTCTGGGTTTTAAGAACTATAAAGGAATTATCTGACTCATTTAATATATAAGACATGTGGGATCTTTGGATGCTGTACAAGAGTACACACTGCTACTGTAAGTCATTACATCATCTTTGGTTTAGGGAAGATGTGTTTACTGCAACCTCAGCATTCATGTTCAATCCTGTACTCAGCCACTCATCTTTAAATTGAATGTGTGAGCTATGTCCTCACCAGATTTTCTTTGCTGGTAAAAAGAAAAAAAAAATCAGCTTCCTGAAACTAGATTTTACATTTGTGGTCGGTTTACTATTTTTAAAAACAACATAGCCAAGGAGGATAAAAGGAGCAGTTAATAAGAAGAGATTACAAAATAAATAAACCCACCTGGAAAAAAATGGAAGCACCAGAAATAGAAAATAAAAGTTTATTCCTTATAACTTATAGAAATGTAAAATTCTAACAGGTTTGGACAATGTCTGTTTACTCCACACAGACCGAAGTAAACGCAAGACTCGCGAGTGCCCTCTACAGGCGCAATGTGTACGTGCATCTACAATCATTTAAAAAAAGGATGTCTTCAACCAAATCCAACAATTCAAATATTAAACTCGTTACTCAGATGAGTACAGCAGGTTTTCAATTGGGGCCGCAGAGCTTTTTTTTTTTACTCCCTGGACCAACAGTAAACTGTATTTTCAACTGTATCACGCACGTCAATAATACTGCATTGTTTTTGCTAAATTTTTCCCTTTTTGTCCTGTTATTGGAATAAGGAAACATACGTGAAAACTACTGTACATCGAGTCCCATTACTTATTATTACCATTACTCACATTCACAGTCGACTCCAGAGTTTCTAGACTCACCTAAAAGCTTACTAATACTAACCATCTGTGCGCCTTGTGCTTGTTGCGCATGCGCAAATGCGATCAATTTATTATTTTCTTCTTTAATGCCCCGCCCGTAAATCTGCGCTACTACTCCCAACGACTTGTCAGTTCATGTTTAATATTATTTTTTTAATCGTGTGCAAGCTTTAGTGTACAATTTATTTGCATGGCTAATTTAACAGTCGACTAATGGATTAATGGAAAAGAAAGAGCTAAAGTGTTAAAGCGATAGGTTTTATATTCTGCTATGTTAAGAAAATAAAGCGATACCAGTATGTCAGTAAATGTTACATCCAATAAAACTATTCTGTAAATCTATAGGTAGGATATGGTAAGAAAGTAGCACTGACTGATATAACTATACATTTTTGCTGCCGGTTGAGGGAAAAAAACTAATGACAGAACACCTGTTTGTATAAATTGATTGCGTCTGCGCATGCGCGCAACCAGAAGGCTCACAGATGAATAGTAACCCTTTATCAAGGGCCACTTCTGTCCTGTAGACTGTTAAGGTACAGTAGCGTCTAAACGGACAGCTAACTAAAGCTAACTTAGTGGAGCTTAATTACAGCCTATGAGGTTTGTAAATAATACCAGATTGCGTTTCAGGCAGTAATTACAAAGGTTTGTGCTAAGAATGCAAAGCTAGTTTTTCAAAGCTAGTGCTACAGTATCTTACATTAGCACTCTTATTTTCTTATTTATCAGGTACTTTGTATTGATTAAGATATCAGAAATATATACATTTTATTTTTAGGACCAGCATAAATTAACCAAAGACATCTTATCAGGACTATATAATGTCTTGTTTGTTTGTTTGTTTTTACCTCATCCTAAAATCTAAAAAGTTGGTGAGACTGCTCTGACTTCAGAGTGGATGAATGAGGCATTTCACTTGTTTGTGTTTTTACTTACAAAATTGTTTCTTGGTCCTGCAGTGAGCCCTCACCAAGCATGCAACAAATCCTAGGGCGAAGTAACATTTTTGCTTTGTCCATTAACCATTGCTCACCTCCTTCACAAGGTGTTGTCCTCAAAAAGCGTCACTTCCAGTATGCACTGTCTGGAAGGAGCCAAAGGTTGGCTTTATTAGTGTATAACAAATTTGTCCAAATGAAACAAGGCTCAGAAATTTCTCACTGGCTTACCGCTTGCAGGATTAGCAGCAATGATGAGGTGCAGGACCCTAAGATAAACGAATCAGCACTCTCGAATAAAATGAGTAAGTTTTAGATCTGCACCCACTTATGCTTTCCTTTTGTGTTTGTCTGCTGAAAAAAAAAAAAAAAAACAAACAGACATGCAAGACCTCTGGTGTATCTTTAGACCTACTGAAGCCATCACTACAACACTGAAGTTCATGCATTTCTTTCTGTTGTTTTTTATATATGATGAATGATTTGTAAGGTCAAAGTCCTACTAGTACTAATAGAGTACTGTTTGGAAAATGTGAATGCATTTGTGCTGTGTCTTGTCTAGTAACTTATCAAGAGTTTGTTGTGTGAGTAAGTAAATATGATGTAGAATGTGGATGTTTCAGATATTTGAATAACGGTGACCTTTCATACAACAGACCAGGCTGGTAAACCAAAGAGCTGTACCTCAGATGAGCTATCACCATGCATGGATAAACAGCCTCTGCACATTCCACGAAAGTTTCGCATGAGGGATCAGGTACTATGAAAGATTAATTTTGGATACATCATTATTTGTAGTTTCCTGTCAACAATTATTAAAGCAGCATCGTAATTCTTGTCCTATACTGTACTGTGATGATCATGTTTTTTTTTTCCTGCAGTATGGATACCTTTTGCCAAAAAAACACACAGCAAGGGCTTCAGCCTCTGCCTCATATTTACCTTCTTCACATGTGGAAGGGTTCAACAAGCTTACTCTCAATGTCAAAAGTCTTAAACTTGGAACATTAGACTTTATATTTAGAGGGCCTGTCACAGTAAGTCTTTGGTTTTTTTCAGATTTTAAGACTTTATTGAATTCTCAGCACCATGCTGTTTGTGTTTAGTTTTGGTGCACAAGTAGGTACAGTAGATTTCCTTTGGGTTTTTCCAGCTTCCTCCTACCACCTAAACACACACTAGCAGCTGGTAGGCCTTTGTATGTGAATGTTTGTGTTGCCCTGAAATAACTTGGCATCCTATCCAGTGTATATTTCTACTTGCTGTTTAGAGTTCCTGGCATATAAGAGGCCTATTCTAAAGATCAACTAATTTATATTTATTCCACTGTCACAGTATTTGTTGGTGCAAAGAGATGCCCAACCACTAACTAGTCTGTGTTTCTGTTTAAGTTTTCAGTGGATTATATTGAGATTACAAACAAAGGTAAGATGCACATGATTGATACAGTAATGTGGGTATTGTTTTGCATACTTAAAAAAACAGTCCTACAGTATTCTCTCATCATGTGGTAATGAGTATATTATCTCATCAGTTTTGTCCTTAAATTTAAATGAACTTTTTATTGACCTTTTTAAAATTGTATTGCACCAAATTATTATTTGGAACCAAATTATTAACTCCTTAAAACCTGCTGACCTGTGTGTTTGTTTTTATTTATTTATTTTTTAAATGAAGTGTGGATTCAGGCATTAAACCTCACCAGCTGTGAATGGTGCAAGGGACATGAAGTGGCAGCTCTGGTTCTTCAAATGAACGATCCAGCACTTTGGCATCTGAGAGAGCAGCTTGCCATGTCGACAGATATGGGGATGTCAGATCAGAGCAAGAGTTAGTATCTGAAAGTCTTTACATACTGTAGTTTAACTCCCTAAAACGGTCAACCAGATTTTTTTTTCATATCCATTATAAATGTTATATTGATTTTCCATCATTTTTAATGATATTCCTGTTGCTTTCTTTTTACCCTGACAGATCAACAAGAAAAATACCTCATCATCATCTTTGAGAGTGCACCAACAGTGTTGGAGGAAGCCACGCTAGAAGAAATATTTACAGAAATCGGCAGGCTTAGAAATTTTAGTAACTTCTTTGTCAAACTTGCATGTGAGGAAGCGACCAGCAGACTAATGGGATACAACTGTTCTCACAAGGTGACTTGTCATGGAATTGTGAATCTTCTACCTTAAAGAATGAATTCCTTCATTGTTTGAGTCTACCTGGCTGAAAAAAGAAATTGCACACACAAGGTTTCATTGAGTTAGCTTTAGTTTTGATTTGACTCAGTTTGTGGGTAAAAATGATACCTTATGTTGTAGCACAACTGTTTTACAATTTAAGTCTTGGGATATGCCTGTACCATCAGGGAAAAATTACATTGATGTGATAACCTCGCCATTCAGTAGATTCACTTCATCGGCTGGCTTCATTTTATTGCCACATAACTTTGCTGAGCCTAGGCCTAATCAACTAAAGCAACCCCAGATCATAACACTCCCTTTAGAGGCTGGTCACCTTGAGACACTTGTACGTTTTACCCTGAGGCACATCACTTTAAACTTGACTTCTGAACTCATCCGAACACATGGGCTTTTTTCATTGCTCCAAAGTCCAATCTTTAAACTCCCTAACAAATTGAACCCTTTTTTCTGGTAAATCTTAGTAAGAAGTGGTTTTCTTATGGCCACATAGCTGTTCAGTCCCAATCCTGTAAATTCTTATCACATTATAGGGAAATGCTCTAACTTTCAGTATTAAACACAACTATGGTTTTTAGTGTTGATTTACTGATATTTTTTACCATGCACCTTTTTCTCCTCAGTGTTTCATTTTATTTTATTTATCAATATTGTTAATCTAAAAGATTTTTTTATAACGGGTAGATGTTATACATTATCTCCTTCCTTTGTGTTGGGATTAGGAATTATACTCGGTTGCCTTTTCACCCACTAATGTTCAAAGCGGCATAACAACCCTGAGTGTCTCAGACAGTGAAGATGATGACCTGATCAAGGGCTCATCCTCACACACTCAATCAGCCAAAATGTGAGTGAGTTCAATTTGATGTGTTTAATTGGATGTGATTTTAGTAGCAATTCTAGAGGCTTTTCCTCTCCAGACTGGTCATATACCCACCTCCCCCAGCTAAGGGTGGCTTTTCCATCACAGAGGAGGACCTCGGTTGTCTCGACGAGGGCCAGTTCCTTAATGATGTGATAATAGATTTCTATTTGAAGTAAGTGCTAGCTTTAATGTGTGGGTGTTGTTTAAGAAGACTTTTTTTGTTTATTGTATATTTTGTTTGCATCTCAGATATTTGGTTTGTAAGAAGTTAAAGGAGGAGGATTCCAAGAGGTGTCATGTGTTTAGCTCCTTCTTTTACAATAGTCTCACTCAGGATGACCTGAAAGAGGATTCAGATAGCACAGATTTATCGTAAGTCTGAAAACTATAGACCATGCAATTATTGGATGTTTATGCATTTTAAAATATTATGTTTGCCAAAATCTCCATAGCATTCAAGAGAGGAGGCATAACCGGGTGAAAACATGGACCAGACATTTTGATATTTTCAAGAAAGACTTTATTTTTGTCCCAATTAACCAGTCGTGAGTTCTTCTTTCTCTTATTTTTTTCGGTGGAGGTAGAGTAACTCTTCTTATGTCTAATATCAGTTTCAGATTGAAGCCTTTTTGGGCCTTTTTATGTTAACTAATTAAAATATTCTCTTAGTGCTCACTGGTACCTGGCTGTTATCTGCTTCCCGGGCCAAGCATCATGCTGCTCCATCATGGATATTTGTAAGAATAAGAATGAGGAGAACTCGTTTACTCCCAGTTCACCTTTTTCAAACCCCATGTCACTTTTCTACAGACACCAAACATCTGAGCAGGTTTCCAACTGGAGTACAGATGAAGGTAACAGTACACTCAGTGCTGATTGGTTGTTCAAATTCCTGTTAGGACAGTGCATAAATATGGTGACACTGCACTGTTGGCACATTTCATTTGTTGATGGATTATGCTGGATTGCACCATATTAAATTTAATGCAATTTTAATTGAATATTTATTCATTAACTCTTACAGATATTCAGATAAAAAAAATTGGCAGAAGGCATGTTTCTTACCCAATTGGGGTCATTTTTAGTGACTGTATTTTGATAATAATGCACCTACTGTATTATTAGGTGTCCTACCCAAAATGAGTCATAATAAAATGTGTGGGTGTGAAAAATTGAGAAATTTCTTTAATAAGAAAAAGCTTATTATTATCTTAAATAAGTAAAAAGTATAGTAGTACCCAAACTGTGTACTGATCTCTGTGGCATCTACTGTACAGGGTGATGCGCCAGCAAGGAGACATCTTTGTAAATGAAACTGAATCGACAATCCAAAAATAATGGAGTTCTTGGCCTCAGTAAATGTGTCACTTAGAATTGCCTATTTCGCATATGATTGAAAAAAGCACTTTTAACTGTGCTGGCTTATATGTATCTTTTAAACAAAGGTTTGTTTTGCTTATGACCATAAGGCAGGGTTCTTATTATTTTATAATTTTTATCTCAAGTCTAAATTGGTGCAGTTGCTTTTAAAATAAAAAAATAAATAAAATTAATAAATAATGTGGTGAAACATAACCCTCCTCTCAGTCTTTACATGGTGTTTCTGCTAGGTGAGATGGATGAAGGGTTCTACTTTCTTTCAGATAATGAAATTCAGGTAATTTGGTCAATGTGATTTTGATTCCATAGATTTTTTTTTTAACTGATTTCAGTTTGTTTTGCTTATTGTACGTTTTAAATTCCTTCTTTGTAGCATGATGGAACAAGCAAATATGCATCTAAGATAAGTGATACTACTGCCAAACGGTAAGTACAACACTCGAGTCTCATGTCTCTCTATAACATGCCTTTGGCTATCAAAGCAGACTTTTAAAAATATTGTTAGGCTACACTTTATTTTTGGCATCTTATTTTGTGTTTTTATAATGCATTTGTAGGCCCTGTATTCTCATTATGGATTCCCTCAGCTGTGGTGACAAGCCAACAGTGGTAAAAGTGCTCCAAGAGTAAATATTTCAAGAAATCTAATTAATTATTTGAATTGTTCTTCTATTTTTTTTTTCTCACTTCTGCCTGCTTGCACATGAATCCAGGCCAATCCAAAATTAGTCAAGCCCTGTCTGCTCCAAAACTTTTGATTACCCAAAGTTTTTAAAAGAACATCTCCTTCTTTTTATATATTTTACATATAAATGTCTCTAAAGATTATACAGGATGGTGTGCAGGGGAAAAAAAGCTTTGAATGAGCAACAGTTCTGTGGGTGGAAATGTTTAGTTGTTGAAAGGTTGGAGGAAAATTACTAGATTGGTTCAGCTGCCAGGAAACATATAGTAACTCAAATAATTTCTTTACAACTGTGAGCTGAGAAAGATCTTGCATGAACAAACATAAAACCTGGAAGTGGATGGGGTAGCACAAGACAAATTAAGTTTTAATTCTGTTAAGCCAAGAGCAAAAAGTTTTGCTGTCTCACATATTCTGTGAATCTTTTTTTAAACCATAGTTGTAGAGTGCTTATTTGAGTTATTGAAGTCTGCTTTTTAATATGTAGGGTATTTTATTATATAGAATGTTCTCTCATATGATTTTTATTTTTGTTCCATCATTCTGTCACACCACAAGGTAACAGAGTTCCCAAGTTTACTCCACTTTAAGGTTGAACATTAACCAAAGATCTTGACCTGTATCTGCATTTTTTTTTCACTATTCTGCTGCTACAAGATTGAATAATTATCTAACTGCATGAAAGTGCAGGTGCATATTTATACAAGTGTATATACTTAACCACTTTATCAAAAAGTGTATGTGAATTGGGATGTTTGTGTTCTTGTGTATTTATATGTCATAAATAAAAAGGTATTTGGAGATGGAGTGGCGAGTGAGAAAAGGCTCAGTGTGGAGTTTTGGGAAACGAGCCATGAAGGGATGGAGAGTACAGGTCCCGCAGCAGGATAATCATACTGATTGTGGAGTTTATGTTTTGCAGTATGTGGAAAGCTTCATTACAGTGAGTATGCAACTATGATTATAACTTTATTAATTTGGTCTGTCAGCAGCTTGATTTATTGAAAATATGAGGGACATTCAAGTAAAACTTTTGATTGTGCCGAATAACAGAACACATTAATGGGACTTAAAACTGTGTTCATTTCTCTTTTGTAATCTCCTGCTGAACTAATGCACTTATCCCAGCATGTTACTAGTGCTTGAATACCATAAATGTAGAAAGTTTTCCCAGGACACCAGAGCCATAATCGAAATGCCTACTTCACCCTGGACTCCCAGGAACTCATTTTAAGACCCAAACAGGTGGAAATCAAGGTCAGAACTGTACTGGGGATGTGGAAATGCCTCCCAGATGATTTCCTGTAATTACAAGCAGTATTCATGAAAGGTTGTTTGTACAGTTCCCACTGACAGATGTGGCTTTGCCGGAAGTTGATGACACGTTATCTGTGGATTTTTTAAAATTACTTTTCCCCCCTCTTTTCCACCATCAAGGAATAGGCAGTGGGCTCCAGATTTTCATTCACTGACAACGGTTTTACTTAAAACGTTTGCACCATTCAGATGTTTTACTGCAGCTGAGAGTCTTATCACCATACTGTGCTTGAAATCGTCTGTAAATGTCAATCGCTTTGTTCATGAGACGTTTGACTTGAATGCCCCTTATATTTTATTTACTTTGACTTGATTTGAATTCCCTTTATTTTTTTAATATTATATAATTTCTAGAACCCACCAAAAAAGTTCCATTCGTCCATGGATCTGAGGGACTGGTTTTCACAAAGACTTGTGAAAAAAAAGCGGGAAAAAATTAAACGCCTTATTTATAGACTCCATCAACAACAAGCTGAAGTAGGAGTATGAGTGCCTCCTAGAGATTGTCCTCAATATTGCAAACACAACTTCAGCTTTCAAACGTCTGTAATGATGGAAGGATTTTGTTTTCTGTGTTACTGTAAGACAATGCAAGACTTTGTTTGTAAGATAATTAAAACAGTATATTGCAAAATAAATATTTTAGTTAAATCTGTTTGGTTTATTGACTTAACTAGATACTGTATTTTCATTCAACCTTGGTTCAGTTGTAATTAGTGTTTTTTTTTTTTTTTGTATTTTGAAAAAAATAGGTTAAAAGTAATAAGACAGTAGGCCATGTCCTACTCATTAGGTGGTGTTAATCAATTATTAGTAGTCCTATCCTGTTTAGAATTATCCATCTGCCCTGTAAATAAACCAACATATGGAATGTGTAACATGAGCATGGAACTAGCATTTTTTTTTTTTAAAGAACAGATGTTCATTTATAATAATAAATGTTCATTTATTATTTGTTTTTTTATTTATTATATGTGCAACTACAAAAATACTTGGTTGGTTAAAAGATGTGCATGGACAAGCATTTAGCATATGTTGTGGCGTGATAAATTATAAATGTCACATTAAAGTCATGTTGTAGGTAATTAATTATTGTTTAAGTTTACATAATTATGTGGATCAATTCACTTTCTTTGTCATGATATCCTCAGCACACACACACACACACACACACACACACACACACACACTTGTGCTTCATTATGTGTAGTTTATCAGAATTAGGGTGGCACTGGATAACTAATATTAAAGTCAGCATGAGCTGTTTCAAATTTTCCTAAGATCATGATGTTAAACCTACAAGAGAGGTGGGACTTCCAGTTTAGTAATGACCCAATCACTTAATGCATGTTTAGTCGGGGTAACAACAGGCCTAGCACTAATATGTTTTGTTCTAAGCTATAATAGGAGAAATGTGCAGCATGGAAAAATAAGGTCCAGTGTAAACATGTAAACGACGCTTTTACAGCCATCTATTGCTAAGTAACCTGAGGCAGTTGCAAATGGAGACAGGGATCAGGTGTCCTAATTAGATTTACAAACAGAGTCGCTATTCAATAGAGTATTGGATTTCTACTTCAGGAATACTTCTAAAAGTTTTAAATTACACCCATATTGAAAAATTCATGAATCTCTCATTTGCATTTGTGGCACACCTTCGGCTCAACTGTTCATGCCAAACACTGCTGCAGTAAGTCTGCTCAACTGTAACACTGAAGCTTATGGCAGAAATATAGTATAATCACACGACAGAGCTTCTTTAATATCGATTAGGATATATTTTTTTAAGTATTTGCGGGAATGAAGGTACTTCCTGAGTGCTCTGCGCTTTAAGACGGTTTAACGGTGCATTCGGCGTCGCGCGCTTCCCGCTGACGTCACCGCGGGTTCCCTTCTCAGGAGTTCAATCCGAGAGAGAGAGAGAGAGCTAGAGAACCCGACCGGGAGCTGTGTGTGTGTGTGTCAGCGTCAGCAGGACATAACCGCTCTAAAGCGCATCCCAGCACACACTCCGCAGAGGGAAGAGCTCGTGTTGTGAGTATTGCTGTGTCTATGTTCCTACTCATTTGTTCCTTAACTCCCAAAGCTGTGTGTGTGTGTGTGTGTAAATGAACCCGGCTAGCTCATGCCACTGCTGAAACCGGACGAATTATTTATTATGCTGCTCGATGAAACGAGCTAACATGCTAATATGTATCTTTGCCTGCAACTTTACGCGCTGTGAAGTTCCTTACAAGCGAAAGCCGCGCGTTAAATCCGAAAATAACGACCTAAACGACTGGGGATAACTCGTCATACTGTACACTATGGCGGGTCTGTCAAAGGAGTTCTTGTTATTGTAACCCGTTGTTGTAGCTCTTTCTCTTTATGCCATCAAGCGCGGAAAATGTACATGTAACAGATGATGGAAAAGCAAGTTCTTAAGTTCCTAAGTTCTAAAAGTCTGTTTTTTGCTTACACTAAAGCCAGCTGTAATGTGTGACTCTCTAATGTGAGTCATTTGTCTACATCTGCACCTTTTTAAAAAATGATCTTAGTTTAAATGTGATTCATGACTCTGATCTGTTTAAAAAAAAAATTTTTTTTTTTACTCACAACAGTGTGAATAGCACCAATCACGATCTGTTCGATTTTTACTTATTTTCACTTCCATATGTAGTCCTAAATTTGATCTATATTTACGGTATTTGTCGAATGCCCTTATCTAGAGCTACATACATTGCTATCTTATTATATACTGTATCTGAGCAGTTGAGGGTTCAGACCCTTGCTCAAGAGAGCTCAACAGTGCCAACTTGGTGGTGCTGGGGTTTGAACCTGTAACCTTTCGATCAGTAGCCCAACACCTTACCCAATGAGCTGCTCCTGCCTTAAGGTTTTGTCTGATCAGTCGAATTGAAATTCATGTAACTTTTACATCACTTCAACTCGACACTCAACTCATAATCATTTTATTCTAGAAATGATGTAGAATGAGAGTGATGAAGATTCCAGTTATGCTATAGTGAGGTAACAGAGCTCATAAACACTTACAGTATATTGATAGATAGATAGATAGATAGATAGATAGATATTTTATTGATCCTGAAGGAAATTCTAGAATAATGTTGCTTTATAAGGAAGGTTAGAAGGTGCTTATTAAAATCTTTGTATGTTTAAAAAGAACTCATGAGAAATCTCTAAGCACAGCCATAGGAAAATCTGGCTGAAGTGCTAAAGGAGGTTTAAATGCAAAACAAAGAAAACTAAGGACACAAACCAAATATGTGGTTTAATAGCATGCCCTTATTACAGTGAGCATGAACGCATAGCTTGACCTGTTGTTCCCTTGTGAATGTGGGTTAGTTTAGAAACATGATCTGTAATGTCAGAAATCTAAAGGCCAAAATCTGATTTGGCCAGTAAATCAGATACGGGCCACTTTCGTTTACTGTGTGAACATAGCGTAAATATATTTTTTACAATATATTTCACTAACTATTTATACACTCGGAAAGAAATAAGAATGACTTGAAAGCAGGGCATCCTGTTAGGTTAGTGCAGATATCACAATGTGTTTTCCATATCCCTTGTAGCAGGAAATTGGGGAGGAGGTGGAGGGGAGGATGCTTTATATGTGTGTGCCACAGGAAACAACTTCTTGCTCTTTGACCCCACGCTGTCGCCATGAGCAACCACTATATTGTATGCACCAGGGAATATTCAAATAGTTTTCTTGTTCCTGGTGATCATGGATCTCGTTTCATTAACTGTGGTAAAGAACAGTGGTGTATATCTGACCTTGGCATGCTGACAGGGTTTATTTTCTGAAGCATAAGTAAGCAGTTTAATACACTTTCCCCATGGACAGTGCAAAAAGCATGAGCTGACAAACATGGATTATCACTTTTTAAAATGTGCTCTCAGCGATGTGTTGTGATTATATTTTATGCCTTTTAATGACAGTGTGCTCTTACCTTGATCTCTAATTTTACCAAATCTGGCTAAGACTTGCTTCAATAAATGTGTTAAATAGGACTGTGGCTTATACATATACAAGTTACACAGCCACCTAAATACGTACTGTCCTAAACACATACAGAGTAATTCACACTCATTTGGTTTTGCTGTGCCTCATGCTCTTAAAGTGTCATTGATGTAGTTTGATGAGAATTTGGCTGCAGTTCAGACTACATTGTTCACAATGATAAAGCAACTTTAAGAGTCACTGTTCTTGACACAAATCAGCAAAGTGGTTAGAGTAGTGGTGTCTACTCAGACTCCTGATATTTGTTGACTTTGTGTAAAGTTCATCATGTTGGGTGATATAGGGTCTTACTTTAGTTTGAACCTATTTAAAAAAATATAACATGGAGGCATGCAAGAAACTGTTTATCCCACTCCAAGCCCACTCAGGAAAGAATTCTGACCAATGCCACCCATTCTCAGAGGCATGCTTGATCAATTACACCTGCTCTAGAGTTATGAGAACTGATCTGGTTCTATTTCTACAGTATAAACAAATTTTGTAATTTGAACCACAATGTCCATGTCCACGGTAATGTTATATTATATCTATATTGCATAACTGCTGTATCCTGATTATTGTTTTGGTGGATACAGAACTGATTCCTGTTATCCCAGGGCACAATATGCACACACACTTGCACTTATATACACTCACACTTACACTTACTGTAATTTAGAATCGGCAGTCCTTCTACAGTCATGTTTTAGGACAGCAAGAGGGAAAGCAAGGGAAACCCACAGAGACATGGGGAGAGCATTAAGTCTGGACAGAAAGTTATTCACCATCCAGAGGTCCTACAAGCTTTATATACTTTTTTTGTTGCGTCTCACATGTTCACAATACACCCAATACACTTTTCTCTTGTTGTGTTCTGGCTATCACTTTTCAGATCTTGCTTTTGTAGAGAAGATGTTGTTTTTAAACCCACTGTACTACATTCAGTAATGCCTATGTCAGTCTTTCCAGTCTTTGTGTGTAAGTTTAGGGCAATACAGTCATAAAGCATGCATGCAGTGCTGTTAATTACTATATTATCACACATCCTGTTACAAAGGCAAAAGAGTCAGATAAACAGATATGCAAGTAAATAAATATTTTGGACTGGTATGTGTTTTCCTGTCTCCAACTGTTGCTTAGAGTAATTCTCCATACAGGACCACAGGCAAATGAGACAGTATAATCATTTGAATAAAATTTTACTGCCTGTGACTATTAATTTTCATATTCTGTAGGAAGAACCTTTGTTCATTTGATCAAATACCTAGATAGCTAGGTGTCATTTCCTTTTTTTGAGTTTTAAATTATTTTTTTTTCTTTTTTGCATGAAGTATCATACTTGGTGAATTTTGACTTGGTGAGCTTTCCCCTACTTTGTTAAGGAAGAGCATCTAACTATCACGTGAGTGCCTCATCTCATCTATTGTACTAATGGAGCTTTTTGGGCCGATGTTCTGAGCGACTTGTATAGTAATGTTTTTGCATATTTATAAAACCTCTTCATGGTCAGTCTGGATAAAATAATTGAATATGCTAAAGTAACTCTAAAATAAAGGTGTTTTTGCAGTTGTCATATCAAAAATATATTGTTTATACCTTTAGTGCGAACTATTTCTTTACTTGGGAAGACGCAAGTGGTGTTTTTTGATCTGGCTGATTAGAAGTTATGTACCGCAATTATGTACCTTAAGCTATTCTTAAAGGTGTATTAGATTCATGTTTCCAGGTGTAAGGTACAGAAGTATGAGTAGTCAGTCTGCAAAACATTATTTATTCATAAGGTTTGGGGAAAAAAGTTTGCCAGTATTTGATTATTTTCTATAGCAGAATCTTGAAGACTGAATTTACATGCACATTAATATATTAGCCTAGCCAACATAAACATATTAAAATATATATTTTTTTTACATATTTAGACATCTTTTTTTCTCATCACTTGTTTTTACTGAGGGATGCAGAGTAGAACAAAGGCTCCCCAGAGCAGCTCTGCTCTAAACCGTTTGTTCATGTAGGCTTGCTAACAACCCGAGCAAGGTTCAGTCCATTAGCACAGATGCACTTTATGCAGAGCAGACAATGAGGTCATTTAACATGCTGAGTCAAGTGATGCCTAACGAATTGAGAACTGAGCCATGGGAATCTCTGAGGACGTGAGCAAAAGCTTCTAATATGGTGCATTGTATGTGGATCAGGGTAGCACTTGCTATGGACTGAAACAAGAGCATAGATCAACCAGGCCTTGAGCGCACACCTGAGGTGTCTGGTGCTGGATAGTGTTCTTTCTGGTAGACATTTCATTACTATGTATGGAGCATGTAATGTAAACTAGGTCACCTTGTTGCAATCCCACAATACTCTTTATTTATTTATTTATTTTTTTTAATAAGAGCTTTGATTATTTTATTTCCGATGGTGTGCATCTTTATCATGATTAGAGGGTAAAGGGAAAGTGTTTGTATTTTTTGTTTATGTAATCCAAATTTTGGCTTCCACCATTAATTGCTTGCGTTTTACCTCTGTGTGCTGTAGAGCCAGTGTCTAGTTGTGTAGTGCAATGGATGATGGGAAGCCTGTGTGGGCACCCCATCCAACTGATGGGTTCCAGCTGGGGATGATAGTAGACATCGGTGCTGACACACTCACTATTGAACCACTGAGTCACAGGGGCAAGGTAAGTCGGCCAACAGAAACCTATAGCATATAGTTAATTGATTGTTAACTCACTTATCATGGACATGCTGTGCTAAACTGTACTGCACATATTAATACAAATGTGGTCTTTTAAACAGTTTATGTTAGAAAAATGCAAATAAATAGTCATGTGTTCTATGAAATCTATTATTATATGACAATCGTCTGTTCTATAGGTAATAGGATGCCATGGCATTTTTCATAATAGCACCCTCCATAAAATATCTAGAATCTTTTTGTTGTTCGTTTTTTTTAAACCTAGGAAAGTATCCAGAATGAGGGAACAAGCCAAATGAGCAAACTGTTTTAGGCCTGTGCTGTACAAGGGTGTCGCTTGCAGAGCTAGTTAATAAGTAATGACTCGTACCTGTAGCAGGTGTGCAGCTCATGTTACCTTCAGGTTGGGTTCATTAGACGAGTAAGCCACCTGGGCTTTGGTCACCCCCTGGGAGAATCAGCCTGTGTTGCTGTCCTGCAGGCAAAGGCTTTGCTTTGTGTACTAACAGTAGCGTAAAACTGATACTACTTTTATAACTTTGCCTCCTTTTTCTTGTCAGATGTTTCGATTTATTCTTGGAATGCATCACCAAGCAGTCTAATGATCTGTTTCTTAGTCAGATCTGCTTCTTAAATTTCCAGGGCTGAGAACAGTATACTTAGATGGTATGATCTCTTTTTTTAATTAATTTTTTTTAATAAAAGAAAAGGAATGGTCAGTCTTCTTCATGCACATTGGGTGTATGATGGGTCTCCTGTAATATAAACCCTTGAGATATATATACACATACATTTATAAAAAAAATGCATACATCCATTGTACCGCTAGCTAGTTGCCACTTATAACATAACAACTACCAGTGAGGGATGGTAAGGGCTAATGTACATTTACATCCCTCAGGTCCTGGGCAGCTTCATCAATGTATCTTTTGTTCATGCAGCGTTTGCAGCAATGTTTCTAGTCTGACAATTTACTGTCTAAACAACAGGGGGGAGAGAAACTACATCTAACTTCTCACAGAGTAGTGGATATGACTGCTCCCTATGATAGTGAGCCACTATCTTGTGTGCCAATCAACAGCTATTAGGATTGTTTTATAAAACCGCAGTTCTAGTTTTTAAAACCAACCATTAATTACCATGTATGGAAATACCCCATAGCTATTGCTTTGAGAAACAATTATTTTCTTTGTGCTTGTTGAGGTAATGGGTCCATGATTCAGATCATATCTGGCAAGGTACTGAACAATTATAGAATATTTTATGGAAGTGGGCAAGGTAATAAAAGTTGTTAATTTTCTGTGTGAATTTTCAGACTTTCCTGGCTCCCATTAGCCAAGTGTTCCCAGCAGAGGATGATGTCAACAAACATGTAGAGGACAACTGTAAGCTGCTATAAAAGTAAATTATGACAAATGCCATGATGCATGCATTAATATAAATGTGCAATTTATCATATTTTGCGTCATCTTTAGGTTCTTTGATGTACTTAAACGAAGCCACTCTTCTCAACAATGTACGGGTTCGTTACAGTAAAGACCTGATCTATGTAAGTCAGATTACTTTCGCTTGCATTCTCTGGTAACACTTTGGCTGCTACACTAAATCCCCAGTAACATAAAGAAATTTGGCATTTGACTACTCAGTAAGTGTCATGACTTTTAAGTTTTAATTATATGCAAATATATTTTGTGAATGAATTATCTGTTTTATTAGGAATGCAGTTGCTATCAAAAATAAAATTACTTTTTCTGACTTTTTTTTTCTGCAATAAAATGTTCATTTAGAGTGGACACCATGGAGGTTTGAACATATGTTTTGTTAAAGAAGGGCTGATGGTCCTGCTTTTCCCCATGAGAATGGCCCCCTTGTAGCCCACAGACCTGCTGTCAGTGCTGTGTGTGTCATGTTGAGTGTAGAGGCTCTGCCCTTCTGTGGCTGCCCATCTCAGATGACCTAGCTAATCCTGCGCAGACGCTATCGGGTTGCCTGTTGCACTTAATTAGGTCCTGCGAGGTAGCACTAAGCAGCATGGAAAGGCTAACCTGACAGCCCTGAACGGCAGCAGGTGGAGAGGAGCCTGTTTGTGAAACCTTCACTAATGGGCTGCTAAGGGAAGTTTTTACAGTGGTCGCTTGATTGTTTTCTAAACACCGGACTGTTTTGCAGAAAAATGTCAGCTAGCCTGTAGATTTTTTTAGTTACGCCTTCAGTGTATAGAGCGTTCCTAGTCTTTTACTTCATTTGAAGTGCTCTTTGCCATGTTTCGTTTCTTTCAGACATTCGTGGCTAACATCCTGATTGCTGTGAACCCTTACTATGACATTCCTAAACTCTATGCCCCTGAGACCATCAAGAGCTACCAGGGCCGCTCTTTGGGAACCCTCCCACCTCATGTTTATGCTATTGGTAAATGTGTGATATCATAAAAAAAATGTGTTTGAAATTATTATTATTTTTTTAATCAATCCCTTTCACTTTTCCCCATGTATCTTTCCATGCCAGCTGATAAGGCATATCGAGACATGAAGGTGCTGAAGATGAGCCAGTCCATTATCGTGTCTGGTGAATCTGGTGCTGGAAAAACTGAAAACACAAAGTTTGTTCTCAGGTCTGGTAGATTAGCTAATAATAAATGTAATGAACATGAAGATAATGGATTAAAAGAGAAAACATAGTAAAACTTAATAAGGTCACACTGGTGCTGAAAATAGCCTTGGGAGGTATTTTATTACATTGGTTAGTTGATGAATTTCTCTCTCCCCCAGGTATTTAACTACATCATATGGTACTGGTCAAGATATCGATGAGAGGATTGTTGAGGGTAAGTCAAATTAAGCTTGTTTAAAGCTTTAAGTGCCTCTTAATATGTATAGATGTCTATGTAACTTGTATAATCTGTTGCAGCAAACCCACTGCTCGAAGCATTTGGAAATGCAAAGACAGTCAGGAACAACAACAGCAGCCGTTTTGGAAAGTTTGTGGAAATTCATTTTAATGAAAAGGTAGAACGTTTCTGCTGTGATGTATATGTAGATTTATTATAAATAATGATTTTTTTTATTATAAATGAAATGAGTTACTATTACAGATTATTTTACAAAATTTTGTGCAAACTCTAGAGACTGTGTGTAAAATTCTCAGTTTCTAATACAGAAAACAACCCACCTGGTACCAACAATGGTACGACAGTTAAAAACAAAGATCCATTAGTTTCTTTTTTCCAATGTTTGACAGGAATGTTAATTGAAACTTGTCCGGCTTTTGTATGGTTTTAGGCATTGTGCTGCTGGCATATGATTGGCTAATTGAATATTTTATTAATGTACAGGTTTTATGATGTACAGGTGTTCCTAATATAGTGGACTGTGTGCATGTATAAGCGTGTGTATGTATTTTTTTCTAATTTTAAATGTAATTTATTTCGTTTTTCTATGCAGAACGCAGTCGTAGGTGGATTCGTATCACACTATCTGTTAGAGAAGTCTCGCATTTGCATGCAGAGCTCAGATGAACGCAATTATCACATATTCTACCGTCTCTGCGCCGGGGCCTCTGAAGACATCAAGAATATGCTGTACTTAAATTCACCTGACAGTTTCCGGGTAGGTTTTTGTCTCTCTGTCTGCCTGCCTGTCTGTGTCTTTCTCTTTCTTACACACAAAATAACTTTCTCCCAATTTGCCATCTCAAACACAATTTGAAATCAGAAGTCTGAGGAAGTTTTATCTACAGCTGGAGACTTGTGTTTATATGCTTCATTAAGCCAAGATAATTGGACCATTTTGAGATGTGTGAATTATTCTTGCTGTCTGAATGCCTCTGACATGCTGTTTTACAGTACCCAGATTACCAAATGTGCCACAGTGAAGCCATGTGTGATAACATTATCTAGATTTTATGTGGAATTTGTTAAGATTTAATGGCAATTTTCTGAAAATAGGGTGTTTTTAATTTTTCATAATTTCAGTATCATTGTTGTTTTTTATAATTATTGGTTCGAAGACCAACTCTCTCCAGCTGGTGTCTCAGTGCTGCCACTAGATGGCATATTTGCTTAAGCATTTAGTTTTTAAGAGTTTACTTGAAAATGCACAACTGGGTGTCATCATCAGCATCACAACTAATATGAAGCTCATATATTACAGGCATGTAGCGCAAAATTGTAAAATCTTGCCAATAAAAATCATTGTTTTTATTCAGTATTTGAATCGTGGCTGCACAAGATACTTTGCAAGCAAAGACTCAGATAAGCAGATCATGCAGAACCGGAAGAGTCCTGAGGTACGTATTGCATTAGCAAGCCGTCATTTGATCCTGCTCTTTTTTATGCATGAACTCTGATGCATTATCTACAAATATACATTTTATTAACAGTCTGTTAGTTGATAACGAAGTATAAGTGAAAGTAGCCATGTGGTTAAATTAGGATGAGTAAGGGGTGGCAGAAGTTACTGGATGCTTCCTGGATAAACTGTTAATAATAATTATGTTAATCTGATAAAGGTGTCATGTGTGAACAGGAATTGTTTTACATAATTTTTGTAGGTTGTGTATGTTGACCAGTCTTTTATTAAACTGAATATTTGGTCTGCTACCATAGAGTTATGACATAGCATAAGAATTACCTGAAAATGTCTGTTGTATTTAACTTATTTTTGGTAATGTGCATGTGGTTTACTATGTAGTACTTGAGTGTTATTGTTATCAGAAGCAATAAGTAAAAAGTCATCTTGCCTCGTTCCCTTGTAGATTATGAGAAATGAAGCATAATCCCTGTAGGAAGTTCTTTATTCAAATAATTTTTGCTGCATTTGTTTTGTAATTATTCATTCCATCTCCTGCTTGTTCTCATTAAATAGCTAAATCTCTAAAGCTTTCAGTCACTCAACTTTGTTGCTGTGACTTGCAAAAGGAACTATGAGACTTTCAAAATGATCCAGACGCCTCTTGCATCTAAGTGCACAGATAAGCCATAACATTAACACCACTGTTCACTGAAGTCAATACCATTGGTGATCTTGTTACAACTTCAACTGTTAAAAAGTGTGATATATTGGGCAGTAGATGAACTGTTCTTAAAGCTTACGTGTTGGAAGCAGGAAAAATTAAAGCGACCTTAATAAAGGGCAAATTGTGATTGCTAAGAGTTTGTGCATCTCCAAAACAGTTGGAGTATCAACCAAAAGTGGTCCAGTGACTGGAATGTGCTCTTCTGAAAGAAAACCCTGAGTCCTGAGGGGTGTTACCCACATATCCATCACAACAGTATTGCCTAATGACAGTGGCTGCTTTAAGTAGAATGGGCTGGACGGTAATGTGCATGCCACACTGCTAAAACTGTTGAGAATGGTTTGAGGAACATGACAAATAATGCGGGGTCAACATCTTCATGCCACCTTCACTCCTTCAGAGGTCTTGTGGAGTCCATGCTACAAGGGTCAGAGCTGTTTTAGCAACACAAGGTGGACCAACACAATATTAAGAACTTGGATTCAATGTTATGGCTGATCAGTGTGTTCATTAGATATTTTTACAATATAACTTTTAGCATATTAATACAGGTGATTTAGATGATAATCCCTAACATTTTGGCAAGGTCAGCATGAAGATTTGTTTCTTATAAACAACCCAAGAGGCCTTTAAACACATGGGTCCTTTATAATACATGATCCTTGTGATATGAATCTAAATGTCTCCAGTAATTATTTTGCATGTTATGTAAAATTGTCAGTAATATATATAATTATTTAAATAAAAAATATTCTTACACTGTGATTATAACTGAATATTACTCTCTTTTGTTCTCATTCAAATCCAGGACAAAAAGGTGATCATTTGTTTCTAGGGCTAGTGCTGAGTACAGTACTTTAATGTTTTTTTTTCCCAAGCCTGAGTTTGCTGTGAATGAGTTGCATGATTCTTCAAGATTTTCACTGATAGTACATTTTATAAAACATGACCCATCTCTTGCACGCTGGACTACATTCTTCAAGGGCCACTCCAAAATTAAGCGTTTTACCGTACTTGAATTGGCATCTGAAATACTTCTCAGGATTTGAATCTCATGCATTAGATTAAAGATAATGTGATGCAGTGCATTGGCCCTTGGTGGATGTACACTTAACAAAAATATAAACGCACCATCTTTGTTTCTGCTCCGATTTTTCATGAGATGGACTTAAAGATCTAAAATTCATTCCAGATACACAATATTACCATTTCTCTCAAACATTGTTCACAAATCAGTCTAAATGTGTGATAGTGAGCACTTCTGCTTTGCTGAGATAATCCATCCCACCTCACAGGTGTGCCACATCAAGATGCTGATCTGACATGAGTAGTTCACAGGTGTACCTTATACTGCCCACAATAAAAGGCCACCCTGGAATGTGCAGTTTTGTCTCACAGCAAAATGCCACAGATGCCACAAGCATTGAGGGAGCGTGCAATTGGCATGCTGACAGCAGGAATGTCAACCAGATCTGTTGCTCCTGCATTGAATGTTCATTTCTCCACCATAAGTTGTCTCCAAAGGCGTTTCAGAGAATATGGCAGTACATCCAACCAGCCTCACAACCGCAGACCACGTGTAACCACACCAGCCCAGGACCTCCACATCCAGCAGGTTCACCTCCAAGATCATCTGAGACCAGCCACTCAGACAGCTGCTGAAACAATTGGTTTGCATAACTGTCAGAAACCGTCTCAGGGAAGCTCAACTGCATGCTCGTCGTCCTCATCGGGGTCTTGACCTGACTTCAGCTCGTCGCCGTAACAGACTTGAGTGGGCAAATGCTCACATTCTATGGCGTCTGGCACGTTGGAGAGGTGTTCTCTTCACGGATGAATCTCGGTTTACATTGTTCAGGGCAGATGGCAGCGTGTGTGGCAGCGTGTGTGGCATCGTGTGGGTGAGCGCTTTGCTGATGTCAGTGTTGTGGATCGAGTGGCCCATGGTGGTGGTGGGGTTATGGTATGGGCAGGCATCTGTTATGGACGAAGAACACAGGTACATTTTATTGATGGCATTTTGAATGCACAGAGATACCGTGATGAGATCCTGAGGCCCATTGTTGTGCCATACATCCATGAACATCACCTCATGTTTCAGCAAGATAATGCACGGCCCCATGTTGCAAGGATCTGTACACAGTTCTTGGAAGCTAAAAATGTCCCAGTTCTTGCATGGCCAGCATACTTACCGGACATGTCACCCGTTGAGCATGTTTGGGATGTGCTTGACCGGCGTATACGACAGCGTGTACCAGTTCCCACTAATATCCAACAACTTCGCACAGCCATTAAAGAGGAGTGGACCAACATTTCACAGGCCACAATTGACAATCTGATAAACTCTATGCGAAGAAGATGTGTTGCACTGCATGAGGCAAATGGTGGTCACACCAGATACTGACCGGTTCTGAGTCCCCAGACCCCCAATAAAGCAAAAAACTGCACATTCCAGGGTGGCCTTTTATTGTGGGCAGTATAAGGTACACCTGTGCACTACTCATGATGTCAGATCAGCATCTTGATGTGGCACACCTGTGAGGTGGGATGGATTATCTCAGCAAAGCAGAAGTGCTCACTATCACACATTTAGACTGATTTGTGAACAATGTTTGAGAGAAATGGTAATATTGTGTATCTGGAATGAATTTTAGATCTTTAAGTCCATCTTATAAAAAATCGGAGCAGAAACAAAGGTGTTGCGTTTGTATTTTTGTTGAGTGTAATTTGTTTGATATCAGGGATTCTTCATGGTTAATTTCAGTACAGCTCAGGATTTTTCCAAAGTAGGATGGATTGCTGCCACACTAAACACTCAAATACATTGTTTGTTCCAAGATGAACCATAGACTTGTATTTTCAGGTACATAGAATGAAGTGTGTTCATGCTGTGATTTTTTAAGTTTTAGCATTTGCTTTATATTTTTGTACTATATTCTAAATTGCTTTTAGGAATCTGGAGAAAAAAGAAACAGAAACCCTGTTAAAATGACTGATATTTTTGTGGTATGTTTTTTTTTTTTTTTTTTTTTAGCAAGTGAAAGTGGGATCTCTAAAAGACCCCCAGTTGGATGATGTGGGGGATTTTAATAGAATGTGCATGGCCATGAAAAAGATCGGCCTTGACGACACGGAGAAGCTTAACCTCTTCAGAGTGGTGGCAGGAGTCCTGCATCTTGGCAACATAGATTTTGAAGAAACCGGGAGCACCTCTGGTAGATCATGCCTTTTTTTTGTTCCTTTATTATATGTATAAATGTAAACATTTTACATAAACAAAAATGCTTTGCACAGGCTCACGGCCCTGTTAATGTAGGCTTTAATGTACATAAACATAAAGGTGTAAATAACTCATCAAATAGAAACTTTACAAACATTTACAATAACATTAAACTGGTACAAAGAAACACTGTTCAGCCATTCAGCTTTTCATCTGGTTTTAGACACATGCACTCATTCACACTTTTACCCACTCGTATAACACTTCACCTCAACAGGGCTCATTAGTGTGGTGTGCATCGGCATCAGCCTTTTTCCATTTACTAGAAGGCACCAGGGCGTCTTTTAACCAAGCTGATTAACAACTGAAGTAACTGAATGTATGGCATGTCTTTAGCCTTGTGTTCAATGTCATCTTGTTTTTCACATGCTTCTCAAATGAGAAATAAAATCTGTTATTTAATATAGTGTAACATAATTACAAACATGTTTTTCTGTTAAGGGCGCACTCCCAGAGATTGTTTAATAAATATTTTAACTGTTCACTGTAGGCACATTTCGTCAATATCTGTATATAAAATAGCTCATTAATCTGATATGTACGGAAATACACACAACAAACCGTGCTCATGCATGCTGAATGCAACTTATGTACAGTAGCATGATGGGCAATCCAGTTTGTTCAATTCAATTCAATTTTATTTGTATAGCGCTTTTAGCAATTTTCATTGCCGCAAAGCAGCTTTACACAGTCAAAAGAATTATTTAAGTTTGTATGAAATGTGAATTTGTACGAATCAAAATGGTCAGTTTGTCCCTGGTGAGCAAGCCGAGGGCGACAGTGGCAAGGAAAAACTCCCTGAGATGGTAATAGGAAGAAACCTTGAGAGGAACCGGACCCAACAGGGAACCCATCCTCATTTGGGTGAAACAGAAAGCAGTAAATGATCTGCATTTATACAGTGTGTTAGGTGGCAGGCAGTTCAGCTATAATAGCTGATGTTAATTGATGTTAATATGGAGTCCAGGTAGTTATTGAAGACCCAGGTAGACTTGTAGGAAGTTCCAGTCCTGAACTATCGAACTGTCAAGTCCCCAGAGAAACAGTTGCCAACACCAGTCAAGGCCAGAACCATCTTCTAGGTAGAGAGAATCATCCCCAGACACCTGACACATCCCAGAGAGACACCCAGGGCATCCATGTGACGAGATCTTCAACCAGAAGCGGGGCACCAGTTCTAGTTGTGTATGAGCTGCTACTATAGGAAGTATATAAAATGATACATACTAGAGCCTAAATATATGCATACTTACTGACAAGTCAGATTTAGGCATTAAAACAGATTGTGGTATAAATCTTGTCATGTGACACATTGAAGGTTGCGTTAATGTTCTCTTCTATGTTGGCTGGCAGGTGGCTGTGTTTTGAAGAACCAGTCGAATCAGACTCTGCAGTACTGCGCTGAGCTCCTCGGCCTGGACCAGGAAGACCTGAGAGTCAGCCTAACCACTAGGGTCATGCTAACCACTTCAGGAGGCACAAAAGGCACAGTCATTAAGTATGAGTCACTTTGCACCAACCACCACCCGCCCCTTTTCCTCAGTGATGCGAATCTTTCCTTGAGAATAGGCTGTAATAGATTATTTGTTAGATTTAACCTCGTTGTATGATGAATATACTTGGTAATTATACAGAATAAAAAAAGAAAATCATACACTTACTGAAAAACATTTTGTTATATTTTAGTAAATATCAGAGCTTTCACAACAGGTATATAAATGTTTATTGATCTAAATTAATGCCTAGGGTTAATTGAATTATTGGATTAATAACATTACTCATGTTTCTGTATGGCGAAAGGTTAATGCATTTCAGTCTTTTACTCTGCTTTCTGCTGTCTGTGCTCACACCCCATACTATCGAACCTGTGGAAAATGAATGTCCTAAGAACAAATAGCTTGACTCATTGTTGTCTGCTAGAAAACATGCATTATAACGTAATTCCAAACAGGATGTTATTACGGTCATTCAAATGTTTTGAGACTCCAGTGTATTGTAACCTGCATTTTCCCTGCTCGAAGGTTCTGTGGATAATTGGCTTTTTTTTAATGACGTATATTATCAGATCTTTGGTCTTGTATTAAGGTCACATCAGTGTCAGAAACATATCCTGGCTATCGTCTATAATTTTTTTAATACATTTCAGTGAACCTTTTCTTTGCATGCAGTCACTCAGCGGCATATCCAGAGCCAGGCTGCTTTTGCGTTTTTGATTTTCAAGTGTCTGTTCGCATTAAGGTACTTCAAATGACGAGCAGTGGTGTGCTGTATCCTGTGCTGATAGCTCCACTCGAACCTAACAGGCTCCTGCAGCATATTCATCACAGCTCACTCCCCTGTGATGTGAATGTCCTCTAGCATTACCTGTCATCAGTTCGTCCAATCCACATCTTCTTATTAAATTCTCTTTCTGTAATTGTAATTGTGAGCGTGAGTTCCAAAGAAATAACCAATATTAGCCTCTTTGGTTAAGTGATGTAGTCACTACTAGAAGCCATATTAGCTAAGGCCGAGTAATAGTCTATTTGGCATTTAAAGGCTTCTGTTGTACTTAAGCAGATAAATTTTTATTCACGGCTTAAGAGAGGATGTTTTGCATTTGGCATTTAACTCTTTTTATAAATCCAGAATTTATTCTAACCTTTATTACTTCCTGTTCTACAGTACAAGAGCAAGTGATAAGGTGTAGAAAGAGGGTATAAATATAAAAATATACAGTGGAACCCTGGATTACGAGCATAATTCGTTTCAAAAGCGGGCTCATATTCCAAAACACGATTTTGTAAACCAAATCGAATTTTCCCATAAGAAGTAATGGAAACTCAAATTATTCGTTCCACAGCCCCCAAAAATAAATACATAAAAATAATTAACACAGAATATAAAGCAAAAATAAAACAAATTAACCTGCCAAATAAGTCCCGCCAAATAAGTGTTTCCGTTTGTGTGTGTGTGAATTTAAAGTAAGGAGCCTCTTCCCCTTCTCGTCTTACACAGTTACCCTTCCTTCAATCTTTTCACACACGCGCGCACACACAATGGAAACACTTTTATCGGAAAAATAAACAAGAAATCTCGTTAATGACACAAAGAGCAGGCTGAGCGTTGAGCAGAGAGAGAATTTTTTTTTACCTCTCTAATGAGACTTGCTTTTGCTTTACACGCACGCTGTACGCACACGCATACAGACACAAAATAAAATTTGTTTTACGCACACACACACGTGGTCACAGTGATATAGTAAACAGTACATGCGTGCACGGATGTTGATTATACCAGTAAGAGATGCGCACTAAGACTGTGCAGGGAAGACGATTACCCACAATTCTGCAGCGCGAGAAAGAGAAAAATCGTTGGCTCAGTTGTGATCAGGTGATGCTCGGCGTCAAAACAAGAAGCACATGCGGGACATGATCCTCGGCACTCGTAAACCAAGACTTGTTCAATTTCTATGTCAAAATGTCTTAAAAACTTTGCTTGTATTGTGGAACACACACAAAATGCATTACTTGCATGCTGAGGTTTCACTGTATTGACCTTTTTTATTCTGTGCTCTTCAGAGTTCTTTAATCCGCTTTTGTTTGAGTGATGTGGCGAAGCTTGGTCGATTAATATTTAACTGAGGACAGATGTTTGTTAGAAGGTGTCTCTGAGAAGGTCTTGAGTTTCACAAGCATGTATCATATTTTTTCATTTCTCTGAGAACAAATACACAGCCGTGATGTGTTTATATCATATTCTGTGGAGAATAGTGAAGGTCATTTTCCAGCATCACTAAAGCGACTGATTCAAGTTTATGCCTTAAAATATTAGCATCATTTTGTCAGATGGTAAAACATTCATCTTACTTTCATTTCCTAAAAAGCTGGAACAGTTTGATGCATTTGAGGTCTATCAATTTAGTGCTTATGGCACTATAAAATAGGCAAAGTCATATACAGTACTAGGTTGTCTGCTCCAATAAGGGTATGCTGCAAAGGGCTTTGATAAGTTAAACATCACTTGTCTCTCAGATGCAGGGTTTTAAACATTTAGTTCAAAGATGTGCTGTACCTGTAACATACTGTATGTCTACCTGTACAGATACTGACATGTCTTATTTTTGAGAATTTATTATTGTTGATTGCAATTGCAGTTCATAATGACAATATGTGAAAAAAAAACATATTCAATTCAAAGAAAACAGTAATATGGGCGACATGGTGGCTCAGTGATTAGCACTGTGGCATCTCACCCCCAAGGTCGAGGGTTTGATTCCCGCCTCAGGTCTGTGCATGGAGTTTGCATGGTCTCTCTTTGCTCCGGTTTACTCGCTCAGTCCCAAGACATGCAGTTTAACTGCTATTCCCAAATTGCCACACTGTGCGCCCATCGATGGATTCCCTCCCTGTCCAGAATATTCCTTGCATCATGCACAAGTCTCCTGAGATAGGCTTACAGAGCGGTATAGAGGATGAATGAATAAATAATGAATTAATTAAAACAGTGCAGACTTTGAGCTGAGATAATCATTTAGAACTAACCTCTTATATAAAATTACCTCTTAAGTATAAAATCTACTAGTGTAATTTGCTTTTTGATCCACAGACCTTTCTGCAGCTTCCACACTTTTATTTAAGAACCCTGGACACAAATTAAACAATATCATATCATATACAATCAAGAGTGCAGTTAAACTGGATTTTTGTAGGTCTGTTGCTTTTATACAGCGGTTTTATGAATAAAAACATAATGTAGAGTAAGTAATGTTCCTGGCACAACATGACCAAATATTTAGTTTATTTTTTGCTTTGCTAGTGAAAATTTAGAAATATTATCACTCTTGGAACACTTCGTTACAAAGCCTTCGATGGGTTGTGGTAGCTGAAATTTTGTGCTTCATATGGAAAGCAGTAGGTATGCCATGAAAAAGAACACCCTTAAGTTCTTATCCTCCATCGAAATTCTAGACTGATTTCAGGAGATGAGTCAGGAATGCAGCACAATGCCACAGGCTTTTCTCCTCACTTCAAAATAATGTTCAGAGAAAATATCCACATTGTATAATTCTAAGCTGTGCATTTTTTAAAAATTCTTCTTTAGTTTTTGAATTTGAACTATCTAGCAGTGATGGAATGCCTTTAAGGGAGAAGTGTCAAGTGACAACTTTTGAGATGCGTTGACATAAAGCTGAAGTGACATATATTGATGAGTTTACATTAACAAGAGTTCTGGCCCAGTTTTTGACTCCTCCTGGCCCACTTTACTGTTCTCTAGGGTGCCGCTGAAGGTAGAGCAGGCCAACAATGCGCGTGATGCACTAGCCAAGGCCATTTACAGCCGCCTCTTCGATCATGTGGTCACGCGGGTCAACCGGTGCTTCCCCTTCGAGACCTCCTCAAACTTCATTGGAGTTCTAGACATTGCTGGATTTGGTGAGTGTTGTTTATCTACATTTTTAATGATCTTTATGCCATTTTGGTGTTATTGGAAGCTTAGTTTAGCATTATAAATTATTTGTTTGCATGATAACCTTGCTGTGAACTTTCATAAGAGCCACCGATTAAGGGCTGTTACTTTTAGTTGTCTCATTCTTTTCATTCTTCAAGGGGAAAAGAAACTGAAAGGTGCAGTCCTGTCTAAACTGTGTTACTTTCACACAGTGTATTATTAATATTGTTATTCTGTTTTATTGGATGATTTCAGATAATATTAACTTTTCAATGATTCAACTTTTCAATGATCTCTGTTTACCTCTAGAGTATTTTGAGCACAACAGCTTTGAGCAGTTCTGCATCAACTACTGTAATGAAAAGTTGCAACAGTTTTTCAATGAGCGCATACTGAAAGAGGTATGTAAGTTCGTCAATTATCTTAATTTTTGTGCTAAGAAATAGCCATTTGATTTTGTTAATTTGGAAAATATTATGGCAATGCAAGCAAACATTCCTGTTAAATATATTTGTTTGTTTAATATTTTGCATTATATTTTATAAGTAGTTTTAATTATAACAGAATTTTAACTTGTTCCATGATTTGTGAAATATAATCCTGCTGTTGTTCTTATGATTTTAAGGAACAAGAACTGTATCAGAAAGAGGGCTTGGGAGTAAACGAAGTTCATTATGTTGATAATCAGGACTGCATAGGTCTGTATCATTGATCCTGTATCATTCATTCTTTACTATCTTACCTATTTTAAGTAATGCATTATATTATGCTTATAATAAGCAGTAGCATTTGCCCTAGTACAGGTTTTAAGTTTCTATAATATTTTGTCCTAATTTTTCTATTAGCTTAACATACACCACATACTGTATCTGTGGTTCCTACTGTAGCTGCTAATAAGTCAGATGTACATGAGAGGAAAAAGGTCTATAAGTTTGAAATTCATGTAAATGGCTGAGTGTCACTGCACTGCCAGGTTCAGGTCTAGGTTAGCTGTATTCTTATTTGCCAATTCTAACTGAGCACTGGCAGATGAACTTCATATGCTATACTAATTATCATCATCATATTATTATTATTATTATTATTATTAACAAAAAAATATTCTCATTAGTTTTATTCTGAACAAGAAGAACAAATAATCTGACAATTGACCTCAGTTACAAGCATATCAGTGTAGCTCATCTGCTTTTCCTTTGTAGTATAGCAAGCTATATATCTACAAGATATTTTTGAATATAATTGTACATTTCTATCACATTAACTTGCACAGTAACTTAGCCAACTACATTAATAAAGCAACTTGTCCACCAATGTAGCTGACTGTACATAGAAACCCAATTCTTCTAGCACTCTTTCTTTTTGTGCTGACTCCGAAGCTAAATTTGCATTTCTTATAGACATATGGGGAACCTATTCTCTTGGCACACCGTTCCTACTGTAGTGCTCCCAGGGGCTTATTAATTTTTTTTAGACTGGGCTGCATACATACAGTATCTAGGACTATGATGACAATAAGAGCAAAATACTGAATCAGCTCTAAGGAGTATCTGGTAACACATATGAACACATACCTCTGTAATTTTTGTACACAATGTACACATTGTCAGATACATTTTAAGTATTTGAGTCTTCATTTGTATTTTTTGCAAAGGTTACAGAACTGTTGGTTAACATTATTTTCAGCACTTCACGGGACTCAGCTGTGTCCTAGATAGCAGTTCTCCATCTAACAGGACAAGGCACTTGGCACAACGCTTACAGATATTTTCCATTCAGAGGCTCAGGCCATGCTAATGCTTCCATTAATAATTCAGCCTATTGCACATCCTAGTGACTTGCAAATGGGCACACGGGGGCTCGACTCTATTTCCCCTCATCAATCAGCTCTCATTTAAGCACAGGTGTCTGCTCATGCAAATACATGAATGTGTCTGTGTCTAGTCCTCGGTCACCTGCATGTTTTGCTGATGAATAATGCAACTCGTAGATATCCTCATTCTGAATACCAAATATAGCAAAGCGCTCCTCGCCTTCATTCCATTAAATTTGTTTTGGGACGGACATGCTCTGGATAATAGCTGATCAGCTGGGTCATCGTATGCTAATGCAGTGTGCTATCTCTGCTGCATGCTGCAATTTCTAATGCTGTTTATTCCTCTGTAGACCTTATTGAGGCAAAACTGGTAGGAATTCTGGACATCCTTGATGAGGAGAACCGACTACCACAGCCCAGTGACCAGCACTTTGTTGAGGCTGTTCACACGAAGCACAAAGACCACTTCCGCCTCACGGTTAGCTATGGCCTTCAACAGTTTTCAATCCTGAAATCTGAAAAAGGAAAATAAATTAAATAAGTGTGGGCAGATGTTAATTAGCGATTGCATTGATGATGTTAGTATCCACACTAATTGCTTTTATCTACCCTATCTATATATAAATTTGTTTTATATCTTTGATTAAATAAATTCTTTTGATCTTTTGATTCAGCTGGAATTGTAATTTATTTTCTTTAGATTCCAAGAAAGTCCAAACTAGCGGTCCACAGGAATTTAAGGGATGATGAAGGATTTATCATCAGGCATTTTGCAGGAGCCGTGTGCTATGAGACTGTACGTAAACTTGGTCTTTGTATTAGAGCAGACACACTTTACTGTTTAATTTAATATAATAATAATAATAATTAAAAAAAATTATGTCTATGTCAAGGTTAGGTATTTTGTTAATATTTTATTAATATAATTTTTATTCATGCATATTAGTTTTACTTTACTTTTCACTATTACATGCCCATTATATTTAGCATTACATTTAATGCTTTTTAAGAATTGTGATGTCAGTTATAATGGTGAAAATTTTATAACAAAAATAGTATTTTTCAAGTAATCGTGTACTACAGTATAATTGACTGAGATTGAATGAATGTATGTGTATAGCCTTATTTTCTGCCTGACGCTGACTGTTTATACATCTGTGCAGACCCGTTTCGTGGAGAAGAATAACGATGCCCTCCACATGTCCTTGGAGTGCCTTGTATGCGAGTCGAAGGACAAATTCGTCCGAAATCTCTTTGAGAACAACTCAAACTCCAAGGACTTCAAGCAGAAGGCTGGCAAACTGAGCTTCATCAGCGTAGGAAACAAGTTCAAGGTGAATTCCTGCTTTTCAGATGATCCGAAAAGACCAGGTTTATCATACTGTAGATGCATAAAAAAAGTTTTAGAAAATGCATTTTGGTCCTTCAAAACTGCAAAGGATTGTTTCTACTCAGAATTTTCCCTCACTTTTT
This sequence comes from Clarias gariepinus, assembly GCF_024256425.1. Taxonomy (NCBI): domain Eukaryota; kingdom Metazoa; phylum Chordata; class Actinopteri; order Siluriformes; family Clariidae; genus Clarias; species Clarias gariepinus. The sequence goes on from NC_071112.1 coordinate 20,421,621, forward strand.
AGTAAAGTAGGATAAATGTCTGAGAAAGACTATGTGAACTTGACCTCCTGACTTTTAGCTTGGTTCTCTAATTTTTCTTTCTGTCCCTGTTTTCCTCTCCTTCTGCCCCCTTAGACCTTCTCCTGCTTTTCCTCCATCCTTGAGAAAAAAACTTGTATGTCTTAAATATAAATATAGAATGGCAGAAACAAGAAGATAAAGGAGAAAGGCTAAAACATTTAACTGGGTAAGACTGGCCTGAGAAATGTAACCCCAGGAAGAGGTGTAGTTTACCATGTCTCACCCCGCCATTACAAGTCTAAACCCAGTCACATACTCTACCTACATTCACTGCTCTGTCTTTCTGCTTCCAGTTCACCTTCTTGTTTGTGCGAGAGCTTCATGATGTCTGAATAGTCTTTTCATCGTCACTGTAGTGCTGAATTTACATTTTATTGTCTTTTATTCATTTTGTAGGCCTTAAGGAAAATGGAAAATTATAATTGTGTAACCATGCAACAACAACAGAGATTTCTTCCTGTAACAGATTCTCATATTTAACCTCTCTCACTGAGTTGTTGGTATGGTTGTACTACAACACAGCAGTGAGATGCTCACATGCAGGCTTACTGGCACAATGCATGTTTCCCACCACTTCCCATTATATATGCATTTATATGCCTGCTGCCGTCTATGATTGTAGTTTGCATGGAACAAACTCAATTTTTGTATTGTATACCCACTTCAAAATGCTAAATGCTTTTTCTTTCAATTTTGTAGACTCAGTTGATTCTTCTACTAGAAAAGCTTCGCAGCACAGTGAGTATCTGTGCCCATTCCTTTAAATTATGTCTGCTGTCAACCAACAGTGTCAGGTTTTTCATTTACACTGCCTGGCCAAAAAAGGTGTTTCAGAAAGGCCAGGATCAAGTAAACAACGCAGCAAAAAAAGACTGCTGAAATGACTGAAACTGGGTTAAGACCTTTTCACACCATAATTAAAGCAACATAGTAGCACCTAGGACTACAATGTCAACTTTGCATAAGGAAAGTCTAAAAATAGTCATAAATGACTTTAATTGGAGATCAATTAAATGCTTGGTGACATTGCATGATAATGATAGCAGCAAAAATCAGGGCTATATTTAATAGTGCAAGTAAGTGCATTTTGACATGGACAATGTGACAGGAACTCCCAGGAGTGGCATGAAACAGCTACAGTACGTGGCCATAAGAAAACCACTTATTCACTTGTGGTTGATTTTGCCACCACATTGGGTGCCGTAATCAAAGCCAAGGGCGAAACAGTTGGCATGTGCAACTAATTTATTTATTTTTTGTCCAGGCAGTGTACATTTGTCATTAAAACATGGCTAAGACTGGGTGAAACATCCCAGGTAGGAAAATTGACTTCCTTTTCCAACTCAGAAGTTATAATAAGATAATCATCTTCTTCTTCTTCTTCTTCTTTTTTTTTAAACACCTCATTCACTAACACAATGCATAAGATAACTAATATCTGAATTGTTGGTTTGATATAATATTTACATAGGGATCCAGCTTCATCCGCTGTGTGAAACCCAACCTAAAGATGGTGAGCCACCAGTTTGAGGGAGCACAGATTCTGTCACAACTACAATGTTCTGGTACGAGTCCTTGAGTGCATCTGCAACACACTGCCATTTTAGACTTAGATTTTTTGCATTGCATGTTCTTTGCTCTTGCCTGGATTTTGTGTAAGGTTTATGACTTTCTCCACATTCCCAGTAGAGTTTCAGTGTCTTTTCTTCGACCTCGCACCAATAATCATGTCTCATCAATCTCAACACTTGTTTTTTTTAGAACATATATACAGTATATACCCCGCTGAGTAGATGCATCAAATGCGAAGAGCAGTGATTTGTTTTTCATTATCTTCCTAGGGTGGTCTTAGCCTGGAAGGGCTTTGTTAATGAGCATTTTCACATGTCATAGCCTGCATTTGCAACTGTTTCTTAGAAACGGTTGTTGCACTTAATGGTTGGTGCACTTAAGACCTACACAAAGTAGCTCTAGAGAATGAGTGTAGCCAACAAGCTATAAATATATCGGGTATATGTGTGAAGGCTCATTATTTTTGCTAACCTTAATAATAAGGTTAGCACGTGAAATGATCCTGATTTATTAGTTTTACTTTCATTGAATATATCCAAGCACACAGTATAGGCAACAAAACATTTTGTGAACAACATAGTGATTTATGTTAACCCCTTGGTTTGACTTTCGAAACATTTTGCACAATAGAATTCTCATATCGATCTTGGTCAAATGTTGGTCAAATTCTTTTTAAACACCAATGTTGTCCTATGCTATTCCCAGGAATGGTTTCAGTACTGGATCTGATGCAGGGGGGGTTTCCTTCCCGAGCTCCTTTCCACGAGCTATATAATATGTACAAGCAATACCTGCCAGGCAAGCTTGCCAGACTTGACCCTCGCCTTTTTTGTAAGGTAAGTCTTTTTTTTTTATTGCAGCTTTTGCTTTTTCTTTCTCCCTAGAGCTTTCTGTCTCTGACCCTTTTGCATGGAATGTATCCACTGCAGGCTCTATTTAAAGCACTGGGGCTAAACGACAGTGATTACAAGTTTGGACTAACAAAGGTGTTTTTTCGCCCTGGCAAGGTGAGCATAAATTGTCAAATCAAACTTGTTTTGGCTTTGAATTGGAAAAAAAAAAAATTATGGAATATAAAAGTGCAGGGATTGCTGTAGGAACATAGAGCTGATTGCGATACGCATCTTAGTTTGCAGAGTTTGACCAGATCATGAGGTCTGACCCAGATCATTTGGCGGAACTGGTCCAACGGGTCAACAAGTGGCTGGTGTGCAGCCGCTGGAAGAAGGTCCAGTGGTGCGGACTGTCTGTCATTAAGTGTAAGTTTTCCATGGGATGCTGGTTATGCACCATCAATGATATAAGCAAGCTTTAATAATTACTTGTCTAATATCTATATAGAGAGTTTTTTGAACATATATTTTATTCGAAATGAGTAAATTTTGACCCATTCATGATGGTAAGTTTAGCAAGCTGCATCTCAGTAGTAGTAGTAGTCTGGACATATAGCCCAGATAATAAAATCACCCCAGGTCTTCTGGTGAAAACATTTATATCTCTTGAGCTCCTGAAAAAGGTTATGTGTTTTTGAAAATGTTATATCAGTGAAAACATGTCTTTTATTGATCTTCGCCTGCTTGCTAGGAAGACTCAACAGGGCATTTGTGAATTGAAAGTCTTGCCTATGCTTTGTAAATGAGAACATGTATTCTCACCATCTTTTCTCCTTTCTCCTACAGTGAAGAATAAAATCAAGTACAGGGCCATCGCCTGCATTAAAATTCAGAAAACGGTTCGCATGTGGTTGTGCAAGAGGAGACATAAGCCTCGGTAGGTGCCATTCTTCATGGTTTCAAACCACTTATGTCCCATTAACTCATCATTCATGAACCATATGTATCAGTAGCTTTGGTATGTTTATATCCATCCTGCTACTTTACATTTCCTTATGACTGGATTGGCTTTTCCATTGCATTGCAGTGTTGATGGTCTGGTAAAGGTTCAGAATCTAAAGAAGAGAATGGAAAGGTTTAATGAGGCTGTGAGTGGTCTAAAAGAGGGCAAGCTGGAGATGAGCAAGCAGATTCAGGAGCTGGCTACGTCCATCAACTCCCTCATGGCTAAGATTAAGGTGAGGTTAATGAAAGTTATGCTTTAAAAGAAAATACCTCATTAAGTAATTACTAGATTGATGAAATCTTTTAATCTAGGACAAGGCACATTGTAAGTGTGTGACGTGTTGTTTTTTAATGCCTTAGAAGCCTGGTGTCAATTTGCCATTCATAATACATCAGGCACCAGTCTGTCCATGGACTAGTGAAGATAAACTAAGGATGCTATGCCTGGACTGTTGTCTCAAGCGCCATCTGCAATTTTCTTATCTTTGTGCATGTATTATTTTACAGCACAAGGTAGAATTTCTCAGATCACCGCATAGGTCCCTGTTTTACTTCAGTTATCTTCACTGTAGTGACAGGTAAAGACTATTGGGCAGCTTGGAAATATTGCACAATAATTTAACCTAGCATAAAAGCAGATGGTTGGTTTCTGTGGTTAATGTCTTAGCAGGACAAAACACAAAGTACAAATGACCAAGTCTGTGTGCGACTTGTTCCAGCAGGTATGATTAAACACTAATATAATTTGACTGGCCTCCGAGTGTTAGGAAATAAATTAATGTTAAAATTTCAATCATCTTAATCTTGCTCTATCCATTAGTAGTCTTTGCACATTCCAAACCTTTAAGCCTTTTTTTCTAGAGTGGACTTTTTGACGGCTAAACCGTTTCTTACTCTTACATTGGGGAGAAGGCTTTCATGTTTCAGACCAAATGTGAGCTATTGGCAGTGAGGTTCAGAGACTGTGCCCTCCTCTCCACCTCAGTGGTAACTGATTGACACCAGAGCTGAATCTTTTCCACTCGACTGCCTCGGTAGCCTCTGTATAAGTGCCTGGTCCCTTTGGTACTTCTTTGTCCCTCTGCTAGACAGTACTAAGGTAGTGTTCTGGATTAATCACACCCACAGGATATGAAAGCAAGCTAAGCTTTTATGGGACACACCAAGTCATGTTGTCTTCTTTTGCTAGGAGAGTATACCTGCAGGGATAAATGAGCAATACATGGCCAGCATTACATGGGAATTTACTCCCCCCCCTTTTAGCTTACAATTGCTTGGACTGTTGGTAGCTGGACATCTGAAAGCATGCATACTTAGTTGATACTCTTATGAATTTGTAGCATTATGAAAAATTCTGGTATCTGGTTTTAGGGGTTCTGGAGGCACACAAATGCTTAAGTTTGATGGCAGATTTGTAAAAGTGTATTAGCTGGTGATGAAGTATGGTAGAGAAGAAATAGAGACACAAATGTTTAACTCATCACACATGACAACTTAAATGTCTTCTACATGACTCCTTAGTCAAAGCTAATCTAATCAGGTATCCTGGGTATTTCCAGCATTTTGGTTCTGTTTAATAGCCCATTTTTGTGTTTTGTTATCTCAAAGACTACGGTGATGACCCGCACAGAGATTGAACAGGCATATGAGGACCTGGTGAAGCGCTCGGAACAGCTGCTTTCCTCAATGCAGAAGAAGAAGCAGGAGGAAGAGGAGATGGAGAGGCTGAAACACATCCAGGAAGAGATGGATAAAGAAAGAAAGAGACGTGAAGAAGAGGCACAGTTACGCAAACAGGAGGAAGATGATCGTCGCATGTAAGTCTGATTTAATCTTTGCAGGGATTTGTTCATTTATATCATCAGTGTTCTATGACATACTGTAGAAGAGCATTACATTCTAATGTCCTGTCTCTGTTACATGGTCTCCTGTCATACTATTATTTGCTTACATTGTAAATCTGTTTTTCTAGATAAAGAATACATGTTATTTCGAGTGCATTGGCACCATTAATCTACCTTTCTCCATTTATTTTATCCTTATTACAATAAACCTACGTGAAATTTTTATGATTATTATAACCTGACTTTTTGAAAAAATTAGCCGCTGTCAAGAAAATGATTTGACATAGTACAAAAAATGCTGCAAAAAGTATGTTACTCATTAAGTCACTGGATTAAAAGTTATCCACCTACTGTATACACCTGGATAGTGGAAAATAAATATTTAAAAGGTCGATATTAATTTAGTGCTATTAATTTAGATGGATCTGGATAGCTGGAAATAGCAAACAAAATTGGAGGAATATGTTTTTTTTCTTACCACAGGAAAGCAGAGATGGAGCAGAAGCGGAAGCAGGAAGAAGAAGAGAGGAAGAAGCATGAAGAGGATGAGCGAATCCTACAGGTATGACACATTTACGTTTTTACTACATTGGCTGATTTTATTTTTCTTTTGCTGGCCTAAATTGACATCTGCCATTCATTCAGCAAGTTACTCCTCCACACACTCTCATGCAGGCTTGTTTAGAGCATGTATTTTACAGAAAAAAACTTTGCACTTTAGTACTGCCTTTGTTGTAGATTTTTTTTTTTCTTATTTTATGACTTTTCTATTAAGCGGGTAAAAGATTTCTGATTTCCAAAAAGTTTCAGAAAAATATTTCTATGTCAGAAAGGTCTTCAAAGCGTTGTCACGAAATACTGACTTAGTTTCTGATTACTGTTTGTTGGGGTTTACAGGGCCTATTTATGTATTTCTTATTTCTTCATTTTTGGTTCTTGCTGTAAAGCATTTATTTGCATGTGCCTATGACTTTTGCACAGTGCTGTATGTTGTATAATTACATAAAATTTTTATTAGCTACTACTATAGCCTGGCTGCTTTTTTATTTTTTTTTGCACAGATGTCAAACCATTTCTTTGTTCTGACACCAGCACTAGTTAAAAGAGGTTGCATGCTTAACGTCTGGATAAGGTCCATATCCTGTCGACCCCAGGGTCAGCTTCCAGTGAAGCAGTCATGCTTACCATTTCTTACAAGCTCTGCTTTCAAACTAAAGCCATGTGTTACTGAAATGTTCTGTTTGATGGATCCCACTGCAGATCCCCTACTGTTATGGTGAGAGGTTATTTGAGAAATTCATGAAAAACTCAAAACTAGGTAATCCGTGCAGTCAGATTTACAAAAGACCTGCAGGTTTTAAATAAACATTGTACACACGGATTATTTTTATAACCTCAAACTGAAATAATATTTTAAAATATAAAAGGGAATACTAACCATTGTATAATATGCATATGTTGCAGTTGAAATTTTAGATTTAAGATAAATATCTATACTGTACATAAATGTCTATCTATCCATGTCTTTCAATAAAGTAGTGTTTTTAAATGAATTAATAAAGAAAATGCAGTTGTTAAATAGGATAAAATAGTTCAAATAGTTCATCATTATACCTGGGCAAAGCATTACAGAATCAACAATGAATGGTAAGTAGTGTATTAATCTGTATAATGTTTCTTTCAAATTGCACTGAAAGGCAAAATGTAATCCAGACATATACTGTAGCTGCAATAAGAATCTTCCCCATGTGATTTTTTTTTTTTTTTTGTGCTGCAGGTGGAACTGGACCTCCAGTTGGCTGTAGAACGGGAGGAGGAGGTTCAGAGGCAAGCAGTACTGGAGCAGGAAAAGCGAGACCGAGAACTGGCCATGAGGATAGCTCAGAATGAAGCTGAACTTATCCAAGATGAAGCTCAGATGGACCTCAGCCTACGCAGGTAGAAAAACATACAGTACATACGCATAGCAGCGCTTTCCTGTCACTGCTGAAGTAAATGTCAGGTAATGTTAGATCCACAAAATTCTACAAACCGCAGATGTTCTCGCACTGAGACTTCTGTATGAAAAAAGCCTGCTGCCCTGCTGCTTTTGTGAAATAGCATAAAACCCCAAACTGCAGCCAAGTAAACAGCTTTGTGACTGGAAAAAGGCTTTGTGATTCAAACTAACATTGTGTTCACCCCCAGGGAGCTTATTCCTGGCTCAATTGCCACATGGACCTACAGAGTATGTGTTCATTGTGAAGGGATGTGATGATTGAAGCTAGACATGCTGCAAAGAGGGTTGTATCTTTAATCTTCTATTCATAAAAAAAGCAGTATTCAATACTTTCTTACACTGGTCATAAGTAACCAGACAATTTTTCTCACATTCTTATTTCAAGTGATGGGCTAACTGGCATTGCTTTTTCTACACGTAGGTATAATTAGGGCAAATGCGAAAAATCCTGCTTTACCTGACTCTAACTCACTATGGCCAATGCTTTTTTACAAGTTCTCTTGTCCGCTCTAAATCTTTCATAAACCTAGACTGCAATCTTCAGCAATAAAGCAGTCATAATCATTGGCCAAATTCTGGGTTAATATTAGCCTAAATACGACACTTATTTATTAATCATCATATTCGGTAAAATATTTAAAGGATTACATGAAATAGATCGTCACTTTGCTTATTACAAAATAATTACAAATTATATTTTTCCCCTCCAAGGTCAGATTTAATCACTTGATCACTGTGTCACTTAATTTAGCTCATGCAGTTACTTATGTTACATTTAAAGTTTCTAGTCTAATAAGTGAACTGCTTTTGCTCAGTCATTTCTGCTTATAAATTTGTTTCTCCATGTGCATTTGTGCAGTCTGACAGTTGGACAGTCTGAGCAAAGTAGCTTTGCTACTAACAGCTGTCAAGAGTAAGAAAAAAAAAGTCAAGAAGTTGTGTATGTGTGTGTCAGCTTCTCTGCAACATTTCTAAACAAGCAGTTTGCCTGCTCCAGTGAAAACCGGACCAACACTTTCTTATAAAGATTAAATGTTGAATGTTTCTTTCTAAATTATAAGCTGAGCTATTTATTTAAAATGTGTTCAACTGAAGCTTCTAAGAAATTACAATTACAGTGGACCAAATTACTTTTACATACACTACAAGTCAAAAATTTGGACACATCTTTTAAATCCATGTTTTTTTTCTTTGTAAAATATTGCTGAAGGCAATGAACTGCTTTAAAAAACTGATATTGTAATGTGTCTGCTAGCTGTGTAAAGCCCTCATAATGGCTCTAATCTGAGGTGCTGTAATTTGGTAATTTTTGAGGCTGTTAACTCTAAATGTACTTCTCTGCAGCTAAGGTAAGTTTGGGTCTCGCTTTTCTGGGGTAGTCTTCATGAAAGCCATTTTCATCATGGTGGAGCTTAATAGGTTTTGCAAATCCACTTCAAGAACTGAACAACTGACCGTTTTTTTTTTTTAAATCTCCAGTATTGTCGTAAAACGTAGAAAAATTAATCCAAACTTGTGTCTGAACTTTTGAATGGTGTCTAAACTCTTGACTGGTCCTGTAAGTATTAAAGTTTCCTGCTGAAACTGCAAGAATAGTGACTTTCACTGTAAACTTTAATCAATCCTAATTTGCCCACCAAAACATTATTTATAACATTTTACTTTCAGGATTTTGTACACATTGGTCTACATCACACAAGTACTGCATACTGGTATTATGCCAATAGACCAGAAGTGTTCAGGAATGACGCTAACTGATTTTATTATATGCCCTTCTATTAACTTTCACTTTTCCTCATTGACTTATTGGCTGTGTTCTTCTAACTGTACCATTGACACAATTTGCAGTTCTGTCAGAGGCTGGGCATAGTAAGATGAATGGAATTATGAATCACATCTGACTTTGTGGTGCCATAGAATCTGTTTGAACTGAGAGTAGCTCTGGTTAATAAGCAGTAAAACCTGACTTTGATTGAACTCTCAGAGAGAACAGGCATGATCCTTACCCTATTGCTAAATCCCGTATCCACATGCATTCTCTTTGTTCTTGCAGCCTTTTTTTACATTCCTTCCATGCTTATGGCTTCTACTGCCTGAACTAGCTACCCACTAGCTCAACACTGCAAAAGCACAGCCTTATTGTCTCAGTGCCTTATTGATTTGGTCTCTAATTACTAGAGACAGTAAACTGTAGATTTTTTAGAAAGTTTCCAAGGGAGGCATTTTTTCACCCTCAGCCTAAATAATCTAAATGAGGTTTATTTAAACAGCAAGCTGTAAGCAGGTCACTTGCATTTTACTAATGATTAAATGTAAATGATTTTGTGTTTTTAGGGGTCCGCAAGTCCAAGCCAGCAAAGCAGCTACTGGGGTAAAAAAGCATGACCTAAGCAAATGGAAATATGCAGAGCTTCGAGATGCTATCAACACCTCCTGTGGTAAGAACAGGGTGTCTTTCTTGCTTCTTTCACATTTTCCAGCCAGAAGAGATGTTTTGGGGAAGAAAATGCATTTTGGTGAGGAGATTTTTAGAAAATGCATATTCTTCTTCACAAAGTAATAGAATAAATAAATAAATAAATAAATAAAATAACCATATGATCAGTATTTCTTAGTTCTTTGCTATGACGAAATTTAATATTGTGCATGATAATTAATCATAACTGTTATTTTGTTTAACCATTTTGTCATGCGTCTTATACTTTAGATATTGAATTACTGGCAGCATGCAGAGAGGAGTTTCATCGTCGTCTAAAGGTCTACCATGCCTGGAAGTCAAAGAACAAGAAGCGCAACACTGAGTCTGAGCAGAGAGCTCCCAAATCTGTCACTGAATATGGTAATATAGAACTGTTGCACACAGTTCATACACAGTGGATACAGCATGTAATTCAGAATTCTTAAAAAATAATAGTGATGCACTTTTGATAATTAAGAGGTTCTCATAATTTCCTTTGTAAAATCAAATAACCAGTAACCAGATCAATAATTGTTTTTGTAGGAAATTATATTTCTTCATGGTAAATATTTTACTTGTAGGTTTAGTGGAGTAATAAAAAAACCAACAGACCCAACAGTCATGACCTGCATGCACCTGATTTTGTGTAATTGAATCATTAATTGAAAAGGGGCGTGGAGTTCAATTAGAGAGGTAAATTATTCTGTGAAAAACAGGTGTCAAACAAGTTCCCCTAATTCATGAATAAATGCAGAAAAGGTTTTCCTGTGCATTTCCCTTAGAAAATCAGAGTAAAAATACAGTAGGTCGTTCCAGACATTGTTCAGAAGAACAGCGTACTTTGATTTAATTAAAAAAAACTTCTTCTTACAAAGAAGTGCAGCTCTGCTAAAATGATATCAAATGCTTTTAAATGGAGACCAAAACCAGAAAGACATGGAAGAAAACGAAAAACTACCATTCGAATGGATCAAAGAATAACAAAATTGGCAAAGACTCAGCCAATGATCATTTCCAGCATGATCAAAGAACATCCAAACTTACATGTGAGTATTGTTACTATTGGAAGATGGCTATGTGAAGCTAAGCTATCAGCAAGAAGCCCACGCAAAGTCCCATTGTTAAAAAAAAAAAAGATGTGCTGAAAAAGTTATCGTTTGCCAAAGAACACATTGACTGGCCTAAAGAGAAATGGCGCAGTATTTTGTGGACTGATGAAAGCAAGATTGTTCTTTTTGGGTCTAGAGGCCACCGTCTAGACCACCCTCTTGTCAGGCGACCCCAAACACTGAATTCAAGCCACAGTACACTGTGAAGTCAGTGAAGCATCAGCATATGATGTGGGAATGCTTCTCGTAGTATGGTGTTGGGCCTATTATCACATTTCAGGGATCATGGGTCAAGTTGAGTAAATCAGAATACAGTACTTAAAGAGGTCATGTTGCCTTATGCCGAAGAGAAAATGCCCTTGAAAGGGGTGTTTCAACAAGACGACCCCAAACACACCAGTAAGCGAGCAGCATGTTGGTTCCAGACCAACAAGATTAACATTATGGAGTGGCCAGCCCAATCCCCAGACCTCAATCCAATAGAAAACTTATAGGCTACATTAAAAATGCTGTTTATGAGGCAAAACCAAGAAATGCAGAGGAATTGTGGCATGTAGTACAATTGTCTTAGGCTGGAATACCTGTTCAAAGGTGCCAGAAGTTGGTTGACTCCACAGATGTGAAGCTCTCACAAACCATGGTTATACAACTAAATATTAGTTCAGAGATCCACAAGAAAGGTTAAACGTCAAGAATTTTTGTTTAAACGGTAAATTCATCACTTTGTAAAGTGATGACACTGCTATTTTTCTAAATGGACTAATATATTAGTTTTTCTTCACTTTCTGTAAACTAATAATACATTTAGCACATTTTCTTCATGTTGTGATTCAGAATAGAACGTGCAGTGTGTCCAATGCATTTGAGTAATTTAAATTAAAAGTTATTATAGGGATATGGAGCTTTACTCACTTTTTTCAACACACTGCTATTATTTTAAACACAACTGTATGTGAACTGTATGTATGTCTGCATCCATGTTTGTTTGTTATGCTGGAGCAAACCACAGGTGAACCAGATTGGTTCTGAATTTCCCACAGATTTTAAGGAGCCTCTTGGATACTGATTAAGTTTCCTAATGTGCACACAGCTAACTGCACTCACAAAAACCACTGGTGATTCTAGGGAATTAAAATTCTTTTTGTTTTTTATCATAAAAGCCACAATACCCTGTTTTCTTCCCTGTCAATTGCTTTCTCCATGTGAAAAGTGATCACAAGAGGTTGCACAAAGCAGCCTACTTTGTTCGAGACACATATTCTTTGTTACTTTTTCTAGCTTTATGATTTGCGCTAATATTATTTCTCTGATTAAATCAGGTACTATCTTACCAATATTACTGTTCCTCAAATCTTTTTAACCATATCTCCATGAAGAGTTTATTTAAACGTTTTTTAAAATTATGAATGCCATGTATTTTTAGAGATCAGAACCAGTATACAGTATATAGTACAAACACAGGCTCCAGGATGTTGGAAGCAGATCATTTGGGTGCTGTGGGTTGCAAGGTGGGACCTCCGTAGATCGTACCTGTTTGTCTGGTGCTTCCCATGTGTGCTTGATCAGATTGAGATCTGAGGAATTTGGAGATCAGATCGGCGGCCCTGGGCTCTATGCCTGCCTGGACGCTGTGGGGTCTGGTGCACTAAGTATTCTGGCTGCCTTTTTATCGTAGCCAGCCTTGACATTTCTGTGGGATCAGACCAGACAGCTTAGCCTTTGCTCCCTACAAATGAGCCTTGGGTAGTTACCAGTTTACTGGCATATAAATCGATAAGCAGTGTTAAAGCAGTGTTCCATGAGCTAATGTTATAGCTGGTCAGTGTACATTACTTTACTTGCTTGTTTAAACTTTCAAATTTATTGGTGATGTCATTCCAGCCCAACAGAACCCAGCTCCTCCTGTTCCTGCCCGACAGCACGAGATTGCTGTGAATAGGCAACAGCGCTACTTTCGCATCCCTTTCATCCGTCCTGCTGACCAGTATAAAGACCCACAGAATAAGAAGAAGGGATGGTGGTATGCTCATTTTGACGGTCCGTGGATCGCAAGGCAAATGGAGCTGCACCCAGACAAACAGCCTATTCTACTGGTTGCAGGTAGTTAAGATTTCCAGAGCTTCAAGGAATAATTTAGGATTTTCAAACCTAACGTTTGGATATAATGAGTTTTGAAATTGAAACTGAGGATTGTAAGAAAGACCATGTTTTTCTAGTCAACTTTGTATGAAGTTTTTTCAAACTTTCCTTACCCCACCCCTTTACCACCACCAAGACCACCACCTTCACCACACCAAAAAATAGTTCCACAAGGCCTCTTTATGGCCTGTAGAAACAATTGGTATAGTAGTTAGTTAGTTAGTTAGTTAGAAGTTTTATTGTCATTGCACATTAAATGAACAACGAATTTAACAGCACTTTCACCTAGTACACACATAATCTAAAAAAGACAAACATTTTAAATAATTAAACAAACACATATATAACATAAATTAGTTGCACCATTTAAAATTTTTTAAACAAATCCTTACCAAATTTATTACCATTTACTTATGATCTGCCATTACTTATTTACCATTTATTTTGTTCACATTATATTGTCATTTATTTGGGTTAACATTGAATAGTTAGGCACTCTTCAGCAATCACCCACGGATTCCTTAGTTTCTGATTTCTTAATATAAGACAAGAGACAACTGCCAACAAATGCCTACCAAGAAAAAGACACATACCCACAGTAAGGGAGGAGGTTGTTAGATTTGCAATACAAAAACAAAGCATTTTCATGTCACCATGTCTTAGTTTTTTTAGGTTTGAAATTAAACAAATGAAAGTCCATAAAAGGGCAACTAGGACTCCGAAGAATTATAGCAAAGAAATAAAAGAAAAATGTGTTATTGAGAATTGATATCCTGCTCTTTGCTCTCATCAACAAGACTTAATGAATATCACCAATGATTTAGGTCAGTCGGTTGTTTTAGTTCTTTTATTTTTAGCATGAGATTACATGGATTAGCCATGTAATAATTCTGTAGCTGACTGTACTATTAAGCCCTAATAATAAAAGGTTCTGGACAGCATTGACAGGACATGGGGCTTTTCAAAGCTGTATTTATGTCGATTTACACCAATTGAAATGCCCAAACCCAAACTCAAATCTTACCTCTAAAAGGATGAATTACACAAATTAAGAGCTTAATTTGCAAACAAAGAAGTTCTGAACAAAGAAGTTGTGCAACAGGCTTAAACATGTTTTGCATAAATGCTTATTAACTGGTCTACACACATTAATAGCAATGAGCCTAAATTTGTAGATATTAGAAATGGGTTTGCATTTGGTCAGCTCTACAAGCCGAATTCCGGAAAGGTTGGCATAGTTTGGAAACTTAACGACCAAATATTTTAACTGACAATTAATAAGAGGCAATATTTTACTTACAATATAACATAGAGAACATACCAAATGCTTAAACTGAGAAACTTTACAATTTTATGAACAAAATGAGCTTATTCAAATATTTATGACACAAAAAGGTCTCAAAAAAGTTGAAACGGGGGGCATGTTTTCCATGGTGGCGTCTGAGCATTGAGGTTGAGTTTTGGTGTTCAAATTTGGCCCCATTCTGGCCTGATAAAGGTTTCCAGCTTCTGAAGAGTTTGTAGTCGTCTTTGATGTATTTCTCGTTTAATTATGCGCCAAATGTTCTCTATAGGTGAAAGATCTGGACTGCACACAGGCCAATTCAGGACCCAGACTCTTCTAGTACAAAGCCATGCTGTTGTAATAGCTGCAGTATGTGGTTTTGCATTGTCGTGCTAAAATACACAAGGCTTACCCTAAAATAGACATTGTCTAAAACCTTCATACAGTACTGTATACCTTTCAGCAGTCATAATGCCTTCCAAAACATGCAAGCCGCCCATACTGTATACACTTATATATCCCAATATATCAGAGTGTTTTTTCAACAGATTATTTGGCTTTTGAACTGAACACTGATAATGTGCTGGAATCAGATTTTACTCATCTGACCATGGATCACTTTTCCACTTTGAAACAATCTATTTTAAATGTGCCTTGGCCCACAGGACACGGCAGCGCTCCAGGACCATGTTCACATATGGTTCCTTTTGGCATGATAGAGTTTTAGTTGGCATCCGCAGATGTCACAGCGGATTGTGTTTACCAACAGTATTTTCTGGAAGTATTCCTGGGACCATTTAGTAATGTCAATCACACAATCATACCGATAAGTGATACAATGTTGTCTGAGGGCCCAAAGACCTTGGGCATCCGACAGAGGTCTTCAGCCTTGCCCCTTACTCACAGATTTCTCCAGTTTCTCTAAATCTTTTGATGATGTTATGCACTGCAGATGATGAGATTTGCAAAGCCTTTGCAATCTGACATTGAGAAATGGTGTTTTTAAAGTGTATCACAATCTTTTTATACACTCTTTCACAAATGAATCTTTTCAAACCAGCTAAATCTTTTCAAAATTTCTTGCTTTTGCAGCCCGTCCCAATTTTTTATGATGGATGAGCATATTTCCTGATATTTATCTCTAGATGTATTAAACATTTTAATTTTGGCACCATTGGTGGCAGTCAAACACAAATTCAAGGTGAGCAAAAAAGGATAGTAAAGGATAGTTTTGTTAAATTAAAGTAACACTGTGCATAACAGCATTTGGATAAGATACCTTGCTTGGCCTATAATGTTGCCCCCTTCTAATAATTTGTTGGACCACAGATGGCTCTGAGCATGGTACTTTCTTCATGTTAAGAAAGTCGAATTACTCCATAAAGGACCATTTAAAGGGGTTCGTCTTGTTGAAGTCCATACTGTATGTTGTCCAATATGTGAAAATTATTCTTTCTGCTCCTAGAAACACTATTTTACTATTTGATTCCAATGAATCTTTCTGTGGTCATCCGAGAATACTGTATGTCTGTGCCATGAGGGAAAAACAATCCATTGATACAATAGCCTGGTCATTTAGTACATTCAGGGCATCAGCTGACTTAATTTTATTGCAACAAAACGTTGCTGAGCATAGACCAGATTAACTGAAGCAACCCCATCTCATAACACTACCTCCAGAGGCTTGTGCAGTGACCATTGTGCATTATGGATGAATCACTTCATGTACTTGCTTTCTTACCCTGACATATTCATTGTCTAAAATAGGGTCAATCTGGACTCATTATCCCACATGAGCTTTTTCCATTGCTCAAAAGTCCAAACTTTATGGTCCCTAACAAATTGATTCTTTTTTAAATCAGTCTCAATAACAAGTGGTTTTCTTATGGACGCTGTTTAGTCCCATTCATGTGAATTCTTCTTGCACTGTGTGTAGAAATGCTCTTACTTTAAATATTAAACATAGCTGTGAACAGGTTTGAATAATATGTTGGACAATTACAGTATTAACCAAATTCCAGTAATCCTAGCAATCACCTCACTTGCTTTCTTTGCTTTAAAAAGGGCAATTTTTTGGGTATAAATTTTAGGTTGAAAAGTGGTATGCCTGATATTTAAAATAAAACGCTGTATTAACAGTGCTTGCTTTTATATTTTCTAGCATGTGTTTAGAATAATTTCTGTTGTACTGTGTTATTAGGAAAGGATGATATGGAGATGTGTGAGCTGAGTCTGGAGGAGACTGGGCTGACACGAAAACGTGGAGCAGAGATTCTACCGCGCCAGTTCGAGGAGATCTGGGAGCGCTGCGGCGGGATCCAATATCTACGGAATGCCATCGAGAGCAAACAGGCTCGGCTCACCTATGCCACGGCCATGCTCCAGAACCTGCTCAAATGAAAAGCAGCTTCATTTCTTTGTAGCCCTTTATCAGCCCTTACTGTCTGTACTGACACATTAGTGCACCAGAGCTTAAACACATGGACCAACACCTCTCTGTCTTAGTGAGTAGCTACATGCTCATATGAGCAAGACTTCATGACCAATGTAGATTTTTTTCCCCCGTCTATTTTAAAATTGTTTTGTTTTTGGTTGCTATTAATTTTGCTGTGGTAATTAGCATGTTTGGTGCATGTTCCTACAAATATGACCTGTCCAATGCGTTTGTCATTTTGTCTGTTATTTTAAGGGGTATTTTGTTGGTCACAGAGTCTGATTCTGTTCTTTTATTTCAGTTATTTACATCATCACTGTCTTTATCATTGTTATTAAAGATTGTGGGTGTTATTCTTTTACTCTGTGCTCTGCTTTTTAAAAGTATTCTACTTGCAATGCTTTTCATCCCTGGAGTAACTTTTCAGTACATTCATTTTGTACGTCATTGTTAATATTACAGTAATATCAATCCTAGACTGTTTCCACACTGTAGAATATCACAGACAGCTCCTGAGCTCTTTGAAGAACGAATGAAAGATATGTAATGATTCATGTGTATCATTACATTTAAAATAAAATAAAATAAAACTGCATTTGTAAAAACGAATTTTTAAAATCGGTAATTACATGAAAGTAACAAATCTATTACCATATAAAAAACACAAACTCTTTTACTCTAACCTGATGTGTGGTTGCCTGCAATTTTTGATTACATTGTAAATTTTTTAGTCAGACCTTTGTGTCCTCTATAAGCATGTTTTTAGTGACACAGTAGACTTGAAATACTTGACGTTGGTGGTTTTGTTCAATTTGAATAAATCCATACCTTACAAAAGTGTTACTGTGTGTTTATTTACATCTGTTGGTTGTTGGGAATGTACTGATTTAAAGAAAGAAAGTCATGTGGTACATGAATCACAAATCATATCTGTAACAGCAGCAATTCATTGACATGGAAGCTCTGTTTATACCATTTATTTTAATTTAACAAATGGATATAACAAGTAGATTCTCATAATCATATAAAAGTAGATCTATCAATCTTACAATGCTGAAGCTGATATTCCCATATTAGTTTTTAAGGCCATATGTTTATAAATTGATATATTAGTATCTAAGGAATACAAAGATAACCAAATGTATTAAGACAGCATCAATTATGCTCTATATTATACTATAGTTCTCCCTGTGCACAAAACAAGTAATGTCACTAGTTTGAATCTGACTGAATTTGTGCTAAGTATTTAGAATAAGAATTTATAGTTAGCCAGTTTACTTAACTCAGATGTATTTTTGACTATGCTCATACAGAATTAGCAGGTTTTGAAAAATAAAGCACTTCATACTAAATATTGATTGTTATATAGTAATTTCATTGTAAGAAATAAATTATCTTAATTGTCATTACTTAAGTTTATGTCATTAAAACATTTGTCTTAATACTTTTTTCACCACTATTGTCAAATTAATAGCAAACCACCAAATGCATCCATTTGTAAATAAATACCTCACTGTAAGGGGAAAAGCTTTTAACAGGGGTCTATCTAGGCACATTAGAACTCTCAAACAACATCTTTTTTTGCTAGTGACCGTTGCTGCTATAGTAAACTCATACAGTACATTGTTACTGGCCATGAATTAACACAGTCATAACACACTCACTTCAAAACCATCCGCGTCAGACCCTTTTAGAAGACATGACCTCCTGTGTTCATTAGACAGCCTCCATGTCTAAACAAAAAAAAAAGTAGAAGTAAAATATTTACACCGTTCAGGATTTTAGTTTTATTAGAGAACTAAGACTGAATGTGCTTGACATCATTTAAAATATACTGTATATTATAGACGATATTACAGCTCAGATATTACACTCACTGAAGCTTGAAAACTTTTTCCCCCCAGTGTGTATGTTATGATCTGCCATTGTATTGAATTGACTAACTTTTTCCACTAGCTCTTGTTTTCTAGTTGACATAAGCTGGATAGGTTTATGGATTTACTCTGGTTCTAAATTCTGACCCTGTCATCTGTGTCCCTCAGTAAAATTCCCTAGGGTAAATTTTTTTTTTCTTTAATAGAGGAAACCCACCAAGCATTGGGGAGGACATTTAAACTCCATGCACACAGAGGCCGCAATCAAACCTTGCCAGAAATTGAACCCGGACCCTGGAGTTGGAAGGTGACAGTGCTAACCACAAAGCCACCGTGCCACCCCTAATAAATTCTTAGTGAATATATATCATTCCATTTTCTTTCACCTCTTCTTGTAAATCATGAACAAAGTTAATAATTACCCAGATATTTCAACCCCAACTTTATAATTACTAACTTTAATTTGAATAATTTATCTGGAACATTAAACTTGAAAAACTACATAATAATAAAATGTTAGCCTTTAAATGAAAAGGAAAAGTGGTTACCAAGATCCAAGATATAACTTGAGAGTTCTCCGTGTCTAAATAATACAATTCGCCTACTTTGTTTGGATTGACATTAGTGACCTGTTCACTTGTTCAAAATCACTGTAATGTAAAGATACACGTTTCTTAAAAATATAATCTAAAAATGGTCCTATTATTCAAATTTCACTTTTAAGAAATTTTAGACATTCAGACATGGGTTTTTGGAGGTCTTAACGTGCTCAAAAATCACACAGGTTGTGTCATGCACCCAGGAGGCGATGGTGCAAGGTGCTTGGGCCCGCTCATTGTTGCTTGCAACTATATTTCAAATTTCACTTTTAAGTCATTTTAGACATTCAGACCGATGCATGTACTGTACAAAGAAAACAAACAAACAACATAAGCACTAGGGATAGGGTAGCTCAGTGGTTAAAAGATTGGATTACAGTCGAGAAGATCCAAAGTTCACACCCCACCAAGATGCCACTGTTGAACCCTTAAGCAAGGCCCTTAACTCTCAACTGCTCTGATGTATAATGAGATAAAACTGTAAGTCGCTCTGGATAAAGGTTCACTGAAACTAAGAATTTAGAGAAGTGAGTTTGAGATAGGTAAAAATGCATTATCTGTTGGGTATTTCAGCTGGAGCACTTACGTACTGTACAGTACACACTATTGAGGAGATCTGAGACCTACAGTATGTTAACTTGGACCAACTCTGGGACCATGAAAGATGAAGATCTAAGAAATAAGCAGATGTGAGGGTTCTTAAATGAGTAGCTGTGACTTGTTCAAAAAGAACAAAGAGCTTTAGGTGAAAAGAGATGAGCATGCAGATGAGCATGCAGAAAAGCTTCTATGCATAAGACTACTTCTCTTTCATTTGCAGGGAGAGGGGATGTGAACTTTATTTGCCCCACACTCAAGTTAAGTCAAGTTGTTTCTTATCAGGACGTTGACAACAGAATGTTTACTAATACCAGCACAAATAGCACAGTTAATGTTGGTTAGCTTGTTTATGATTACGATTATGTTTAGGCTGAATCCCAAATGACTTTGTACTACTTAAAGATAAGCGGATTATGTAGGGTATCAAATAACATCTTATATTAACATCTTATACACCCTAGGTAGTGACTTATACAGAGCTGCTAACATGACATGGTGGTTATTATTTAACAAAATCTAACCACCACCAGTAGTTCTATCACTGTATACAGTACAGTCATCAGTAAAGGTCAGTACCCCCTTCTTTAATTCTATATGGTTTTGTGTAATAACATAATAAAAATAATCTGATCATAGTATTAGGCAAATATGACCTCAGATGAGCGATAATATCTAACATTTTTCTCACATGCCTTTATTTATTTAATAAAAAAGAAAAGAAATGTGGGTAATACTAAGTACCCCCCTAGTGCTTCTACGGTATTTAAGAGGGTAAGCTGCAGCCAGGTGCTGCTAATCATAAGCCCTTAATTAACTGATCATCAGCAGGTGTGTAGACCTCTATAAAAGCAAACGTTTTGGCAGTTTGCTGGTCCGGGGCATTTATGTGAGTGTGTTAAGAGAATGCCAAGAGGGAACGAGATAAGCAATGGTTTTAGAGGGAAGCAATTGTTGCTGCACATCCATCTGGAAATGGTTATAAAATAATTTCCGAACAATTTGGAAAGAGTATTTGCGAGTGGAAAGCATCCAAGACACATGGCAATCTTCCCAGGAGTAGATGTCCAGGCATATTCACCCAAAGATCAGACTGTGCAATGCTTAGAGAAATACAAAAACACCCAAGAGCTACATCTCAGGCCCTAGAGGCCTCGCTAAGCATGTTAATTGTTAAAGCCCATGATGCCACAATTAGAAGAAGACTGAACAAGTATGATCTCTTCTGTGTTTGGAACAGTTGGCAGGGGAAAGCATCTTCTGTCTTAAAAGAACATGGGAGCATAG
Organism: Clarias gariepinus; assembly: GCF_024256425.1. Classification (NCBI taxonomy): domain Eukaryota; kingdom Metazoa; phylum Chordata; class Actinopteri; order Siluriformes; family Clariidae; genus Clarias; species Clarias gariepinus. The sequence goes on from NC_071112.1 coordinate 20,442,716, forward strand.
TGGCACAGTTATATGTTGTTGTCTGTGGTTGTGTTTGCCTAATACAAAGGCGATGATTTAGTAGAATCTGTCAGATATTTTAACAGTATGTAAACTAAAAGATACAGAGCTGAGTTCAATGTTCTTATCCACCTTTTTGGTCTCTGCGAATAACAGAATTGCCTTACTTTGGGAAATTTGGAATCTTACCTCGACATGTGGTATGCAGTGATGGAAGCCAAGTAGTTCTGATACCAACTTCTCTGACCTTGTTGTGTAGAGTTGCCTGGGAAGCTGTGAACATAATCACAGCCTGTCATGATTATAAACTTAGGGTATGTTTATGAACAAACAAGCGGACAAATTCATGTTTTATGCATGTTATGACAAATGTGCTTAGCTTTACCATGTACTGTAGTTCATTAAAGAATGATTTCAATGCAACAAAACATTAATTTCAAACATGCATTATTATCCGTCCTTGAATTTTAGTGATGTGCTCATGACATCACTAAAATTAGTGGTAAGCATACGCTGGAGTATAATAATGCAGGAAGTGTCTTTTCAGATAACCAAGGACAGTTAAGAACTGTTAATATTTCATTTCCTGTTCATTCTGCCTTAATTAGTTAACCTCGTACAGACATCCGAATATCTAATAAGCTCACTTTGAATTGGAGTCCAAAAAAGCACAATTATTATGCTGTCAATGTTTAAAAAGAACTGCATAATGATACAATGTCTTTGAGAATTTGTTCCATGCTTCTAAATTCAGATAGTTTTAATATTTCATAAAAAAAAAATTAATATGTATCTTCAGCCAACTTGTGTACATCTGCAGCATATTATACTGTACCATCTATATAAATTATCTTAATACAATGTATTAACTATCATTAAGATTGTATGGTATAAACGTCACTGCAATAACTTTTAGCCATGGAGTGAGTCAGTTCATTTAAGACAGTTGTTAGTATAGCTGTAAGATCTAGTTATCCTGTTAAGACACATTTTGACCTGTACACTTTACCTCAATGCTTAGAGGCATGTTATCCAGTGAGTAAAATGAGCCCTGGTCAGAGCTTTGAGGGGAGCCAGAGTCAGTGATGGTGGGATAGCTTATGCTGGACACATGAGTCAGGACACCATCATCATTCTCAAAGATTGGATTCACTCTCACAAATCCGTCCATACACAGGGATGAGTCTGAATGCCTGTAACACAGAGAAAAAGAGATTTAATACCAAAACAACAACAACAACAAAAAAAAAACAGACACAGGCGACCTCAGTGCAATAATATTATTAATAATAATAATAATAATAATAATAATAATAATAATAATAATAATAAATACTAAAAATAAATAATAAACAAATACTTATTTGAAGACTTACACTAGTGTCACTGTCTTTCTGGTCCTTATACATTTCCTGTTAATTAACACTAACAGGCTTATCACAGCACACACCACAGTTAGACTTCCCATCAGATAAAGGACAAATATGAATGGGTCGACGGGCACAGACACCAGATCGCTGCAGTGCGCTCCTTCATAGTACCAAAATTTACCTGCAGGACATCTGGAAACATTAGAGTTAGACCTGTTAGAGTCAAACAAGTAAACAGTAAAGGTAAAAATAAATGCATCGGTTATTAATCAGATTTCTTGTTCTTTTAATTAATTAATTAATTAAAAGTACTGAAAATAAAATAAAATCATGTAATTATAATGTACTTCCTCTGAAAATAGAAGAATTACGTGATTGTAAAGTAAGAAAAAAAAACATGGTGAAACACAATGAGATGGAATTCCCAGTTGCTTTCTATTGACTACATGTGATTTCTATCAGCAGGAATGTAATATAGTTGCAAACTATGTTTTTAACAGAATAACACTTGGGATGCTTTCATTTTTGTAACATGGACAATACATAATTTTGTCATTTGTACAAATTCTATATATTTTTACCAGAAGCTATGATATGAGATCTTAATCCAATTTTACATGACCATATGACTAATCTAATTACTGATGAGTAATGATTTTACGGTGAATATAATTATTGTTATTTTTTATCAGAGTTTTCATGTACCTGCAGCTGACTCCATGCCCTGGAATGCTCTCACATAGTCCCCCATTGAGACAGTAGTTAGGCTGGAGGTTACAAATGCTCTGACAGGGCAGACCATCCACTGTGCTGTAGCCAGGATCACACACACACTCAGCCTCGGTAGTCAGTGTGTTCACCACACAGTGTGAAAACTCATTACAATCCATGTACTTACATGGATCACCATGATGAGCTATAGAGGATCAAGAATGCAGACCATTCTTATAGTATTGATTCCTTTAGCCATGGAAGATTTATTGGTAAAGCAGAGATCCATCACCTTCATACCTGACTGGTTGTCCATTTCACTGTCCATTCTCTTTGAGGAGGCATTACTAAAGTCATCAAGAGTGCAGTGCACAGCCTTGGTAATATTATCCACTACTGATTTGGCTAACTGCATCTTGTTGTTTACTACCACACTGCCATTTCTGAAGGTGAGGATATGTAGCTCCTTAAATCCATTGAGACTGGATTGTAGAAATAGGAGCAACTAAAGAAAGAAACATAGCACAATTTTCAGTAGAATCATAGATCAACTGTACAATATACAGTATACCCCCAAATATATTGCAGTCTATCATTTTCCTTAAAAAGAAACAAATAAGCATTCATTGATTTTTCTATTAGCCAGAGAGAAGTTAATTACCATATGAGTGATTAGTAAATTTATGCTTGGAAATAAATTGTATTTTTTGTCAGTTCGTACAAAAAAAAAAAAAAAACCCTAAGCAATTTTTGTAGGTGTTTGCATTTCATTAGTACTTCTGCGTCATTCTGTCAACAGCTTTCCTGTGTGAAAATGAGGTGTTGGAGAGAGAAAAATTTTTTTTAAGGCCTTTTGATCTTGTGTGATTATTTTAAGCTATATACAGTACACAGATTTGTATCAATCATTTGTATCAAAGAGAAATATATAAAACGTATACTAAGCTTTTAACTGAATAAAATAAATTAAAAGTATATTCTATTTACTGGGACATAAACCTGGGCCTTTCTTGTGACAGGTGAGAAGCCTAATGGATAAATTAGCAAAATGTATTAGTATTAACCATATTATCAAATGAGCTAAACTTTTCTTAACAAGAGTTTTCAAATTAAATGAAGTCCGTGATTTCCAAGAAGGACACACTTTCCAGAAAGGAAACACCTTATTTTAGAACAACTTGAACTAGAACAACAATGAATTATCTTCAAGTGCTCATAGCTGATGACTATCTGACTCAATATAGTTTTTTTTTCTAGATCGATGAATTTAATTAAGTGCATTAAAATGCAATATCAATTAAAAGCACATGAGCCTATTTCATGTTATGACATGCAGTCATTGCGCTGTCACTGAAGGGGTGTAGGAAGTGACATCTTAGGTGCTGAGACAAAATTGCACTGGGTGAACATGTAAACATGTAACATGCCCCAAGCACTACCACACAAGCACTACATTTAAATAACCGTTTAACAATACAAAGAGCAAAAAGTAACAATTTCTTTAATTGTTTGTGTAATTGTTTAATTTCTAATTGTAATTAAGTATACATATCATACATTTTATTTGCACTTCAAACAATTATAAATAATTTAAAAATAATACATAAATACAGTAGTTACAAAGCACAGATAAAGGAATGTGGAAGTAGAACATAAAAAGGTAATGTAAAGGTAAATCAATCATTCTTGAGAACTTGCTGGGTTGATTCAGCTTATAACATAATCAAAAAATATAAAAAAACCCACAATATTAAGAGCTGGACATGTTGTGTCCTAGTTCTCAAGAATGACTGAAAGATAAAGGTAAGAAAGAAAGTGAAGAATGGAAAAACATATAAAATTGGTGTCTTTGTATTGTCCATCAAATCTTTGCAAGTACACTATTATACTTGTTCATCCCTTAATGACCTAAAATGTGCCACCAATCTGTGAGAAAATGAGAGGGGAGTAAATTATCCTCTTTCAGCAAGTCCCTGTAAACAACATAAATCTGCTTTATAGGTTATAACTATTTTGTTTCTCAAGATCAATCTCTCAAAAGGGAAAGAATCATGCTACACAGGAGGAGCTCTCCCATGCAGAGCACCCTATTCAACACAGCCTGCCAAGATTATTTATGTACTTTAGTCTAAAAAAAACTTTCTTTTAAAGTTTTTTTTTTAACTATGAAACACAAATGGATACACTGCATCTAATGATAAATATGGAATTAAATTTTAGAATAACAATATTTGCATCATACTTTGATTTGCATTTTATTTATTCAGTCTTTATCTCTACACATCAGTACAGTATGCATAGCAAATACTGTATGAAAGTACTTAATTGATGATTTGATGTAAGTGTATGCACTCCCATTGTATCCAATGTACATTTCCATCCATCCACCCATACATTTTTGTCTCACCTATGTGAGTTTACATGACTGCTCATTTGCGCTGATCTGTCTGTCTCTCAATACACACTCATGAAAAAGGTCGTAAAAAATACTTAAAGTCTTCTGCTTTGAGGCAGTTTTTTTATTCCCAACATGAAGATGACAATCCAGACTTTTCTAGTTGTGCTCACTCTTATTCCATGCACTATGCACTTAGATACAAACCATCAGAGAGTATGCTGGAATTCACTGCTTAATGAAGTCAATGGGACCAAATCATCTGCAAATAACAAAGATCCTGAGAGGCCAATTTGAACTCCCAAATTGCTCACTAAACTTCCCTTGGCTACATTTTGAAATTCTATTAATGAAAATTGTGAACAGAAGTGGTGACAAAGAGGAGACTTGCCAGAGTACAACAGGTCTGCCCATACATGGGAGACATGGACAACACTCTCGCTTCAGTAATCCAGTAATCTAATGATGGGTAATATTGGGCCTGTCACCCCATACTCTCTAAGCATCCTCCACAAGATCCCACTAAGGAAATTGGTTAGACGCCTTTTAAATGGGTAAGGAGCTTTTCTATTATTCTGTGGCTGGACAAAATGTCCATTGTTCGTCCTGAACATAAAGTTTGACTAGCATCTGGACTCCTATCTGTTACTCTGTCATAAAAAATTTTCTTGGAGGTTAAGGAGTGTGATCCCCCTAAAGTTGATACAAATCTTCTGTAAAGAAATATAGATAACATCACCTCAGTTTGCCAATACAGAGGCATTAGCCACGTCCTCATCCACCCCACCCCCACGTCCATTAACGATTGCACCTAAGAAGTGAATTATCTACATCTTTGAACTTAGCCCCAGTGACAAGCAAGTCCTCCTTTGAGTCCTTTAGCTCTGCTTCCTTAAAGGGGAGGTGTGTCACTGTGACTTGGAAGGCAGGAGTTACTGCCACAAAATCCACAAACAACCAAGTGGCCTCAGCTACATTCATCCTGCTCATTAGTTGAGAACTATCCTGGATCAATGTTTCCAGACTCCCTTGGAATGCAGGAGAAGCGCTTCTGGAAATAAGAGGTGAAGATCAACTGGACAGGGACTTCTGCCAAATGCTTCCAAGCCAACCCTTGCTACACTATTAGCCCTGCCAAGTTTGTCTGGCATTTTCCCTTCCCCTTGATCCAACTCACCACCATGTGGTAATCAGTTGACATCTCAGTCCCTTAATTTACCCTAATGTCCAGAACATATGGTCACAAATTTGAGTATACCACAAAATAGTCGATCATAAAACTAAACTGAAGTGACCCTTTTGCTCACCGGGTTAAACTACAATATACTGGCACCAAACTAGGGGCCGTGAGTAGGGACTCATGCTCTGTGTCTCCCACCTAGGGCCACTCAAAAGTGTAAAAATGCCCAACCCCTTTCCAGCAGTTTGATTTTAAACCCTTTGTTGTGTGATGTGGTAAGCCCAACTATACTTAGGTGTACTTTGGTATTGCTCAGCTTCCCACACTAGCTCTGACGACTACCAGCATGATCATGTTCAATATTCCTATAGCCAATGCCTCATCCATGGGTAGGGCCCTGACCACCAAGTGCTCACTGACAAGCTCCCTCCCCACGTCCGGCATCAGAGTGGAATCTCAGTCTACTTGTTTTGGGTAAGGTATTAGGGTCTTTAGTTCTTTAGTCTGGTTTCTCATCTAGAAACAGTTTGTCTTGCTATAAAATAGCTCATATTATTAATGGGGTATACAAACCCCTCCATCATAATAAGTTAGGATTCATTAGGGTGGTCTTTTTTTTGCAGTAAACTTTCTCTTATTTACTTAATTTCTTCATCAACCTTTAGTAAACACTTTCCCTGGTCAGGGTTGTAATTAACTGGAAGCCTATACTGGAAACACTGTACATGAACCAGGTATACACCATGGAGGGCATCACAGAGCACCATAAAACATTCACACATTTATTCTAACCTTTGGATAATTTTAATGTAGTCAATCCATTTACCAGCATGGTTTTGGGAGGTCAGAGTAAAAGGGAGAAATCCCAAAATATACAGGGAGAATAGTCATTTATTTTCTATACTGCTTTTCCTGTTACACGGTTGCGGGGGCCTGGGCCTGTACACTCTATGTCTCAGAGCAAGAACTCACTTCTGGAGTGAGGAAAATTTGGTCCTGCTTTTAGGTGTACTGTAGTAGTGAGAGCAATTTATCAATACTCTCAAAATAGGAAATCACTCCTATCTTCACCCAAACTTAGGAAAGCTCTGAATGTCTCCTAACTAGTTAGGCAGAAATGCATGTGAAGGACAGATGTTTTAGTAACATTGAGTGACACAGAGCTCATTAAAGATACGTTTGGACAAAAATTTGATATTTTTTGTGACAGATTGTCCACGGCATGCAACTGGTCCATTAACCAAAATTTCATATGCTGTCCCCACAGGTGACTACTACTTTTTTAGTAACAGCGAAGATGCAGCTTAGAAACAGGGATAATTTGGGGTTAGTCACAGCTGACAATGTCAGCAATAATAAATCAAACTTTGCTCTTACAGCACCACAGATCATGTGCAGATTCATACATTTCCCCACCACGCAGCATGAAACAAATGAAAAACAAGCTGCCCATTGCTTGTTTTCCTGGAGGGAAATCATCCATGTCACACATTAAAATAATCGTCCTGAGCACAGACGAAAAGGCTTATGTCAAGCAAAAACTTTATAAAAGCAACAACACTCAAGTGATTATGGATGCAACATACAGTATATGTATTTTAATTGAATTATTTGACAGTATACTGCACACTGCATGAAAAGAGCTGTATCCAGACCAATATGGTATGGGAAATCCCCAACAAACTTTAAATTTGCCAGATGTACAGTATGAGGCAGAGTGCTTAGAAAGGCAGCATGCAAAAGGAAATTTTGTGAAACGACCAGATACCTCACGTATGTGGATGTATACGGGAATCAGTGAAAGTTTTCAGGAATTCTCACAGCTAGCAGTAAGAGGTGATGGCTGTAAGGTGTAAAGGCCTTTTGTATGTTAATGACTAGCAGAAAGAAGTGCTGTCCTTCTTATCATAGCCGGGTGGGGGGATTGGCCATGGTGTGCCTTTGTCTCTTCAGCTTGTGAGTTTGAAGGAGAAGCAAGCTGCACACACTGCTCTTTTCTTAAAGAAGTTATCCAGCGTCTTGATGCATTTGAGGCAAGTTTGATTAGCGAAGACTGCAGGAAGAGTCAACCCATGTGCATAAAAGAAAACAACCCACATAAATACAAACTGGGAATGAATGTTGATTGAAAGAATGTTGTTTTTTTACATGCTATGTATGGGGTTTTACATCATCATTTTAAATGTAATTAATGACACTACTCTCTTTCCACACAGAATAAGTTTACTTTATAATCAGGCAGTGATGACAAATCTGCTGGAGGAATTAAAGATGACTTTTGCAGATGCAGACCCTGAGTGTATAAGGGGTATCAGAAATTCTTATTGTATTTATTTTCATGTCCCTTTCTTTTTGTCCCTCTAATAATTGGAATTGTTTCTGTCACTTATCTGATTTTTTTAAAAATCCAGCATGTTACAGGATTAACTATGTGACACTGCAGAGGAATTACTCTTTGACTGCAATGCCGGAACTGATGTCCAATGAGGAGGATGCCATTGTGTGCCATGCCATCAGTGTGTAATATCTAATGGGACCGAGCTAGAAGGACATTAATTTTGGACTTCTAACAAGCACTGGTGCATGTTTGTTTTAGTATTGCTTTAATTTAATTGCACCCTTATATATTTTTTCCTTATTCGTACTGTGCTTTGTATATTTTTTAATGTTGGGTTTAATTAAAATAATAATAATTCAGAATCAATTCTATTGTCATTTTTTAAAGGATGTGGGGGATGTATAGGGTCTATGTACATACCTGCCCAATAACCAATTAAGTCACTAAGTTATGAGGGCTGGGGTTGGGCTGAATAAAAAGTAGTGGCTGGGTAATGTCCCAATAGATGTCAGGGTTTTGGAAGTGTTTTTTTTTTTAAACAACTAATCAATGTTGAGATAAAAAAAACAATAGGGAAGAGCAGAGTTGTGCAAAGGTGTAAAATACAAATGGAGCTTGAGGTGTGTCCCCTGACAAAATCCTTGAGTGGAATATTTACCATGGCAACAAATGGCTGTACCATGGAAGGATTCCTCAGCAAGATACATCCGAATTGGTATCAATCCGGAAGTATCCTAGCTTGGTGGAATTTGATGTATATGCTCAGTGGTACTTGTAGATACTTCCAAAAATCAGTGGTGTATACGGGAGTTTTCTAGTACAGATACACCTCTTTTCATGCAGTGGAAGTAAATCTTTTTGAGCAGTACTTCATTACTTCAATAATACAGCGTTCACCGTTTATCTTTGAGGCCTTGAGCACAAGGCAGGGTACACCAGGGACAGGGTGCCAGTCCATCGCAGGGCACACTTACACTTCGTGCACTTTAAAAAAGCTAATTAGTCTAATCTGCTTGGCTTTGGCCTGAAGGAGGACTGTGTAGTACCCCGAGGAAACCCACCAGGCCTACAGTATATGATATAGTTATGTATATACACATGCATATAATAATTGATTATCCATTATTATTTAGACTCAGATTTTACAGTAATTGGTCTCACGTCCTACCCCATCCTTCTTCAGCTGTTGTGTTTTAACATTTATATTGCTAAATACTGAAGATAATACTATGATATGATACTGTCATCATAAATGTAAATATATTTCCCCCTTATTTTGTTTGTTATTTTTTTGGTTTGTGATATTTAGGTGATGAAGTATGAAAATGGGTCCAAATTGCCTGATAAAGTCTAGAACACGGACGTTTTTGGTCCTGGCTTGGTATGTTTATGTTAGGGTGCTTCTTTTGGCTGCGAGAATGCACTTCCTATGAGCAACATTTGAGTGCAGTTTATTTAAAGCTACAGACACTATACCTGCACATTTGAAAAAGGAATTAAACAGCAAAAAAATTATGCATGCCAGATTTTTAGGTAACTTTTTTTATAAAGTGGTATAATATGTGCCCTTTAACAAAAAGACTGTAGAAGTTACAGTACGAACTGAAGTTACAGTATATAGATTATGTATATAAACTTGCATATTGACTAAAAAAATGTCTATTATGCAAAAACTAAAATATCTGAAATAATCTGAAAAGTGACTACTTACTAGTTAAAGGAATGGCTCAAAAGACATATATTTAGATGAGCTCCTATTTCTGATCGTCTTTCTTAGATGGCAAGCTTTAAAATCCGGATTGTCCCATGCTAGGGTCTAACGAGAGGAATGGGTTTGTATAGATTGTCCATCCTTATTGAAAAAAAGTTCAGGTACTGGATAAGTCTGAAGGCAAAGAGTATAAGTCTACAGAAGATATAGTTTGAGTGATTGAGGCAGACAGCATACATTGTATGGTTTCTTTACTCCTGGGTATAAGAGAAAACCTTATTAACTCTGTGGGCTCATTTTTGCTATATACCTTAGAGCTCTCTGTGAAACTGCTGGGCTCAGGAGTTTCAGAAATGACATCCATAACCTCAGTGGCATTGCCTGCTGCCTCCTCTGCTTTAGGCACATCATTTGGGGTAAAGTATGGCATAACTGATATTTAATCTTTAAATTAAGCTTCTAATACATCAACTAAACTGTCTGAATACTGATTTAAAGTACTGTAGATGCTCTTACAGCTTTGCTGGAGTTCAAGTTTAGTGAACTGGTCATAGCAGGAATTTTAAGGGCCTGGTCCACTTCGGTTTTGTTTAATGTGGAATCCAATGAAATGTTCCTTTTATATCCTGCAATAAAAAGGATATAACACACACTAATATTAGATTATGCACACTAAAAATCTAAGTAATGTTGATATATTTCATTTTGCACTTGATACATTTTAAAATTATAAATACATTTTCTATTTACATTATGCTATATGAGAAGAACTGTGTCCTACAAGTAGTTTTAAAGTAGCTATAAACAGTGCATTACAGTACCTTCAGGCTGAGTGAACAACTTTTGTTGCTCAGCTTCCCTTAGCTTGGGGCCAAGACTTGGTTCAGGTGGAGATGGCTTTGTAATGGTCACCAATGTGGTTACAGTAGGCAGATCTTTACATGTTTCCTGTGCAGGAAATGCGCGCTCCATTGCCTCCTTATCTTTCCCTTGAGTTCCATTAGGAGCTGCCTTTTCCTTTGAGTTGGTAATTGACTCAGTAATCTCCTCAGAGATGGCTGCTGCTGCTTGCTTGCTAATAATCCTAGGTAGATGTGTTGGCTTGTCTGTTTGTAGGTCTTTTGAGTGAACTTGTGTGGTTGCTTCGAAGCTGAGAAAATGGATATTAAAAGGCAGGGATGTATCCTCCCTCAGGGCATTTAATATCATATTCTTCAAGGCTATTTCTGTGCCAGATTCCCCACCTGTCCCTGGAGGACCTGTTCCTGTAGATTCTACTTCTGTCTCAAACACCACAGCGTAGTGTATTGCAACACTTCCAGGTCTGCTTATTTGTATAAAAAGAAATTGTTACTTCATTCATTCATGCGTTAGTACACACTGTCAATTTATAATTAGTGTATTTTAATATATGTGCCTCTAACTTAAAATGACCAAAAACATCACAAAATCATTAAAAATGTGGAAGTTTTTCAGTGGTGGGCTGTGGAGGAGGAGAGTTAGTTAAAAAGACTGGAGGCAGTAATAAAAGCAAAGGAATGTTACTGAAATAAATTTATATTACATTTAGAAAAGAAATTTATTGGGACTGACATTTTTTCCCGCTTGTCAGACTCATACAACTTCAAGAGCTTCTTGCTAAAAATGAACTGTAATTTTTTTATGTTGTTATAGGAGAATGTGCTTAACTTTTTGACATTTGTAACATGTGAGAAGTGTTACCTTAAGACTGGACAATAACATCCCTGTATGTGTTACATACAGTATTGCCTTACTGCAGTTTTAGTGGCACATTTAGCAGCATGCACAGTTCATTATACCTAGAGTAGAATTAGCTCAATTGGTACTTCTAAAAACATCGTCTAATTGGAGCACAGGGCTTTCTCTCTGTACATCTAATTTGCTCATTTGTTCTGTACTTAAATCTCTAAGTGAAAGAAAAAAAAAGAACTATTAACCCAAAAGTGCGATTTTCATGTTCAGCAGAAAGTAATTTGTGGACGGAAATTACTACTTACTGAATTCCCAGCAGTCGAATCTCTATAAATCCAGAAAGTTTGTTGAAAATTTGCAGCATCTGCAAAGATATAAACAGCTTGTCATTTAGACGCAAGTGCAGAAATGTTACCTAAAAACAATACAAAGAAGTCTTATACCACGGCCATAACCATAAACATAACAGTAAGATGAGTAAAGAAACTTGGCACCTCAAATGGTACAGTATAAATGATTTCGTGTTGGTTTTTATTAGACAAGCCGTCTAGATAAGAATTAGGCACTGGACGACATTTATTTTGACACATATCAAATTAGGCCATTTCCCTGCCGGTCTCACATATAAATCACTGGTTTTGATCATAAACACAAACAGAGATGACTGAAGGATGTTATTTACAGTATAAAACACACACCTCAGTGTTTAAGACACAGTAAAAGGATGCCACAGGTTTTACCTCACCTGCTCATGAAGACTATAGTGGACGTCCTGATATTGCAAGTTGTTAGAGTCTCTCAGTTGCTGACTGTATTCTGGGTCTTTTAAGGTCACACTAATCTCTATTATGTGCTGTTGAGGTGGGACCTTGTTTTTTTGGAAAATAAAAAAGATTTTTTAATGGATTTTATTTTGTTTTATGTGATCAAGTTTCTACACTTATAAAGCACAATAGCACAGTTTATACCTTTTCTGAATCCATGGCAAATTTCACCTGTGGAGTTTTTGAACCTGAAATTTCCATACTCATTAGTCAATAAATACCAAAAGAAATGTATATACAGTATAGGTAAACCTTGGATTGCAAGCATAATTCGTTCCAGAAGCATGCTTGTTTATTAAGGCACTCATATACTGTATCAAATCGAATTTCTCCATAAGAAATAATGGAAACTCTATTTGTTCCACTATCCAAAAATATTCATCCAAAAAAAATTATACAAAATATAAAGTCAAGCAAATTTACCTTACTTTACCTTTGAAAGGAATCATGACTGGAGTAAAAAGAAAAGAAGAAGGAGGAGGAGGGGGGCTACTGTGTAGGACCAATTTCACACACAGACACACACACTAACGGAATCACTGCTCTGCCAGAAAACTTCTTTTACAGGGAACCTGTCTAATGACACTTGCTTCTGCCTCCTTTTGAGGATTTCTCTGACGTTGAATTGTAATTAAACGGAATCTCCCGCACTGCTACAGGCTTTTTAACCTTTATCTTCACTGGGGCTGTTGATGCAGTACAGGTACTAAAGAACAGTCACTACACTTGGACAAAAAACTCGCATTGAGATTAAGTTACTCACAATTCAAGGTTCCACCGTACTGTATATATAGTATAGTATATATATATATAGTATATAATTTGAGTGTACATTTCTTGCCTGGTACAGATGTAGTCATGGCACTAGAAAAAACAAAACAACAACAACAATAACAAAAATTTAATTTAATTGTTGCATTTAATTTCATTTGATTCATTTCGACAAGAATATTTTTTGGGTTTCCTGGTTACAAAGAATATACGATTAAAGGTATAACAGTTGTATTTGGATTTGAATTTAATTTAAATTACCTATTATGGTTTAGTACTATTTCATCCTTAGGATTTTGATATTCAACCTTACAATGTTGTGCTCGACCAATGAATGCTCATGGCCAAAGAAGGGTACAGCACCATTCATGGGCCACGAGGCATTTTACGCTTGCTTCAGTGTTAAAGAATAGCCCACACAACCATACCTACCCCTTTGTTAATTTTAATTATCTGCTTTAGTAAATACGATACCCAGATTTATATTAAACTGACACAACGTGTCATATTTAACATATTTACAGTAGTGTGCCATTATTTAAAACAGAGCAGGTGAAGGTCTCATATTAAACACTGCCATAAAATGTACACTAGTCCTAACACACCGGATGTCATTTTTTAAAAAGTTGAATAACAATCCAAGATGTATACATAATTGTTGGATACTTACTGATCTTTGTTTTCTTGAATGTTCACTTTCTGTAGACAAGAAACACCAGACTAACACAATAAATCAAATAACTAATAAAATACATGTTATGTGTTTGCTTGATATTAAATTTTTTAGGTGTTTATACTTTTATTGGTTATTTACTACAATATCCTTACCCTGGCCACCATGTCCATGTGTTCACTGGTGCTGCTAAAATTATGGGCCAAGTCCTCCACACACAGTGAGCCTGTCTGGCAGGCATGTACCCACTGCTGGAACTCCATTGTGTCAGGTAATCTGTCCAGGAAAATTTGGTATGCCTCCCATACAGCTTCCTGGCAGACTATTTAGTATTAAACACAAAGTATACCATCATTATAGTCTGAACATTTCATATCTCGTTAGCATACAACACACACACACACACACACACACACACACACACACACACACACACACACAGTCAAAGGTTCGGACACATTTTCTAATTCCGTAGTGTTTCCTGAATTTGGTTTATTTCTATAAAATTTCTATGCTGTAGACATTTGAATAATATATGAAATAATATGCAATAATTTCTCTTTTTTAAAATATGTTTTTTAAGTTTTCTGATTTTTGATATGGAGATGTGCTGCTACTTATGATAATACAAATATTCCTCCAGTATTTGTTTCTTACTGTATATTTAAGTTTTACCTGAAGGAGAATAAACTTCAAAATCTACAAGCTCAACTCATTAAAATCTACTTTTAACTCTCTTGGTTCACTCCTGCAGTTTTGGCCTTTGTAATGCAGCTTCCTGTCCCAGAAGGCTTCTGATGACAGGTATGCTAAATATGATTTATGAAGGTATGCTCTGCTGGAGACAAATTTAGCCTTAATTTTTGGTTCTGTTCCCCTCATCAGTTACAATGTGTGATGCCCAACCTCTCAGTTTGTAATATGATTTGTGGTTGGTGATGACCTCTTCCATGTTCTCGTGAGGACATGCTTTGACCCCTGTACTGAATAGTGCTGATCTCTTCACTCGAAGCCTATTCAGGAGATGTGAATCTCGGACAGCCGCCAGATGCCTGGCTGCTTGTAAGGCCTTGTAGAAATGTCCATATTTGATGTTTCTGGTCCCTGATAAATGGTTCCTACTGAAGTCTGAAAAAAAAAGTTTTGCAATTCAGCTTAGTTAAGTTTTTTTGGGATATTTAAAAAAAAAAAAAAGATATAAAACAGTTGTACAGAAATGTATCCTAATTAATATGTTAATCTTTAATGAGCAAGGTAGAGGTGATGGTGGTGAAAAAGAAATCAGAGGAACCACAATGAAAAAGAAACCCATCTTCCTCTATATGACACCAGGGCCATAAGTCATATCACTCAGGTTTATTGATGGTTTGACCCATCCTTGTGCTCCACTTCTGGTTGGAGATCTCGTCACATGGATGCTCTGTGTGCCTCTTTGGGATGTGTCTGGTGTCTGGGGACAGTTTCGACTCAAGGTTTCTTCAGGCCTCGACTAGTGTTGGCAGCTGTTTCTCTGAGAACTTGACAGTTGGATAGTTCAGGACTGGAATTTCATATGAGTCTACCTGAGTCTCCAATAACTACCTGGACTCCATATTAACATCAATTAACATCAACTGTTATGCTGAACTGCCTGCCACCTACACAGTATGAATGCAGATCAATTCCTGCTCTCTGTTTCACCCAAATGAGGATGGGTTCTCTGTTGAGTCTGGTTCCTCTCAAGGTTTCTTCCTATTACCATCTCAGGGAGTTTTTCCTTGCCGCTGTCGCCCTCGGCTTGCTCATCAGGGACTATCTGACCATTCTGATTCATACAAAATCACATTCCATACAAACTTAAATAATTCTTTTGATTATGTAAAGCTGCTTTGCGACAATAACAATTATAGAATAGAATTTAATTAAATGAAATAAGTGTTAATGTTCGGATGTTCAGTATAAATGTTATAGTCCTTTTAATTATAGTAGCAGTTCTTACACTGAAAATGACTCATGTATTAACATATTTGAATTAAGGGCAGAAAAATATATATTATGTATAAATAAAATCAAAATAAATAATGATTTTGAATGGTATGTTTATGTTAGGATGCTACAGTGGCTCAGTGGTTAGCACTGTCGCCTTGCACCTTCAGGTGCAGGGTTCAATTCCCTTGTCAAGTCTGTGTGCATGGAGTTTGCATGTTCTCGCCATGCTTGGTGGGTTTTTACCGGGTGTGTGAATGTTTTTGTGAGTGTTGACCGGAGGTCAAAATGGGAATAAATACAATAGTTATCACTGGCTTTTAATGGTTGCTATTGACCTCCATGGTTCCTAGTTGGACTACAAAAATTCTTACAGTAGATGGATGGATGTTTATGTTAAATTAATTAAATAAAATTAAGTACATTTGCAAACACTGGGAACAGTATCTAGTTTGAGTTTTTCTTTAAAAAGGGGCACTTGATATAAATAGTTTTGAGAATTTAAAATTATTAGTATATACTGTACATATGGGAGTCATCCACAAAACATTTTAATAGTGTCTTTTTATAATAATGGTTAGAACAAAGCAAAATATGTTCTATGATTTATTGTGATTTAAATTGCTGTAATTATAATTGAAGTGTTGATATTTTTATTTCTTAGAAAGATTTCCTTAAGATGTGAACAATGTTTAATCTGAGCATGTCAATATGCATAAGTGATGATAAGCGATGTGGGAAGAGTATGAAATGTGGACTGTAAGTTATGAAGAGATTGTTAATGGACTGTAAAAACACATTGCCATTAATGTAAATGGAGACCAGATATGATGATATATTGTATCCACCACATTTCCATGGAATGTTATTGATTGATTACTGATTTGATTAACACAAAAATAAAATTAAATGTGAATCATTACTAAACATTGCAACACTGCCCATGCAATAAATAAATAAATAAATAAATTAATTAATTAATTAATTAACAAATGAAAAGCACATATACTGGCTTACTCAGAGATTTTTTTTTTCCATCTTGTTGCTTTTATTGAATAGTTTATTGTAGAAATATGCTCTATAAATTAGGTCATAGCTTATTTGATCTGTGAAACTAAATCCATTCTTGGCTGTCTTTCACTTCTCCTGGTGGTGCAATGTTGTTTAGTCATTAAAGAATCGTTTCATTCATCCGGAACTGGGTCTCTATAGTGTTGCATTGTAATATCAGCTGCCAAACTGCAGAGACCTTAAGACATTAAGCCTTGCTTAGCAACCAGCATTTTCAGATCTGTACCTACTGTACTAGCATTAAAAGTAGTTGAGTTATAAACACATTATTTCACTACATAAGAACTTCACTACACCACAGTTAATTAAAATCATGAATTAATTTGTTTTAGGTCATCAACTGATGCATACAAAATTAGGTGTTCCAGCAGGATTTTTATTTATTTAATGTAACAGTTCAGCAGTGATTAATTCTGGTTTTCTATTTTTCTAACCATTAACTCTCATGGATTCTGCTTCTGATCCTCTGCTTAAGGCATATCTAATCAAATTAATTCATGTGATTTACAAAGACCAAAGACCAGAGAAGGTTTAGAGCTGGAACTAGGTCAGAAAGAAAGAAGTTTTCAAAGACACACATCTGGGATTTAGCATTTTATGTATCTTCTCAGGTCTAATTAGCGAATTAACAAGCCGGCATATTGAAGAAAATATACCCTATACCCTACTCCATTTGATGTTAACCTTTTTTTTATTACATTTTTAATAAAAATGTAATAAAAGTGCCGTGCTGTTTTATCTTGTCATTTGTTTTGTTCTGGAAGCTCTGAAAACAAATTCCTTGTACGTGCAAGCGTTCTTGGCAATAAAACTCTTACGGATTTTAAAAAATCTAATTGTAAAAGCATCCCAGATAGCAGGACTCTGATCTAGATCTGCAGCAAATGTGATGTGAATCTGCCGGAGGCAAAAAGGATCTGAGTCGGATCCAGATCAGTGTTGTCTGCTACCTGGGATGGATTTATTCATTCTGGTAAAAAAGAATAATCTGGGCAAAATTACCATGCTGGTCAAAAGTGGTAATGTGGTAAAGCAGTACCATGAAACAAACATAAGCACTTATAATCATTGTACATATACGGTAAAAAAACCTTTATAAGTGAACTTTTATTAATTTTTCATACCCACATTTAAGTTAAATGTCTTTGATACTTGGGAAAGCTGTGAAGGCCCCATAGAACAGCAGCAAGCCAGAAGCGATTAGTGTCTCACACTGCTACAAACAAATAGCCTTTTGTTTTACTCGGCTGATGAATGGAATGCCCAAACATAATGGCAAGGACAAGAAATCAGTTTTAAAAATGCAATAACAAGTTCTTCACCATATTGTAACAGTTTGACTTGAGTGCAAATGCTTGGTTTTAGCTGTTTATATTGCATATGTAAGTCTTGTTTTGTGTTGTAACGCTGAAGGTTTAGTGTAGGGGCTACTGCCATTAAGAGCTTATTGTGTTTTTATCTTCAATAAAGTTAAAATGCATTAATCTATGTCCTGAATATTTATCTTGTTAACCACCTTGCTTGTTTTTCAATTATTTATCATGAAGCACATTATTCAGCAATGGTTACAAATTATTAAATATATACATTGAGACTATTAAAGGACATATGCAATGCGGAGACGACTAAAAGTCTGGACAGGCCTTAAGGGGGTTAATTAATGAAACTAGCTAAATGCCAGGATGAACTGTCTCCGAAAGTATCCAGAGTAATAATTTAAATCTTTGCAAAGATCACAACATGGAATATTGTAACTTGAAAGAAAAAAAATGGGCAGGATGACAACTATATGATTAGAGACAGTAAGGTGATAAAGGTAGGACATGTAATAAATGTTTTAAAACTCAGCACTATATCTTTTATGGACTGGGAGCACAGTTCAGACTTCTATTAAAGTGTGCGACAGGGTGCAAATAAGCCAAGCAAACACCATTCTGCAAACAGCTTTACACCTTCCTCCTGACTGCTACTTACCTTTGATTCTGCTGGCTTGGAGGGTAAACAAGAACAAGGTGAGGAATAGTCCTCTTTTCAAGGCCATCATGCCGGTCTTTATTTTCTTTACAAGTCAGTCACATTAAAAATTAGAGATATAGCGACATACAATCTTAGGTCCACTCAGTGCAAAATTAATGCTTCCACAAACACTGTGTGAAGGTTTTTCCACAAAAGGTGTTGCTTGCAGTAAAGTTGATCGATGAGTGCAGATTCCTGGGTGAAGATTTGATCCTTGAGGGCAGGAGTGTGTGTAAGTCCTTGCAATGGTTGTGAAAAAAAAATGTGTGTGAATGTAGCCATTTATGTCTTAAAGATGGATGGGAAGAAGTGTGAAGGTTAAAAATATAGGCTCTTTTTTGGAAGTCATCTGTGTTCCACCCACTCCTCCTAATCATGTCGCTTGCTTGTGGCAGACTATCGTCATCCTCTTAGTTGCATTCTCAAGCATGTATAAACAAAACACTTTCACTCCCAACCAGACCAGTGCAAGCGCTCCTGCCTCTCTTGTGTTATCTGTCTTCTGCTTCCCAGTACCTGCCTCAAAGCAGACGATTCGCCAAATGTTCTGCTGCATGCCAAACTCTGCCGGCTGCCAAGAGGAGGTGAGATCTGTGTGTCATGTGACAGTGTGTGTCTGTCTGATAGAAACTAAACATTAGATGTGTGTGTGTGTATGTGTGTGTGGGTGCATGATTGCATGTGTGTGTACTGTGTTCTGTGTTCTGCTTTTATTAACATTTAAATGAGCCTTTACTGCACACCAAGAGGAAGAGACAATTAGAAAAATGTTTATTTATGTCTCCTAGACAACTATGATGTCTGCGTGAAACCAAAATGAGACTACGATACATTTCTCCTGCAACTCAACACTTCAACATCTTAAATTAGCCTCCTTTTAAGTTTCAAAGGAGCTCTCTTCAAAATCAAATACTTCTTAACTTTATCTTTGTAGTCTCAGGCAGATAAATCAGAGGGCTCTCTATATGGGCTCAATCCATTCTAATCCCACCATCATTCATATGGTGCATCATTCATAAGAGCAAATAAAGAGCTCTTTGCTGGCGCTCACTGAATTTTCATCAAAACTTAATAGATTTCTGTTCTCAGCGATATCTGACTTTATTATTCCCACAACATTATTTTTTTAATTATTAATTTTGTATTGTATTTGTAGGCTGAATGAACAGATTGAAAATGGTTGATTGCATGCTTTGCTGTTATAACCCAAATTATATTTTCTGCAAATAACTTTAAGTATTCCTCTAGACTTTATTCAGTGTTGAATCATGTACCACTTAATAAAACTTTATCATGATTGTTTATTTGTGATTTGTTACACTGTAAAAAATAAATAGTACATTTTATGGTAAATAAATGACATCTGTGACTGTGAGTGGGATTGCACTCATTATACTGTATACTGTATATAATGTACTTTTTTTTTTTACAGTTTATAACTGTCTACAGTAATTAAAATGTTTATGGTGTTATAAAAACAGTTTATTCCCGTCAAATTCCAGGGTTTACATTGTAACAAATACGCATCATAACCATTTTTTTTACAGCTCAGAACTGTCTAATTTAAAGATTTATGTTGTAATAATGGTTCAGCTCAGAACTTACTCATTGTCTATACAACTTTATCCTGTATTTTGGGGGTGGGGGGGGGGGATACCTGGAGGAAACCCACCAAGAACGGGAAGAACATACAGTACAAACTCCATGCACACAGAGACAGGAATCGAGCCTGGCCGGGAATCGAACCTGGATCCTGGAGGTGAAAGTGCTAACCACTACACTACCATGCTTGCTACACAATCGCTATTGTTGTTGGACTATTTTTTTTAAATTATGAATAACCACAGTGAATTCATTCAGCAATTCTGTGAAAGCATCATTTTATCACACTAGCTGGGAGCTAAAAGAGATAGAAGTTACATTGCTAAGCATTTGGACTTTACTGTTAAGAAACTATAAAGAGTACTTTTATACTAATTGATGAATACAAACCTAAATCAAACGATCAAAACCCATAAAAATGTATCCAAGACTCGGACATCAGCATGGTTCCATGTATTTTTTTAATAAAGACAGCAAAACAATTTAAATTCTCAACATCAAATATACAAGTGTCAGGGTGGACATTTTTAAGCGTTTTGGGCAACAATCTAAGCATATCATTTTATAGAAGGACTTTTATTACTTTATTTTATTACTTTTTATTATTAATTAAAAATTATTTTATCACACACATGTTAAAATTGTTTATGTTCTCTGTCTTGCATTGTGGTTTTTAAGTGCACACTGCACCAGGGTGTTAAATATGTTCATGTATTTCGTAATGGGTTTGGCACAAAAGGGTAATTTTACTTAGGGAAGGAAAGGGTTAAAGGAGGGAAGAAGGGAAAAGGGAAGGAAAAGTGTGCACGTGCATGTCTGGTAAATTTCTGGTAACCGCAGCTGCCAGTTTTTACCGTAAAATTTACGGTTTATTTATAAACCGTAGAAAAAACTATTAAAATCTGTAAAATATACATTATAATGAGTGCAATCCCGTACAACCAATAATGTTGCTACCGTATTTTTTATGGTAAATTTCTGGCAACCACAGCTGCCATTTATTATTATTTTTTTTTTACTAATTTTTAGTTTTTTCTTATGTTTTTAACTGTTAAATTTAAGGTCTTACTTAGTAAAACTAATTATAATTTTATTCTGTAAAGTCTACGGTTATCCCAAGTTTTGTAAAATACGGTTTGATTCTGTAGCATTTATACTGTATTTTCCTGTTAAAATTATGAACTTTTTACAGTGTATGTATTGGGTATACAGATTTTACATTGTAAAATAGAAAGAAAACTGATTTATTGGGTGTCATGTAAATCATTAATGTTCATCAAAAATAGTATAGACCATTTTAAGTTTTCCACATTTTTTATGTTATGTTTTACACTCATCTTATGAATAAATGTAACTTCTTCCCCCTCATCATTGTCAACAAAAAACTCTACAATGATAAACTAAAAACAATTGTTTAAAATTTTTTTTTTTTTTAACAAAAAAAAATTAATATTGTATTTACATAAGCATTCAGATCCATCACTTAGTTACTTGGTTGAAGCACCCTTGGCAGCAATGACCAGACTCAAGTCTGCTAGTGAATGATGCTGCATGCTTGGCACGCATGTCTTTTAGAAGTTTCTTCTATTTTACTTGGCAGAATTGAGCTCATCCAGGTTGAATGGGCAGCATCATTGCACAAGAATTTTCAAGTCTGTCCAGAGATGCTCTGGTGAGTTCAGGTCAGGGCTCTGGCACGGCCACTCAAGGACTTTTATAGTTGTGTGTCTTGTTAAAATGTAAAACCTTGCACCAGTCTCTGGAGAAAGTTTCCAGTCAGGATCACTTTATTTTTCTGCATCCAGTTTGCCCTCTATACTGATTAGTCTTCCAGTCCCAGTTGCAGGAAAAAAATCCCTACAGCATGATGCTGCCTCCACAGTGTTTGACTGCAGGGATGATTTTAATAGGGTGACGCACAGTACCCGATTTCCTAATTCCAAATAGTTGAAGCCACCATAGTTCAATCTAGGTGTGATCAGACCAGAGAAATTTGTTTCTTGTGAGTTGGAAACCATATACTTTTTTTTAAATATCAAACTCACTCTCTACTACTGTAGGTGGAGTGCTGCATTGATGGTAATCTCATAATTTCATTTAAAGTTGGGTTATCGTTCACCTGTCTGACCAAGGCTGTTTGTCCCTGATGACTCTGTGTGGCCAAATCAGGAAAGACGGTTTGGAACGGACACTTGGTTGTTAGTGGTTTCAAATTTGAGAATGATGGAGGGTATAGTGCTTTTGGGCAATTTCAATGGTGCAAAAATTGTCATGTATACTTTCCCAGATCTGTGTCTTGACACTAAGGTTTTGAACAAAGCACAGAAAATTCTCTCAGCTTATGGCTGTGTTTTCTCTATGACATAAATTATTTACATTTCACCTTGTTCCTTTCTTATTTATGTCCAGTGAATTAGAAACAGGTGGACTCCAATCAAAGCTTCAGGATTGTATGCATGTATGTACTGTATGTATGTATGGACGGGTTCATGGATGTACAACACCATCATTAAATTGTATTTTGGATCAATGCTAAGCCTTAATTTTAGTATAGACCCAGAAACTTCACTTACTGGTGAAATGGTCAGGGAAAAAAATCATTAAAATATTAAAAATCCCATACAATTTAATCTTGTTTTGTATTTTCGCACCTTATCAATTCCTCTAGTATTTTCTCTCTCTTGATTGGCCAGTTCTTTGGTATACAGTAGAAGATATCAGATATCAAATCTCAACAGGAATTATACAGCTCAAGGTCAGTAAAGAGCCTTTTCATGACTTTTGAATACAAATGACACTACAGCATAAGCTGTTCTTGAGTTGTTACAGACTGCCTAATAATCGTGCCAGATAGCTAGAAAGAAAAATCACCAAAGCTAAGGTGATGAACAATGCATTTTACAGTCATGTCCTAATAGGCTTTGCCATTTTGATGAACAAATTAGGCCCATGGGGAGTCTTCTAGTTCTAGACAGCGGTTTTGAGCCTCCTACTGTGCAGTGGTATTCAAGCAATCTTGTGCTGCATGGAGGGGATTTGCCAATGAGCTAAAGCACTTTGTGTTGTCATGGGTTTTCATTCTTTGTGCATGATGCTCACTCAGTTAGAGCTGCTCCTTTTAGGTTGGCTAAGACCTGTAACTCCATTCATTAATGCTATTTAATGAGCACTGGGAACAACAGGAAGAAAAAGTGTCCTGTGCAACCTACATACCGACCTGTGCATCAGGGAAAGGACACCATTATGCTGACCTTCATTTCCTGTGTGAAATCATGACCATGGTAAAAGATAGGGTTTAGCAGGTTGCTCATAATAAACAGGAAAGATTTTAAATGCTAATCAGTTTTATTTTGACCGGTAACAAAAATAACTCATCGGTTCCTATGATTCACTGGCAGGTCCATACTTTGTAGGACTTACTCTCATAACTACCATTTTACTGTAGTTGCTGAAAGCTTTATAGGTTTTGAATAATTTGTAGAGACTTTAAGGGTTTTATTTATCATTACACCTGTAATGTAATGTACAAAATTGACCCCTAGTATTCTGTACTGTATGATAATTCAAAAAACTTGGACATTGAACATCAAAGAACTTGGGAGACACAACTGTAGTTCTCATTTTAACCTAAATTTCGTTTATATTTTCTCTGATATGTTTCTAATTCGTTTCTAAAATTTACTAGGAGAAATACTTGAGACTGGACAATTG
Source organism: Clarias gariepinus (assembly GCF_024256425.1). Lineage (NCBI taxonomy): Eukaryota > Metazoa > Chordata > Actinopteri > Siluriformes > Clariidae > Clarias > Clarias gariepinus. The sequence continues at coordinate 20,466,767 of NC_071112.1, forward strand.
ACAACAAGGATCATCCTTCAGATGTAAGGGAGGTAACCTCACTAAACTCCACCCAGTGTTATTAAGGGCTCTTTTTTCACTCAATAGAATACTACTCTTATAACTATGGAGCGATATGCAAGGCTATATAATATATTTACGACAAGGCAAGGTATATGCAGCGCTGACGAAATGTTTTTAAGATGGTTTTTCACACTGTGTTATGTTTCACAGTCATCTTTAAATGGATTCAATTTCTTTTTTTCCCCTGTAGCTCTGTTTATATAAAAACACTTTATCACTTTATTATTTAGTTATTAATACATTACTGTGGCGTGGGCAGGGCGACGGCTGACGACCAGCATGCCTTGTGGGGGTTTCTATGTGTTCACCCTGTTGGGAAAGGGTGTTTGGGTTAGTGGCTTCGGCCCTGTTTGTGTGTGGAGGTGTGTGTGACCTGTTGAATGTGCTCCGGTTTATGCCAAGGCTGAATTGGATGTGGTTCTCGTGTGAATGGGCTGCTCTTGCTATACATGCTGTGTGTAAAATAAAGTACTCCCAGCCATTGCATTGGGCAGCAAATAAGCTCACTTGTCTCTCCAACATCCTTTCTGGCGGTAAAACGCTACATTATTATTATTACCTTGCGAGTACAGTGGGTGCTGTCCATGATGAAATTGCAGACATGGTAAAGCATGTGGTCATAATATCACTAGTTTAACAGCTCCTGATGTACAGAGGATGATGTCTTTTGGCACACTGACTCACGAAGGTTGGTGCTCCCCGCTATGGTGAGTGCAGCCTTTGGCTGCCATCTATTGGCATGTTTAAAAAAAAACTAGTCTTAAACCTTTTTGATACCACTTGGCCAAAATGATACGTACTTGGCCAAAGCACCTTTGACAGAAATGACAACTTTAAGTCTGTTTGTGAATGATGCTACAAGCTTGGCATAACTTTGTTTGGGGAATTTTCTTTCATTCTTCTTGACAGAAGAATCTGTCAAGGTCAGTGCATACCATTTCCTCAGGTCTCTCCACCGATACTCTATTGGGTTCCGGTCCCGACTCTGACTGGGCCACTCGGGGACTATCACAGATTTGCTCTAAAGCCATTCCTGTGTTTTCTTGGCATAATGCTCAATGGTCATTGTCTTGGTAAAATGGAAATCATCATCCCAGGCTAATGACGCTTAGGTTTTTGCTTACCTAATACTTCTTTGATCAAGGCCCTTTGTTCCCAATACTCAGTCTGGCTAGGTGACGGATCTGGAAAGACTGTTGGTTGTTTCAAATGTCTTCCATTTAAGTATGATAGAGGCTAACATGCTCTTGGACAATTTTACTGCTACAGAAGGTTTCTCCATCCTTACCAGATCTGTGTCTTGAGTCTTATATAGACAGATGTGTGCCTTTTATAATTATGTCCATTGAAGGTCAGTTAGACACAAGTGAACTCCAGTCAAGTTGTAGAAGCATCTCAAGAACCACTGTTAGAAGGAGGATGAGCCAAAGCTTAATAGCAAGTGTTATAACAAGTTGTTTACATACTTATGCAAACAGGATATTTCAGTATTTAAAAATAATAATAAATTAAGAAAAAACACATTTTAAGATGAGTGTGAAACATAAAATGTAGAAAACCTAAAAGGGTCTGAAAACCTTCTGTCAGCACTGTATACAAGTATAGAGTAAAACCTTGGATGGCGAGTGACTTGGTCTGCAAGTGTTTTACATGATGAGCAAAATGTTTAACATGATAAACAAGCAAGTAGCATGACACTTTGTTCGCAGAGCGACACATCATCACAACTGAGCCAATGGTTCTTCTTCCTCTCGCACTGTGGGATTGTGGGTAATTGTCTCCCGTGCTTAGTCTTAGTGCATGTGCGACACTTGTATCGCCAACATCCATGCACGCGTTCACTGTTTACTATAACATTGTGACCATGTGTGTGTGCATGTAATCATTTTTTCCTGTCAAAGTTTGTGAAATGACTGTATTTTAGTAACTGGCCCTTTATAATTGAAGAAAAGGTTTATAAAGGCTGTAGCAGTGTTGAAGATTGCATGGGTTCCTTGTTAAACTCACATAAAAAGAAAAAGATTCCAGCAGCGAGCACTTTGTGTGCGAAAGTCATTGTACATGATAACCGTAAGGCTCAGAAAATCAAAGTACTATAGTAATTATTGCATAATAGACTTAGCCTGTGTGAGTATTAAAGATGGCACTTGGCACAGATTTTTATATAAAAAATCAGTTCTCCCAAGCTCCTAATTCTAGTGCACCCCATTAGGTGATCTATGTCATTGCTTTGCCTTTAGATAAAAAGTGTTGACCCTGTTTGAGCATTATAAAGGCAAGAGCAGATAATTAAATTTAATATTGTAATTATTCTTTAATCAGTAGACAAACTTTTAATTCATTAATAGTAATGCAGTAATGAATAACGCAAAAAAAAAAGCAATCTCTCTTTTACTGGGCATTTCTGAGGTTCTGATGACTTTGCAGATTTACAAATCTGATGCTCATAAAACACTAGGGGGTGAAGTCAATTACATTACAAAACTTTGCCTGTCTTCCTAGATTTCAAAAAGTTCTTCTCTGCCTATTCCTTTAGTGCATACCAAAAATTGTAAATGACAGTCTTTATCTCTAAAGACACTCAAGAGGCAACAACATAGAATTTCATTCTTGTCAGTCAGAACTCAGTAATATTGCGGTCTTGTTGTAGCTTCTACCAATTAGAAGTTTAGTGTAAACTTAAGCTTGTTAAGTACTGTTATATGAGACGAAAGGAACAACGTAATTGTGGGACTCTTTGGGAATACTGGCTTCTATGTTATATTCTGATTTTAACACTGCTTCTTTTACAAAATGAGATAACTCTCTCTCTCTCTCTCTCTCTCTCTCACACACACACACACACACACACACACACACACACACACACACATAAACAAAATAAAGGATTTGTTGTAAGGCTAGTGACACCGGCAAATTGCTTAAAGGGAACAATGTGAAAATGGTCAGTCTGCCTGGCAGAGATTATGCTTTCACTGCCCTTAGGAGTGTGTCATGGTCAAACATTCGCAGCATACTGTATGTGTGTCAGCCAGGGATGCTGTGGCTCAATTTGAGCCAGTATGACAAAGTGATAAATGCAGTAAGTCTAACTAAAGATAGATTCTAAAACTTTACTACCTAAATGTAATTTTATCTATACTTTGATTAAGGTGTTGCAAAACAATGCATGTGCCAGAGTAAAAAAGAATAATCATGTTCTATAAACATTTTTGTGATGCACCTGTCCTGCACAATAATTAAGCACTTACATAAAGCCAATTAGAGTGAACCACTACATCTGTTCACTGTACTTGGGAAACACACGATGGAGTGTTTTAATGGTCTCTACTTTATTTGCAGGACAACAACATAGGTTATAAAATAATTTCTGGGGAAATTTAATGTACATACATGTCACGTCCATTTTTTATTACATCAAAGAGCATGAGTCATTCAGAACTTCTATAGAAATCTGGGGTGATGAAACCAAAGTAGGAATTTAAAGAATGCAGAAAAGCTCAGGACCCCCCCAAAAAAAGGCACAAGCAGACTAATAGTTAAATCTTAATTATGATATTTGACCAGTGTTGGGGGACGTTACTTTTTAAAGTAACTAATTACAAAATTACTGTCTTTAAAAAGTAATCAGTTACATTACAGCATTACTTTTTGAGAAAAGTAACTAGTTAAAGTACTTTTCCATTGCAGAAAGTGTAAACTCCTTTGTGATTTCTCATGCATGTTGTTTTAGTCAAGACCTTTTAGAATTTTACCATCATCACTTAGCGAAGTCTGGCCCATAATCTGTTAACTACTAATACCCCTATCTCCACCCCTACCCCTTTCCATCTTTTCGCTCGTCGGTCATCGCATAGTCAAACCGCATAGATGGGATAGGGGTATAACAGCAGGAATAATCGAGGGCGTGGGTTGTAGGATGACTTTCACACACCACACACACTAACAGATTGGGAATGACTGCTGTCTGGCTTACTGCCCAACCCGCATTTGACCAATCAGAAGTCAATGCATACATTTTTGAAATCTTGGTGTATACAAGCATTTGACTTACTGGAACTGTGTTATAGAGAAGTAAAGCTAAATTAAAGTGGTCTCTAATTGACTGTATTAAAATTAACCTTAGAAATGAATAAAGTAGATGTCTTATCTGACTTCCACCAAGAAATGTATAGTAACATGAATTATGTGGAGGTTTGAAAAACTGAGACTAAATGTCTTTGGCTTTGGTGTTCGTATACTTTTGAGCTCCTGAATTTTGTCTGTAAGAGCAGACAGAAACAAGGTAATTCGACAATAGGACTTTTGACAATTAAGTCATTTTTATCTCAGGTAATAAACAATAAAAATGAAAACACTGTTCCATAGTTGTAGAATACATGGGGCAATGCAGAAGTGCCAAAACATTTTGGTCTTCATCGCTACTCTATTAAGGGGCAACTCTTTAGTTAAATGACATTAAGCCATAAAATTATGCATAATTAGGAGTGGGGGCGATTTAAGTAACAGCTGTATTGCAGGTGTCAAACCTCAAACGGTCTGCCATGTATCACTTTGGCTAACCAGCTAACTGGAATATGTGTAGTTGAACTTACCACAAGAAAACAAGAAAGTGGTGGCATATCACAATATGTGGAATGACAATCAAATGGCAATTAACATTAGCATATAAATTAATGTAAGCTACTTTAACATTTAGCTAAGCTAAAGGTAATCTAGACATGTTGTGGTAACTGAGCTAAATAGGTAACAACAACCAGCACCGTTTTTTTTTATTTTCTTTTAATTTACCCATTTATGGAATAACCTAGATTTAGAGTCAGCTCCTGCCATGATGGCGACAACCAAAGCATCAACAGCTGGGTGTTGTATCTGGCACCAAGACATAAGCATTAGATACTTAATAACATAAGGAGATATCCTTGTCCTAAATTTTGTGGTGGGTGCTCTATGGATCAAATTTGTTTTTCAAGCATCCCACAGACACTCAACATGTATGCCATCTGGGAAATTTAGAGGCCACCTTGAACCAGGGATGTACTGGACACATACACACTGGGGGCGAGAAGGGGATTGGGTGGGGTAGATATGGGGTGTTGGTTATCTTTGTGTGTGTTTGTGTGTGTGTGTGTGTGTGTGTGTGTGTGTGTGTGTTTGTGTGTGTGTGTGTGTGTTTGGGGGTGGGGGGGAGGGGGGGTTGTACAATTTAAATGAAAAAGCATACATGAAATCTGTACTCTACATAAGAAATTGTAATGTTTACCTATTTGAAATATTACAACAGTCCATATATTGTTGGTGTACCTTAATGCAGTTATTTAACTACAGTTAAATCTTGGATTGTGAGCATAATTAATTGCAGAAGCATGCTTGTATATCAAAGCACTCATATATTAAAGCAAATTTCCCTATAAAAAGTAATGAAAACTGATGAATTGTTAACTATACGGGTGACGCACACGCACTGAGACTGAGCATGGGAAACAATTACCCACAATCCCGCAGCGAGCAAGAGAGAAATACCATTGGCTCAGTTGTGATCATGTGACGATCAGCCAACAAAGCAAATGCATACTACTTACATATCAAGCCCTCGCTCTTTTTTTTGCATTTTTCTCGTCTCGCTAACGCTTAGAGACTCAGTTACTCGGATTCAAAGGTTTCACTGTACAATAATAATGTAAAATCGAATTCAAATTTTATTTGTCACATACATAGTCATAAACAGTATGATTTGAATTTAAATGCTTATACAACCAGCAATGAAAAACAAGAGTTTTTAATAAGACTATAAAGTATGAAATTACATTGACATTACATGACATGAGCAAGACAATGTGCAGAATGTGCATAATAATGTCACAGTTCAAACTTCCATGGTGTGCATAGTGTTTTTATACTATGTCAAAATATGCAATGTATAACCTAATTAAGTGCCTTAATATCCAGTTCTTAGATTATTCACCTGACTACACTATTGTGCACTTTATTGTAGGTATTTTCTAGATATTCTCTTGGAATACTGTATATACTTTCTTTTTAAAGCTATTTTAAATTTTACCCTAGTGCTGTAATATTCTTTCATATCTTCTTTGTTTGCACCTTGTATGTATAATTTGTGAATCTGTTTTTGTGGCATCACAGATTCCCTTTGGGATTAATGATTTGGGATGATCTAGCTATGGATCACATATTGTGTCATGTTTTAAGGTGAATAATTCTCCAGAAATTGTTATTGTTATCTTTATTAACTTTGAAAGAAAATAAAAACCCCACAGGTCTTACATTATTGCTAATTCTTATTAAAGTTGTCCAACAGTGGGGATGTTTAATGAGCACATACAAATTACAACTGGATATGTAACCTAACCTATAATTTAACGTTGATCTAATCACTTGATGTTAAGGGCCAAACATTAGGTCAACTTTATTTATTTTATCTTTTAACATTTGGAAGCCTCCTTCATTTTTCCATGATTTCTTCTCCATTGACCATATTTCTGCAGCGTACTCTGTTATGTAAATGCATATTAACTAGCATGCATTAATCTATTATTAGCCAGTAGGGCCAGTGAAACATGCCCTCAGTACCCTTTCATGCACACATGAATAATAGCCATGCGGTCCAGTGGACAGAGACAGACAGGGCTAATAAAAAGGTTATACAGTTTATTTGTTTAGTTTTTTTTTTCTTTCCTTTTTTAGTTAGAACTTGAGTGACAGGCCCACTAATGCATAAGCCCACCTGGGTTTGTCACTGTGTGCCCATGCCAACACACCACTGCTTTTAAACTTTTTGTCATGCTCCTCAAACTATGCCTGAACAATTTTTGCAGTGTGGCAGGGTGCATTATACTTTTGTCACTCATATTATGGAATATATAAAATTTGTACTTGGTCTGAGACATTGCTTAGGTAGGTGGTACATGTCAAAGTAACATCCACATGAATGCCGGGATCCAAGGTTTTCCAGCAGAACAATGCCCAGAGCATCACACTTCCTCTGCCAGCTTTTGTTCTTTTGTTCTTTGTTTGATGCAGCCCAATAATTTGGTGCTTCTGAAATACAGTAACATCTTTCCCATGACCATTGAATATGTCTTTTGACATGCGGTTGTTTATTTAAGAAATGAGACGTTGATCACTGCACAAGTTTAAAGGAATTGTTGCCAGCTGAAAAATATTAATCACTGCAGTGACTATGCAACTACTGTATTCAAGGCTCTTATTGTTACATGGTGCGGGTTGGAGAACTGCACCACAAGATGTTACGCTTATAAGAGCCCAATGAAACAGAAGGTTGTGAGAGTGCTTATGATATGCACGGGAAGACCTTTCTGTTTGGAGATAGCGCGGTGTTATTAATTAATCAACTAAAAGGAAACAAAAGAAAACTGAAAAACACAAAAAAACAGAGCTCTGCTGTCTCTGCAAGACCGAATGAGGACCTTGAAACTAAAATTAAAAAACCTATTTCCTCTCGGGGGCCTTTGCCCTTATTGAGGACTCATGAGGGAGCGAACGAATGGCGCATTGTCCAAGTGCAAGTTGAACTTGTAGCTAAACTATTTTTCGGAGAAAAGGGCCATCTAGCAATCATTGTGTGTCAGCGACAGCTTCCAATTCAAAACAATAGGCGGTCAAATGACCCGTGAATCGCGTTAAAAGTAGGTGACACTCCCGCTTCTAGTGTTAAATAGACATGCCACCAGGTGTGGAGCGCGGACTGGGGTTTGGGCGACCTTAAGGCAGCTTAGTTCGATACAGAACAGGTCAGCCAGTCGATGTGAGGGTTTTGAGTGATGTGAGGGACAATGTAGCCAGGGGAAACCCAGCACTCCTCTCTGTTCTGGCACCCTATTTAACAGGAACAAGGTTTGCAACGTAGGGACCAAGGTTTTGGTCGTAGTGTGACGGGGCCGTCTCTCGCACCCAGACTTAATTGGCTGGCTAGCAGTGTTGTGTTGTGGAATGCTGTAGGAAAGTGAACAAAAAATTAAGTAAGCTGTCCGTTTTTCATAGCCCATAATAGATGACTCATGGAATGTTTTGGTTATGGGATTATTCTCGGACTTAAACATGAATGCACAACAATATGTATTTTAAAATTTATGTATATGAAGTTATATAATCAAATTTACCCATATTTGTGCACTGGGCTTAAAAAAGCTTATCACATATTTTAGTACTATTTGTAAAAATAATCCACATAATAATAATAATAATAATAATGAAAATGCAAAGCAGGGTAAAGGGTAGTCAAACAGTAAGCATTGGGTGTTTATATAAACATAAACACTAAAAACAATCAAAACAACAACAACAGCAAAGTGACACAATGTCTAAACAGTTAAAGGTGACCATCCTTAGTATTGTGTAACCTGTCTGTACAAGGACACAAGCTGTGCACCTCGGCACATGCTTTGAAATGGTCACGAAGGTGCTGCCTGTCTTAGACAGAAGTAGTCACAAGTGGTCTCCCAGACTCTCAATGATCATTCACACTTCTTGTTGCATCATACTGTCTGGCAAGGTTTGAAACTGCTAGCTCTGAGCTCCCAAGACACAGAGCAACTTTACACTGGCTCACATGAGCGAACCTCCAGCATCACATTGCCCTTACATGCTGTAATAGGTTGAAACTGGGCCACCACAGATACTTTTAAAATGAATATAATAATTAATGACAAAAATCACATTGAGCCTTTTTGGGACTGTTTTTTTATTTGCTTACTTTTTACACTAATGATACTTGACTGAGATGTTTGTTGAAAACTGTTTATGTAGATTTTCTACTCCTTAAGAGTTGGCCTTGAGTCTAACAAGCTGTCATACAGAGCTGATCCTTGAGCTGCGGTGCTGAGAGCCGCAGATCCGCAGTAGTGCATAGAGAACAAAACAAGATAGCAGGCTCTGCTCTGATAACAGGTGATTAGCACCAGAGGTGCTGAAAATGAACCTGTCTGGAACAATAGAAGGTGACAGACAAGTGAAGCGAATCGGCATCACTAACAGCGCCTATAGCATGTGAAAGTAGCATGATTAAGGATGAAAACAACTTTTTAATTTCTCCTCTCATTTTCAGATACTAGACAAGAAATACAGAGGTAAAGAAGAGGGTGACAGGGCATTTGTGCGATAGTGTTCACTTAAAAGACAGGGATTAACCCATAAGAGCTGAGAAAGCTTAAAGGGAAATTAGGTGGGAATACTGTATAACACAGACAAAACAAACCACATAAAACACATTTTGAAAATTGCCTGCCATTTCCCTGTAAAATTTAGAAATAAGGCCCTACTGTATGTGTCACTTGTGATACCCAGGAACACCACCATTTTGTAAATGATGTTATGGGTACACAGATTCACAAATGTCTCATGACTGCACCAGGATGTTTAATTAGATTCACAAGGTAGTCACCCAGGAATGGTTTTCAATTGTGACTTGTCAAGAGGCAGTTGTGACATTTCTTGCATTCTTAATGTGCCCAATACCCATATTAATGCTACTACAACTACTGTATAAATCCATATTATGGCAAGAACCACTCAGTAAAGAAAAAAAAAAGTTAATCAATGTAACCAGGGAGTCCGAAAACACTCAAGTGCATTAAATGTATCCCCAAGTGCAGTTGCCAAAACCACCAAACACTCTGATGAAACTCCCTTTTATGAGGACCGTCCCGGAAAAGAAGACCAAGAGCTACCTCTGCTGCAAAGGATAAATTTACAGCACCTCATATTAGAGCCCACATAAATGCTTTTCAGAGTTGTCAGACATACAGTAGTTTAACATCCACTGTTCAAGGGAGACTGCATAATCAAATAAATAAATAAATACAAATAAAAGTTCTTTTGATTGTGTAAAGCTGCTTTGCAACAATGTCTATTGTTAAAAGCACTAAACAAATAAAACTAAATTGGAATTATGGCAAAGTAACCATTGTTTAGGAAGAACAGCAAGCAAAAGAGACTTTCTTGGAACAATAACTTCATCATTAGGTCATTAGATCAGTAGAAAACTCTATTTGTCTGATGAAATTTTTTTGTCTAACAAAGACATTGTAGGTAGAACAAAAAATCTCAAATGCGCACTTCAATGTGTAAAGCATAGAGGAAGAGGTTTGATGGAGTAGGGTGCTTTGTTGGAGACACTGTTGGTGACTCAAAATTGAGGGGACACTTAAGCATTTTGCAGCAATATGCCATCCCATCTGGTTTGCACTGAGTGGGATCATCATTTGTTTTCCAGCAGGACACCAGGACACCAGGAAATGACCCCAAACACCCCTCTAAGATATGTACAGTTAGAGCTGGTTGTCCAAGAAGGAGAGTGATAGAGTGTTGCACCAGATGACCTGGATACCACAATCCAATCACATTTCTTGATTCATAATTTAAATGTCTTCAGTATTAATGTACAATTTGAAAACAATAAAAATACAGAAAAAAAATTAGGTGTGTCCAAACTAGCATACATTTCTATATGATTTAACCTCTTTTGGATATCTATCTTTTCAATTCAATTCAATTCAATTCAATTCAATTTTATTTATATAGCGCTTTTAACAATGGTCATTGTCTCAAAGCAGCTTCAAAAAAATGAAAGAAATTCAATAAAAAATAATAATAAAAATAAATAAAAATTATAATAAAAATATAAATATTTTAAATAATAAAAATTTGTGTATGTGTGAAAAAAATGTGTCTAGATAATAATGAGATGAATGAATGAAATGTCTCTGATAAGCAAGCCAAGGGTGATGGCGATAGTGGCAAGGAAAAACTCCCTGAGATGGCAATAGGAAGAAACCTTGAGAGGAACCAGACTCAACAGGGAACCCATCCTCATTTGGGTGATAACAGATAGAGATGATATAACCCTAACCCTAACCCTAACCATGTGTGTTATGCAGCTGAAAGTACAATGTAACAGAAATTCTTTAAATTAACATGAAGTCCAGTTCAGCATAGGGACGAGTCAGTAGGTGCAGAGGGCACATGGGGTCTGGATCACTGGGAGCACAGGAGCAGGATGTGTTGCTCCAACCATCATAAAGCAGAATCCAGCTGGAGCTGCTCCTTCTCTGGATGGCTTAGGATCCTCGCAGGGTTGGCCTTTATCTACTGAAGCTGGTAAAATCTTCAGATTCCCCAGGATGGGAAGAAAAGTACAGAATCTTGGCAACATGTGGTTATCTGTAATTGAGTTGCAAAGACAGCTCAAATAATGACAGAACAAACAACACATGGAGATCAAAAAGAGGGCAGGGAGATAGTGTTGGGTATAGTTCCTCCAAGACATGTAAAGACAGCTACCTTTATGAACTCTTGCTCACGCTGCTTCACAGGGCAACGTAATATGCTCAGAGCAAACACTAGCTGCCCTCTTTCATATGTATGAGCTCACCCACGACTGGCTAGTGTAACAAAATTTCAAGCCCTACTTTTCTTTCAAAACAGGTACATTTGGACAATCACCCTGTGTAATACAGAGATGTTAACAAATGTCACTGACATAATAGAGTAGAATATAAAACAGGAGTCTCTCTATATAGGGGAAAATTAACACTTTAGGCAAAATAAAGCTTTTTCTACATGATTGCAATTTCTTTGTTAACATACACATGGAATTGTTTTTCCAACTTATTATGAACTCATGTTTATACAGTACATGTTATGCATGTAATGGCACTTTATTTGTATTCCTTAAAATAAGCGACAGTTAAACTATTTTGAACAAAAATGTGACTAAATGTGAACATTTTTGGAAGACTATTGGGGCACTCTGTATTTAAATGGCCTATAGAGAGATTATATTAAATTACAGCTGATTTATGGAGTGTATTTTTGCATGAGTATTTCTTGTAAGCACATAATATTTATTCTGTAAAGTGTGGCAAGAGGACATAAACATGATCATTAAACTAATAAAATCCCTGGTGTAAACAGACTGGACAGGACTGTCATTAAAATTGTAAAAGTCTGGCTTGAGTTCTGAAAAGTACATGTGCAAGTTAAACTGTAGTATGCTGTATGGGAGAGCCCGTAACCTCCCTCAGCAAACATTTCAGCAGACATTTCTGACATGCAGCATTTTGTCAGGGGGTAGCTTTAATGGAGAGATTGCATAAGGATTCTGTGCAATTGGCACAAATGTCCTATACTTCTTCCACAGTTGCACTACATGCTTTTTATTTGGATTAATTATTCCAAAGTAGAACACTATTAAAGACCCAAGGGCATTTTATCAAAAAGAATTCCTAAAACTATGTCATAAAAAAGAAAAAACAAATGCACACAGACATATATCTGATTATACATTCAAATCAGGTGTGTACATATTGTGACAGATAATTGGCTACAATTGAAATATTTTAGTGATGTGTTTTGCTTGGATGATATCTCCTGCTACCAATATTTATAAAATTTATATTAAGTTATTTTAATTGGAACTAATGCACCATTAAGAGAATAATTAGTCTAAAGGGGCATATCCAAATACCAGTTTTTCTACTTTGGATTTTCTTGTATTTAGAGTCTACAGCAAGGTAAAAAAATATTGATTTATATTTTCAGGTATAACATCACATGTCTTTGTAATACTGTATGTCAGTGTACTGATATTGGTGTGCAGCAGTAATTAAGCTGTCTTTGTGCATGTGTATTATATCAAGGTCTTTTAGTTTATTGTTTGCAAGGTGGAAGATAATGAGTGTGTCTGTGCATGTGCTACACAAAACCAAATGAAAAATCTTAATGCCAAAGTGTTTACATAGGATAATTGGTTGGAGCACTTTATTGACATGATTAACATAAAGACATCAGCCGTCATTCTGATTGAACTGACTAATTTTAACTAGATGCATACCATGGTGGACTGTGCTTAAGTTTGAGATGTTTGAAAATGACAACTGTGTTGCATCTGTAGTATTGTCACACACTATCTTATTAGTGACATTACTGTGCTCAAAATAGTCCTCTAAGTTATTTCTTCTCAGTGATGGTCTCATTCTGCTGGACCACCATTGAAACAGATAGACAGTAATTGGATAACTTTAACTGAATGTATTATCTTTGATGCCTCAGTGAAAACAAACAAAAACCCATACTGATTATTTTTTGACATGCATGACTCTAATGGCCCCCCTTTCCTTGGGGAAAGTACTGCAGTAGTGGCCACATACTGTATGACCATTTTTTCATAGGTCAAAGGTCAAAGATTATGAAGAACTAACCCTATTTTCACAGCAAGCACATCCATACCTTCAGAATTTATAAAATGTATTATATTTGTAGAAGAAAATAGGAGTCATTATCCCAGTTTAATGGCTTGGCCTCTTGATTGTTGCTCACTTCTCATCCTCTTATAGCAGGAAGCTTAATAGAGCTCTTTAGATCAGCGTGTGATAGTGAAAGTAGAAGTGCTCGCATTATTGAAGTATGCTGAGTTACTTATCCTATATATAACTATATGAGTCTGAAACTTGAGCTTTGTAACCTTTTGTTTAATGCGCATCAAAAAAGCTTCAAGGAATGGCTTAAATAACAACAATTACACCAAGGATTTTCGGTCGATTTCCATTTGTGTTTGGCAGGCCTGCAGCATGACTTAACCTGTGGTGTCACTTGCCAAGTGAGATTTCACAGCCCGCTAACTGAATATATAGTAAATAAATCCAGCATTTTGTTTATCCAATGACAATTTTCATGAATAGAATTTTTTTTTCTCAATATCAATATTATCATTTGCTGTGCACACAATGATTAATCAATCATTTTCATACTGTATGTAGTAATTGTGGTTTACTTTCCTGATGCATTTATTGTACATAATTTGCATTCGTTTTTCTGGAATCTTTTGATTAATGTCAGTGGTGAGTAAATCCTTTTGGATATTACATTGTTGAGTACTGTCTTGGATAATATGACTTCTCATTGAATTAAGCTGATTTGCTGGGATTTTAATTCAATACACAAAGACCAAACTGGATCTACACACATATGACAAACACTGTTTACTGCTTAGTGTTTTCCCAGTTTGCTCGAATTATGAACATATTTCGCCCACTTGGAATTATGATGTCTGATTTTCTTTTTGTCAGAATTAAATCTTAAAAAACTAGAAAATTATTACCACCCAATTTCTTATTCAGTAACAGCATATTAACACAACACAAGTATTTTTAAGTGATTAATTTTTTTTTTACTATTTATGGGAAAAATTAAAGGCAGAGCACAGTTTTGCTGTCTGGAGTACAAACATGTCTCAAAACTGCTCAGAATGCAGATAGCACCTTCTCATGCCAAGGAAATTACTTTTACATTAAAAGTTATAACAGCTATGGCCAAAGGTTTAGAAAATGACACAAATATTAATTTACACAAAGTCTGCTGCCTCAGTTTTTATGATGGCAATTGGCATATACTTTAGAATGTTATGCAGAGTGATCAGATCTTAAAACAATGAAGCATCATACTTAAAATAAAAAAGGTATATTTATGTCATTCTTAAAACTTTGGGCCAAGGCTGGTCAAAAAGGCTGCCACTTGGTAGTAAGTGTACATCAAATATAATGTGAGTGCTCTAATAATATGTCTTTTTTTGCTCCTAGGTTGTGTCATACATTTTATTGTATTGTTCAGATGGTTTTTAGAATGTATCAAGGAAGGACACTGGGAAACATGAATGGATGAAACGATGGAAGAAAAGAATAACGTGTATTATAGCTGCACCGATGATTCAGCACTCAGTGATTTATTTCATTTCAATATTCACCAGTTGCTTAGCAGCAAGGATATTATATCTATTTTTTAAATGCAAAATAACCACAATGCAACACTGAAACACACAATAATGCTGCATGCTTTGTTGGCTGCTGGTTACGCATGGTGATACATAAGTAGGACACCAACTCTTAGACTACACGAATGCTGATTTAATCCTGCATGAGTTTTTTTTTTTTTTTTTTTTGACAAAATTTGCCTCTTTACATTATGACACGCAAAATCGAAAGCTCACAAGCTTTTGGAAAGCCTTTTTAAAGTCATCGTTCGCCATGGTGTATATGATTGGATTGATAAGAGAGTTGAGGTAGCCGAGCCACGTAAAGAAGTCGAATAACTCTGGGTGCACATGGCATGAAGGGCACAGGGGCACCAGCAGGGTGTAGATAAAAAACGGCAGCCAGCACACTATGTACGCTCCTAAAATGATGCCCAGAGTTTTCGTGGCTTTCCTTTCTCTGGCTACAGAAATCCTCTTTTTCTCCAAAAGCGAGTCGGACACGGTGATTTTGACCTGACTGTCGCTGATCACCGAGCCTGCGTCGTCCTGCCGCGCCGAGGTCAGAGACGTCGATCCTGGCGAGTTTGAGACTAACTGCGCCGAAGTGAATCTCTTTCCAAACTTTTTCGGCGACTGCCTTAAGATCCGTCGCCTGGCTTCCACGTAGATCCTCCCGTACAGGGCGATGAGTAAAAGCGTCGGGATGTAGAAAGCGCCAAACGTGGAGTAGATGGTGTAAAAGATGTGGTCCGTGTTCACCTCGCAGCTCGTCACCTCTCCGGCTTTCACCTGGCGCCAAAAGAACGGAGGCAGACTGATTGAGATGGCGATCACCCAGGCTGTGGTTACCATGGCAGCCGCGCGGCTTGTGGTGCGCTTTTTCGCGTACTCCACCGCGTCCGTGATAGCCCAGTAGCGATCCAGGGCGATGACGCACAGGTGAAGTATAGACGCCGTGCAACAAGTGATGTCCGACGAGAGCCAGATGTCGCACACGACTTGGCCCAGCTTCCACGTGTGGCTCACCGTGTAGAGCGCGCTCACGGGCATCACCAGCACGGACACCAGCAGGTCGGTGAGCGCCAGGGACGCGATCAGAAAGTTGGCCGGCGTGTGCAGTTTCCTCGAACGGGAAATGGTGGCGATCACGAACGCGTTGGAGAGAGTCGTGGCGAGCGTAATGGCACCGAGGACCGAGCCTACAGTCGCCTGGAGAGCCACACTTGTCTCTTTTGCAGCAGTTTTCGACGCTTCAGAAGCATTGATGACGTTCGGTTCCAAGTCATAATTTGTTGCAGGTGTGTTGAAGTGCTCCATAGCAGACAGGAAAAGCGCACGGACAGGTGATTTTTATATTTTCTTCTCATATCAGCGCACAACACATATTGTTCTTTTTACAAAAACAGGTTTGACGATGCAAGGTCTTGAACCATCTCTAAAACAATAGAGTCAGTCAATTTGTTTCAGAGGCATTTTTTCCCCAGTAATTGAGGTATAAATGGAAAAAAAATGTATATCACGCAAGTCCTAAGAACCTGATTACTGCAAAAATAAACAACTAAATAAAACACCTGAAAAGTTGCATAGATTAAATAGAACAGCATCCATGGTCATTGTTCTTCCTGATCCACTTCCAGAATGTGATTTTTCCCCTTGCAGTGTGTGCACTGGTGTCACTGGGAAACCTGCGCGTCCGCGTCCTGCCTCTCTACAGCCGTTTCTGATGGAGAACTTAAAGCTGATGATGACTGTAGACCTTACTGAGGGAGAGGAGGCACTGCTGGGTCTTAGCGTCCCTACATCCATATATAGAGGTAAGAACCCATCAGAAGAGGTTAATTCTTGTTGCAGCATTTAATATTTGCTGCCCTTAAACAAAAGATTCAGCTTGTTAGGTATTTATTAGAAACTTTGTATAATAACGAACCAATAATATTTTTTTGTTTATAATTAGGTAATTTTTTTTTTTTTGAACACAGCATTATGTTACAAGGGCAGCACAGTGTTGTACTGGTTAGCACTGTGGCCCTGTATCTCCAGAGTTTTAATTCTCACCTCTGGGTCTGTGCGCATGGAGTTTAAATGTTCTTCCATGCTTGATGGGTTTTCTCCAGGTATTCCAGTTTAACCCCACAGTCCAAAGACAAGCAGATTAGGTTAATTGCCATTCTTAAATGCCCTTAGTGTCTGCATGGGCATGTGAGTGTGTTTAAGTCTCCTGGGATAGGCGCCAGGCCCCCTGTGACCCTGAAACCCAAATTGGCTCAAGTGGATTGACCTGACATTAAACAAATTAAATTGTCTATAATTATATACAGTACACACCGATCACCCATAACTTTAAAACCAATTGACTAAAAATGTGTACCAAGACTTGTTTTTAGCTGAAACATTTAATTCCCCTCCTTCCAACAACACCAGAAGTGAGCACTGTGGCATTTGAGTTTACTATAAAAGACAATATCCACCACATCAGTCTGTAATATAAATTTTACTACTATTTGTTTAGCCATTTGTTGATTCATTGGCTTGCAAGCCATATGTTAATCTCAAATAGAAGCTCTGTCTAAGTTAGAAGACAGAAACTCACAGATCTAGACGGTAAATTTGAATAGCTTTCATTCGTCTGGTTTTGCAGTATTATGTAATATGCGAAAATGTAAATAAGGTGGCAGATGTATACATTAACATGCATAGTTCTAGCTGCAGTCCTGGTTTGTACAGTATATGATAAGCATGAAGGCTATACTAAACTTAAATGCTTGTACAAATAATTGCCAGATTTTTGACAGTCAAAGAAATACTTGGGTGTTTTGTTTTCATCAAATATTTTAGGTGATTATTTTCTCAGAGTGGAAAATATGCTTAAACAAACTAGTAATTTATTATTTCTTATCCTATTCAGCACCTTTATGCAATCACCTGTGTGTATTTGTTCGTTATTATGATGTCCCTGATCCACAGACAAGATCATTGTGCTCTTTGTAAAGAAAAATCTAAAAAGACATTAGTCCTTTACTACAAGGTAAACTGTTTGGTAATATGACTCAGCTTTAAGTTGTGGCTAAACCCTGCTCTTATTGGGAAAGCGTTAAGAGTCTATAATGTCCACTTTGCACTGTCAAACACTCAAACAGGAACACTTATTAATGAAACTCACCCTCTGGGCTGAGTGAATGGTTGTCTCCTGAGAATGTCATACAGGTCAGGGAATAAATAGTATTCAGTTCTGTCCTTTTGCATACTTACACATTTTTTCATTTTATATAAATTAGCTAAGCAATCTGTCTGCTAAACCATTTTAAGAACTAGAATTAGATATTCTAAAAAGAGTAAGCCTTCTATGTTTAGCAATAAAGCTAAAATTTAAATGGCTATGAATAAGCTGGATGCCTGTTAACCATTAAACAACTCATCAGTTATTCATTTAAATAATACAAATAATTTGATTAGTGTTACAGTTTTTTTTTAATCATATTGATAAATATCTGTGGTTTGTCAATTTTTGCAAATGTGATTTGATAGAGGCTTTAATAACAATTCTTAGGTAAGCTGACCTTCAAAAGTCAGCTTTATAACATGCAATAAAAAAAAAAAATGTTTGCTCAGTTTGTCTTCATTAATGCTGTTGTGTTTGCATGAAGCTGAAGAATGCCTAAATAGCAAGCTGTCTGCTCTCTGCCTGCCAGGACGATGAATTTTTATCCCTGGTCCCTCACTGAGTGCCATTTTGCTCTAAATGTGTGAATGCAAAATCGTATTAAGATAGCTAAAATATACAATTTGGATGTTCAGCAGGAGTTCTGCACCCTGTGACCATTTAAATGGTCTTTAGCTGTCTAACCTGAACACTATTCTTTAAGGATTAAATCATGCAGCCAGGCTGTGTCAGACTAACCGATGCATGGATGTGTTTCTGATTCAGCATAATAAGACTTGGTGGTTGGTTTAAATGTTAGCAGACATCATGAGAGAAACAGAGGCACTTGATTTGATAAACCGCTTAAGAAGCAATATTTGCTGGTGGTGTTTTTATGATTTGGATGCAATTTACTATTGTGTGCCTTTGGAGCTTTTCATAATTAATATAATAATGACTGTTAAACTGAGATTCATTCAGTTTTTTTAATTACTGCATTTTGTAATATTTTATGCAACTTTATAAACACATTATAAAATTATATAATTACATTTTACTAACAAACTTATGGACATAGGATATAGGATATAAATTCTGTGTGAATAACAAAGCTACCACAATTATCTATTTTGATAAGTCCACTGCAGACTTATTGACAAAAAGAATAGGCATAATGAACTAAAATGAACTTCATTTTAAACTTGCATCTCAAATTAAGACAAGTACTTTTCCTCTAGAAAAAAAGAATCTTGAAAACCTTTCAATAAACTGCAACTAAACATCTCGACATCCCAAGAAAGGATCCCCACAAAAATGGTCTCAGGGACACAAAATCAGTGTTTGATGTTGGCCATCTTAATAACAGGATTTGAAGCTCATGCATAAACCTGAGAATATAGAGTCCGAGATTTGTCTACAAATGCCTCAAACACAAACAGGAAGAAACTGAATCATGTTATATATATTCTAGAGAAAAATTCATTAAATATTCATTTTAGGGGTGTCAGTGATTTTAAAAGCATTAAAGCACTAGTTAATAAAAACATAAGGAATTTCTACATGTTTAAGATGAAAATTACACATGTTAACTTTTATTCTTTTTAATGAATGTTGTAAATGATTTAAGGGTAAACAAGGTCCAATAGCATCTTGACATATCGAACAGGATTTTTTAAAGCACTAAATGTAAACGAGTCCATTTAGGATGTACAATATGTAGCTTCATTTTGTTGCAATGATTATTAAGTCCATACATACTGTAGGTACCACCTAATTCCTTTGGGTGGATTTTAGAAATAAAGTTTAAACCTCAATGTAATTCAGATCATAAAAAAGACATTTTACATAACCATTCACACATTATTCTGTACAATTTATATTAAGAGGCTGAAAATATTGCCAAAACAAATCAAAAGTGCAAAAATGCACATATGCAGAGAATATGATGTTCATAGTCAGAGCTGTATTGGATATTAGACAATGGTGCATGAGAAATGATTTAATAAATAACTCAATGGTTCAAGTATGTTATGTATTTTTAAAAAGGGCAGAGTGCAAATAATTGACAAATAAATCTATTGTATTTCTACAGTAATGCAGAAGAGAGTGACTATGTGCAGTATTTACATTACATATACATTTAGACATTTGGCAGATGCTCTTATCCTATGCGACTTACAAAAATGTAATGCAGTGTTATTACAGTCAATGGCACTAACACAAGAAATTCATACTGAAAGCTTTTCTTTCATTTCATCTGATATATGTTGTCTAGTGTTCAGTAATAAAACAATAATGAAGCTTATTTGTCAGTCTCATTCTCTGAATATATATATATATATACACATACACAAGGCTAATTTCCTCTGAGCAATATTTTTACATTTGACTCAATAGAGCCCTCTGTCAGTAAAATTGTGATCCATCACCATTTAATCTTCTTATGACTGAGGTAATGGGAGGAGAGTACTCTCCGTAGAGTGAGCAAAACTCCCAAGCATGAGAAAGCCGTAACTGATTTATCCTTTAACTGATCAGATGGAACTCTGATCTGCTCCTAGCTCTAACATTGTTCAGAGATTGGAATTACATTACAGCAGGCTGGCTAACCCCCACATAAAAGTTGCTCTTGTATGTTGACAGATCAGATCAGAGGTCTGATTTATATAGTCATGTAAAAATCAGTCTGATCTTTTTTTTTCATTTTAAGTCAAAAGTCAGAAGGTTTATGGTAAACCTATGCATGGTAATTATATTGTTCTCAATTTAAAAAGTGATCTATCTCTATATATTCTCTCTCGCTATATACTGTAGTACAGGGTATATATATGTATCTACCGCTCGAAAGCTGGGATAACTTTCTAACTCCATGGTTGTTTCTGACTTTTATTTTTGTTTACATTGTAAAGCAATTCTAAAGATATCCAAATTATGCAAAAGTCTCCTTTTTTAAAGTTGATATTGAAATGGTTTTAAAAAATTTAAATTACTAAAGTGGATCATGTTTTTGTGTATAAATTATACAAAACATGATTCTTCTCCAGGGTCCAGGTTCGACTCTGGGCCAGACTCGATTCCCGTCCCTGTGTGCATGGAGTTTGCATGTTCTCCCCGTGCTTAGTGGGTTTCCTACGGGTACTCTGGTTTCCTCCCACAGTCCAAAGATATGCAGGTTAGGCTAATTGGTGTTCCCAAATTGCCCGTAGTGTGAGCGTTTGTGAGTGTGTGTGCCCTGCGATGGATTGGCACCCTGTCCAGGGTGTACCCTGACTCGTGCCCTAAGCCTCCTGGCATAGGTCCCTGCGACCCTGAATACAGGATAAGGTTGTATAGGAGATGAGTGAGTGAGTGATTCTTCTCCAGGCTATTTTGGGAGGACACTGCAAGTCCTCATTATAATGCACTTGTACATTCCAATCCCAGTTCAATTCTTTTGCAGTCAAAAAGTCAGACCTTGTTCTATCAAGTGTTTGGAGCTGTTTGTGCTCATTGAACGCCCCACCAGTTTGTAGCTCGAGAGAAAAATCCCATATTCCCTGGAGGCTATTCAACATACTCCCAAGTCCATTTACCTTCTTATAATCTTCCCTCTTTCTTTTCCACTCTGCTGCAAGTCAGGCAGAACTGCAGAGCACATATCATTTACACCAAGGCTTTGCATCTGGCTGGAACTGCTTAGAGAAAAGTAGTAGAAAAATCTTTGTCATGTGCTTGTCCTATAAAAGTGGATACCTGAAGTCTGCATTTCATTACATGGGTTTGTGATATGAAGTGACATTTTTAGAATATATTTACTCATATTATATTTGGTTTCTGACTACTCTTAATGGTAGTTTGTCCTCATGGCATTGTAAAAGCTGACCTAAGGGAAGTGACCTACAAAGCATAAGTGTCTCTATATGGGTTCCATTAGTGTGTCTTGTTCCCTGCTGCTCTTTTTATGAATCTTGCACAGGATGGCTATCAAAACTAGACCTTTCGCTGAATATCAAGAAATAAAATTAGGTAATACGATCACTTTTGCTGTTATTTCTACCACTATGTAACATCTTTATTTCTGCCATAAATAATCTTGTACTGTGTTCTGTAAAATTCTTCGGAGAAAAGTGTCTACTTAATAAATAAATGATAACAACAACACACAAATCAATAATTTGTTTACGTAATCTGTCTGAATGAGTATTAATGCAATTAAACTCAAGAGTTCAGTTGAACATTTGAATGTTTTGACACTTGAATCGGAGCAGCTGATTCTAGGTCAGTTGTTCAGGTCCAATCCCCTATGCTAAAATTATCACTTCTGAAAAAGAGGACAGGAAATTTTAGATGTGAAAAATTGAGTTTGAGAGTTGATAGCACCCCAGATTGCTCCTTATCTAATTGTGTAAATGGTCAGATTTGATATTGATCTGTTTGACAGCCCTTCCATTCTTCTAATGCCTTATGTAGAGAACAAATGTTCCAATGTTTTTTTTTCCTGAATAGGTATCAATATAGCACAGCATAGATTCATGTTGTTGGTTTTTTCCCACCATCTTCATCAGAGGTGATTGATCATCTTTATCACTGCTGTCTTAAGGGGGCAAGTAATTGTTTTGGAGTTGGCAGTGATGCTAGAGTCATTAGAAGAGACAATCATCCCCTTTATCTCTGTTTTGGGTTTCCTTCTTCTGTCATTTTTTTTTTTACCTCCCCCCAAATCAATTTGTCCATTAGGCTTTTTATGGTGGGTCATGAGAGTACCGGTTTGTTTGTAGCTCTATTCAGGACTAATGGAGATGCATTACCTCATAGCCCTTACTGATTGCTGGATTTTGCTTTCACATACAGGTATTTTGTGTATGCTATAAGATAATTTCTGTTTATTTATCCAAGTCTACACAGTATGCATAATAAACCCGTTCTTATGTGAATGGTTTTCTAATGTATAAAATAACAAGTCTTTATCAGATGCTGGAAAACAGAATCCAACAAAGAACAGGTGCATGAAAATGCTGGATTCCTTGGATTGCAGATTTTTGTGACTTGATTGCAGATGTAAAGAATTGTTGTGTTTGGATAAAAGCTTTCCTTTCTCTCAAAAGAAAATAACATTGTGTTTGAACATGTAGTGGCTAATGGTATGCATTGCTGTTTGTGATATATGGGACGAGTTCATTGATATTCTGGAGGATTTTGCCAGGGTGTCTGAACCATGTGAAAATCCATCCTGTGTGTAATCACATTTCTTACAAAGGAACAAACAAGTAATGCGCACACACACACACTGTTGTTGTTTGTGAGCTTTTGGGAACTATGATCCTGCTAAGCTAAAGTACATATAATTTATGCTAAGTACGTTTAATCTAAAGTGTACTTGCAGCCATAATACTGAGTGGCATACTTCAAGTTTGTTATTGTGGAAAAACAAATTTTGTGCTAAGCATATAAAATATTTACAAAAAACACAATTTAAAGTGTGTTTAAATACTTTTTTCATAAAAGTGGAACAACTTTAGGTATACTTTGTACTTTACACTTTAACAATATTAATGTGTAAAATGATTAGGAGTGATTAGTTAAACTAACTTTTAATTAAATGTACAATTTTAATATTATTAAAATTAATTGGTTAAAAATGTTAAAAATGTGGTGGCACAGTGCTGTATGGTTAGCATTGTCGTCTTGCACCTCCAGGGTCTGGGTTTGATTCCCGGCCAGGTTCGATTCAGTCTCTGTTTGTATGTTTGTTCCCGTGCTTGGTGGGTTTCCTGCCACAGTCCAACGACCTTCAGATTAGGCTAAATGGTATTCCCAAATTGCCCATAGTGAGTGTACAGTATGTGTGTGTCCTGTGATGGATGTCTAGGGTGTACCATGATGCTTTGTGCTCTAAGCCTCTTGTGACCCTGTATACATGAATGAAATTCATGAAATTATTCAGTTTGCACTAGTAGTATAGTTAGTTATAATTCTAGCCAATCTTAAGTAGTTAAAACTATGCTTTAAAGTTACATTATAATCTTCTTTCAGGTGCTCCTAAGAGAGAGGACTGCACTGAGAGAGGGTGCACTGACTTGTGCATCCCCATGGAGAGGCTCCATGTTGGAGAAACAACTCACTGTCATCCACATGAACACCTCCCACCATATAAACATATCCCCACTGAACTTTTTAGCTTCTAACAGTTATTTTATTACTTGTTCTCAATGCAAAATGAGTTTTTTATAGTCTAAAAGCAGCATGTTTACAAGGTTACAGAAATACATTACATAAAGTCCAGTCATAAGTTTGGAGACATTTCTAAATCCATGGTCTTTCCTGATTTTTATTTCTTTCTACACTGTGAAACAATGCTGAACGCATCTAAAATATGCAGTAAACTCTTTTGAACAGTTGATATTGAGGTGTGTCTGTTATTTATGATTCATAAAGCCTTCATAACGGCTCGTATCCGAGGTGCTCTTTGTTAATTGGTGATTTACAAACAGCTGGTAACTCTAAATGAACTTCTCCTCAAGCTTTGGTCTTGCTTTCCTGAGATGGTCTTCATGAGAGTCAGTTTCATCATGGTGCTTAATAGGTTTTGCAAATGTAATTGACAATACTGTTCTTGCAAGAACTATTCCAAAACAGCAGACCTTCATGTCTTAAAATAACTGACTGTTTTTGTTGTTGTTACTACTACTACTACTACTACTACTAATAATAATAATTCCATATGTATTATTTCACATATTTAAAAAAAAAATCCAGTTTATATCCATTATTGTAGACTGTGGAAAATAAATACAAACCTGTATCCAAACATTTGACTGGTGTATCCAAACTTTTGACTTTGACTGGTACTATACATTCAAGCAAATAAGTCAGCAAGCAACAAGCATCTCATCAGCAGCTCTGATTGGTCTGATTTGATTAAAACATCAAAGCAAACAAACAAACAAACAAACAAACAAACAGAAGAGTTTTGGCCAGAGAGTTTTGGTAACATTTCTTTTCTGTACACAAGGTGTGAACTGAGATTTAATAACAAAAGCGAGATTGTGTGTAAGCACTACTACAGTGAATTTGTAAAAATATGACAAAACTTGCCATGCTTGCATTTATACCTTTTACCACTTAACCTGAAATATAAGCATGACTAATTTTTACATTTTTTAAATAAGTATATATTGGGCTCAGGATTTTTTTTTTGTGTTGCAAAAATAGGCAATACAATAAACTGATTTTTTAAAATTTAATTTTACCCAACTATACAAACATAACTGAGCAGAAGAAAAAAAGGGGCACATACTGTAGGCAAAGAAATAGCACAGATACAGTACAGACGCTCAAATGCTTTCATGGTCGTTTCTGTTGTTTTTATGACCACAAAATGTATTTATATATATATATATATATATATATATATATATATATATATATATATATATATTTGCCACTTAAGTTTTAAGGGGATTAAATAATACACTCAACAGCTCACAGTTATAGCTACAAATATTTTGAAGTACATTTAAAGTTCAGTTGGTAAAAATACAATATTAGTATATTTTTGTATATCAATAGAAAGCACAGTTCTTTGTTCATCGGTGATATTACTGAATATTTCAATAAATAAAAAAAGTCATATTCTTACTAGAAATTGTAGTAATACTGTACAGTATACAATATGATGAATCCAATATATATATATATATATATATATATATATATATATATATATATATATATACTGCAAGGATGATCAGCTGTCCTTCCTGTCTCCCTGTAGCGCTGTCTTAGACGTCTCACAGTGCGGACATGGCAATTTATTGCCATAGCCACATCAGCAGTCCTCATGCCTCCCTGCAGCATGCCTAATGCACGTTCACGCAGATGAGCAGGGACCCTAGGCATCTTTCTTTGGGTGTTTTTCACAGTCCGTAGACAAGTCTCTTTAGTGTCCTGCGTTTTTAGAACTGTGACCTTAAATGCCTATTTTCTGTAAGCTGTTAAGGTCTTAACGACCATTCCACAGGTGCATGTTAATTAATTGATTATGGTTAATTGAACATGCATGGAAAACCTTTACAATGAAGATCTGTAAAGTTATTTGGATTTTTACAACATTATTGTTGAAATACACAGTCCTGAAAAAGGGACATTTTTTTTTTTGCTGAGTATATATATATATATATATTCAATGGCTTATGGTCAGGTCAGTTAAACTGCCTGGCCAGAAAAAGTTGCAAGCTTTAATATATTGTTGGGCCACCGTTACACTAATACAGTATACAGCTGCATAGTTTTAATACTGATGAATTCATTTATGAGTTCTTGTATTCATGCAGGGACATTCAAAGCTTGGCCTCTTACCATGACACAGCCATCATGCCGGAATAGATCAATCTGGACTCATCAGACCACATTTTTCCATTGCTCCAAAGTCCAATCTTTATGCTTCCTCACAAACTGAAGCCTTTTTTTCACTTTCGCTGTGATTTTTTATTATGCAGCTTCACCAAGCCTTTAAGTGATCTCTGATCATTCATTCATGTTTTTTTTTAATTAATGTCTTCTGTTAAAGGTTCAGCACTATTTTAATAATTCTTTAGGCATCTTAAAATAATGCAAACTTTAAACCCAGTAACCACAAGGACATGCTTTTCCACTTTTTCCACAGTTTTGTGTGACTTCATATACTGTATTTTTAAACTTAAAACTTTCCCATTTACTTGACAATATAAGATTCCACACTTTATTTGATTTTGCTAAATGTACAGGACATTTTTATTCTCTCTCTCTCTCTCTCTCTCTCTCTCTCTCTCTCACACACACACACACACATTGATTTTTTTATTTTAAATTAGAACACACTACTTACTATTCTGTAAGTGATTGAGTAAATTAATTAATAATTAATGATAAATCAATATCAGACACATTATATTAAGGCAAATGTTAGTTCTTGAACCAAGTTCTTTGAATCTATTATATTCACTTGGATAATCCCACAATTATTTCTCATCACTCAATGTAATAATGTGTTGAGTTAAATGCACTGGTAACACTTAACATTACGGTTCCCTTAACTCACATTATTTATGTCTATTAACATTCACAGCCTATGAACATCCTTAACATTTGTTTTAATTAATATATATAAAGAAATACAACAACAAAATAATAATAATAATAATAATAATAATAATAATAATAATAATAAGAAGCAGGATTATAAAGTAATAATAATAATAATAATAATAATAATAAGCATTACTTATGAAAAATATTTTAGCATTACCCACATTACATCACACACAACCACCAGCAAAATTATGTACTGACCACACTTTTTGCACATGGTAACATTTTAAAATTGGTAAAATAATAATTAAGATGTTTGATACATTTATACAGTATAGTAATATCATGCTAAAATTGTCAGAAATTACAAACTCTTCCCCATGAGGAGAAAAACTCCTCTATAGGGTTCGGCACAGGCATTGCATATCAACAGGCAAGGCAACTGCTTGAGGTCCCCTCACCAACAGGGGGGCCTTGAGGGCTGACAATTTTTTTTTATAAGATAATGGTGATGAATGCTGGTTGGAGATGCCCGTTGCGGATTTTTGCCTAAGGCCCTAACAGACTCCAGAATCATTTCTTTGGTTGAAGAACAATGAGTTCGATAGGGGTAAAAGTGACATCACCCATGTTTAGGGGTAAAAGTGACATCACTCTGTGAGGAAATAATGTAGATATGGTAAAATGACACACAGATTGGTGAAATATTGGTTAAATATGTGCACACGAGTTGCTCTTGTTGAACAAGGTACGTTTGGGTGCAGCCTCAATTTAACCCCTCACAGGGAGACCCTGATTCATCACATCAGTCCCTTTCCAGACATGGTCTTCCACTATCCCCACACACACCTCCCATTTTTTTCTCTTCAATATTATTTTTATTTTTAGATTTTCAATATATTTTTGACAAGGATAACCTCTGGAGGGTCTCGGTGCCCATGGACTCTTGTTTTTGTATTTTGGGTCTAGACATTTATGTATGGCTGCACTTCCCAGAATACACTGCACCTCAGCCATTTTATGCTAATCACATTCACCTGTACCTTGTTAAGTAAAATTAGCTAGCGTATTGCTGTTATGTTGTTGCTTGCAAGCTGTTGTTGGTATGTTTAGTTTGCCACAATTTGGATTGCTGCTGTTCCTGTTTCATTTATGTTACTTAAAACATGTCTTCACATCTGCACTCACGCCTTACCTGCAGCTGGATTCCCGAAGGAACCCATTTTTGACAATTTCAGTATGATATTACCATATACGTACAGCAAATGTATCAAATGAACATAAGAATTTTAAAATAGTAGCATGTGCAAAATGTGTGGTCAATCCATAGAGTTTTGCTGGTGGTTGTTTGTGAGTGAGATAAGTATTGAAGACTTTTTAAATCTGTTGTCGATGGATGCGTTTTGTGTCAAGACGATTTAAAAACGATCTACGGTTTAATCGGTTGTGCTAGTTATATGAAGAGTTTTGACAAAGTTAACTTATCGGATTAAACAATGCTCAACAATTCTAAAAAGAAATTCAGTAAAAATGTGCAGCAAATGTTTCCAAAGAGAGTCCCAATGCAAAACAGTTGCAGTGTGTTTAATCAAGTGTTCTGGTTGTGATACTAACTGCAGGTGATAAAGGTCTTTAAATAATATGAAAACCATTCTGTGGTTTACAGGTAATTAAAACAAACCATGTGAACCTGACACTGAGAAGTGATAATTGCCAGAGTGGCACTCAGAGCTAATTATTTAACTGTAATTGAACGAGACGTTTTTATTCCCCTGGTAACTGTACACTTATTTATTCATGTTTTTTTTTTTTATCCAGATCTAAGTTTTTCTTTGGTGTAATATTCTTTATTACTTTAGTTTATAATGTAAATGACGCTTGTCACAGTGAATTTAAAGGTATATGATTGGTTACATAGACTTGATGATGATAAAGGTTTCTGAAAAGTCTGCATGTGTCACTTCCCTACAAAGGTTTGTCTGAGTTAGGCAGAGGTCATTTGATATAAGGCTCTGGTAGACAGGCTTTGTCTACACAATGCAGCAGGAACCATCACAGTGAATGACAATGTACTCTATAAAGACTTTTACAGCACTCTTTTTGCTTTGCACTATTATAGTTATTATTTTATAATGATTTTCTAAAAATGGTTTTAATCACATTAAAAACTAATAGTCATCTAATTGTCTTTGTTTTTACATGTTTGTTTTGATAACTCAATGATAAAAGCAACTTTTGCATTTACTGAGTTCATTGAGGGTAAAGCACAAAACACAAAGTGGTTACTATTTATTGAAAAATAGGACACACAGGCAGAAGCGAAAACTTTGTCTTGCTTTTAAAAATTTGTATACCAAGAAAAATATATATTTATTTAAAAAAAAAAAGTTGGCATGGCAAATGGAACTGAATTATGAGCTAGCTTTCATTCTCTGAAAAAATCTTTAAAGAGTCTTCTTTTTTCATTAAAGTGAGGCGCACGTAATCATCTGTTAACAAAGCGCATTTGTTTATAGCTTACGGTTATGCGCAGACAGACTTTCCCATCCTTAATTTATTTGGCAGCATTTCTTTCTCATAACTGAGTGATTAGGTTTATTTGTCTTAATTTAGGGAATGGCTTGCCTTATTTTTTAATATTCCTTTATAATGGCAATAATCTAAAATGACTGGCTTTTTAATATAAAATAAAAAAGGCAGTAATTTCATATTACTGATATATAAGCTAATACTGTACATACAGTATAAAAGCATAGAAATCCATTCAAAAGAAACACTATTTATTCTTGTTTGCTAAATCTGTGTAAATGTTAAATTTCTAAATAAATGTTTTTATATTTAGCTTAATAAAGAGTGTTTTAATTAATTGACCAATAAGTGTGAGAAGGCACCAGTTAACTTGGTAGATGTAATATGCACAGAAGTAGACCACCAATGTATTATAAAGGGACAAAATTATAAGTCTTTCATTGAACAGTGAGTTTTGAGATTTATCTGATACACTTCCCATGTAGAAATCCTTAAATGTGTGTGTGTGTGTGTGTGTGTGTGTGTGTAAGATGGAAGGAAACATTTAATGCTTACATTAAAAAAAAGAGGGAAACTGCAGTCATTTGCTTGCGTAGCTGATAAACACATTCTGTAGTACTCACTATACATACCGTATAAATGCATTATTAACTGGGAAGTATCTGTGTGCTTCTATCACCTTTCATCTTCCAAGCATATGTTACATTAAAAAAATGATTCTTCATTTTAGTCTATACCCTGTAACTTTACATTTTAATATTGATTCATTAATCATCATATCTGTGAAAAATCACTGCTGTACTTCTTTCTCATCAGCTAACAGTGATATTAAGATTAAATTATTTGGCACATGTACCTTACAACACAGTATATATTTTTTTACATATCCCACTGTATCTGTACAGTACAGTGTCCCTGTTACAGATAGGGTTAAGGGCTCAACGGTGGCAACTTGAACCCCCAACCCCCAACCTGTTTTGCAAGAACATTCTTGCTCAATTGCAGATTTGGTATACTGAATCACAGAATGATCCTAACCCTATTTTCCTTCCAGTCATCTACAGTAATTACCCGAGTAATTATTGTAAAATGTTTAGACAATATACTCACTCCTGTCCTATCCAATTCCGGCTATTACTACAGTAAATTTATAACATGTCTTTGTCTGTGTTTTTGCTGTAACAGGACATCACTGTCTTTGTAGACAGTTTTGTGAACTGATGATGACCACATCACACTGCATGTCTGGTTTGAATAGGTCGAAACACAAGTCAGTTCCACTTGCCTTGCAGGGGCCTCAATATCAATAGTTAGGTAAAGGATGGTAACAGTTTTTTGGTTCCCACTATCTCTTAGGCCACAAGGAATTTATGCATCAAGACTCTTTTCTCTTCTGGCACCTTGTTGGTGGAATTTTCTCTAGATTTCTGTACAGCAGTCACTAGCAGTCCTTGAATGGCCTACATTTTCCAAGTACTTCAAAAAAAAAACAAAAAAAAAAACAAACACTCTCATCACATTGTTTTAGACTGATGGAACTTGTGTTCAATAGCCTAGTGAAACAGTACTGTATATAGATGTTTTTATTGATAAAGCCTTAAAAGCACTTACACTGGCCAGCCATAACATTATGACCACTGACAGGTGAACTGAACTGCACTGATCACAAACTACTGTATACTGTACACCCATAAACTGGCGACAGGATCATGGGCACCTAAGGCTCACCTGGGCGCATGCCTATGGGGATTAAAGAAAAGCCCATTTGATCCAATCCAACAGAAAAGCCAATCTGAAAAAAAGGAAATGCTGGCCACAATACAAAGGTATCAGAACACTTAGTGAATTACAGCCCATAGCACAACTGGCAAATAGCCCAAGGCCACTGACCCTATCTCCCCAGATCCCAATCCGATCCAAGGAGGCTCCCACACACAACCCATAAGATCCACTGCTGGTGCCAGGCAGCAGATCACATCACATACAGAGGCCCTGTGGAACCGCACTGTGAGGTCCCAGTGCTACCCGTTTGGCACAAGGGTGAACCCAAAGCCTAGATAGTTTTAATGTTATGGCTGATCGGTGTATGAAAGTCACTCTGGATAATTTGCCAAAGGCTGTAAATGTAAATGGGAATGTACATGTGTATGTTAATAAAGTGCAAACCATCTTATGGACACATATTATTTAGATTTTCTAAGTTACATAAAAAAAGATAAAGCATTTAGATGCCTGGGAAAACAAAAAAAATTAACATACAAAACCAACAAAAAGGATAGAAAGCAAGAATGAGCAGAAAGAAAGATTTGTTTTTGACTCAATTTTACACCAATATGACGAATCTTTATCATCTAATCACACCTGCAAAGGTCAAAATCTAAAATGATTTGTGAACTAAGGAAGCCGAAATTTTGTCTTTCGTGCTGGAAGTCTTGCAATGCATCAAAAGAAGATGCTGTGGTAAATAGAACTGATTTAAAACCAGCTTTCATCCTCTGATAAAACTCTTCCAGTGTTTAAACATTCTTTCCTTCGTAAGAGTGACGCACTCTAAATCTTCTGTCAGCAGAGGCGTTTGTTTATAGCTCACGGCTATGTGCAAACAGACCGGCCCTTCTTCCGTTTATCCTGCTGCATTTCTTTTTCCATAATTAAATGATTAGTCTTTGTGGGTTTGTATAATAATAATAATAATAATAATAGACGCCATAAGTACGTAGTGGTTAGCACTGTCGCCATTAAACTCCAGAGTCCGGGTTCGGTTTCCACCTCAGGGTCTGTGTACATGGAGTTTGTATGTTCTCCCCCTGCTTGGTGTTTTTTTTCTGGGTACTCCGTTTTTCTCCTATAGTCTAAAGACATGCAGATTAGACTAATTGGCATTCCCAAATTGCCCAAAGTGTGTGGATGCGTGTGTGACTGTTGACCGGAGGTCCTAACACGGTCGTAAAAACAGGAATAAATACAGTTGGCAACCATCGGCCTCCATGGTCTCTGGTTGAATTACAGAGGTTCCTACTGTAGAGGGATGGATAGATAAAATTTAATTAATGCTAACGGTATAAAATTACGATTGTCACACACAGTATGACCAGTTGGTAAAAAAGTGAGGAAATGATCACTTCATCGCATCTCTTCTTACCCTGATGTGTGCATCAGTCTGGATTTTTTTCCAACACTCCACAGTCCGTTCTTCATGCTCTCCTGCAAATCGAAGGCTTTTTTAAAAAAAAGTTTGCTTCACTGATCCTTGTTAAGTGGTTTTCCACACAGACCACACAGCAATTTAATACCAATCCCTTGAGTTCCTCTTTACATAATACTTAAACTATTAAACATGGTCATGAATTATACTGTTTTTAAATGATTTGATTTCACTAAGGATTTAAGTGATCTTTAATTAACATTTTCTTTTCCTGACCACATTTCTTCCTCAAAGATTATAGTTGTAATAATGTGTTGGACAGTTCCAGTTAAGACCTATTTGATAGTTTCAGCAATATTCTTAGTTATTTTTTTTGCTTGAAGCAGGACAAAACTTTGACCCTTTTGAAACAAAGAAAGAGGACATGTCTTCTTTAAGAAAGCGTTTTAATGCTGTAATGTGTAAGGGTCACAAAGCAGTGACGAGAATACACTTTTGAAGAAAGCATTTAGGTGCCGGCATGTGGAATGTACTTTATGGTTGATATACATTGTTGGGTGTGTTGGAGTACTTGGATTACTTTTTTAATGTAACGAGTAATCTAACATGTTAGGTCTGCCATTTAAGTATTCAGTTATTTAGTTATATTTTCAAAAATGTAATCCATTATTCAGACAATTTATGTAATCAGTGAGCCAGAGAGCAGTGATTCCGTTAGTGTGTGTGTGGTGAAAGTCGTCCTACAAGCCCCGCCCCCGATAACCCGCACTCCCGGTTATTCCTGCTGTTATACCCCTATCTCACCTATGCAGTTTGGCTCGCAGTGAGAAACAGTGTTAGGCACGATGAGCCGCCCATCGTTCCATAAAGTTCTGTAAGGTCCATATGGAAACATAATTACAGCAACAAAACTTGCGGTCAATCATAATGAATTGTACTTACAGCCACAGCGCAAAACTGCATGTAGAGGTATTAGTAGTTAACAGATTATGAGCCAAACTTCGCTCAGTGATGATGGTAGAATAATTATAAGTCTTGTCTTAACAACATGCATTAGGATCACAAAGGAGTTTTCATTTTCTGCAATGGAAAAGTACTCTAACTAGTTACTTTTATCATCAGAAAGTAACGCTGTAATATAACTATTGTGATTATTTTTTAAAGACAGTAATTTTGTTATGTAATTAGTTACTTTAAAAAGTAACGTCCCCCAACACTGTTGATAATCTTTACTTTGATATACTGCTTTGATAAACAAGCATAATGACAGAAAACAGGCATGTTGCATCACATGCGTTTGTGTACTGGCACCTGATAGGCTCTTTAATTTTATGATGCAATGTCACTTGCCGGAACATGTCCAGCTCTAGCTCATTTTTTTTACATTCTTTGTTCTGGATTATTGGAGTACATTTTACTGTATTTGCATTTTTTGCACTCTGATAGGTATAAAGTTTAGGATGTGTTTAAGGACTCTTTATTCTCATCAAGAATGACTTTTTAAGCATT
Organism: Clarias gariepinus; assembly: GCF_024256425.1. Taxonomy (NCBI): domain Eukaryota; kingdom Metazoa; phylum Chordata; class Actinopteri; order Siluriformes; family Clariidae; genus Clarias; species Clarias gariepinus. Next base: position 20,500,988 of record NC_071112.1, read on the forward strand.
TGTTCTCTAACCCTTCACCAGTGGTGGAGTGTATTACCTGCTGGGAAAGTAATTTGTCAGATAAACTCTGAATCATAGAGTGTACAGTGGGGAGAATTGAGAGTTTTATAAACATAATACAAGTTAAAGATTGAATTTGGTTGGCTGTATATAGGTATAAAATCGGCTATTTCCAAATGTTCTTGAGTTTTACCTCCATAGTTGTTCCTTATTTTTTATTTCTTTTTGCATTATAAAACAATGTGGAAGGCATCAAAAATATGCAATAATGTTTTTTAAACAGTTGATACTGAAATGTGTGTGCTACTTATGCTCTATAAAGTCTTTATACCTGCTCTAATCTGAGGTGCTGTTAGTTAACCCTGAAAAAAAGCATACACTATACTGTCTATGCATTATGACATTGGAGAATTTACATTATCCTTCATCTTCCAAGCACACGTTAAATTGATTGCTGTTACAGATCAAAATACATTTTAACTGAATCATTTTTCTGTGACGTTATTACATTTTGATCTTTAGGCATCAATGCTGATATCTGTGGAAAATTACAGCTATGCTTCTTTTCATCGGAAGTTTCAGCTGTCAGTGACAGAATCCCATGCAATGCACTGATGCTGTAGGCGACTTGTGAAATGACTGGCTACTTCATCAATGTTATATTTTCTAACCACATGGAGGATGATCATTTGCACTTAATAGCCAGAGACCCAGACCGCACACTGAGAAGCTTGGAGATGTAGTGAAGTTCAGGGCACACAAACACATTTTTCACTATGCGGATATGAGTAATTAGAGACTGGAATATATCGAGTGCATGGATCCCAGTGGATCTTTTGACACTGTGTACATACTGCAATCCATCATAATACATGTAGTGTCACCATGTGGAAGATGGTATACACTGCAGCCTGTTTTCAGTCATCAATCCTTTAGATTGATGTAAAATCACTTTTCTCCCTTTCCCTTGTTGTTAATGCCTCTTATGCATTACATCAGTAATGTTTTACATTAAAGTTCCATTAACTAACATTTTTACTGCATTAGTTAGCATTAACAAGCAATAAACCTCAGCAGTAATAAATCAGATGTAATTTGTAATTTGATGTTTGCTTAAAAGTTAATGACCAACATCTGCATTGAATAATACTTATTTAGTCCTTGACCACTAAATTAGCAAAAAAACAATGAAGCATCTGAAAGTTGATAACAAAGAAAACCTGTTCTACATGCAAACATGTTTGGTCATTGTGGCCTTCATTTTACTCATTTCAGTAATTAATGTCTATAAAGATGCTGGTTGATTGTTTATTATATAAAACACATAAATAAATTAATACATTTTTAATAAGTTAATTGTTACTTCTGTTTAAATAAAATTTTGTTCGTAGTGCGTTAAACAAAGTCAGTTAAGGGAGGCTTAAAGAAAATCCACCTCCCTCCTCATCTGCAGTTCCATAGGCATCGTAAATGCTAATGAATTTAAGGAATGCCTGTGAGGGCTCAGTTTGAGTTGAGGGCTATCTCTGAAGAAGAGCACTGCCAATGACCCTGCTGCTTTTGCATGCTCTTATCGGAGAGAAGTGAAGCAGAACTAGTCTTATCTGTGTGTTTATGCACACACTCGCTCTCTGGCTTGTTTCTTGCTGCAGACGTGAGAGACGAGACATGCCAAGATGACCATAAGCTTCTCTCAGGCTTTAGTCTGAAGACGGCAGTGCTGCACATACGCTGGGTGTGAGTTTCTTACACATGGTAAGTCATTTCCCCGTAATAGATCCTGCTGTTGGGATGTAAGGTATATTTATTTAGATTTAATAAACAGAGTAGACTTAATAAAACATGTGGTATCAGTAATTGCTTCCTGTTGGAGGTATTGGACCTTCAGGTGTCAGCTTTTTTATTTTATACTTCTCTGATTGTAAATGAGGGTGGATTACAGTATAATGAATGTTATAAGCCGTTGAGGAGCTTTATATATTTGCCTGGCAAATATGGTCTCCCTCTTGGTGACCGGTTAGCGTGGGCGCTATTATTCCATGTATGGCTTTTTGTTTGCACACTAGAAGCAAAAATACTATTATCTTTCAGTAGGATTATTTGCTTTTCCACTGCTGCCTGAGACATAGTCCATCATTATGTCGACTATACAGCAGAAATGACACAGCTAATGTGAATTAATGGTACTTTCTCTATACAATACTGACTAAAGTTAACATTATCTGCTTTCATGCAACATTAAACTTCTTTTGCAAATGTATTTTAATTACATGTTGTAATGTTTAAATGTTAAAATTGTTTATACATTTTATAGAAATAGTATTTCCAGTATGATTGGAGAAAGCACGGGGACGTGCGTGTTGGTCACGCTGGCCGGTCTGATGTTACTAAAGTCAGGTTATGGTCAGCATATGGCAGAGGAGCCCTGCTCAGTCCAAATCCTTGTTCCAGGACTTAAAGGTACACCACAATACACAGCTAAAACACTGCTGAATACTTTAACAAACTTATTGTGAAATTCTGCCATTATCCTAATCTATATTTCTACAGGGGTATCTGTTTTTAGATAATGTCAGTAGCTGTGTGTAAAAGTGTCAGCTAAATGCAGATGCTTCAAATAAAAAAAATAAAATAAAATAAAATAAACTCTTCCCAGTTGTTTGACTAATGCCACTTAGTTATTAACCTCATTAACCCAGTGTAAGTGTTTATTCTATTATGTAAACTTAAAGAACTTTTTGTAAGTCTCTCTGGATAAGAGCGTCTTCCAAATGCCTAAATGTAAATGTAAATGTTAATGACTGGTTTAGTGGGGAAAAGGGGGTGTTGGATTAATGCTGAGATTTTGTGTTTTACAGGGGACGTAGGGGAGAAGGGGGAGAAAGGAGCACCTGGAAGACCTGGCAGAGTGGGGCCACCTGGAGAGATGGGTACTTTATGACTTATTGTTAATGAAAATGTAAAATGTAGCAAATCATCTAAAAAAAAAAATAAAGCTTTGTCTAACCTTAGACTGGTTAGATAGGAGACCAAATATAATTCAGCTGATCATGGACAGTGTGACTACAAGCTATTACTAAAGTGCAAAATTGCAAAATGTTTCACGAGTACAAAAGTCACCTTACTGCAAAAGCTAGAACTCAGTAATGATGACAAGTGTTTACCAAAGCCTTTAATGAAGATAAAGTAATTACTCTGTAAAAATGGGAAAAGAGCATTCATAGCCATAAATCTAACATAACATTTTAGACACTTTTAATCTTATCACTTTAATAATTATTATTTTTTTTACCTTATACTGTAGGACCCGCTGGACTTAAAGGACAAAAAGGTATCATGGGGCGTTATGGAAAAATGGGTCCCCCTGGATTAAAAGGTGAAGTAGACCAGCGGACTAGAGAATTCAAGATAATGATTACTTTTTTTTTCGATGCCTTTGAAAGTCTTAATAAACATGTGCAATCTATTTATAGGTTTAAAGGGTGATATGGGAGATCCAGGCCCCAAAGGTGAAAATGGAGACCCAGGTAAAAAAAAAAAAAAAAAAAAAAATCAGATGGACAATTAAATGTTATTTAATTCTATAATATTTATAATATACAAAGATTTGACTAACTTTGTGAGATGACATCTGTACCAGGGCTCTCGTGCGAGTGTGCTCCCTTACGAAAGATGATTGGTGAAGTTGATAATCAGGTGACGCAGTTAACCAGTGAACTGAAATTCATTAAAAAAGGTATGTCCTTGTAATAAAGCCCAAGAAAAAAAATCTTTAAATACAAAGGATGTTTTATAAAAAAAGACGAATTATGTTGTTTTTATGACATTTAGAAAGATGCCTTTCATATACGGAGATAAATAACAGTATACACTTCTGGCCACTTCATTAGATACACCTTACACCTAGGACTGTGTAAGACACTGCTTTTGTTTTCAGAACTGCATTAATTCTTCATGGCATAGATTCAATAAGGCGTAAGAAACACCTTTATCTGAAATTCTGGATCATATTGACATGAAGCATCACACAGTTGTTGCAGATTTGTTGGCTGCACACCAATGATGCCCATCTCCTGTTCCACCACATACCAAAGGTGCTCTACAGGATTAAGATCTGGTGCCTGCGCAGGCCACCTGAATACAGTGGAGCCTCGGATTACGAGCATAATTCGTTCCGGAAGCGGGCTCGTATTCTAAAAAAAAACCTCGTAAACCAAATCACATTTTCCCATATGAAATAATGGAAATTAAAATTATTTGTTCCACAGCCCAAAAAAAATGAATACATAAAAATAATTAACACAAAATATAAATTAAAAATAAAACAAATTAACCTGCACGTTACCTTAAAAAAAGTAAAAATGAAAATCCCGACAGTGTTTGAAAATCACGATAAGTGTTTCCATTTATGCACACAGGCGCTGTGTGTGTGTGTGTGTTTTTCTCTCTCCTGCGCTGCTGAGTGTGTTATGTGTGTGCGCAAGCGTAATTTGACACCGTGCCGGTTGTGTGTGAGTAAAGCACCCCCTCTCTGTTTCACACACACACACAAACACACAAACACACAAACACATTAAAGGCGAGAGAGAGGGAGGGAGAGAGAGAGAGGGGGGGGGAGAGAGAACCTGCGCGGTGTCAAATTACGCGCGCACACAAATAACAAACACACACTGCCGCGCAAGAGAAAAAAAACACACACACATACACACGGATTGATTATACCAGTAAGAGACGAGCACTAAGACCCAGCAGGGCAGATGAATACCCGCAGCTCCAGAGAGAGAAAAACCATTGGCTCAGTTGTGATGATGCGACGATCAGTGTCAAAACAAGAAGCGCATGCGTTACACATACTCGGTGCTCGTAAACCACGACAACGCTCGTTTTTTAAGTCAAAAATTATTACAAATCTTTGCTCGTCCTCCGGAACACTTGTAAACCACGTTACTCGTAATCCGAGGTTCCACTGTACAGTGAACTCACTGTCATGGTCAAGATTCTAACTTGATACTGTATGATTTAAGATTTGTGACGTTGCATATTGTCCTGCAGTCATAAAGGGATGGACATACTCAGCAACAATACTTGGGTAGGCTCAATTGGTACTAAGGGGCCCAAAGTGTGCTAACAAAATATCCCCACACCATTACACTACTACCATTATATGTTTTCACGTTGTTTATGTCAAATTACTGTACCATCCGAATGTCTCAGCAGAAACTGAGACTCGTCAGACTAGGCAACACTTTTAAAAAATATTTTATTGTTCAATTTTGGTGATCCATGCGAATCGTAGCCTCAGTTTTCTGTTTGAGGTTGACAGGAACTGAACACTCACTGTATATATTTTTTTCTTTTCCAGCCCATTCACTGTAAACCCCTAGAGATGATTGTGTGTAAATACCAGTACTGTAGATCAGCAGTTTCAGAGATGCTCAAATTAGCCTGTCTGGCACTAACAAACATTCCGAGTCACTTAAATCACCTTTCCCCATTTTTTCTTTCCATTTTCCTGACTTTTGTGTTAATGAGCAGTTGAACCTAATGAAGTAGCTAGTGAGTGGATTTTCCCATTAAAATATATACTTTGTTGTAATAAAAAGATGCAGATTTTTTTGTCTAATGGCAGAAATTCGCTTCTGTTATCTTAGGTTTCAATCATGTTAGTTATCTCAGTTACATAAATGACCCAACAATATTTAAATCTTAGTGCACATTCTAATAAAAGAAACCAGTCACGGCTTGGTCTTACTTTAATACCATGCATTGCTGTATATACTTGGTGTTGTAGTGTGATTACAGAAATACCAGTGCTCACTTTTCAGCACTGCCCTCCCCTGCAGCTGTCGCTGGCATTAAAGAGACAGACAGTAAGGTGTACCTGCTGGTGAAGGAGGAGAAGCGTTACAGAGATGCTGAGCTCTACTGCCAAGGCAGGGGTGGGCACCTGGCCATGCCCAAAGATGCCAGTGCAAACAGGGCTATTGCTGGCTACATAACAGAAGCTGGACTTAGCAGAGTGTACATCGGCATTAATGACCTGGAGCATGAGGGACACTTTGTCTATGTGGAGCGCTCACCTATGAGCACCTTTACCAAGTGGCGGGAAGGAGAACCCAATAATGCTTATGACGAAGAGGACTGTGTGGAACTCGTGTCCTCGGGGGAGTGGGTTGATGTGGCTTGCTCTCTTACCATGTATTTTTTGTGTGAGTTTGACAAAGACATGATTTGAGTAGCTTTAACTTTTGGGGGAAGGGGGTGGGGGGGGTGGGGGGGGGTTAAATAGTGGGTTTTGTAGCATTGTTGCTCACAACTCACAGCAAGAATTGTGATTATTTTGAAATGCCAATAGAGACTTAATTTTGATATGTACATGCTTTACATAGTGATAAGTGCAAGAGGAGTGGCCTCCTTATATTATTTTTTTTTTAGTGGCTTAATAGTTTTGCTGTATTGTTATACAAATATGAAATATCCAACATTTGTGCAAAATGTTTGGGCTTATAAATGTAATTATTAAGATACGTTGGTAAAGAATAATATTTCTCATTTTCTATGAACTATAGATTGCCCGTATCAGATACTATTTTGCATCTGTAGACATTAAGCCATAAATAAAGCTATATTAGTGATTATTACTATTTTTATTGCTTAAGCATGAAAGAATTACTTACTTACTTATTCGTCTATACCGCTCCATTCTGTATCAATGGTTGCAAGGGGCCTGGGCATGACTTAGAGCACGAGGTGGGGTACACCCTGGATGGGGTGCCGATCCATTACAGGGCACACACATACAAACACACTCACACACTCATTTATACACTATTAGCGTTAAATTAGCCAAATCTGCATGTGTTTGTATTGTGAGAGGAAACTGGAGCACTCGGAGGAAAAACACCAAGCATGTGGGGGACCATGCAAACTCCATGAACACAGTAATCGGACCCTGCTCCTGGAGGTGCAAGGCGACAGTGCTAACCACTAAGCTGCTGTGCTGCCATGATAGAATTATTGAGAAATAACTCTGAATTGTATTTTACTGTGCTGCCCTCTTGAGGCCACAACGAGGACTGAATGAAGAAAGAAAAAAGCTTTTAAATCCAGCATTATTTGTAAAACACTGATTTTGTTAATATATCACATTTAAAAATTAGATACCAATATACAGATATTGTATACAGTATGTATTTTGAAATACACTATATGAAACACACGACATAAATGCAGTATTTTGTTGGGATAAAAATCTCAGATAAAAGTTATTAAAGGGTATATTTGTAATGCATTTCACTTTTATGTACTGTATTACTTCTTGTTGTACATGCTCAGTTGGGTTGTTGTCTATGCAAAGATATAAAACCATCCGAACAACCAAAACAAACAAACAAACAAACAAACAAACAAACAAACAAACAAACAGTATATATTTGCGGCACAAAAGTCTGAGACTACGATGGAAAGCTGGGTTTATTTATTAAAAGATGGAAATAAAAGGAAGGTTTTTAGAATTTGGAAATATTTTAAAACAAAGAAATGCAACGTCTTGTGTATATATATATATAATATTAACGATTCTACACTAATTCTAAATCCCTTATGTAAGCACATATGGTAAATTGAGCATGTTATCTGCTTTGTCAGATATTCCACATGCCTGATTTCTTCTGTTAAAGCATGTGTTTTCTCTAATAGATTTGATATAAAATGGATTATAATTTTTGTATAAGCTATTAGAATCCATGACAGCTTAAGCTTTTGACTTGGCTTTGAATTTTCCCAGATTCCCAGGTCCTATCAAGCATCTGTAGGATGTCCTGGACATTTGTGGGATCATGGACCTGACTCAGTGAGTGAGTGAGATAGCCAAACCGCCGTATAAAATCATGTTTGTGTCTTTACACAAATTTTTGTTGTGATGATGTATTAGCTAGTTTGGGGCATATGCATGATTTCTAGACATTGCCCGAACAACTGTTAAAGGTGGATGTGAGGTGCTGGTTGATGTTTTTTTTCTGTATGTTTAAATGAATTTTGAGGAATGCATGCAGCCTTAATCTCCATTCTTCATACAAAAGATATTGTTTCTAAATAACTCAATGTGGTTACCAAAAAATAACCTTTATGCTAATGCCTTTTTATGTTGCAAAAGAAAAGCAGGCTCAGCCTTGTTGGTGTCTATGTAAATGATCTACTGTCGAGCTGTGCTCCACAAGAGATCAGCAGAGTTGAGCAGCAAACTGCTGCAGAGTACAGTATCTTCTTACAGTATATGAGGTCACAATAGGCTAAAAATTAAATTGGCATGTTTAAGCTCTGGCCAACAGAAAAAGAAAAAAAAAATTACAAAGCAGAAAATGCTTTTCTCTCTTTTTTTTGCACACGCGCGCGCGCGCACACACACACACACACTAAAAATCCATCTTAATATCTAAAACTAACAAAACTAAACTGTGATTTATTATTTTAGTTAAAATCAACAGTTAGATATTCTAATAGTTCACATGAAGTCCCTGTAAAATCAAATTAAAACAGTCTGCATGTGCAACAAAGACACCAAATAGAAATATAAAAAAAAATGTATAAAAGATATTACAAAATGGTGCCGCTTATACAATACTGCTCTACTAACCTTGAAAACACATAATAAAGGTATAACTATATTACTATTACATTACATCAGCCTATTAGAGGAAATGCACTGGGTATGTTTTCTAAAGAAATTCTAGCTATTGTGTTTCAGGGTCTTTCAGTGGATGGATCCTTGCTGCATTAAGATTTTTTTGTGTCAGTTTAGTAAACATAACTTAGATTTCAGTAAGAGATACTGTAGCTGTAACAGTGTTGCAATATGATTTAGTCTGTCAGTGCACCATTATTTCTAAGCATGCACTCAGAAATGACTTGCTTCCTCAAATCAATATTGCTCTTGTAAATGAACTACTATTATGTGTGTGACCACTGCAGGGCTCGAATGACTTCATGTCTGTAGGAGTACAGCTGAAGAATGAAAATGCTGTGTATCCTCAAGTCGAATAATTGTCTCGTTAGAACATCTCTTTATAATAGTGCACGTAATGAAAGCGGTCTGTAATGTTGTTTATCATCTGTTTATTACATCATGAAATGTAGTTTGCAATGGTGTTTATCACCTGCTGGTCTCTTATGAGATGTTGTAAATGTAGATTGGTTTTCTACACGCCCTTATTCGTTTTATGCTTCAGAGTATTTTTTTTTATGATTTGTCACCTGAATTTATGTGGCCAGGATTAACTGAGCATGGAATAAGTCTCTCTGTAATTATGATTGATTCTGCATGAAGGTTGAGTCGTACTGTTGGTCACCTTTCATGTCTTTATGGCTGCCTAATACCTGAACCACAAATAACAAAGCCTGCCCGTTTAATGCTTCAAAGGGGTGGAAATATGTCAAATCTCTAAATAAATGACAGCTCAATATGTCCAACGGACACTCAGCAGGGAGCTGTTCATTTTGTCGCCATCACAGATTTGACCTGTGGTTCACAGCAAAATAATTGTCCTGGCACACTGGAGGAAACACATTAATGAGCCATGCACCATCAAGTGAGTTTTAATTTCAGTCTCTCCCTGTTGAAATATTTTAATAGCCAACCCTACGGCAAAAGTGAGGTGTAGTTCTCATGACAAATAAAAAGTCCAAGTCAGACCATCATTTGCTGTTTTCATTCTTGCCCTGAATATATAATTGTTCAAATGACACAAACCATCATGGGATGTTGGTCCCTTCAGTTAGTGTTTAGGAAATTTATCACATTTAAAGCATGTTTACAATTTCTAAATTGACTTGTGATAAATGTCATCGGATTAACAAAGTCATTTGTTAACGAGTGGAGATATGTCCTAGTTCCTTTCAGCCCAGATACTCCCAAATACAGTACATACGAATCGGCTTAATAAATAAAGTGTGAAAGTTCAGTGTTTATGTTGGAGCTGACCATATAAAGGATACTTGCATTTTGCTATCACATACAGTATGGATTTTAAATAGAAATGGAAGTAGACTTACAGGACTGATAATTCTCTTGTAGGACATGTCTGTTGGATGGGATGCTGTTACAGTACATGAAGCACCAGAACTGGAGAACAGCCAGTATTACGCAGCGGCAGGAGTTAAGAGAATTTCCTTTTATTTTCCACACAATCATACAGTAGATAATATATATTGTACTGTATACTGTATATAACATATATTTTTTTGTTAAAGATAGAAATGGTTCCATTTCCATTAAGCCATAGGTTTCTTATTCCTGGTCCTGGAGTACTACTGCATCGTACTTCAAGTTGGTGGTTTTCCTGCTCCACATTCACTAGATGTAATGTATGAGCTGATTATCAAGCTCATACCAAATAAATTAAGTGAGTTAGGCAGAGAGAGAGAGAAAAAAAAAAAACACAGAAATATGCAGGAAAGAGGTATACCAGGACCTGGATTAAGTGAGAGCACTAGGCTATAGATTCTAGCCCCAACAACAATTATAATCTTAATCACAGTATTATTATAATAAAATTATAATCATGATTATTAATTATCACTCCTTAGACTTAAAACACACAACAGTATATTACAGTGATTGACATCTTACATAAACAGGTTAAGGTTAAAAAAGGTTAGGTTTTTCAAGATTCAAGATTCAAAGAACTTTATTATTCCCAGAGGGAAATTGCTTTGTCTACAGTTGCATTGTTTAATTTACATTGATTAATTTACTGTGAAGAAAGGAAAAAATTCAAGAAATAAAAATAAAAGAAAAAAAAGTAGAAGTAAAAATAGTGGGGAAATGGCAATAATGATAATGTTTCTCGTATGCAGCTACTCATTTACTCAGGCGGTTGTGAGTGAAGAAGTTACTGAAAGCAGTAATCAATGCAAATATAATAAGTTTATTTACTTAGTACTTTAAACACTAGATGTCATTGGTGATTCAGTGGTAGGACACTTGCCTGCCATGTGGGTGGCCCTGTTTCAGTTGCCACACGGGTGGCCAGCCAGTCTCAAGTCTAGATAAAATGGCAGGGTCGCATCATCAACGGCATCCAGGGTAAAGCCTGTGCCAATCAAATATCCGGAAAAAAGGAAATTCACTGTGGTGATTCCTAATGAGAGCAGCTGAAAGGAGAGACAAGAGACATCCAAATGTAGATCTGTTTCCTTAGTGAGCAAGCAATAGGTGATTGTGGCAAGAAAAAAGCTTTCTGAGACACCACAAGAAAGAAACCATGAAAGGAATGGAAACTCCAATATTAAGGGAAATATTCTTAGGAGATGTCCACAAATTGTACAAGACAAACATAATTAAGAAATATAGAATCGTCTCCAAAGATTTTAGTTACTCAGATCATGCTGAGAACAGTCTACCTTAATACATCCTAACCAGAAATCCACTCAAGCTCAGTGCGAGTGCACTTTTACCCTTCTGATTGGAAGAAAAAGCATGCGTTGACAATATTTCTGTTCTTTGCTGTTCATGTATATGGAGCATCACTTAGATGAAAGACATATTGCTCTCACAGAATCTCAATAACATCTCCAATCAGTCCAATCCCTGGCAGTAGGACTCGCACACAGGGAGATTCCCTTCATCAATCACTGTCTCTAGGAGGCATTGAGTTCCTCATGGCTCCATATCTTCCAGTGGTCCCAAAGCTCCAAGCGCGCTCCACTTGATCAAGTGCAACCAGCCTTTTGGGCTGAGCACTTTTGTCAAGGGAGCATACTGAAATCCTCCTTCACTCCCACACAATGAGGATAAATTGGTTTGTGATAGAGTTGTGGGTGTAAGTTTGCACTTGGCGCTTTAGGACAGTCCACACTAAGATAAGACCTCACAAATAGGAGTTGGAGAAATAGTGCTCCCTCAGCAGTGTTTGTTTTGGGACTGCTTCATAGAGCAGTGTGTGACATCTGTTTATTCTAAGCATGAAAAATGGAGACATTGTGTGTGCCATTTGATGCAATGGTGATAAAGCTCTTGCGGTCGCTCCATAGGTGTTGCTCTTTAATGGACTTCTCATGCATCATCAACTTGATTGAGAAGAGGAAATAATTTGGAGAAAGTGGCAAATTATCTTTGGTGGAATGAAGATGGAAGAGCCATCAACGTCTCATTAAATTGTCATTAAGCGCAATGGTTTAGCTGCATTATCTCTCCGCATTTACCTGTATTAATTCAGAATAGAAATAGTCCTATTCACAGTTTAATGAACTGTAATTTTGACTATTATATTCTTTTGATATTTTATGCAATTTAAAACATATTCTCTTTACAAATGAGTGGGTAGCATTGCCACCTCACAGATCCTGGGTTTTCTGTTTCGATTCTGAGCTTGAGATAATGTGTTAATTTTCCTCATGTCCATGTGGGTGACCTCTGTATTCATAAATTAATCCTTTGCAAACAAATAAATAAACAAACAGGTGCATTGACTATGTACAATTGCCCCTTGGTGTGAATGAGTATGGATGTGTTTCCATTTTGCCATGTGGTGGACTCGTGTCATTCAGTGTGTATTCCCGTCAAGCATCCAGTTTTCAATGGGAAAGACTCATGATTATTCCTAAAGTAAGGCTTCGTTAAAAACTTTAAATGGTGCACCACGTTTTATGGATTTGCAAATTCCCTGATTCATTCAAATACTTAAACAGTAAGTAGTAGAGTGACCCTTATCAGTGTCTCTAAATGCATTCCCAAAATGAACAAAACGTAATATATTAAATTATGCTGATACTATTTCCGAATGCATTCTGTTGTTAGTTTACACCTGCAACATTGTACATCTTGTATATTGGTGATGCTCGACCTTCCACCAGATGGAGACAATGTCTCAGTTCTTGCTTTTCCTGGCTGTCCCTTCCAAATCACACCTTCCATGCATTTCTTTCTTTCTCCAGACCCTTACATCATCCAATGATGTCATGTTTTAAAGAAATACTTGAGCTGTTATCAACATGGTGCCACCTAGCTGTAATATTACTAAGATAATTTGCCTGCTTCATAATACCTTGATTGCCGTGTTTTTTGTAGCAGGTTTTATAATTGTGTGGATGTACTGTATAAATATGTGGTAATTTAATTGCAAATGTAAAATTAAATTTGTAAATGTAAATTTTGTTGGAAAATCAGAAATCCAGTATCCCCAAATATTAAGATTTCATTTTGAGATTAATTTTGTTACTATTCATACATACAGTGAATCTCTTGGTCTAGTTCACTACACACACAACCACAATTATTAGGAAGACTGCTCGACTTGATAGTTGTCGAGAAGATGATCATTAACACCCTCCACAAGAACGGGCTGTTCACGGGGTGCCCCCAAAAACATGTAAAGTTGAATGGAAGAGAACTTTTGCGACCTTCACACTGAGTAGAGTGAGGCTAGAGTAAATGCAACAAGAGCCACCATGGCAGGCATCTTCAATAAAAGGGCTGCAATTATGGCATTCCTAGTATCAAGTGACAGTGTCACAAGTGACTTATCAGGGTTAAGGAGAAAAATAACTGGACCCAGCTCAGTGCTTCAAAGTCTTCCTTTTCAAATAAAAGTAAATTTAGCATTTTACTTGGAAATCAAGCTCTCACAGTCTGGAGGAAGAGTGGAGAGGCACAGAATGCTTAAAGTTTCCACAGTTGATGATGATGTCATCTGCAGATGTTGGTCCACTGTTTTCTTCAAGTCAACACAATTCAATTCAATTCAATTCAATTTTATTTGTATAGCGCTTTTAGCAATTTTCATTGCCGCAAAGCAGCTTTACATAGTCAAAAGAATTATTTAAGTTTGTATGAAATGTGAATTTGTATGAATCAAAATGGTCAGTTTGTCCCTGGTGAGCAAGCCGAGGGCGACAGTGGCAAGGAAAAACTCCCTGAGATGGTAATAGGAAGAAACCTTGAAAGGAACCGGACTCAACAGGGAACCCATCCTCATTTGGGTGAAACAGAAAGCAGTAAATGATCTGCATTTATACAGTGTGTAGGGTGGGAGGCAGTTCAGCTATAATAGCTGATGTTAATTGATGTTAATATGGAGTCCAGGTAGTTATTGAAGACCCAGGTAGACTTGTAAGAAGTTCCAGTCATGAACTATGGAACTGTCAAGTCCCCAGAGAAACAGTTGCCAACACCAGTCGAGGCCAGAACCATTTTCTAGGTAGAGAGAATCATCCCCAGACACCAGACGCATCCCAGAGAGACACACGGGGCATCCATGTGACGAGATCTTCAGCCAGAAGCGGGGCACCAGGATGGGTCAGACAGGTCCGGAGGGCAGAGGGAGTCTGGATCACTGGCAGCTCAGGAACGACATGTGTAGCTCGACAGAGAGAGAGAGAAAGAGTGAAAGGGGGAGACAGGAGGAGAGAGGAAAAAGAAAGAGGGGGGAAAGAGAAGAAGAGGAGAGATGGCAGTTAGGTATGGTCACAGTCACACAATGTATAATGTGAATGTATATTAACTGTAGAGTGCAAGCAGAGACCCTGGCAGGACTAACTATGACAGCATAACTAAAAGGGAGAGCCAGAAGGAAACACAAAAATGAGGGCTTCCTGACATGTAAAGCAAACAATCACCTCACCGTCAGCAAACCTGAGTGATCAATGAGAGTGAGGAAGACAGCATCCAAACATACCAGTTCACCATAATACTCTACGTCCATGAGTCCCCCAGATCTGCTCCTTTACCTATGGCAAATCTATTTATAAAAATGCTTGGCTAAATAAATAGGTTTTTAGCCTGGACTTAAACACTGAGACTGTGTCTGAGTCCCGAACACTATTTGGAAGACTATTCCATAACTTTGGGGCTTTATAAGAAAAAGCTCTGCCCCCAGCTGTATTTTTCATAATACGCGGTACTGACAAGCAGCCTGCATCCTTTGATCGAAGTAGGCGTGGCGGATCGTAAGACACTAGCATTTCGCTCAGGTACTGCGGCGCGAGACCATTTAATGCTTTATATGTCAAGAGTAGTATTTTAAAATCAATGCGAAATTTCACAGGGAGTGCTCATATCTTCTGGTTCTGGTGAGGACTCTCGCTGCTGCATTCTGGACTAGCTGAAGCTTATTTATGCATCTAGCTGAACAACCAGACAGTAAGGCATTACAATAGTCCAACCTAGAGGTGATAAAAGCATGAACTAGTTTTTCTGCGTCGTTTAGCGACAATAAATTTCTTATTCTGGCAATATTTCTGAGGTGAAAGAATGCTATCCTGGTAATATTATTTACATGTGCTTCAAATGAAAGGCTGGAATCAATAATCACACCAAGGTCTTTCACTGTTGCATTTGATGGAACAGAAAGGCCATCTAAAGTTACGGTGTGATCTAAAATTTTACTCCTAGCTGTATGCGGTCCTATGACTAGAACTTCTGTCTTATCCGGACACAGCCATCTAACAAAAACTTTTAGAGAACCTTGTGCTTCCTTCTGCTGACAAGTTTTATGGACATGCCTGTTTACATTTCCAGAAGGACATAGCACCTGCCCACAATGCCAAAGTATTGAAGGCATAAGAAAAGCATTTTTGATTGATCTTCTAATATTTCAAGATATTGGATTTGTCATTTTAATGATCTGTAAGCCATTATTGTTTAAATTCAAACAAACAAACAAAACAAAAAAACAAAACAAAAATGCCTTGAAATATTTCACTTTATATATAATTAATCTAGAACATATGAGATTTTTGCTTTTTAAAATAAATTACTAAAATATTTTTTTTTGTGCTATTCTAATTTATTAAGATTCACTAGAGTGTGGCATGGCAATGACAGGATGAAGGCACCACTGGGGATGCAGATAAAAGCAGCATCATGGTGTGTTTTCCCACTGCCATTGGACAATTTGAGTGATTGAATAGTGGAAGTTAAACTAGAGGGTAGAGTACAGCTAAATCAGATAAAACAAATATTCCTCTGTCATACATTCAATGACTTCAGCTGTTATTATGTAGGCCAAGCCAAGTGAACTGTATAAACTTATACAGTAGCACTCTAGGCCCTAAGTCGTTGCCCTTTTCAGACATGTCAACATACTGTACAGTAAGCCTCCTATGTTCGAGAAGCAGTCCGTGTTAGGGGTTGTTTCTGACCCTCATCTGGTCTCTTGCCAAGCTAGTGTGGTTAAGCAGAGGGAATTGCTTAGTTATACAGTAGAAGATCCCTGCTCTAGTTGTTAAATAGATGCAAAAATACTGGATTCAGAACAGTAGTGCAAAAAGGGATTTGTGACATTAGAGCTCTGATGCTAAAAAAAAAATGCACATGTTTGAAAAAAATAAGGATTTGAATATAAAAAACATGTTTTCTTAAAATTTTTAAACATTGCTTGATTACAAAAAACAGTTATGAATACTTTCAAGTTGGTAGCATGATGACTTTCATTTATTTCTCACAGCTCTGTATGTGTGCGAGTGTGTGTGTGTATTTACATGTTTGCATATCTTGAAAGAAACCCAATTCCTCACAAGCAAATGTGCCCATGACTCTGATTAAGACAAAACAGTTATGTAATGTGAACGAGGTGTACAAGCAATTTAATTTTTGTTGCCGAAATATATTGTTCTGTGTGGACAAACACTGCTCATCTTGTGTGTTAACAGAAATCCCTTCATGATCACCTTTCTATGGCCTATATGGCATACTATTTATAAACTTTGTTGCATCATCCAGGCTGCCAAAAGTAGCTCTGCCACTGAAGCAGAATGGTTGATGCTCTATCAGTCTGAGCTCAATGATTAGACAGTTTTGACAGGAGCACACATGTAGCCTACAGCGCTCAGACCACGTTTAATCTATAGGTTTATACTCTAAACATTCTCTTATCTGATATGTGTGGGACATACAGTAAATTTATTCAGGATACTTTATATAAATACTTAATTAATAAATAATTGATTGCTAATTTTACAAATAAACATAACTGATATCAACTGATATGACTTAATAAACTACCAGTCAAAAGTTTGGATAGACCTTTTAAGTCTATTCTCTTTTCTGATTTTTATTTTTTATTTGTAAAACAATGCTGAAGGCATCCAAAATATACAATCATCTCCTTTAAACAGTTGATGTTGAGATGTGTCTGCTACTTATGCTCTGTTAAGCCTTCATACCGGTTCTAACCTAAGATGCTGTTAATAGGTGATTTTTGAGGCTTTAAATTTAAATTAACTAAATTAACTCATTTGTATTAGAGGTAAGATTTGGTCTTTCTTTTATGCTATTGTCTTTATAAAAACCAGTTTCTTCATTATATTTTTGCAAATGCATTTACAATACTGTTCTTGCAAGAACTATTCCTTACAGTATTATGTCCTAAAATAACTGACTGTGTCACGTTCTGGTTGTCTGTGTCGGCGTTGTGGCATAGATGCAGAGGCTGAGACGAGAACTTCCAGATAAACTCTTTTTTATTGATCTATTAAGGCAAAAACAAACGCTCTTTTCAAAGAGCACTTAGAAATCTTTAATATAACATCTCACTGAAACCAACCAACACAAAATAACCATAACAAATGCTACACGCCTGACTGAGCTTCAGTCAGGCTTTTTATAACTCAACTAATGACTGACCTGGATCAGGTGCATGCTTCCATCACCTGACCCAGGTGCCCTATGGGAAATGAAGTCCCCTTCACACAAACTATAACTAAAACACAACAAACCAGCAGAGTCTTTGGGCGCATTGGCGCCCTCTAGGGGTTAACCCTTACAGACTGTTATTAACATCTGTGTTATCTCATAGTTTTGAAATCTCCAGTATTTTTGAAGAATGTAAAAAATAAATCCAAACATGTGTCCAAACTTTTGATTAGTGCTGTATACTTTGTTATTATTTGGGGTCGAAGATTTTCTAGTCTATACCAGCAAGCAGCAACTTAAAAGCAATTGCTAGCGCTTTTTAACCAACTATATAGTGCAAACTATATCCAAACCCCAAGCCTGAGTAAATTGGGCCAGCACCACCACCAGAGTGATGGCCATCTGCATCCATGGAAAGCCACTAGACAGCCACTCGACACCACACTGGTGCATCAGATGAAGGAATCAAGCAGTTTTATGTTGACATCCAAACAGCAATTGACCAAACATCAAAAAGGACACATCATTGGTAACTTTACTGCAAAGGTGGGGAAATCTAAAGATGCTGACATTATAATCTGGGAGAAAAAAATGATATAGGACACCGTCTGGTGCAATTCTGCCTGGAAAACCATCTGTGGATCATAAACATGTTTTAAGCTGCACAGGAGCCATTTATATATGTGGATGTCTCTAAATGGTCAGCATAGAAACTAAAAAAATTACATCCTGTGCAGGCCAAAATTGAAGAGTTTGATTATGATTGTAATAGCTTTCCCGGGTCATCAACTGCTTGTGACCAAAGTCAGGCTCAGGTTGTGCCAAATCAAAAGAAAGACCAGGCTGCTGAAATTCAACATTGAGAAAATTCCACCTCAATATGCAGTCAAGGTCAAGAACAGATTTAAGTTGTTCAACAGCATCATCATTGTCCAAAACATTTCCAAAAGCATGTTCTGTACAAGAAACCAAATAATCGCACCAAGTCTATCTTCTATCAGATTTAAAAGCTTAGACCTTCATCTAATGTGAGACAGGGATAAATAAAATACAAAGACTGCACAGAACTCTGTGACCAACACAAAATCCAACAAAGGCAGAGGGAATACATGGAAGAACTGTGTGCCCACAAGACTACACGAGACAAGCCCAGTGGAACATTTCACATGCTGGAGCTGGACCACTTGTTGGAAGAGGTAAATTGGGCTATGGAACATCTGCCAAAAGACAAAGCTTCAGGATTGATGGGATGTCAGCAGAACTGCTATGTCTGGTATCAACAAAGGCAGTGATAGCTCTGTGCCAACAAGTCTGGAGAACATGCTCGTGGTCTTCATCTCAATTCTAACAAAAATTCAACACCAAAGCCTGCTTAAATTATTCGTGCAGTCTTCCCATGTGAGTAAAATTCTTTTGAAGATCTTCCAGCAGCACTTTAGTTCAATTGTGCAAAGGAAGCTGCCAGAGGCCTGTATACAAATTACTGTATACAAATCCAGAAACAACTGTCAGAACTGTCTATGGTACACATAATGGTTTAGCATTGGCAAGGGAGTCCAGCAGGGTTGCATCCTGTCTCCTTTTCCATACAACTTGTATTAATCAAAGAATTCATTTTTCTTAGGTCTAGAATAATCTGAGATAGAAAGCCTAGTTCTGAGATCTAAAGAACAGTTGTGCCAGGGTAAAACACCCTGATAAGAATGAAAAAAGTCAAGAAAAGCAAAGATTACCAAACAAAGTACCAGTAAAAGGTTTGAACACACCTTCTCCTTTTGTGGTTATTCTTTATTTTTATTATTTTCAACATAGTACATTACTACAGAACACATCCAAACTATGAAAAAAAACATGTATTTATGTTTTAAACAAAAAAAGGATGTTTACAGCTAGAATATGTTTAGTATTTTAGACTGTTTAAACTAAATTTAGCTTTGATGACTGCTTGGCACTCTCATGACATGCTCTCATCAGATTCCCAAGGTAGTCACCTGGAATGTATTTGAATTCACAAACCTTGTCAAGAGATTCACCCAATTTGTGGCATTTATTGCTTTCTTAATGTGCTTTAGACCATCAGTTGTCTTGTGCAGGAGAAAGCTGGGCGCTGTGACAATAGCCCTATTGATGCTAATACGACTACAGTACAAATCCATTTTAGGGCAAGAAACTCTCAGTTAAGTGAAGAGAAAAGACAGTCCATCATTGATTTCAGAGATTAAGGTCAGTGAATGTTTAATAATTTTGAATGTATCCCTAAGGTCACCAAAACCATCAAATGCTATGATAAGACTGGCCTTTATGAGGACTGTTCCAGCAAAGGAAAACCAAGATTTACTTTTCCAGCAGAGAACAAGCGTGTTAGAACGATCAGCCTTTGAAATCACCAATATACAGCACCTTAGAATTGCTGGGGACACTGTTGGTTACTTAGTCAAAATTGAGGGCACACTTAACCAGCATGGCTACTAATAGTAGTTTGCAATGACATGCCGTCCCATCTGGTGTGCAGTCATGAATTATCATGTTATGTAAGAGATATTTGTCCAAAAAGGAGTGCTTCATCCTGGTCTCACCAATCACCCTAACAAAATTCAATTGAGGTTTGGTACGAAACGAAAAAAAAACAAAAAAAAGCAACCAACAAGTACTCAACACCACTGGGACTTCTTTCAAGATCGTGGAAACCAATTCAAAACATTGAATGAGATTGTGTTTCCAAACTTCTGACTGGAACTGCAAAAGTACCGGACCAAGTAGAGACTTGTCACAACTATAGTGTTAGCTGAAAAAGGCAGACTTATGGAAATTTAAAGCTTTTAAAATGTCATGCTGGAGAAAGCGTTGGCACATAATGTACTGTGGAGGCCAAAAGTGAGAAACAAAGATTGTGCTTGATCGTGTAAAACCTAAAATGTGATTAGAAGCAGAAATCACCAGGAGCCGACGTTGGACACATAATGCATATTAACTTGCTCAAAAAAGATCTCATGGTAGGAATGGTCAGTGGAACAGGGAGCCCATGCTGGCAACAGACTCACTGACTCGACATCATCACGGAGGACATTGGCACATGAGTGAATTGCAAAGGTTGGCACAAGATCGCAAAGCATCTTGCATTTTATTTTTCTTTATAATTGTTCTATCAGGAAGTATTTGATGAACCTTTGTTGAACTTAGATATGCCTTATATGTCTGTTGAATTATCTGTTCGTCTGTTGTTTTATTTCTTTCTTGCCCACCAGTGGAGAGCAAACCAAATATTCAGCTATTCCCCAGACCCTGTGTTAGTGGGTTTGCAAACTCCACAGCCTGGAGTGCATTCTAGTGGAAGCAGAAGATCAGTGAAGTGCCCCTGAGCAGCCTCTCTATGGAGGCAACTAACAGCAGCCGAACTGCAGAAAAAATACATTAAGTCTTTCCTTCCCCTCACTTGGGACAAAAACAGCTCACCTTGCTACCTATGGTGGATATGCACTGCCAGCTGGAGGGAAATTGCCTTTTGTGGGAGCATTAATGCAGACATGCATCCTGCTGTCAAAGCATCATTCCCCCAATAACTCCTCTCCCTACTGAGCTCTCTCACTTTCTTCATTCAAGTCCCCTAGTCTTTTCCTTTTCATTAATAACCTTCCACTGTCTGCCTAAGAATAAGTTATTCCCTGCAACCGCCTCCCCTTTAAAGTCTGTTTTGACTCCCATTGTTTGATCTGGTATGATAAATAAGACGACTAGACGAATGCAGTTAGAAATTCATGGCTGCTCTTTTTCATTAATAAATGATCAGTTTGCTGAACTCTCTGGTGATTGATAGCTTGTGCACAGGATGTATTGAAACCAGACAAATTCAATACCACATCAGTCACTGGGGAGCCACAAAGAATTTCAACATGTGAAATATTGAGGTCAATAAAAAATATGAAGAAAGGGAAAAGAGGGATAACCAGTTTGGGTTCCAAAAGACATTATTTTTTTCTTTGGATTAGAGATGGACAAATAGTGGCTTAGTAACTCAAAACATGATTGAAAGTTCTGGACTTCGGTTGATGGCTGCCTCTTTTACAGTATTGTACTTTGAGATATGACCTGCTGTTCCAGACTAGACAAAGCAAAACAACAGAAACGTGTTTTAAAAATCCCAAAACTTTTTACTGCACAGTGTAAGTGAGACAGTTTAGATAGTTTGCTCTCTTTTCGGAATCTCTTCCCCTTCTACTTACTGATAAAATCTACGGCTTTGGTTAGTTCGGGGTAAACTTTGTAGAGGTCTCTCAATGTTTGTGCATGTGTGTAATGCAGAATAAAAAAGAACATCCAAGTGCCCGCAAGAGAGAGAGAGAGAGAGAGAGAGAGAGAGAGAACATGTACTTATAGTACATATGTACTTACATTCTATCTTTGATAGAACCCTGCCATCTCAAGATAAAATATATGATTGGGCAAAACTCAAAAATCATTTACATAGCACTTAGCATAAAACGACATTAAACAGGTGCATTATTATAAATAGAAGTCATCCATTTAATGTTTTTGAGAATCCAAAATCTATTTTAGTAACTCTGGGTGCCAGGAGGGAATATGCCATATACACAGATTCTAAAACTTATTCACAACTACAGTAGGAGAAATCTAGAGTACTGAGATGTTTCTGAGAAGTGGGAGGACTACTACGAAAACTGTAAGGAATTGAGCAACAGACATGCAGAGGGGAGAACATGAAATCCACACAATCTGTAAGCTGAGCATGGAACTGAGGAGCCTGGAGCTAAGGAGCAGCACTGTTTAGGATATTAAAGAAGATGAAGATACAGAGTAAAATGGAAAAAAAAAATCATTAATAGCATTCGGCATTTACACATACTGTATGAGCAGTTGAGGGTTACTGGCACAAGAACCCAACGGTGGTAGCTTGGTGACGCTGGGATTTGAACATGGGACCGATCCAGAGTTCAACAGGCTGTGAAGATAAAGTCAGAAGGATATAATGAGGTTGTGGTGGTTGTTTTATCGTGGCAAGAGAATGGCAAGGAAACCTCTTAGCTTGGGCAAAGATAATCAATAAAGACAATTGAGGATAATAAAGATATATTTATTTTTATTATTCTGATCCCACTAAATTACTTTTTGGTGAACAGATAGTTTTGAGGAACCTATCCTGGAATTCTCACTCTCATTCAAACCTAGGGGCAGTTTAGAGTTACCAGTCCACCAACTACAGTAAAATATTAACCAGAATTGGAACGGAACCAGAATTGGAACGGAACCAGAAACCCGGAGGAAACAGACACAGCCAAAGAAAAGAACTGGCAATCCCTCACACACAGTACCCTCAGGATTAAACATCATGATTAAAATTAAATAAACAAACATTGATAACTGACGAAGAATAGAATTCCATTCTACTGAATTCTTTGGCAGAAATCTAGTGAACACCATACAGAA
This sequence comes from Clarias gariepinus, assembly GCF_024256425.1. Lineage (NCBI taxonomy): Eukaryota > Metazoa > Chordata > Actinopteri > Siluriformes > Clariidae > Clarias > Clarias gariepinus. Next base: position 20,524,059 of record NC_071112.1, read on the forward strand.
TGAAAAGATTCTTTAATAAAACTACAAACTGATAAACCCTGGAGTATCAGGATACCATATACAGTACACAGCCATAGAAATTTGTGTGCTATGGATAGCCCCAGTGAAAAAAAAATACACTTTAGTGTATTAAAAATATATTGAAATCCTCAAAATATGCTAACAAAAAATTGTACCATCAGTTAATATATAAAAAGTATACTAACATCACGCTTTTACCAAATTTTGGAATTTAACTTTAAATATACTTTAAAATAATAATTGTACAAATGTACAGAAAGTATACATTAGAATACAATTTTTAATATTCTGTAGTTTCAGTATATTATCAGTTAAATTTAAATGTACTTATATTTAGTGCACTACTCTTTCGTGCTTTTAGTCTCGTTTGTGCATGCTGAATCTCTCTCTTGCGTGCGCGGTCTCAAACTCGTTTTTGTGCGCAGAAAATCATTTTGTTCAAGATAATTTATGTTTGCACTCTCTCACTCTTTTGTGCGCAACTCTTCTATGGCAAACCACACCCAAAACAACAGCACCTAACCCATTGCGCCTTGATAGTCAAAATGCATTTTGTAAAGCTGTTTTTAAAATATCCTTCCAACAGACATGCTGCTTGGCCAAAAAAAGAGAGACGGTTTAAGAAGGGCCTGCATTGAGCAAATAAAACAACCAAGGTGATTGATGAAAAGTTGGAAATTGGAAGAATAAGGATCTATCTTGTCCTTCATTATCCTTATAACTGAATTATTAAAATCTGGAACAATAGTGCTGAACTGTCACCTTTGTAAAAGAAATGTGGTGAAATTTCACAAAAATCGTGACTTGGTGAAGTTGCATAATTAATGATATGCATAACATTGAAAAAAAAGAATTTTCACATGCACAATGTGACAAACAAAATTACATTATTGGGACTAAACAGCTTTGTGACCATAAGAAAATTACTGTCTGGAAAGGCTAATTAGTAGGCTTTAGTTTGCTAAAATCTGACTTTGGAACAGTGGAAATAGGTCATGTGGTCTAATGAGTCTAGATCGACCCTATTCAAGAGCAGTGGGCACATTAGGGTAAGAAGTGAAGAGCATGAATAGGTTGAATCATCATGCATAGGGCCTCTGGAGGTAGTGTTATGATTTGGTGTTGCATCAGTTGGTCAATGAAATAAAATCCGTTATCAGTCTTTAGCTGTTATTCTTTAAGCACTGTCTAAAGACCTATTTGTTTACTACGTATTAGGATCCCCCTCCATATAAATGTAAGTCAGCGGACTACCTGAATGTATTAAATTACCTGGTTATCCCTTGAGTGTATTTTTCCCCCTAATGGCCCGGGCATATCCCAGCACTCAAACTGTAAACAGTGGTTCTGGGAGCTTGAGGAATCATTTTCACACATGAAACGCATGAACTTTTTTGGCCAGACAGTATATAATGTATTTTTGGATTATTTGATGTATGATAAAGTACTAAATAAATTCAATTCAATTCAATTTAATTTATATTGCGCTTTTAACAATTGGCATGGTCCCAAAGCAGCTTTACACAATCAAAGTGTAGAATTAAATTAAGTAAATTAAGACTTGCTCATGAAAATAAGTAGAAATAATTAGCACAAATAACACAATAAGGGAAAATTGTAATTGTGTAACTAATTGATAAATGTGTAACATTCTCTTTAATGGCTTTTTATACGTACAGTATGTACACTTTGATATTACAGAACATGAAGGGCAACTTTTTTTCCTAGAAATTTTTAAAGAAATTATCTAGCTGTAGTTTGATCTGTGACAGCACTAATGACATACAGAAAATTTCATGAGCATTTCTTTGCATCACCTCACTCCAAATCCTATGAGGTCATTCAGTGTGTAATTGCAGCCGCTTCAAACCTGCCATCATTTCACGCATAAGAGCGGAGCCAGCAGTCCTGGTGATGGAGTTGAATTTCCCTCGACCACCCCAAGCTCACATTAGTGCCAGCAGGGATGTCTGCAGTAAGGCTTATAAAGGAGCTCCTTTCTAGACTGTAGCTCATGCTCAGGACACATGATCATCCCATGTGGCAATGCATACTCATAATGCCATCACTAATGGCACAAAGTGAAAGGAAAAAAAGCAAAGCAATGGCTTCTTGTTAAGTACAGCAGTTGCTGAAGAGGGGTAATAAAGTATGCCATGTTTGTGAGTGCTGTTGACGTTACCAATAGCAAGAGGAGTGTATCTCCTGGCAGCCTGTCATTAGAAGAGATTGTCTTACCTTTGAATGTCAGGAGCAGTGAAGAATGTAGTTTTCAGGAAAAAAATCAGCTATGGAATGTGAAGTGAATGCAAATAAAGTTACCAATCTATACTTTTCTTTGTAAGTGTGCTGACACTATCAAGGGTGCATGTTTTGTGTTTTTATTATGTTCACTGCTCATACAAAAAAATGTAACACATTTTAATGTGTCCTTGGAACACCTTAAGCTTTGATTAAGGTGCACATTCACAATGACACCATTTCAACATCATTTCAAGCTTTTCCAGAAAATTTCAATTGTGGCTAATTACTGGGTGAAATTGATTCCTTGTGCTCCAAAGAATGCTCTTTTACAATTTGCGGCTAATTAATCTTGTCATTGTTGTCCTGGAATATGCTTTTGCCATCAGGACCGAAAGAAATACATCAATGGGATAACCTGGTCATTCAATACATTCAAGTAGTCAGCTGATGTAATTTTATTGCCACATAATGTTGCTGTGTGTAGACCTGAGCAACTGAAGCTACCCCAGGCCTTTTACACTGATGCACCCCTTTCACTGGAACGGCATGGATCTGGAATCAATAGCCCATGACCATTTTCAGTTCCTTTAAAGTCAAATTTTCATTCTCCCTAGCAAAGTGGTTTTCTGACTAAGCCATACAACTGTTTAGTCCCAATCCTGTGAGTTCTGTGAGTAATTTTACCAATAAACATAGCTTTGATTTTCTACTGGAGATCATTTTTTACAATGCAACTTCAATGCCACAAAACTGTGAAAGAATACATTGTTGTAATGACTGAGATGCCATGAAGGTTCCACGCACACTGATCAGCCATAACTTTAATACCACTGACAGGTGAATTGAATAACAATTATAATGAATATAATAGATTATTATTATTAACATGCCAGTAAACTGGGGACAGAAAAATGGGCACCCAAGGCTCATCTATGTCGGTAGGTCCGAGTGGGTCTAAATCCACCCATGGGGCACAAGGGGAACTTTAAACCTGAGTTGTAACAAAGTTTGCCATGTTTGTATGGTGCCAATTCTGAAGCAATAATGACAAGGTTTGCTATACCACAATATATACAGACCTACCTGTACTCTTAAAGATATTTTATCAGTTTAGCCTTCTGTTGTGTTCACAAATAACATTGCATTGTGACTACTATTTTGAAAAGAGAATTCAGCACTGCTGTGTGATGGAAAGGAATGAGTGTTTGCTACTACTGTCTTGTCTGTCCTATTTATTATACTGCTAAATACCACACCTTCTCTCTAGTATTATTAAATCAACTGGATCTTCTTACAGCTTATGTTTAGTAAATAATTTTTTAAACAAACATCTTAGTCATAAATATGAGCCTTTCAAAAAATTTAAAATGACATCTTGGACATTGACTTTTAAATGAACTTCGCAAAACATCATCAGGAAAACAAATGTTTCAAGAGCCATTCTCCTTGTTCAGGTCCTAAACAAATATTCCGTTTGACAGGGGCATTGATCACATTTACCTCTGTAGGAAAAAGAAGGTGAGATAGCATAGAATGGCAGAATCCGTAGACACAAATGTAACTGTGATTAATTATCCTCCTCAGAGGACAACATCTTCTGAGCCAAAGACAAAAGGAAGAAAGTAGTCAGTGTATATGAGGTCAAAGGGGATGTGAACATAAAGATCAATCGAGGATGATAAACACTACACATTCTTGATTTTATGCAAAATATTCAAACCGAATTTTGTATTGATCATACAGTAGGTTTCCTTTTCTCATGTCTAAAAGCGAAGACTGAATAAAAACAATAGGACTATAATTATATTTTATTATTTTAAAGAAATATATATTTATGTCTACCCCAGAGGGTCTGGTGAAAATAACTCTCTTAAGATCATGTCAAAATTAGAAAGTAGATATTTTAAGAACATCTAATACAGCTTGTTTAAGATAAACACTACTTACAGTATGTTTAAATTGTTCTAGGATCCCACTAAAGCTTAAACGAATGTTTTATCATTCAGAACTAAAATAAAGCTTTAAAATCCTGCTGAGTGAAATGTTTGTCTTTGTTGACGGCCATAAAAGCCAAGTTTGGGTCAGAAGTAGAGCACAAGGCATGGGATTACATTACATTTTCTGGAGTGGTTATGTTTTTGTTAGTGTGTATAGTGCTAAATAAAACCTTCTTACAGCTTTTCACACTCTGGTGTATTTACAGTATGGGATTTTTGGTTCTACAGCTATTCTGCTCTGATATTTTTTCCCCAGTATATTTTAATGGCATGAATATTGTAACATTTAATAAATATACAGAACAGTGAATATTACACTGCTATGTAATTTCACACCACATTGAAATAGAGGGAAATATTGAGTCTTATTTAAACAATCAATAACATGTAGCATTCTGTTTAATGAAAACTATAATTCCAGACAAAGACAATTGCACTACTGGGTATTGTTTTGGTTGGTAATTTTTGCTGCGGTCTGCATTTTCATAATAAAGATATTCATATTGGAATAATTATTGACTGGGGACTATGGTTATTACCTTGTTAAAGGCCTCGTCAATAGTCATATACATTACTTATCACATTGAGTCACATGCAGATGTCTAAAACAGAGGTGCTATAGATCTGCTGAATGGCAAGGGTATAATAGTGGCAATTCCCTTCACTCCTCACGCAGCTAATTGGCAGACTCATCATTGTGGCTCAAAACAATATTTGATTTAGTGGCAGATGGGGTTGGCCTGTAGTGGTCACACTCATTCAATCCACTAAAGGCATGAAAGTAATAATCAAGTAGAGCGCACATATAGAGAAAGTGGAGTAATAACCATTACATGTGTTTGTCTGGCATTCTGCAATGTTTAATAAATATTCTCTTGTTGAAAGCATGTATTCCCCATGCACACATATTGGCTGAACAATATTCTTTGCCTTTCTAACAATTTTTATTATTCAGCATCTGTGACTATGGTTTGTGAATAGATCTATGTTATTTAGATGGCAGTAATCTGTACATTGTGACATTAGTGTGGCGTCTTTTTTGAAATATTGCTTGCCTAATATATTCGCTTCTGGTGCTTTGTAGAACAGTGCTATATATATATATATATATATATATATATATATAGCTCCAAATAAATTTGCACGGGCAATATACTGTATCTGTACCTAGAAACATAAAGTTGTAACTTTTTGATACAGCTAGTTTTTTTTTATTAACAACACCTGTACCCCTGCTCATTTATTCAATTCAGCAGCATAAGACATAACATTAGCTCCAGAGTTTTACTTTATATTCACATCAAAAATGTATTTGAAGAAAAATGTGCTATTAGTATTTTAAGTTCTGAATGCCACTGCTGTAGGCTACTGTATCTATAATAACTACCTTTTATGATCATAAGTATCTCAGAATGGACAACACATTCAATTAAAAATGGTAGCACATATTATTCTGTTAGTAAGTAACATAAATGGGTCTTTTTTTTACCTTGATACAATTTGATACATGATACTGTATGGTGCTTATGATACAACACAATCATGATACAATACAAATAAAATTTAAATAACAATAATGTAATGTATGACTGCAGAATATAAAGAACAACCATATATAGTATGTAGCAAAGTGCAAATTCCTTTTAACAACATGTGATCTTACAAGAATAATAATAAAAAATAATTTATTTAAATTAGATGTTCATGTAATGAATGATCATTGCATGTCTCTGTAGGTCTAGAAGTCTTTTTGAATCCTGCATTCTCCACTACAGATTAACTTCCCAATCTCCTTGGTGGTTTTACCTGGATTAAATTACCTGGTGAGGAAGCGCTGCCTAATTGCAGTATACTCACTGCAAAATATAAACTATTATTATATTATTATTTTTATTACTATCATAATTTTTTTTATATTAAAGTTGCTGGTGTAAAGAATTCACATTTAATTCATTTTAATCCATTGTGATGTTTTTGTATTGCAATACATCATATTAAATTTTTTTTTGCCATCCTTGGTAAAAGGCATTCAACAAAAATGTTTCTTTATCTTTTACATCTGTTAAATGAAAGCTGGCTATGTTTAATTATTACGTTATGGTTGAAGTGTGTTTAAATAGTATTGCTTTACAACTCTTTCTATTTTTTTTTTTAATTAATAAAAAACGTCAATTACTGTATGTGATTGAGGCTTGGTCTGAACAGGTTCTGTAGTCCAAAGAGAAGGTCACCCCCAGTTGCAACAGGATTATATCATATCCCTGAATATACTATAATAGATATATGATGTGTTCCCAAATTGCTTGTAGTGTGTGAATGGGTGTGTGAGTGTGTGTATGTGTGTGTGTGTGCCCTGTGATGGGTTGGCACCCTATCCAGGGTGTACCCTGCCTCGTGCCCTAAGCCTACTGGGATAGGCTCCGGGTCCCTGCAACCCTGAATACAAAATAAAGCGGTATAGAAGATGAGTGAGAGTGAGTTATATTAATAAGGTCATAATATAACAACATCAAATAATATTTTTCTGTCTTGTGTAAGAGAAAAAAAGAGTGAGAGAGAGAAAGAGAGATAGACAGGTGAGTAATGGTAGTAAACGTAGTAGTGGATTTATCAGTCACCTAAACAGTTAATTAATTCTTAATTAATATTGTTAGATATGTCAATGTGTCCACTCATGTCTAATCAATCACCATTCTCCTTCATAGAGTTTTGCGATAAAAAAATCAAATACATATTGATTACCGCATTGATCGTCGTTTTCTGTGCAAATACAATATCTACTCATTTATCTTTTTCCCTTTTTTCTAACTACAGTTGCCCAGCTTAGACTAGCTATTTCACACACAAGGTCAACTATAATCAACCTCAGAGAGGGGTGGACCCACTCATCCCCCACCCACACAAAGTAGATACGACTTCTACCATTCAATTACTGTTTATTAAGAAGAGGATAGTCATTAATCAGACTGAGATGTACAGATTTCCTCAATGGACCATTGAACCACTTAGGACACCATAGCCCATCTATCCATGCTTCAAGTTTCAAAGACACTTAAGCTATATGCTCTCCCTTGATAAGCTGCAAGGGCTTTTCACTCAGCTCAAGTCTCTCCAACATTCCTAATCTAAACACGGCAGAAATGTTCGCTCCTGATATGATGGTAAAGAACAGACACACTTACATATAAGATAAAACATAATAGAGCATTAACAGCCTATGACTCGTATACTGTAAGAAAGGAATTACAAAGGCTAAGCATTAAAAAGGCAAAAGTTTATTTAGCAAACACAATGTAGTGATTTGTATCATAGTTAAAAATTTTAATCTTTTATAAATTTGAACTTGACAAGTTCACTGAATGAGGAACATGCTGATTTTTATTCTGATTTATGTTTGTACATCAGTAAAAATGAAGAGAGGTATTTTAAGCTGTATGAAATATGGTAACTGATGTCTAAGATTGTTAAGAGTAGAATCAAGCCCCCTAAATAAATAAATAAATAAATCTAGCTCTAAGGCCTACAGTACACTTCCATTGCATGTCTCCAAAGCCTTATCTAATGGGTAAATTGTAAGAGAGCTTCCATTCATTACAGATACCATCTAGTACATTTTGAATCACTACTGTGCATGTTAAATTCACCTAGATACATCAGTCTGCGCATTAATAGTACTTTTTTTCTTGTGCCTGAAATGTGTGGCTATATTAACATATCTCCTGTTTGGCCTGACTATCCATTTCATCTAATGACACACCATTGAGAAATTGTGGATTGCTTCATTAAAGTGAATTTCCTAGCTCGGATCTCATTACTAATAGACCTGTTCCCCTGTATGACGGTGCAAACCACTGCTAAGCTTTGTGCCTTGCATCTTGTATTAGCAATTTATTCCTAATAGGTTACAACTGTGTGTAGAAAAGAAGGTTATTAGCTCTGCCCATGGCTATCGTCCATGCTGAATTCCACAGGGTAGTAAAAGTGAGGCAGGTCTGCTCTCTCGGATGGACGTTGCCACTCATATAAGATTCGTATAAGGCTCCCAGCATGCTGCAATATCTTGCCTCATTTTTGCATTTCAGAACTGCCATTAGCCATATTTGTCTCCTCCTGTCTGGTATTTTAGTTGGATTAGATGGACTTTGGGGCTGTCACGCACCTGGAAGGGTTGAAGCATGCAATTTGTAGACTTAGTTCCTGACTGTAATTGTGTATTTAACATGGCATTACTTTGTATCCTGGATATTTTACTATTATTATGTAATGAATATTTAAAAAAAAATGTACAGTCTGGTTTGTTAGCTTAGTCATTTTAGGGAGATATATCATAAGTCATGTACTAAGATTACATTCATCATTCATCTCATATATCATAATACTGTTTCATGTAAAACTCTCAGAAAGAAATAAGGATCGTGAGAACACAGTATGCTAGCTTTCTCTTACAATAAAAAGGATCACTGGACAGGTGTATGCATAGCACCATGAAAAAGTACAGTGGTACCTTGGCATATAAATTTACTCCTTCCGGAAGCGAGTTCTTAAGGCTAAAACTCATTTTGCCATAGGAAATAATGTAAATGCAAATAATCAGTTTCAGCCAACCAATTTAATTTATGATTTCTCTTGAGATTGGCTGCTTTAAAAACCCTTTTCTTTTTGCTACCATCCTTTATTCCTTCTTTACTAACGAATGGCTCCCGGGCGTATGCGCAACCGGACGTATACACAGCTGGTGTTTGGTTCGGCCCAGTTCATTAGCTAAAGTATGCATTTCTTGCAAAATTTGTGAGGCTGTATTTGCCCCTTCCAGATTTTTTTTTCATATTTATCACACTTAAATGATTTAGATCAAACTGATTTAATTATTACACAACGACAACCCGAGTAAATACAAAGTGCAGTTTTTAAATATTTTTTTTTATTTATTAAGGGGACAAATCTGTCCAAATCTGCCTGGTCCTATGTGAAAAAGTTATTCCCCCAACAACCGCAATAAAATGAAGTCAGCAGGTGACCTGAATGTACTGAATGACCAGGTTACCACATCAATTGATGTTCCTGTACTCAAATTGTGAAAGAATGGTTCTGGGAGCATAAGGATTCATTTTCACACACAACCTGGCCACATCACTGTGCGCTCTACACTTGATTACACTGTTTGTAGTCAAAGCTAAAGGTGATTGAATAAATTTTTAGAGTGCCATTTTCTTTTTTTCATTTTGCCAGGCATTGTAGCCAACTTGGTTACCAATCATCTTTTGTATTATGACTGCTAGACAGTGGAGCTTGCACAACATATGAAATCCAAAGTGTCATGTGGTAATACTTTTACAGACGTGCATATCAGATTACTACTGTGTATATCAGGTGTTATGGTGTTTCTGCAGTAGTGTGATTTTAATGATTTTCTCATTAAGTGAGCATATGATGAATTGCCCTTCTTAACATTGGTGAAAGAGGACGCTACATGATTTATAGCTGTTATGCTGTTATGTTTATGACTTATCTGAGTAGTCGCTAAAATATTCATTTGTAAGATATGTGCTATGAAAATAAGACTTTTTATATGCAGTCCACCGATGAAACCGAGGCATTAAGATGTTTGATTAGTACAATTTAACCCCTAATTATATTTAAAGCTTTGGTTGTTTTTGATTAATTTATAATGCACGCAGTTGGGAAACTTTTCATTTCTAAACTGCATAAAATCTCTAAAATGCATCAACAAAAACATGAGAAAAAAAATTGACTTGGAGGAACTAATTAAAGGACTTTGGGGGCGCTCCCCAAAGCCTCTGACATAAAGAAAATGTTCTAGAAACATTGCATAAAGTACTGTATGTGCCCTAACTTATTGACTAGACTAAACTGTCTGAAGGGGCACCAGAGAGTTAGGGCCACTTTAAAAACCTAATATACTAACAAAGCCACCAACTTCGATTAAACCAACCCATTTTAATTGCTATTGCATTTTTAAGTGCCCCCATCACTCAGGGGCCTTTAGAATCATCCACACCTTTCATTATATGCCTTGTGAAGATATCACTGCCCAGTTACATATCAGCTTTGAATGCCAGTTTGTTCTGTTCATAGCCAGTTTTGAATCACGTCTGAAGATGAAAGCCAAAACCTTTGTGTGAATGTGTGAGTGTGTGTCCACAGTAGCAATGAAGCCACATTTTCTCTATACTCCATCAACAACTTTCCAGCATAGGATGAACATAATGTATAATTTATCACACAAAATGCATAGACTACCCTGTCCCCATCCCCATCTCCCCCCACTTTGTTTCTCCTCCTCATAGACTTTATGATCAACCTTTTACAATGTTTCCCTTTTGTTGCATATCACACACTTTAAAATTCATCAAAATGCATTTTACATTACTGCACAGAAATTACATCAGAGGCATAATGTGTCACTGTACACATAGAGGACACAGAAAGCCTCCCACCCACTGTTTTGAGGAAATGAAACAGTGTTATAAACCAAATAAAACTGTCCTTATATTGAATCCTGCTGTGGATAGAATTTCCTCCATAAGGAATATACTGCATATGAATTTTTATGAATATTGTATGGGCTCTTACACTCAGCTCACACTAAGTTGCCTAATTGCAGGAATTAATTATTAAGAAGCAAAGGGTTTAGATGGGTCTTGCTGTGGCACTTATTAATTATTAATCATACATTATTTTATGTGTTTCTTTTTTAATCCAATGAACTTTTTAGAGGTGAGGAAGTCTTGACATTCTGTTAAATCAGCAAGCTGCATGTGAAGGATGGTAACTGCTCTACAGAGAGCCTTGTTATCCCTGGAGTAGATACTGTTGATTAAAGTCAATAGAATCATCTAACAGCATCATGCTGAAGTGGATAAACAAATTAAACTCAGTAGTTACCATGTAAAAATAAGTCTTGGCTGCATGTCATGGTTTAAAAGCTTTGTTTTAGCTCTCTGCATTAATATTCAATGGAATAGAATGCTTGTATATCTATACACTTTGTGTCTGTAATTACTGATTGTTTGTGATATAATAATTAGTTCTGGTTTGTTATTATATCATACATAGCTGTGCTGGAAGCTTTCAATGCTTGATACTGTAAGATCAGAACGGATGTCTTGTACTGATTAGACTACATGACAAAGGCCTAAAAATAATATTTAAAAGCAATGGAAATTCTCATATAATGGCCTTGTCAGAGTTTATTACTGAAAAAAAAAAAAAAAAAACATGCATTGAGAAGACATGGAAATAAAACAGTTTATTTTTAAAAGGGTTTATTAATCTACTGGTTTTGCTCTTTTTCTGTATTCACTTGTCTTACTTTTTTTTTGTTACAAATTTTATTCAGGTTGGATGCACTGACCTTGTCTCAGGATCTTAAAATATCAACCAATATGGAAAAAAAGATGAACTCTAAGTTTAAAAATTACATAAAGGAAGAATTATTGTTTGATGTGTCTGCTGCACCTAAATGTGCCAACCAGTCTGCGTTCCTAACCGGAAGAGGGACAAACACGCACACATAATGTGTCTGAATTTCTTTATTTATTATCAGAAAAGAGAGTATATTCAAGCTTTTGGTCTGGTGCTCTGTGTCACGTACGTCTGGCACATCAAAAGATTGAAAGTCATTAATATGCACAATAGAGAGACCTGGAGACAGATAGATGATAGGAAGCACATTAGCATTTTACGGTTAGACGAAAGGGTTCCAGTGAACCCTGGCTATTTGTATGTATACTCGTCTAGACATGGGCTGTGGAAAGTAGTACCTTGTAAGAAATAAGGAATCGCAATGAGGAGGTTTGTTCCTTCACCTTCGAGGCATGAAAGAGTTCACACAATATCAGAAAACCAACAATCCCTAAAGCAGCTCTTACATTTGGCTCTATGATCCAGCATATAGAGCTCCTGCATGTGATCCACAGTCAAAATATTCACCATTTTGTCAGGCAATCATTCCCACCACTGATAATACCACCAAGCCAAATAATGATGAATCGCTAGCTAAATTCACCCCCATGGATTTTACTGACCACATTATGAGAGACAACTTCAGTCAGTGGATATTACCAAATTTTTTATTCACTTCCTAATGTTCTTTACATGTAGGATATTGTGTCCAGATTTACAAATTGTTGATATTAACAGTTATCAAGTAATATTTAGAAAAAACAATACATTGTTTAAGCAGAATAACTACCAAGTTTACATTCTGATATAAAAAACTGTCAACTTAGTGGTTAGCACTGTTGCCGTGCAACTTCAGGGTCCAGGTTTAATTCCTGCCTTGAGGTCTGTGTGCATGGAGTTTGCATGTTCGCCCCTTGTATCCCTTTCTTAACCTTTGCCGTCTGACAAATGACAGAGGTTGTGTGCACTCATATAAATTTATATGACTGCATGTGCACTCATATAAATACTGGTGTTTTTAGCTATTTACAGCATATGATAAAACTGGTGTGATTAGAAACTTGGATCAGAAAAACCTAATTTATACTTTGGGGAAATAGTGATTTAACATTAAAAGTATAGCAAATGCTAACTAAGAAGCCAGAGAGGCTTAATAATACTAAAGAAAACAACATGGCTGGCCCAATTTAACTCCTGCATATAATCTAAATAGGCAAACACCAAACAAGTACATAATGTATATTGTATATATTTATTGTGTAAAATGTTATCAAACACTTCTTTCACGATCATACTACCTGAGACAAAATGCTCAATATACTGTACCAGTGACAGTGATCATCAACAAGGTTGCTAACCACAAACGTTTATTCTTTTTACACGCACAACACCTGCCCTGCGTTATAAAACCGCATACAGATTGCCAACCAAAATGGCGTTAGGTTTAGTTTTACATTTAGTTTATTGTCACACACAAGAGCTCTCTTGGGATGAAAAATTGCAAGCATGAATATTAGGGGCAAACTATTTTAAATCATAAAACTAGTTTCTGTTTATGTCTTATTAATCTTTTATCAATTGGTTATAATTAGCAAGTAGAGCTTAGCACAGCAGAAGGAGCCAGTGGCCCTTATTTTAATTTCCATTTTCCTTTCTCTGATCCATATTATCAGGATACCTTTATAGCCAGTTGTTTCGTATTTTCTCAATAAGATGAATGTGTTTCCAAGGGAGACAGCCTTGAAAATCCCCCATGTACAGGGCTCACACACATTAACATCTTTCTCAGGTGTCACAGCTGATGAGGCTGCACAATGTCATTAGCATCAATGCTTTACCAATAAATGTGTAAAGATCACAGTACAAGCTTAATGTTATTAGGCAGCTATATTTCTGTAAGTAAAGGTATGCTATTAAAAACACTTTTGGAAAAAAAGCAAATAGAGTCTTGGGCTACTAATTAAATCCAGTAGCTGGTCTGGTAACTACCTGCTAGTTAGCTTGCTCGCTAACTAGCTGCCCTGGTAATATACACTCAACTAAAGGATTATTAGGAGCACCTGTTCAATTTCTCATTAATGCAATTATCTAATCAACCAAGCACATAGCAGTTGCTTCAATGCATTTAGGGGTGTGGTCCTGGTCAAGACAATCTCCTGAACTCCAACCTAAATGTCAGAATGGGAAAGAAAGGTGATTTAAGCTATTTTGAGCGTGGCATGGTTGTTGGTGACAGACGGGCCAGTCTGAGTATTTCACAATCTGTTTAGTTACTGGGATTTTCACGCACAACCATTTCTAGGGTTTACAAAGAATGGTGTGAAAAGGGAAAAACATCCAGTATGCGGCAGTCCTGTGGGCGAAAATGCCTTGTTGATGCTAGAGGTCAGAGGAGAATGGGCCGACTGATTCAAGCTAATAGAAGAGCAACTTTGACTGAAATAACCACTCGTTACAACCGTGGTATGCAGCAAAGCATTTGTAAATCCACAACACGCACAACCTTGAGGCGGATGGGCTACAACAGCAGAAGACCCCACCGGGTACCACTCATCTCCACTACAAATAGGAAAAAGAGACTACAATTTGCACAAGCTCAACAAAATTGGACAGTTGAAGACTAAAAAAAATATTGGCTGGTCTGATGAGTCTAAATTTTTGTTGAGACATTCAAAAGGTAAAGTCAGAATTTGGCGTAAACAGAATGAGAACATGGTAGCCACGGGCTACCTGAGCATTGTTTTTGACCATGTCCATCCCTTTATGACCACCATGTACCCATCCTCTGATGGTTATTCCAGCAGAATAATGCACTATGTCACAAAGCTCAAATCCATTCAAATTGGTTTCTTGAACATGACCATGAGTTCACTGTACTAAAATGGCCCCCACAGTCACCAGATCTCAACCCAATAGAGCATCTTTGGGATGTGGTGGAACAGGAGCTTCGTGCCCTGGATGTGCATCCCACAAATATCCATCAACTGCAAGATGCTATCCTATCCATGTGGGCCAACATTTCTAAAGAATGCTTTCAGCACCTTGTTGAATCAATGCCATGTAGAATTAAGGCAGTTCTGAAGGCGAAAGGGGGTCAAACACCGTAATAGTATTGTGTTCCTAATAATCCTTTAGGTGAGTGTAGGCCCCTTATATATTCACCCCTTCTGAGTATTCCAAATTCTATATTTTGGAATTGAAATGTACCGATCATTACTATTTAATTAAACATTTCATTAGAAAACTTTACTCTTTTTTGTGAATCAAAGCTAAATTAAACAAACAAGCAGACATCTATTGGTTAAACATAATTGTTTTACAGCTTGAAGTGTTTCATGATATGCCAACTTCCTGTAAAGCATGACTTGATGTACACTTAGACTGAATGTAAATTTTGGACCAATTTTTTTTTACCACAGTGCAGAAAAGAATTAAATAAGAAAAAAAAATGATAAGGTGATGTATAATAGTGTCAGCTAAAAAGGATGTTTTGGAGATTAAAATAGAAATCTCTTGAATAGGAAAAAAATCCTTTTAGCATACCCTAATTTTGTTCTACCCTATGTGAGCTGACAAACTTGACGTGATTATCCTGTAGGAATTTGCCAAACCAGTACCCAAAGGAAACCTACCAAACTCATGCATTCAGACCTGAGGTAAGATCTGAACCCTGAACCCTGGAGATGTGAGGCAAAGGGATACAACTTAGCCACTGTGGTGCTTAAGCTCAGCAATAATTTGTACTTTTTTTTTTTTTTTTTTATAGATTTTTGTGCTCTTTTTTCATTCCAACCTTAAACACTTCATATAAGTTGGATTATGTAAGATTTAAGGAAATACACTAGAATACTAACCTTTCCATAAAAATCTATATATTATTTAGAAGACAAGAATATAAAGCCAAAAAAAGTCAAAATGTAGATATTGCATAATGTAATATAATAAACAGTGACACTATGGATTAGTGGTTAGCACTGTTGCCTTGAATTTTTATTGGTATTGAATTTGATTCTCACCTTGGGGTCTGTGTGCATGAGGTTTGCATGTTTCTTTCCACAGTCCAAAGACATCCAGGTTAGTCTAATTGGCATTCCCAACTTGCCTGTAAGTGTGTGAATGCGCATGTGAATGTTGACCGGAGGTTCAACATGCTCATAAAATGGGTATAAACACAATGGTAATCACTACTGGCCTCCATGGCCCCTAGTTGGACTACAGATTCCTACAGTAGATGGATGGAATACAGTAAACATAGATGAATAAAAACAGCTAATTAGATCAGCATTCAAAATACATGTTTATATCCCTGCTGAAGAATTGTAACAGTAAATATTAGCTAAAAATTATAATTTTTAAAAACATGTTATTTATTGTCAATGTTTTAATTTTTTTTTATTGGTAGCTTTAAAGAATGTTGAGCATCATTTTCCTTGTATTATGTCCCTATGACGAGACCAGTGCATCACAAATGCACTGAGATTGTTTGCTGATATGATGTATTTATTTAAAAAAGCCTAATGTGTTTGTGGTTGTGATGATGCTTTTCTATATACAGATTCAGTTCTCTTCAGTTTTCCCCAAAGTAATATCTACTTAGAATATAAAGAAGACCCAATGTCTTTAAGCCAGATTTATGTTGTTTCATTGCAATACTATAAAATTTTATGAAGACCATCATTTACCTGTCACACATGTAACTCTCTTTAGGGGATTTTAGCTGTGATCTTATTCTAATAAATCTCATACAACCTGAGTAATGTCTTTGCACCAGGGTAGGTGCCAACTGTATCTGCGTTGCTTAATTCATATGTAAATATATTGAAGGCATGACATTCTCGGAAATGCCTGCCACAGACTCACTGCTACGATTAACTTTGTCTCAATCAGGAGGAATATTGTCCTTTATCTGTTCCTGTCACGTTCCTGCCAGATGTATGACTCCAAAGGTGACTGTAATTGATTAAAGGGAACATAATTTTAGTGCTCTGGCTTATGTGCTGGTCAAAGGATGATTTGAGCTTCATTCCTGCTTGCTTAATGAGAAGGTATTATATTTTGTGTGGGTCACTGTGGGAATATGTTCACTAAAGTCACCTCAATGTCATAAAAGTAACAAAGAACATCTAAATGCCAAATATATAAGATGCAATATATTATTATTATTATTATTATTATTATTATTATTATATAAAGCTTATGGTTACAAAGAAATTATTTTGTTTAATTTTGCACAATGATATTTAGAGTCATTTAAATATTTTAGGGTAATTTTGGGTACTGCTCGACACTACTGTCTGTGACCTTTTTCAGTTCCCAAAGGGGTCATTTTCTGTAAAATTGTTTAAAGAAAAGAAAAAAGGAAAACATTTGTACAAGTTGAAATATGTGATACATTGAGATATTCAACATATACAGTCGGTACGGAAAGTATTCAGACCCCCTTAAGTTTTTTACACTTTGTTATATTGCAGCCATTTGCTAAAATCGTTTAAGTTCATTTTTTCCTCATTAATGTAAACACAGCACCCCATATTGACAGAAAAACACAGAATTGTTGACATTTTTGCAGATTTATTAAAAAAGAAAAACAGAAATATCACATGGGCCTAAGTATTCAGACCCTTTGCTCAGTATTAAGTAAAAGCACTCTTTTGATCTAATACAGCCATGAGTCTTTTTGGGAAAGATACAACAAGTTTTTCACACCTGGATTTGGGGATCCTCTGCCATTCCTCCTTGCAGATCCTCCCCGGATTGGAAGATTAACGTTGGTGGACAACCATTTTTTGGTCTCTTCAGAGATGCTCCATTGGGATTAAGTCAGGACTCTGGCTGGGCTATTCAAGAACAGTCACAGAGTTGTTGTGAAGCTACTCTTTTGTTATTTTAGCTGTGTGCTTAGAGTCATTGTCTTGTTGGAAGGTAAACCTTTGGGGCCTAGTCTGAGGTCCTGAGCACTCTGGAGAAGGTTTTCTTCCAGGATATTTTTCCTTGATTGCAACCAGTCATCCTGTCCCTGCAGCTGAAAAACACCCCCACAGCATGATGCTGCCGCCACCATGCTTCACTGTTGGGACTGTATTGGACAGGTGATGAGCAGTGCCTGGTTTTCTCATCAAATACCACTTAGAATTAAGGCCAAAAAGTTCTATCTTGGTCTCATCAGACCAGAGAATCTTATTTCTCACCATCTTGGACTTTTTCAGGTGTTTATTAAATCTGTCTTGCACTGAGGAGAGGCTTCCATCGGGCCACTCTGCCATAAAGTCTCAACTGATAGAGGGCACAGTGATGTTGACTTTCTACAACTTTCTCCCATCTCCCGACTGCATCTCTGGAGCTCAGCCACAGTAATTTTTGGATTCTTCTTTACCTCTGTCATCAAGGCGCTTCTCCTCAGATAGCTTAGTTTGGCCGGGCGGTCAGCTTTAGGAAGGGTTTTGGTCAAAAGTCTTCCATTTAAGAATTATGAAAGCCACTATGCTCTTAGGAACCTTGGCCAGATCTGTGTCACAATTTTGTCTCTGAGCTCTTCAGGCTGTTCCTTTGACCTCATGATTCTCATTTGCTCTGACATGCAGTGTGAGCTGTAAGGTCTTATATAGACAGGTGTGTGGCTTTCCTAATCAAGTCCAATCATTATAATCAAACACAGCTGGACTCAAATGAAGGTGTAGAACCATCTCAAGGATGATCAGAAGAAATGGACAGCACCTGACTTAAATACTGTATATGAGTGTCACAGCAGAGGGTCTGAATACTTAGGCCCATGTGATATTTAAGTTTTTTTTTTTTTATAAATCTGCAAAAATGTCAACAATTCTGTGTTTTTCTGTCAATATGGGGTGCTGTGTGTACATTAATGAGGGAAAAAATAACTTAAATGATTTTAGCAAATGGCTGCAATATAACAAAGTGTGAAAAATTTAAGGGGCTCTGAATACTTTCCGTACCCACTGTACAGTATTGGTATTATTAACTGTCTAGAGCCAGGAGAGCTCAATGGAAACATCCATGATTTAAGTGCGAAATGAAAGTCTACATTTTAAACAAACCAGAAAAGATCTAAACAACAGATTCTCTATAAAACAAACACAGACAACAGAACAGCATAAAACATCTTTGTTCATCTATGAACGAAATCGCACAAAGTGCTAGGGAATCTATTTTATACACATATGACTAAGATATAATACTGTCTTCAAGCCCTTCTCAGAAGTTTACACATATGGTTTTGGAAGTTTTGATTTTGATGTGGTGTTCAAAAAAACCAATTTTTGTAATATCAATCACTGTGACTGTGATTAAACGTGCATAAAAGCCATTTACAGTATATCTGCAGAAATCAGTCATATTGATGTCAACCTTAAATCTTTGTTAATGGCATGACTCCAACTTAGAGTTCCAAAATAGTAATTTTGACACTGTAGTGGCATTCACCTTGTAAATTTTATATTTCCAACAGATAATGTGAGAAACAGAATATAAGTCCATCATTAACCAAAATAAAAAGTGATGGTGATTTGGGTATTAATTTAAAAACAGAATAGTATCTCATAAGAGTATTATAATTGCAACTAAAGTGCTTTCATAAATGTTTTTAGCATTTTAAGCTTGATGAACATAGATTTTAACATTGACCTTTCTTGCATTTATTGCTGTTTTATTGTTATGCAGAGAATATTGGCACAGTTTACATGGCACTTATCATCTCCCTGTCTAAACGACCTAAGGGGCTAGTCCTGGGAGTAGATAACAGATTAGGTCCGGCCATGTGCTTCTTGCCCACAGAGAGAAATCATGCTCATTTGCTGTAGGCTCAGAGCAGAGGTGGCACTCATTACACCTGAGCTCCTCGTGTTTAATTGGCCTCATTAAGTGATTAACTTAGCAAATTTACCTTCCCCCTTAAGGGTGATACACTGAGCACTACATCACATTGTACCCCCTAAAGGTACTTCATTAAACAGAGCCCATGTCAGTATAGAGCCATTCATAGACACTGGGGCCAGATTGCAGGCTTCGGTCAGTGTTGTTTTCAAGAAATGAAATGAAAACTCAGCCTTGCTATCCACTGTGATGGCTTTAAAAAACCTGGATGATTGCACTCCATCAACTAGACTTAAAAAGAAAACCTCTTGCCAAATTGTGCTCTTAGTGTATGAGGGCTGTATATGGCACAGTATTATGGGAAATTGTTTAGGGGGACAGGCTGTAGTAAAGGGTATTTGTCATATATTCTTTTGCCCTTTAGAGAACAAGCGCAACATAGACTAGATGAAACACTAAAAGGTCGTTATTATTTTCCAGCATTTTGCTTCAAGGTTGTCATCACTGACAGTCTAAATTCCTTCTCTTTTCCTTCCTGGCAGCCAAATGAAACAGCAGATAAAGTGGCAATTGAAGGAGTTCACTCGTTAGATGTATCCTTCTTCCTTTAATGACCGCCAGCACAGGCACATAGTAATGCCTGCAGAAATCGAGCATGGGGGCGGAAAAATTGGATCCATCATTTTTCATGCAAGAAGTGACATTGCTGTCAGCCAGATTCACTCCGATAGCCTCTCTCAGGAATCATTGATATCTGCATTAGAGACCTTTTGTTAAAGGTCTCATCTAAATGCATTGAAAATGCCGCTCTCTCCTGTGTGCTTCCTGCTGAAAAGCCAAAGTAGGTGCCTGCCTTTTCTTGCACCAAGATGTGCCGACTTGGCTCTTAAGGTTAGCTTGTGGCCAGGCAATGGGGTGTCACTGAACTCTAAGAAAACAGCAGCAGAAGAAGCAAGCAGCAAGGCATCAATAACAGTGTTCAGATAGTGTAGTTTTATTAGTCGCTTTGACAAGTCCTTTATCAAATCCATGGAAGCAGACCATCTATCCATGTTTGCCTTGAATTTTTATAATATTTTGTGAGCAAAAAAATATTGCACATGGTGAACGAAAATATAAGCATTTCTTTTTTTATTGCATAGTGAACCATGCAACTGCCAAGGAAATCTGATAAGCCCCTCATCTGAGTTCTGCAAGGTGACAGATCAAGAAAGGCCGAGGATTCTTGCAGTGCTATATCTGTATAGGTAAACAGAAACTATGTCCTGAATAAGTTTTATATGTTGAGAAAAGTTGAGTGTTGTGATGCTTAAAATCGAGTCAAAGCCCCTAACACAGTGGCTTCTGAATTTAGAACTTGCTTGCTAATTAATTGCAACAAACAATTAACTTTACTATTACTTCAATATTTAATTAACTCTTTTGTTTTAAGCATTACTGTGCATGTGCTTTACACCAGTAAATACTGTCACTATTCACTATTCAAATGGGTAGCAGAAGATATATTACTCTGTATTATAGTACATAAATATAAATTTGAGAGAATAGATTTTCAAGAAACAATATCTGAACACTATCTATATAGGTAGAATATCCTGTCACACTGTTTTAATACAGAGAGCTGATCAAATTTTACTGAGCATGTCAAATTTTTTAATTTTTTAAAAAATTTTTATTGTAGTCAAATTTGCACACAGGTAGTTACACAGAATACACTGTCCTTTCCATAATTATACACATCTACACACCTAGTCGATCTCAACAGTAATGTGACTCATCATGTCCATCTATCCATCTAGAAACCTCTGTAAATTAATTAGGGACTGTGGAAGCCAGTGGTGATGATTATTGTATTTATTCCCATTTTATGACCATGTTAAGACCTCCGGTCAACACTCACACACACATTCATACACTATGGGCCATTTGGGAATGCCAGTTAGCCTAATCTGCATGTCTTCGGACTGTGGGATGAAATCGGAGCACCTGGAGGTTGCTCTGCAAAATGCAAACTCTATGCACACAGAACTTGAGGCAGGAATCAAACCAGGACTCTGGAGGTGCATAGTGTACTGTATTGTATTTTGTGTTGTTATGCATACCTACTGTATGTATATTGGAATTATGTTTGTTGTTTTTGCTGTACATTGTTATACTTTGTATTGCACTGTACCTTTTTTTTTAAATATAGTTTCTTTGGTTTGAAGTTCATTTAGGCATTAGGCATAGGTTCATTTAAAATTCCCAGAAGCTAACAAAAAATGTTTGCCTTCTATTCCATTTACAGTGTTTTCAGAAATATTTTTAATTTCTATGTGACATTGTCACGTTTTCCTGAAATAGTCGCATTAAGTGGGAAATTGTGTTTTCTTAAATAAGTTGTACACATCTAGCTATAATAAGTCACAAAATTGTGGAATACAATAAGTTAAGAGTCACTCACCAGAAGAAATAGCATCACAAGCCAGGCCTATTTCAGCTCACAGCAGTTCAAAACGAAAGTAATAACACCCCAAAGCAGAAGTATGGGCATGGCTTTACTGTTATTTTCAACCCATCATTATTCCTCATAAATTCTAAACCAGCCCAGGCCACTGGCTCTGACAGTATGACTGATGGGCTTGCTGTCGGGAATGTCAGAAGAAATGTTCCATGGGCCCTTATCTCACCATTTCTCACTGTGTGCAAGACTTAAGGTTTTTGGATAAATACAGCCATTTAGATGAGCATTACTCTCTGATAAGCAAGGGCACATTGATCTACTGTCTGCTTTAAAAGCCCGAGCACATACAAGATTCTTGGACTATAATTTAAAGCTTGTGATGAGTGTTTCTTCTTGTGCGTGAATAAAAATGTAAAAAAATTAATTGAATGGAAGCTATGGAACATCCACTACTACAGAAATGACAAAGTGAAATTAAAAGGGTAAAATCTTTTGCTTGTCATTTTTTTTATGTGTTTTCCTACATTTTGTTTTTCATTTTATGGAAGTTGCTTCTCTGTACAGAATATGGCCCAACTTTTGGTAAATTGTTTTGCTCCTTGTAGTTTAGTTTAGCACTAGATCAAAGCACGGCTAAATTTAACAGAAGAAAATGTAAAAAAATATTCCCCAGCCCCCTGTTCCACCGAAACTCCCAGCGGGGCTAAAACAGGTTTCAGCAACAGCCATTAGCCCACCGATTACATATTTATGAAAGCTTTATGAAGCATTTACCGCTCCGTTCCATCAGAGCGTTACGTGCATGGACTTGACAGCCTTCCTCAGAGATTAGTCTCAGATACCCAGGATAGATTGCAGTTCCCTCAGATCGGTTTTCCTGCTTCTGCGAGCAAAAAGTCCCAGACTTTAAGTGCTGTTACACAGTTGATAGGAATCGAGATCAAGCTATAGGAAAAGAGGACAATGCATTGCTGTGTGCTGTGTGAAATGTCAAGGATGATGAGGTCAGCTGGCCTGGCACCATTATGGCATGGCATCCTCCCTAGACCATGACCCAGGCACACAGAGCTTTGGGACCATTTTTTGTCCTAAAATGCTTCCAGTTTCTTGGCAATATTGAGTTGAGACCTCTTTTTGCTCTCTAAAGCAAAGAGTGGGAACCAATTTCTGCTGTTTCTTTGGCTTGCTATTTGCTGTAAAGCACATACAGAATAGTGCAGAAGTTATTGTCCTTTGTCTTTACAGGAGAATAATAATGGAGTAGGCATTGCTTGCAACATCTTTATGATAAAATATAGAAAGCTTGGAATTATCAGCAGTTATGTGGCATTTTTTTTTTTCGCACAAATCGAGTTAAAACCAAAATATTGACTAAATGTACTGTATAGAAAATGTAAAGATTATTTAAAAAATAAAATAATTTAATAATTAAGTTTTTGATAAGGTTTGCTGAAAAGAAACAACAAAAAATTGGATTGATATGATAAGCTATATTTTGGTGATGTTTTATTTGAAAACTGACACAAAGAAACAATTATTAATTGTCTATTTAATTAAGCAAATAAGTAAACAAGAATAAGCACAAGACACTTGATTTTTAGAAAAAGCTATTTGGATGTGGTGTAGACTTAGGCAGCATCTGTCTGCTGTTTATTTCTAGCATATTTAAAGCACAGCTGTTTGCTGAGTCTTGTATATAATCCTTTCATGCGCTAGACTTTTTGTATGCCTGCACTCATTGAGCATGAAATCAATAACTGTCATCTCAAAGGCATCCTTGCAAGCTCCCACTCCAATGCACTGCTATAATCTATCTCCATATACCATATAGCTTTTGAAGCTGTAATATAAATGGGGAGGGGACTTGCCTCAAGAGGGCTCAAATTATTATTTAAGAACCTTCAGTGCTTAATTTGACTAGCAGTATGTCTTAATAAAGACTATATCATAAAACTTTCACTTTTAAGATTAGTCATTACATGTAGGAAGAAAATACTATTATGTAATTAGAACAACAGTACACACACACACACACACACAAACACACACACACACTATGCAATCAACAACAATGTGTTAAATAACTCACTTACTCACTCAACTTCTATACCGCTTTATCCTGTATTTAGGGTCGCGGGGACCTGAAGCCTATCCCAGGAGGCTTAGGGCACAAGGCATAGTACACCCTAGACAGGGTGCCAATCCATCGCAGGGCACACACATACTCTCACACTCATTCACACACTACAGGTAATTTCGAAACACCAATCAGCCTAACCTGCATATCTTTGGACTGTGGGAGGAAACCAGAGTATCCGGAGGAAACACACCAAGCATGGGGAGAACATGCAAACTCCATGCACACAGAGACAGAATCGAGCCTGGCTGGGATTCTACCCCGAACCCTGGAGGTGCAAGGCAACAGTGCTAACCACTCCACCACTGTTTTATATTTTTCTTTAAATTAGCTACCTTTTGATCTGATGACTTTGCTCAGTCTTGGCATTCTCTCAGTAAGCCTCATGAGGTAGTCACCTGGAATTAATTTCCAACAAATTAAAGACTCACAGAGTTGTTGAATACTTGTTGGCTGCTTTTCCTTTACTCACAATTCCAACTAATCCCAAACCATCTCAAATTCTCAGTTTGAATTACGTTGTATGATTTTGGAGGCCAGGTAATCTGATGCAGTACTTTATCACTTCTTCTTGGACAAAAAAGTTTTAACGCTATCTAGAGGTGTGTTTGGGGTCATTCTCTTGTTGAAAAAGCAAATGATGGTTCCACTAAGTGAAAACCAGATGGGATAGCATGTCTGCAAAATGCTGTGGTAGGCCTGCTGGTTAATTGTCCCCTCAATTTTGAAAAAGTAACCAACAGTGTAACCACCAAAGCACCCCATGCCATCATGCCTTTGCCTGCATGCTTCACAGGAACCGTCTGTTCATACTTTCTATGTCTAATAAAGCCAGCATGGTTAGAATGAGAAACAAAAGTTTTTTATATTTTTCAGTATTGATTGGCCTTCATTTTTTAAAGTAATGATAAACTGTCATTTCCTTTACAGTACTTAATGGAGTTTTTCCTTGCCATAATAGGATTTGTACATTATTTGTACTAATATGACTCTGCACGAGACAACTGATGGTCTAAATCACATGACGAAGGCAAAAAATACTACAAATTAACTGGCATCGTCATCTTGGAATCATGATCCTGGAATCCGCCCGTGCAATCCAGAAAGGAAAACCTGGTCAATCAGTATTTTCAGGTTGTCAGTTGCATCCATGACTCTGGAACTGGGTACATCTAGACTCATCAGACCATATAACCTTTTCCAATACTTCACACACTATTCTTTATGGTCCCTGGAAGCCTTTTTTTTCTCATCAGCTTCACTGATACATTAAGTGTTTTTTTTAAGGCTACACAACTGTTTAGTCCCAATCCCGTGCATCTTCTTCACATTTTGTGTGTAGATAGGCTCTTACTTTTACTATTAAACATAGTCGTAAGTTCTACCTTTATTTTTTGATGATTTGATTTCAAGAATTTAAGTATATAAGTTTTTTCTGACCACATTTTTTCCTTAAAGACGATGGTTCACCACTGTGGTTCCAGGTTTTAACAATGCCTTTTACTGTTCTTAATCAAATTTTAGTTTTCTTTTCTTGATGCAGGACAACAATTTGCCACTTCTAAAACATCTTTGTCATGATCGTAGGATATAACAGTAACTTGTTGCCAACTGAAAAATATCTGCAAATAATGAGGTGGTGACTTTTGAGCCAGGTTGTGTATACAATATATACCTTTTATTTGATGAATATTAAATTTTCCACTTAAATGCAACAGATGAAGAGAGATGCAAAGGGCATAGAAGTCATTGATGAATTTCTACATATAAATCCTGGTAATCAAATTGCATTTAAGAGCGGCCTCTCTGCATAAGAATTAAAGCTGTCCTACTTTATCCTCAGGGATTTAACATGCTACAGTACATACAGTATACAGTATTTTCAAGGATAATTAAATAACTATTGTATATAGATAAAAAGAAAACTCCATGAAGAAAGACATAATGTAGTTTAATGTACAGTATAATACTAATACAGGATAAAAACACAAGTTACATCAGACCAACATACCTAAACTAACACATGCCCTAACTAGACACCTTTGGACTTGGCAAATTGTTCACTTAAGCCCGGGGCACAGGGGGAGATGCTGATTGTATAGTGAGGCTGAAATGTGCTGTACAATGACGAACGTGCTGCACATGTTGCAGCTGGATTAGCAGATCACTTCAGACCATATATTGTGGCTGTGTCCAGGGAAAAGCTCACATTTAGCTCTTAGGCTGCTGCAATCAATATAAATTTAGCATGGTAATGATCATGCTCTCTGGGTATAACTCTGGAGACCAACTGAGGAAAGCTTTGGCTCTGACTTGCTCAGACACTGAAGAGGAACTACTTCTCTGTCTCTTACTCTTTCTCACATTATTTCTTTTCTGTCTCTTGTGGGATTTGAATCATGAAAACAAATTCCCTTCACCTGAAACCTTGATCTTTTGTGAGACAGTGAGATCAGTGTTATAACTGAATGAAGTCAATTTTCTGCAGTACAATGATGTGCAATCAAATGGAGGAGACTTTATGTGCCTGTGAGGCAATGTCTTTCATTTGCATTCTGAATAAACTTCAGAGTGGGTTGAATTCTATACATTTGCAGTAAAACCTTTACCATCTGTTCATTCGGATCATTCATAATGCTTTTATTAAAAAAAAAAAAATTCCATTGTTTATCTAAACGGGAACTTAATACTCCTTGCAGATGTACTGTATATGTAATTGGTTTATGTACTGTATAATTACTTGCAGTGAAGATTGGTCAATATTTCGAAACCATGGTTTGGATGAGTTGTACTTGTACAGCATGGAGGCATAAAAATACAATGTGTACATGAAATCATGTGTAAAAGTTAGTACCTTCTCTTTTAATTAGCAGGTCCTAGTATTAGGGAAATACAACCTCAAATAAACAACAACATAGCGCTTTCCACAGTGCCATTATTTATGTAACAAAAATGGAGTCAAAAAGATAATATGCTGGTAATACTAAGTACAAGCTTCTAAGTTTTGACAGTTTGCTGGTCTTAAGCATTCAGGTGAGTGTTAACACAATGGCAAGTGCGAAAGACAAACAATTGTCTTAGAGAAACAATTGTTACTGCACATTTCAAATTTATTCTACAGTGGGCAATTTTTTTTTTAAATTTATGTATTTATTTATTTTTATATAAGTGAATAGCATTCAAGACTTAATTTTCTCATGAGAGGACGTCCCAGCACCTTTACACATTATGGTCAGACTGTGCAATAGTCAGAGAAATAAAAAAAAAAAACCCAAAAGCTACATCTCAGTCCCCACAGTCATCACTGAGCATGTTAAATGAAGTTCATGCCAGCACAATTAGAAGAGGAATGAACAAGTACGGGTTGTTTGCAAGGGTTAAAAGAACATAAAATCACAATTGACATTCACAAAGCTGATTCTGAACAAAGCAAAAGACTTCTGGAACAATGTTCTATTGACAGATGAGGCCAAAGTGAAACAGGTTGGCTTTAATGCATATCACCATGTTTAGCAAAAACCAAACAGCATTTTAGCAGAAACACCTCATACTCACTATTATTGTGATGGAGGGGTGATGATTTGAGTTTGTTTTTCAGGCATAGGACCTGGACATCTTGAAGTCATTCAGTCGAACATGATCTCCTTTGTATACCGGAGTACTCTAGAGGCAAATATAAGGTCATCTATATGACAGCTAAAACTTGGTCAAAATTTTGTCAAACAACAGGAAAATGATCCAAAATACACCAGTAAATCTGCATATTACTGCAAAATTACTGAAAAATAAAGGAATCATGGTT
The DNA here is from genome assembly GCF_024256425.1 of Clarias gariepinus. Lineage (NCBI taxonomy): Eukaryota > Metazoa > Chordata > Actinopteri > Siluriformes > Clariidae > Clarias > Clarias gariepinus. The sequence goes on from NC_071112.1 coordinate 20,551,958, forward strand.
TTAGAATGGCCTGGTCAAAGTCCAGACATCAACCCCATTGAAATGCTGTGGCAGGACCTTAACACAACTATGCATAAACGAATGGCAACTGTCTAAAGCTATGTTTTAAAGAAGAATGGACCAAAACGATGCTAGAGACAGATATACTTATACAGAAAACAATTACTTTAAGTTATTGCTGCTAAAGGCAATCTACAAGCCATTGAATAAGGCAATAATTGCTCACATAGTATTGCTCACATGATTTTTTTTTCTTTTTGGCCTAATTTTTGTTAAATAAATAATGGCATTGTGAAAAGAAAATCATATGTTTGTTTTTAGGATGTATTTGGTTAATACTAAGACCCATTACGATCAGATGTTTTACACAACAAACATAGAATTAAAATGGTGGCACTGACATTTACATATGAATAAATTAAAGATAACAGACTCCAAGTCACTAAAACTATTGTGTGATATGTCACTAACTGTAATCACTTGACATAACCCAAATTTACAGGCTTGTAAATCAACAGTCCGGTTTAATAAGAAAAGGCTGCTTCTGTTTATAAAATAATTTGTATAATTTTAAAAGTTTTAAAAGTTACTTTTGTGAAATCTATCTATCTATCTATCTATCTATCTATCTATCTATCTATCTATCTATCTATCTGTCTGTCTGTCTACAGTATCTATTTATCTATGCTCGCAAAATGTTATTACAAAAGTAAAAAAATATATTATTTAAGCCACACTGCTACTAACCAGGACAAAGCAGGTTAAAAAAAAAAAGAATGCCAGAAATGCATAAATGGATTAATGAGTGTGACCTTTTATTTTGTGGATCTGTGGATTATACCTGACCACATGCTCCCTTTTTGCATGAAAGTAACTTTTGAGCTTTTCGATTAGGTCTCTAGTTCTAATACTACTACCCTTCACTTACATTCCTGAAGGGCCCAAAACTGATTCATTATGAGGACACCCTGTTCATAAAATCTGGTCCAAAAAGACATAGTTTGCCAATTCTCATGTAGGTGCATCTGAGTGGCTCAAACCCTGATGTCAACCCCACTGAACACCATTTGAATGAATTGGAATGCTGCCTGCATGCCAGACCTTCTCACTTGGCATCAGTGTCTGACCTCACTAGTGCTCTTGTAGCTGAATGAGCACAAATCCCAACAGCAGCATTCCAGGAAAACCTTTTCAGAAGAGGGAAGACTGTTATAAGAGCAAAAAGGGACGGGAACCTTGTAGTAATGCGCATGGATTTTGAATGGCCAAATTTGGGTGTGATGGTCAGGTGCCCACATATGTTTAGCTATAACAGTATAATAGCAATTCTTATCAAAAGCTAGATGGAAATTCAGCTTGGGCTTGAATTGAACTGCTAATGTATAAGCTCCTTACATCACTTATACAGTAATACCGACATATTTTTCATGGGGTTTAAAGAAAAATGTTTTGCATGTAGTGTGTATCCTAACCCACTAGATCTTAAACCTTTTTAGTCTTGCCATCTTTGTGGATGATATTACTGCAATTCTGTCTGTATTTATAGACAAAGTCTGTTTTTGTAGACAAAGATGATATTTTTCTCAATATTACAATTAAGATATCTTTTGTTAGGTTCTATGTGTCCAGGAGACCTATATCTTTTACCTATTAGTCTAGGCAGTAGGAACAATGGTAATGCATAGTGTTCTGGCAGAGAGAAAGAGAACGACAGCTGCTGCTTTGCTGTTTTAAGTTGTCTAGCCTACGTGAGAAGACCTTGTTTGTGTCACGCAGGATCCCTAGCAAGCGAACTGAGCCGTAATGCAATTGACAACCCGCTGTTCCTGACATTAATAAAGATCGAACACATACAGGAAATTAAACTCTCACTTTCCCATTGTAATGAGATGGTATCCATCACTTGACTGTTTACTCCGCAATCGGATCAAATGATCAAATTAGGGTGCACTCGGCCCACACGCCACGCCGCCTTTATTGCCTAGCAGCATCACTCTTTAAAATGGATGACAGAGTGAATGGGATTTAAATAAAGACTCTATATGTTAATGATGGACGGTGAGCCCTAGTGTTCAGCAAGCAGATGGGGGTGGGTCAAAGAATGAATGAGTGACCGCTGCCATAGTGAAAATGAATCATATTATGAGTCGGCCACAAGAGGGGGATGGATGCTCATTCAGCTCCAATAGCCCAGTAATGGCAAAGCAGGAAACAGGTGAAATCAAGGCAAAACACAATCCAACACATTTTCTATTTTGATAATGGTTTAGCTGCTCTCTAAGAGTCTGTGCTTCTCTAAATTAGGACAGGAAAAAGAAATAGTGTGAAAGATCATGAGCAGTGTGATGGGTTCAGCTTTTATGGCTAATAATGTTCCTGATCAAAGCTGCATGTTAGGCAGGGATAGGAATAAGAGCTCTCCAGCCAGACTCTGCAAATGGCTTGGAGAATAGGGCAAGGTAATTGAAGATGGGTTTAAATGTAACCATTGAGGTTGCTTCACTCTTTGTAATTGATGGGGAAATGTTAATTATGCTATTATGCAACTGCAAACCTGTTCTGTTCTGTTCTGTTCAGGTCACAATGCGCAATTTTAAATTCATTTTCCAATATTGTATTTCATGCATTTGGGAAAGTTTCACTAAAAAACATAATAAAAAATGCCCATAAAAAACTAAAATCCTAAAACTCTTTTTTTGTAAACAAAAAGGGAAATAGTTAAGGCCCTCTCAGAATCCCTTCATCTTTACTATGCTCTTACTGACTTCAAATGGATTAGCAATTATATTTATGTTTTGTCTGCCCTTTTCCATACATATTTCATTTATTGTTAATAAAGAAAAGTTGCCCCAAGACAGGGCTTACACCTGAATATCCGTTTGATTCTCCCTATCAAACTCATTATATTCCAAAATACTATCATTGGATTGGCTGGTCATATAACCCAGAGATGACTTTGCCAGATGACAGTAATAAATGAAATTACATTGATAAGGACAATGATTATTGGCCTCTGAAGCCTGCAAGCTATAATATACGGCCCTCATTCATGCCTCTGTGCTATGTGCATCTACATTTCTTCTACGCTGTTAGAAAAACAGAGCATAGTTTTAAAATGCATAAAAACACCGTAGAGGCAAGGTGCCTATTTCCACAGCACATGTGTCCAGTAAGATGCAGATTGCCTGTGGAGATGTGCGAGATGATAGTGGTTTTGGAAACGTCCAGCCGAGCTTTAGCGATATGTTTAAAGCAGTAAGTATAGCAAAGAGGAATGATTGCCATAATAATAGTGCCCCATCCAGACATTTTATTTTCCCCCAAACCTGAAATTTGGAAATGGGTCTGATTTTGAAAGAGTTGAAGGCACATTGTGTACCAATTGAGCCTGTGTGAGCCCTGCACAATTTATGAAAATGTTTTTCTCTGATTGGTTTTATTTTTTTTAGCCTTTGCCCATAAAGTTCACTGTAAAGTGGTAAATGATGTGGGTTTAAAGTAACATAAATAGACACTTTTAAAACAAGACATTGGGACAGGAAATTGTTTGCAATGTTTTATTAACATGTAAATTTATTTCCATGTTTGGTTTATGTTTGGTAATGTCCATACCTAGATTGGAGTTGTGGTGGATCCAGAGCCTGTCCTGGAAACACAAAAAGTCACCTCCAGTTCACTGCCAATTTTGTTTTGAGGAGGTGTAAAAAAAACACCTGAAATGCAGATCAAGCCCACAAATACACTGGGAGAACCACTTTTTTTCGAACTGCTCGCTCATACACAGTTGGGAGCGGTGTAACACACTTGGAGGACAACGCTATCGGCTCCTTCCTCTGTGAGCTCAAAGACGCCCCTGGTTTGCTGTAGAGCCGTGATTAATGTGGGAGCTCTAAATACCTCTCATCCCTCCCCTGAGAGAACTTGGCCAATCAGCTCTTTCTAGAGATCTGGCTGTGAGAGGTTACAGCATCACCCGGGGATCAAACTCACAATCTCCGGACGATAGGGCGAGCACTTTACCACTGCGCCACTCGGAGGCACCAACAAACCTTCTTATGGAAAGAACCAGTAATTGTGGCCTCTCTGATGCACACATGTGTTGGTATTAATATTCCTGGGAATGGACAAAAGGGCGAAATGGATAATAGCAGACAGATCCCATCTGAGACCTTGACCTGTGTTTGAGGGAAGGATGGATGGATGGTTTCGTTCACTTCTCTCTAAATCTATCCATACACTCTGTCCAAAGTATGTAGATTGTTATCCCTTATAAGTGTTTCATTATAGATGAAGGTACAGTGCCAATTCTAGTCCTGAGTTGTTGCTCCTTCTGTGCTGGTCCATCATCTTTTGTAGATCAAAAGCTTGGTCTCTTTAGAATATAGTTCTTTACACTTTTCACTGTACCAGACTGTGTACACTATATTACTCTTCTTTTTAAAGATCCTTTATTCATAGCCCATTACAATACATGTGCTTCATTTCCCAGCAATAACTTTAATTCTGTGGCTGAGCAGGCCTGTAAATGGCTGTTTAATATATTCAGGGAACTGTTGGAAAGATACAGTTGTGTTCAGAATTTTTCTTGAATTTTACACTCAAAATTAACATGAATGTTAATGCAATACAAGGCTTTCAGTAATTTTTTTTTGAGCCAGTCTTTATCTGGGTTAGAATGATTCTAGGCCATCTTCTTAAATAGAAGATAATGAACAAAGTTTCAGTTTATTTAGAGTTTTCTGCTATAAGCACTAGATCAACACTGTATACATAACAAGTAAAATAACCCTACAATTATTAATTAATGTGGGGTTAAATGTTTTAAAATGCATTTTAATTTGTTAAAGCCAAGGGTGTCTCAACTTCTTGTTAGTGAATATGACTGACTACAGGCCTGGCCTTTCCTATTTTCTTTGACAGCACTCATCATATTTATCAATATACAGTGGTGAAATTCCAAGTAGCTCATTTCACATCTGAGAAAGAGGATGGTACAGTAGGTGGCACAAGTCAGGAATGTCTCAAATGGCTATTTGTAAACAACTGTAGCTTTTAAGATAAATCCAAAAAATTACAGGTAACTATATGTTACTAGGCGGTGTAACCACTTTCTCAAAGTCTGGGAGAAAACCCAAATTGTCTCACTCAGTGGTCAAGGAAAATGGTTCAGATGGTTAGGACCAACTTAAGGTGCACAAGGGCACAAGCTTACCATGAACTGAAAGCTGCTAGAACACCAGTATCACTGTCTACAGTAAAGTGAGATTTCTAGCACTATAAACTGAAAGTCTGATAAAGATATACTATACGCATCAAGCTTGACTAAAGTTTGCAGCTGACAACATAGACAAAACAAATACTGGAGGAAATTTTTGACAATAAGTATAGTATGTTTTGAGGAGTAAAGGTGAGTCCTTCAACACCACAAACTTGGCACCAACTGTGATGGTAGCATTATGCCTCAGGGCTGTTTTGCTGCCAGTGGAACTGATGCATTGCATGCATTTGAACTAGTTGAAATTTCAGACAGCCAAACAGTTAAAATTTGGACAAAACTGAGTGAGTGAGTTCCAACAGGACAATGACTTCAAAATTGTTTGTGGAATGGATAAAGCAGGGAAAGTGAAGCTTTTGGCTCCTGAACCCTATAAAAAAATGTGGACCATGCTTAAAAAGAAGATCTGTGCCAGGAACCCGACACATTTAATTGAATGCTACAAATTTTGCCAGGAAGAGCAGCCAAATAACCAATCAGAATTCCATCTGAATGATGACATTTGCTAAAGGTGAAACTTGCAAAGGGACATTTAACCAAATATTAGGTGTACTGTAGGTATATGTTTGATACAGCATGTATAAATTTGACCCTATGTTGACACACAGTTCAATATATATTTAAATATGTGTACCAAATTATTTGGGGTTCCTTTTATCAAAGATCATAAAAATCACTGAATGCCCAATATGGTAACTCACTTATTTTCAGGAGTGTATGTTGACTGCAACTGCATGCCTAGTGGAAAACTAAGCACAGGTCAGGTTTAATCTGTAGAGCTGGAAATAAGAAAATTATTATGAAAGGGAATGATAAGATCTTGAGGATCGAGGAGAAGTAATGGTACCCTAAGTAATGCATTTATATACTTTTGATTTTAAGTGTTATTTTAAAACATATCTTTGGCTAATTTCAGGGTGAGCTACATTATGGTATGTTTTATTATTTTTATTATACCAGTTAATATGACAGTGTGAGTAAAACCTGCCTAGCCTTATCAGTATACCAGGGTTCACTATGCCCTGAATGTATCCTGTATTGCTTCCCCTGTTTCTTTTTCCATCACTCTTTCTAATGGATTATTTAATGATAATTAACCCTGAATCCTACAGAGACAGCTGTGGGCAGATTAATGGCCTAGTTTAGGTGGAACACCTGTTCAACCAGGCGGAATTTGTCCAGATCAAGCTAAAGGCACGAATGTCAAAGACAAGTGCACATGCTCCCTTTAGCTGTGTCACAGACCTTGAGTCCTACGGACCTTGACCTCCGTCAGATGTAATTTTTAAGTTGACTCAATTCTGGAGAGTGCTGATTATTATATATATATTTCCATTTTACAACCTTAACTATAGGTGTTAGCTCTTGAAGGCATTAAAATGTTGTTTCCTGGCCCACTTGTGTAAATGTAAATGAGGAGCTGTGATTATAAGCTAGCTGTTGAACAAATAATTTAAGATAATTAAATACTATATCTGTCTGTAGCTTGAAGCTGTTTCGGTATCCTTTTTTAATTTATTGTTTGAAAGAAACATTTTATTATATGCTATTGCAAACATCAAACATGTAATGTAAATGTCTGGACATATATTTTAAGATTTGTGTTGCCTTTAAGAAATGTAAATATTTACTTAAAATTTTTTGGTTCATATTCTCAGGTAAAAATGCAAAGTTCATAATTATGTTGCTTCATTTACCCTATTTGTAAAAAGTATATATTTGTTTTTTGATGTCACTTCCTGTTAATACTCTTGTTGCTGCATGAAAATGAAACAGATATTGTGTGCTTCCTCTAATAATCCATTGCATCTACTCTAAAGTATCAAATAGTTAATTTACTGTACATACATGAAAATAGACATGTTAAAGATCATATATTTGTAATAATTTTGTTAAAATATGATGCCTGATAAGTTTTTTTTACCTTTGTGTTTAAGCTATCAGCGATGATAATAGCCATTGTAACAGCTACTACAGTGAGAACAGTAGTTTATGTTTATGTTACATTTATACTGTGAATATAACTCTGAATATTGTTGTATTGTTTTATTACAGTTTTTAGAATAAAAAAACTATGGAAAGTGTAAGGAAATATGTATAAATTACAATTATTAGTTTGTCCCTGATGAACATGCTGAGGGTGACGGTGGTAAGGAAAAACGCCCTCAGATGACTAAAGAAAAAACAGGACAGGAAAGCCATCCTTCTTTGAGTGATATCTGATAGCAGAGATTGCTTTAAGAGGCTGGGAGTTCAGTATAACAGAAAATGTGTTTAAGTTAATATCAAGTCCAGTTTTGTTGGTAGCTTAGGTACAAAATTGTACAAAATTAGGTACAAAATTGCTTGTGGGAATTTCAGTCCTGAACTACTTAGTGACTACAGTCACAAGGCATCAGAGAACAACTGCCTGTATCAGCTGAGTCCAAGACAATCTTTATGGTCAAGTAGAGTCGTCCCTAGTCACCACATGTATCTCATTCATTCATTCATTCATTCATTCATTCATTTGATCACTAGGTAACACCCGGTAAGGAGCATGTCGCTCTGGTACTAAAGCCAAAAAAAGATTAAGAAAAGACAAAGACCAAAGATAAGTCAATGACAAGAGCCTGTATCTAGAGAGAAAGAGAGAGGGAGAGAAAGAGAGAAAGAGAGAGAGCAGCACACCACCTGATAAGTGTGCTCCTAGACCAAGTAAAAAGATGAACTAAAAGAACAAAATGAAGAGAAAAGTAAACAGAAACATGAGAAAATAAGTTGAAAGACACAAAAGTTATAAAGAATTTATTTCAGTTCCAAAAACCTGTCCAGCCTCGAGGAGAGCTTTGTGTTTTGTTTCCAATTTTATTTCCATTCCCTTTTGAGATTCATTAATAAACCCACATTATCTCCGAATGGGAAGGTCTTCCCGACGGTGCACTATCACTCTTGCACACTCCCATTTCACTGACCCCTCTGAAGCCCTGCATAAGGGCTCTTACATTCTACAGTATATTACATCTCGTGACACAGCGGTCAAACCCACGCCACATAACAATAAATGTTTAAAATAAGTTCCACAATGAACTGATTGCCGTACCGCATATGCATACAGCATATGCTTAAACCTAATCCAGAGCTTCACTGATGGCACCCTTCCATTTCATATTAAAGCAGCATGATGCCTACAGGGACATCATATCAATGTCTAAGATAGTGTTAAAAAAAAGTTCATACCTCTGAGAGCATATATGCACACATCCAAGGCCCTGCTTGCTTGTCAAATAAAGTAATTAAAATTGTACTTTTTAAGCATCAGCCATCAGTCATCAGTGTACAGGAATAAAATACAGATCTCCATGCTGCATTTCAACATCCCAAAGGCTAAACTCAATAAAGCATTGCAATTAGTTTGTTCCGTCCTGCACTAGTCTTTACTGAGTGACTGTACACGCTGCTCCTGATTATACAAGTGGAAACAAGAGCAGCATGCCAGTGTGCAAAGGTACATTCTCAAATCTGCCTTTGTACATTTAACACCTGCTCTTTTTCGTTTTTGTTTATTTTGCTTATACTTGTATATGACACGTTCAGCTAATTTCTGTACATGTGTATATATAGGTGCCTTCTGTAGCAGCCAATAGCCCAAAGCCACACTCTCTTTTTTGCATGGGAATAGTTACTAAATGCTTTAAAGTATTTAAAATTATATAAACAGTGGGACCATCAGTAAGGGTGTGTATGCCAAACAAACATGTCATAGACATGCTCCAGGCAGAGTGAGCAAGTGCAGCTAAAGCTATTCCAATCCTTTTTTGTTTGTTTGTTCATTCATCCATTCATTCTTTTATTCATGCATTCATTTGAGTTTTTTGTTACTATGTTGGTGGCATGGTGGTTTAGTGTTTAGCGTTGTCACCTTGGGTTTTATTTTTACCATTATGGCACAAAACAAGTGTTTCATAAGTAAGAAATTAATTATATTTTTTTTAAGACAAGGAAATGTTGTGTTACAGTTCTACTTGTTAAAGTGCTGAGCGAAGAATGATATATCATCTTTATACAGTACTGTATTTACAGTACTAAGATACTCTTGTTGTACTCTAATAAGATACATCTGGGAGTTAGAGATGTAAGGTGTCAAAATACCAAATAAGGCAATATTTTGCGGTTAACCAGCACTCATGACGATAAGGATGGGGTTATAGTGCATCAGCTCATGTTTTCTTCTTTTTTATGTTTTAGCTCTAATCTGCTTAAATCATAAAAAAGAGAAAAGAAGTAATTGTTGTTTCAATTAATAAAAAAAAAAAAAAGCTAGCTGCTCTCAGCTTGGGAATTTCACCACTTTGTTTTTCATGATTTATCTTCAGTGTGGTATTCTTGATGCAAATATTACATAAATGTCACTTATTAAGCCCCTGAACTGCCACTGGCTTTCTCATGTAAAAGTCCCAGTTAAATGTTCATGATCTTTTCACTCCAGGATGCCACTTCCATCACAAGAGTTCTCCAACCTAATGGCTGTATCTACTTAGGCACTGTCATCAAAAGACTATTTGTTTCAATGTTTTATCCACAGGGAGTAGTGTAATATGTGTAGATTAGTTTTAAAGACAATCGATTGCAGAATTATTGCCACCCTTCATTTCAAAATTTGCTCTCTCTCTATTTCCAATATGACCATTAACTTAAATACTTTAATTATTCATTTTATAATGTGTGTGCCATGGTGAAATATTGGCCATTGCCAATTTGACTGCACCAAACAGCCTTTCCCTTCATCCTGGAGGTTAATAGCAGAGCCCACACTTTCATTAGCTTTACGAATGTGGTACACCTCATATGTCGGATTTCCCTCAGTGGGGAGGGAGGGAATGTAAACATTCATTATGTTGTCTTACTATGACTTAACTAAATTTTACTAACCTTGAAGATGTTATATGTGCATACATATGAAAATATATATTGCAAAGGGAGAATTAGACGTTAATCTGTGAAAACCAAAATATTTTTACAAAAAAGTAAAAAAAATTTTTGCAGATAAATTAGTAAAAAAAAAAAAATCCATTTTATTTACTTCCTATAATATATAATTTCTGTTCTCTGACATGTTAGGTTTTATAGATTTTATAACCATATATACTGCAATATTGACCTTCAAAATATGCTAGGTTATCAAAATAAATAATGTTGTTTACTTAGTAAATTGTTAATTAAATTCCACAAAATAGTGCTGAAATTGGTTAATTCAATAAATTTGGGTATTCAATAAAATGTAACTAAACATATCAGAAATTTAAAAAAAGAGAAACAAATGCACATGCATTTAGGTTCATGCATGTAAAGGGAAATGCTGACACTTGGGAAAATGTTTACTAGCAGTGCAGTGTTTTTTCATGACAAATAAAATGAGAACCACATATAATTCATTTTCTTTGACGGAAGGTCAATCGGATTTGACCTGGACTACATCGAGAATGGAAAGAGGGATGCCAAAGATTAATATCGTAGCCTTAAAAGCCAATATGGATCATTAGTCCACATGTGCTTTTCACCTTTATGACCTCACATAAGCAATTTAGGAAGTGATATTTCAGCAATTCTTTTCATAAAAATTGCCTATGCTTAAAATTCATCTGCTCTCAATCTGATGAGAATAAGATCTCCGCCTTCCAAATGGTTATGCTAAGCAATGTGCTCCACATATTATCATGTAATTCTACAGACACAGCTACCACTTGGTAAGAAAATAATAATCAGTCTAATAAGCATTGGCAAAGACCATATGACTTATGTAGCTGTGTAGCAGAGGGGTAATTAGTAAATATTCATACATATTAAAAGTTCATGAAAATGTGCAAGAACTAATGTGTATTTCCCTGTTCTGGTGCAATATGATGGTATTTCTATCATATATATGGATGATTTACTCACTCACTCAATGTCTATACCGCTATATTCTGTATACAGGAGTCTGTATACATATACCCAGGAGTTTTAGGGCACAAGATATCCACTAAGCCTCCGTTACCCCTGTAAATGATTAATAACTGCTTATTATTATTATTATTAGTAGTAGTAGTAGTAGTACAGTAGTAGTAGTAGTAATAGTAGTCGTAGTACAAGTAGTGGTATTAGTAGTAGTAGTTCAATTAACTAATTAGTAATTCATTGGACTCATTACTCCAAAGTCCAATCTTTATGCTTTCTAACAAAAAACATTGCTAGCAAACAAACTGAAGCCTTTTTTGCTTCAATTACTAAGTGTTTTTTAACACTATAAGTCTCACTAATAAGCGATTTTTTTATGGTGACATAATAAAAAAAAGTGATTTTTTGCAATGAAACTTCAACAAGTGTTTAAGTAATCTCTGGCCATGTTTTTTTTTTCTTTTCTTTTTTTTTTCATATAATCCGTTGAGGTTTTATTAAGGTGTTGGATGGTTAGCAACCAAACTCCAGTAACTTTAGCAATCTCCTTAGTTTTTTGTTCGTGTATAACTATTTAATCAGATGTTTTTGGATTATTTATTTATTTAAATAAATATTAAATAAATAGCTTAAAATGTAAGCAATACAGTAGCTAATTAATTAAGATATTTTTAAAATTAGGTTATTAATCAGATATGATTTTGTAAATTTTTATAAAATAAATGTGCTAAGCCTCCTTAAGTAATATCTAACAATGTTATGGATGCTTACAGCAATCAAACTCATTTCCTTATTAAGTTTCTGCATATTTGGATATTCCTGATTGATTCAAATATATGTTTTTATACACACACACACACACATACATATATATATATATATATATATATATATATATACACAACCCGGAAGTAGTACGGTCACAAAACAGGAAGCATAAAAGGAGACAAGATGGTGCTGCACATCACTCAGTCATTGAGTTCATGACTGTTCAGATCGTTTCTCTGCCAATTCGTGAGTACTCAGTTTCTTGGGTTCACTTTCTGGGCTAACCGCTAAAGCTACATCTTCTGGTCTACTCAGATTAGTGCATGACAGAATGACTGAGTCTTTCGCGGTGAATCCAGCGGATCACGCGCGCCTCTGCGACGTGGTGGATCAGCATGCCGCGCTCATCAATCAGCTAACTCAAACACACACGTTCCTGGGTTTTGTCATCTTGCCCCAGGGTGTGGCCATGGACCCGCAGAAACTGGAAGCTGTGCGTCATTGGCCCCTACCCAAGACCCTCAAGCAGCTTCAACGGTTTCTCGGGTTTGCGGATTTATATTATTGCTTCATCCGGGACTACAGTACAGTTGCAGCACCCCTAACTGCCCTGACATGAACTTCATCTCATCCCTTCCACCTCAACTCCAGTGCCATCTCCAATCCTTATCCACCCAGACGTCAACAAACCATTCGTTGTGGAGGTGGACGCTTCTAATGTGGGCGGAGCTGTTTTCTCCCAGCGAGGTCCAGACCAGAAGCTACACCCCTGTGGCTTCTTCTCCAAAAAATTTTATCCCACTCAACAGCGATACGGGGTAGGGGACCGCGAGCTGTTGTCCATAAAGGGGGAATGGCGACACTGGCTCCAGGGCACCAGCGAGCCTTTCATCGTCTGGACCGACCACCAAAATCTGATCACCATTCAAAACATCAAACAGCTCAACCCGAGGCAGGCGCGGTGGGCTCTGTTTTTTGAACATTATAATTTCCATCTGTCTTCCCGCCCAGGGTCCAAAAACACCAAGGCCGACGTCCTCTCCAGACAACATGAGGGGGACACCACCCGGGCAGAACCCGCGCCTGTCCTCCCTCCGTCAAAAATCATTGCACCTCTCCAGTGGGATCTAGAAACGAGAATCTGCCAGTCACAGACCACCGAGACCGAACCGGCAGGTGTGCCGCCTGGGCAACTCTACGTGTCCTCAGCAGTCAGGAGCGACGTTATGGAATGGGGCCACTCCTCACCCCTCTCTGGACACACTGGCACCAAGCGCACCCTTCAATTTATCCAACGCGCCTTCTGGTGGCCCTCCAGTGCCCAGTGTGCGCCAGGGCAAAGACCACCAATCAGCCAACACCTGGAGAGCTCCAACCACTTTCGGTTCCTCATCGGCCCTGGACGCACATTGCTGTCGACTTCATCACGGGCCTGCCGGTTTAAAAAGGAAAGACAACCATCATGACCATTGTAGATCGGTTCTCCAAAGCTGTGCATCTGGTGGCTCTCTCCGGACTCCCGTCAGCTAAAGACACATGATTCTAGAGCATGTAGTCCGCCTGCATGGGTTCCCAAAAGGGTTCGTCTCGGACAGGGGGCCCCAGTTCACTGCCCGGTTCTGGAAGGCCTTCTGCTGTCTGATCAATTCCACCTGCAGTCTGTCATCAGGATACCACCCGCAGACTAAGGGTCAGACGGAGCGAACCAACCAACAACTGGAGCGCTATCTGAGATGTTTCGTCACCGATTGTCAGCGCTCCTGGGCCCCCTACCTCATATGGGCTGAATTATCTCATAACCTTCATGTGTCATCTGCCACAAAAATCAGCCTTCGATGTTCGAACATCAAGAACCGGAAGTTGATGTACCGTCGCCCCAACAGTTGGTTCGCAGGTGTCGACGGCTGTGGAGACAGGCCAATCAAGCCATCCGATGAGCTAACCACCGATACACCACCCAACATTGCCGTCGACACCCACCGGGACGAATGTATAACGTAGGTGACAAATTATGGCTGTCTACCAAAAATCTTCATCTCCACACAGAGTCAAAGAAGCTATCACCTAGGTTCATCGGTCCTTACCGCATCACACTCCGCATCAACCCTGTCACCTACCGGCTCCAGCTGCCTGCGGCGCTCCGAATTCATCCGGTTTTCCACACCGCTCAGTTGAAACCCTTCACCACCTCTCCTATGGTTCTTTTTCCTTGATAATGCAAATGATATGCTTGGCCAGAAAGTCTTTTTGTCACGACACGTCAAGCCACAGCCCCGTCATGATCACCTGAGAACTTCCATTCCATTCCTCCAACCACCTCTTATCTCTTACCGCCTCACTCTCCGCTCTCCACACACCTGTTCACTATCAGTCATCACCCATCATACCTATTTAAACCATGCCATGACACCACCATGTCGCCAGATTATTGTGTGCCTTTTGATAGCCCAATTCTCCAGCGTTTATTCTATGTCTTGACTACCTGCTACCGACCACGCTTTGTCTTTTTCTCGACCCCGTCCTTGTCTCACGTTTGGATTCCACGCTCACAGACTTTTGTTATCGACCTTTGGATTTTCTACAACGACTACGAATTCGGATCACGGACTTTCTCTTGTCTCTCTGGCTCTGAACCTCGCTCGCCTTCGACCACGAATAAGCTTCTGAAACCCGCCACCAACCTGTGCGACATTTCCATCCTCGCGCCGGCTTTCCACGTCTCTGCAACACTGCGCGAGTCGCGCTGCACACACAACTTCCCCGCCGGCTCTTTGCACTTCCGCATTCCTGCTCAGGACACACAAGGCGCGCTCGCCGACTCGCGGCGCTTCAGCATTCTTCCCAGGCCTGCGTCGCACACGGAGCTCTCACGCGCGCTTCCGCATTCCACCGCGACTCTCCGCTCACGCCACAGCACGGGGCTTAACCCGCGCCTACTCCTTAATCAACTCGGCCGGCTCAGTCTGCCCCACACAAGCGCTATCACGACATATCTGTCACTCGGAATCACCGGCCTAATTCTGCACTTGGATCCATCACGCCCTCTAGCGCCCCTTGACAGAATAATCTGGCCAAAAGGAATGGATCCAGCAGAGGCTGCTCGCCTGAGGGGGGTATTAGAGAGCCAAGGAACCCTCTTAGGGACACATCAGCAGGAAATCATACAGATCTCTAATACGCTTCAAACTATCACTGAAACCTTGCAAGCTCTTTCTGCTCAGATTCAGAATCAGCCACCTCCTGCACCCACTCTGCCACCCCCACCCCCGGTGGTCTCTCCTGTCCATGAGCCACGCCTCCCTGCTCCGCCTACCTATGACGGGAATCCAGCCACATGTCGCTCTTTTCTGTCCCAATGCTCTCTCGTTTTGGAACTGCAAGCCACGTCATTTCCCACAGAGCGTGCTAAGGTTGCCTGCATCATCACCCTCCTCTCTGGAAAAGCAAGAGAGTGGGGAACGGCACTGTGGGATGCCCAAGTTCCGTGTTGCTTTACTTATAGAACTTTTACTGAGGAAATGAGGAGGGTTTTTGATCGTTCCTTCACAGGACATCAGGCTGCGAACCAAATACTTCAGTTACGCCAGGGAGCGCGTTCTGTCTCTGACTATGCCATTGATTTCCGGACTTTGGCTCCCTCTTGTGACTGGGACGAAAAAGCTCTTTTTGACTGCTTCCTCCATGGGCTTTCAGACTCAGTTAAAGACGAGCTCGCTGCTCGTGAACTCCCCTCAGATCTGCAGGGACTCATTGATCTAGTAACACGTATTGACGCCCGCAAGCGGGTTCGCCGATCTGAGCGGCAGCCCTGTCACACACCATGCACCCCTGCACCGGCCTTAGTCACTCCTGAGTCACCCCCTGAACCCATGCAAATAGGCCGCGCCCGCATCTCACCCAAGGAACACCAGCGCCGCCGAGACGACGGCGCCTGCTTCTATTGCGGCCAGACCGGCCACGCTGTACGATCCTGCCCACTAAAAGGTCAGGCCCCCCTGTAATTCTGGGGATGCAGGAGGGGCCAGCTTCCCGTTCGTCCCCGGACCAGCGATCATGTTTTTCAGTGACCTTGACCCATGGTGACAGATCCTATGCCACTTATGCTCTAGTGGACTCCGGGGCGGACCAGAACTTAATTTCCTCCTCCATTGTCTCAGAGTTTCGAATTCCTCTCTCACCCCTACACCAACCTTTTACTGTTCAGGCCCTTGATGGTAGTAGTCTAACTCCCATTACTCATTGCACCGTCCCCATTACCCTACAGTTCTCAGGCAATCACGTTGAAACCATTACATTTCTAATCATTCAGAACGCTCATGCACCCATTGTGCTGGGGCTCCCTTGGCTAAGGTTACATAACCCCCACATTGACTGGATAAGAAGGAGCATCCTTGATTGGAGCCCCACCTGTCTCTCCTCATGTTTACACTCAGCTCTCACGAGCCGGACCACGCCTTCATCACGAGAGGAGATCCCCGATTTAACCAAGGTCCCCCCTGAGTATCACGACCTGCAACAAGTGTTCAGCAAATCACGGGCCGTATCCTTACCACCTCACCGCCCCTATGACTGTGCGATTGACCTCCTTCCCGGCACCGCCCCACCCAAGGGGCGACTCTACTCCCTTTCTCGGCCAGAAAGAGAGGCCATGGAACAGTACATTAATGAATCGCTTACAGCAGGGATTATCCGCCCATCATCCTCACCAGCGGGGGCGGGATTCTTCTTCGTTGAAAAGAAGGACAAGTCCCTTAGGCCCTGTATTGATTATAGAGGTTTAAATGAGGTCACGATAAAGAACCGCTACCCTCTCCCACTGATGTCATCTGCCTTCGAACTCCTCCAGGATGCCCGTGTCTTCACCAAACTAGATTTACGGAACGCCTATCACCTTGTCAGGATACGGGAAGGCGATGAGTGGAAGACTGCCTTCAACACACCCACAGGCCATTACGAATATCTTGTTGTTCCATTTGGTTTGACCAATGCACCGGCAGTGTTCCAGGCCCTCATCAATGACGTTCTTAGGGATTTCCTCAATGTTTTTGTCTTTGCGTATCTGGATGATATCTTAATTTTTTCACGCTCTATAAAAGAACACAAATGTCACGTACGCCAGGTCCTGCAACGGCTGTTAGAAAATAAGCTGTACGTCAAAGCAGAGAAATGTGAGTTCCATTGTACCTCCACCTCCTTTCTGGGTTACTTCATCTCCCCGGCAGGCATCCAGATGGACCCCACCAAAGTCAAGGCGGTCACCGACTGGCCATCACCATCCTCAAGACGCGAACTCCAACGGTTCTTGGGGTTCGCTAACTTCTATCGTCGCTTCATTCGAAGTTATAGCTCAGTGGCGACCCCACTTACTGCACTCACCTCATCAAAGACTCCGTTCCGATGGAACTCACTGGCCGAAAGGGCCTTCAAGGAACTTAAGCGGCGCTTCACCACGGCCCCAGTTCTCATTTTTCCAGACCCTTCCCTCCAGTTTGTCGTGGAGGTAGACGCATCCGAGACAGGAGTAGGGGCTGTCCTGTCACAGAGAGTTTTGGAGGATAACAAGCTTCATCCCTGCTGCTTTTTCTCCCGCCGCCTTACACCACCTGAACGGAACTATGGCATTGGGGATCGTGAACTTTTGGCGGTCAAACTGGCCCTCGAGGAGTGGAGACATTGGTTGGAGGGAGCAAAACACCCCTTCCTGGTCTGGACCGACCATCGGAACCTTGAATATTTAAAGACAGCGAAGAGACTGAATTCACGCCAGGCACGATGGTCGCTGTTCTTCTCCCGCTTTCAGTTTACATTGTCGTATCGCCCGGGTTCCAAGAACGTCAAGCCCGATGCCCTCTCCCGACAGTTTTCCACTCCCCAGGACATGACTATGCCGGAGACAATCATTCCCCCTCATTGCCTCGTGGCAGCGACCCGACTTGAGGTGGAGCACCTCGTCCAACATACCCTTGAACGAGAACCAGGCCCAAGCACTGTTCCCCCCAACAAACTCTTTGTTCCCATTTCTGTGCGCCCCCAGGTCTTGGACTGGGCCCATAGTTCCAGATTGGCGTGCCACCCCGGGGTGACACGCACCCTTTTCCTCCTACACCAACGCTTCTGGTGGCCCACCATCAGGGAAGACGTCAAGAGCTTTGTGGCGTCCTGCGACAGCTGTTCCAGGAATAAGAGTTCTAACCGACCACCTGAGGGTCTACTTAGACCGCTCCCCGTTCCCCACCGCCCCTGGTCCCACATATCCATTGATTTTGTCACGGGACTACCACCGTCACAGAATAACACCTGCATCCTAACTATCGTGGATCGTTTTTCTAAGGCAGCTCATTTTATTCCACTACCCAAGCTTCCGTCCGCCAAAGAAACGGCTGAACTCCTGGTTAACCACGTCTTTCGACTCCACGGACTCCCCATCGACATTGTCTCTGACAGGGGCCCCCAGTTCTCCGCCTGATTCTGGAAGGCTTTTTGCAACCTCATTGGTGCCACCCCCAGTCTCTCATCCGGTTTTCACCCCCAAACTAATGGCCAAACAGAACGGATGAACCAGGAACTAGAGAAATCGCTAAGGTGCATGTCCTCCCGGGACCCATCCTCCTGGAGCCGCTTCCTCCCCTGGGTGGAGTATGCCCACAACACACTCCCTACTTCCTCCACAGGCATGTCCCCTTTCCACTGCTGTCTGGGTTATCAACCACCCCTCTTTCCGGCCCAAGAAGAGGAGGTAGCTGTCCCATCAGCACCAACATTCATCCGTCGCTGCAAAAAGACATGGCAACGTGCCCGCAATCAGCTGCTACGCACTGTAAGCATGTTCCAGCGTCAGGCTAACCGTCACAGGTCGTCAGCACCCCGGTATCGCATCGGTCAAAGGGTCATGCTGTCCACACGTGATCTTCCCCTCAAGACCACTTCAAGAAAGCTCTCTCCAAGGTTTGTCGGCCCCTTCACAATCAACCGCATCATTAACCCATGCTCTGTCCGACTCTCTCTACCCCTCTCCATGCGTCGAATTAACCCCACCTTCCATGTGTCCCAGATTCGCCGCCTGGTCCCTTGCCCGCTATCCACACCCCCCCAGCCTCCCCCACCCCCCCGACTAATTGATGGGGGCGAAGCCTTTACGGTCCGCAGGCTTCTCAAGTCTCGCCGCCGCGGACGTGGCCTCCAGTACTTGGTAGACTGGGAGGGTTACGGCCCCGAAGAAAGAAGCTGGGTACCCGCTAGATTCATTCTAGATCGTTCTCTAACCACCAATTTCCACAGACTACACCCAGATGCACCCGCAAGAACGCCTGGAGGCGTTCATAGGGGGGAGGGTACTGTCACGACACGTCAAGCCACAGCCCCGTCATGATCACCTGAGAACTTCCATTCCATTCCTCCAACCACCTCTTATCTCTTACCGCCTCACTCTCCGCTCTCCACACACCTGTTCACTATCAGTCATCACCCATCATACCTATTTAAACCATGCCATGACACCACCATGTCGCCAGATTATTGTGTGCCTTTTGATAGCCCAATTCTCCAGCGTTTATTCTATGTCTTGACTACCTGCTACCGACCACGCTTTGTCTTTTTCTCGACCCCGTCCTTGTCTCACGTTTGGATTCCACGCTCACAGACTTTTGTTATCGACCTTTGGATTTTCTACAACGACTACGAATTCGGATCACGGACTTTCTCTTGTCTCTCTGGCTCTGAACCTCGCTCGCCTTCGACCACGAATAAGCTTCTGAAACCCGCCACCAACCTGTGCGACATTTCCATCCTCGCGCCGGCTTTCCACGTCTCTGCAACACTGCGCGAGTCGCGCTGCACACACAACTTCCCCGCCGGCTCTTTGCACTTCCGCATTCCTGCTCAGGACACACAAGGCGCGCTCGCTGACTCGCGGCACTTCAGCATTCTTCCCAGGCCTGCGTCGCACACGGAGCTCTCACGCGCGCTTCCGCATTCCACCGCGACTCTCCGCTCACGCCACAGCACGGGGCTTAACCCGCGCCTACTCCTTAATCAACTCGGCCGGCTCAGTCTGCCCCACACAAGCGCTATCACGACATATCTGTCACTCGGAATCACCGGCCTAATTCTGCACTTGGATCCATCACGCCCTCTAGCGCCCCTTGACACTTTTTGGTCTTTTCTTGGTCTTTTTATTAACAAAACGCATTTCAAATTATTCTTAGTAAAGTTTAGATGGTGTACGGGTTATTCTTTTCACGAGAACATATGAATTTACCTGTTTTTTTTCCTGGATCTTTTTTTGTTTAAAATAAGTTAACTACTTTCTTCAATTAAATGAAATATCTACTTAACAGATTGTCATGTAATTTTTTTGTTGCTTGTTCTTTTGAAGTTTGTTAATGATCAATTAATTAGCTGTATTTCTGTATTCTTCCAAATGGATAATAGAAATAGAGAATTAAATAGCTGAGGAACCAAGGTAATACGCTGTGCACTTGAATCATGTGTTTGATGTTTGATAATGACTTTTGAAATCTAGCAGCAGATTTTGTGATGAAATCTCTGCCCTTGACTTCACAGGCATCTCCTCTCACTGTGCAGCTCATTAATAGCCCATCTAGTCACATTAGAGAATGCAGGAATAACACAGCTCAGTGACCATGCACCAGATTCTAAACGGAGAGCAGGAGAAACAGGTGTGACTATTGGAGCTGACATGTCTCTTGGCTCTTATGCCTAATGGGAGATTATATATCTTTGAATTAGTTTTCCAGAATCACACTAATGTAAGGAAAATAAATATCACATAACACTTATTTAGCTATTCTTAACTGTGGTGAAATGAACCACACTGATTTTATTTTAACCCTTGTTTAAGCTTTGAATTTAGCAGTTAAGTATAAAGTGCTATGAATTATTCATTATCTGCAATAAAATCTGATGGAAAAGGTATGTAGCAACAAGAGTAAGAAATGTAAGTGGGACCCACTGGTGGCTGCTGGGAATTACATTTGTTCAAACAGTCACAGACAATTAAATAAATTTTACAGGCTATAGGTGAATAAAATTTTTTCTTTAGCATTACAGTCAGTATCTTATACAAATCACTGCTCGCTGTTTTCCTCCTTGTTTGTTACATAAAAAAGTATCCTTTTTTTCTGACTTATGCATTTCATCTCTATGCCTCACTTCATATAAGAATTTACTTCCTCCATTGGCACCACCTTATTTACATAACATCATAACATTTATTAATGGATACAGCTTTTAAAGGTCAGTGGGGGCTAGATGACTGAGTTCTCATAATGAGAAAATTCTTATAGTGGCAGGTCTTGGGCAGCCATTAGTACCAACCAAAAAAGTGGTCCAAGGACAGACAACTTGTCATCTCATGGGTATACAAGATCATTGATTTTCAAGGGATGCAAAGGTAAGCCTGGTTGCTAAACAAATAATGCTAGCTAAGCTAAAATTGTGTCAGAACACATGTTGCATTGCAGCTTGATGTATGGGGCTTCACAGCTGCATGGCAGTCACAGTGCCAATGCTGAGCCATCTCTGCTGTCAAAAGTACCCACAATGGCAATCAGAACTGGATGATTAAGCATTTTATAGGGCTGGCCTGGACCGATGAATGACATTTTATTTAAAATCCTGTGAGGGTGTGTATTTCTTTCTAAGGAAGAGTATCAGGAAGCACTATGGTATGAAGGCTCTAGCCTTCTTGGCATCTAGCATTCATATGGCTATTTTAAAACATTCATTAGCATGAATGAACATGAGAAAAAGTCTAACGTGATTACTTGGCCCCTGCCTTCCCCACATCTTAGTTCTGCATCTGCGGGATGTCCTGGAAAAATTATTCTAATGCAACCTTGCAACTTACAGGGCAAATTCCACAAAACACCTTCAGAAGTTGTTGAAGGTCCAGAGCTGTTTTGGCAGCCCAAGGGGTGCCCAATAGTGGACAGATTGTTAAGATGTTATGGCTGTTCAGCATATACTACAAATCTGTATAATAAATCAGAATACATAGCACAATGCTTTTTCCTATTCTATGTCTCTTAACAAATAAATGTGTTTAAACTGTTCAAGGCAAAGTTACTTAAAACCAAAGGCCATGGTTTATAAGACT
The DNA here is from genome assembly GCF_024256425.1 of Clarias gariepinus. Classification (NCBI taxonomy): domain Eukaryota; kingdom Metazoa; phylum Chordata; class Actinopteri; order Siluriformes; family Clariidae; genus Clarias; species Clarias gariepinus. The sequence goes on from NC_071112.1 coordinate 20,574,034, forward strand.
TTTACAGCTGCAAGTTTATAAAAGACAAACTTGTTTGTATTAGCGTATGCTCATTTAGCATTCATACAGCACAGTATTTTTTATTTTATGTACATGTCAATAAACTTGTTACTATTTTAAAATGAGTATTGTAGTAAAGCTGTAAACATAATTTCTAAGCTTGGCTTGTGTCAGTACCACATATTCTCCTGTATAAACTTTTTTTCTGAGCAAAAACCTCACAATTTACTACACTGGCATTGAATAAATAAATAGCAAAGTATTTCCAGCACCAGGGCCATGTAAGTTAATTTAAACTTGTTACTATTTTTAACTAATTTAATACAATTAAAAATACAATTTGTTTTACACAGAAGATCAGTATAGATTAAATCTACCAACAAGCCTGCACAGATCTCATAAGCACCTTCAACAGCAGTTTAATGAAAGGCATACTCATGTAATGTATTACACACACAGACATTCTCTTACTTAAGCCTAAAAAGATTATTTCCCTGCTCAACACAAAGCAATAATGATAACGACATTCTTCCGAGTTTGAAATGTTAAATGATTATAATTTTGCCAAAGGCAAATAATAATGCAACTGCCGACATTCTCATTTGGTCCACTATAAATAGTTAAACAATGATCTATGGTTTAATATTTGCCATCCAACAAAGATGACAATGGGTTATTACCTTGACAGAACACCATAATATGTTCCCACATGCAAATGGTATTTTAAATATACACTGGCAGTATACACTGATCAGCTCTAACAAAACCTTGAAACATTATGCCAAGTATTGTATAGATTCTCCTTGTGTCACCAAAACAGCACTGGCCCTTTGGTACATGGCTCTACAAGACCTCTCCAGTTGTGCTGTGGTATCTGGCACCAGGAACTTTTAAGGTCCTTTAAGTGCTGTAAGTTACAGAGTGGGGCCTCCATGGATCAGACTTGTTTGTTTTGTGCATTTCATTAAAATCTGGGAAGCTTGGAGGCCAGAACAACAACCTTGAACTTGTTTCCTGCTAAACTTAATATGTATCATGCTTTGGTGCACTTGGTGTTCTGGTGACTGTCTATAATGGAATTTAATAGAATTTTTTCAGCAATTTGTGCTACGGTAGATTGCCTTTTCTGTTGGCTCAAACCAGACAGAACAACCAAATGGCTGCCCATAATTCTGTCAGCTGTTTACTGGATTCTAATTGATAACCAGTGTTCATATTATGTGGTGTTATTGATATGGCTGTTCTGTGTACATTAAATAAAAAAGTACTTATTTTCCATACAACTGACTCAGTTGGAGATTTGTAAAATACTTCACATTTATTTATGTTATTTTATTAACTACTAATTTGCACTTTACTGTGTTTTCTTTCATTAACCTGCCTGGCCACAGTCATGACTCAATACAGTAATGTGCCAGTTATGAAGCAGAAGTGAGATTTTTAAGCATTTTAGCTTTGCTTTCAAATCACAACTCTCTGAGTCTCTGCTAAGTTAGGACATGGTGGCCACTAGGGAATGTGCCCAGGTGAGCATGATTAGCTCTCAGAAGAGGAGAGGTCAATGAAAGTCAGCTTGGGTTATGTTCCACAGGGAAACAATTGCAAAGAACAAAAAGGATTCATTGCATGGCATATGAGTGTGGCCATCTGGTAATGAGCGAGAATTAGGCAGGCAGTGGAAAAGGTCTCAATTTTCTCAGAAGCAGCATGACACCTGCCCCTGCCCTAATTGGTCAAGGCCTTCTACCTTAATCCACTGGGGCTAAAAACCCCCAAAGTTGGCTCCAAAGTTCTCTCTGAGACTGGATAAAGATGTGGGTAGGATAAAGATAATACATGGTCCCCTGCCACAGCATTAATCCAGTTAGTGAGCTTTATGAAGCTCCCAAAACTCCATGTTGAAATTTGGAATGAGACTTTAGAGTCCTTTTGTTGCATTCAAAAGAATGATTTACTGACTTGATCTTCATTTGACAGGGGAAGTCACTATAGGTTTATGCCTAGAGCTAGGCTGGTGAAAAACTGACACAGAACCAGTCAATAGATTCTGTAAGTTTTTACACAGTCTTGATATAACAACCCTCTGTAAATATGTTGAATAAGATTGTCCAAGATTATTAAAAACATGATAGATAACATTAATATATTCAGTGTAATTATAACAGAAATTATACATACTTTTATTCAAACTTATATACAGTAATGTTTGTTTTATATTATATGTGTTTCTTTGTCTATCACAAAGCAAATGAAGTCAGGTTTGTTTCTTAAATATAATCGCAGCTTGGAGCTCTATAAACATCATGTGAACAGTATTTTAGTAATTCTTGTTCAAAAAAATATTAAAACCGTGTATGATCTCCTGAATACTTTATGTAAGTCTAGTTAAATAATGCAAAAATAAGTTTAAGGTTGTTATGGCCTGTGGCCTTTTTTGGCTGCATGAGATCTGAATTACATGTCAGCAGAAGTACCCTAAAAAACAGTCTGATTAACCATCCTTTCCTAAGGGCACTAATCTGAAAGACCTCCAGAAGGCATTTTACATCCACCATTGCTTAGCATATAGAGTAGATATTGCTGTTTTTGATTAAATTCTACTTTGTCCTCTAGCACCTGTTAAAATGGCAAAAACCTAGAAGGGTTGAAATGGAACACTAGCATTGTCCCAGTGCTCACAGGTTTGAGGTGTTGAATAGCATGGTTAAAAGTCTCATTTCATGAGATATGGGAGGCCCAGTGGAATAATGTTATTACACATCACACATACAGAGCGAATGAAGTATGTAGTGGTGAATGTAGGGCAAAGCTTTGTGCTTGATGGGTTCTACATAACCAGTAGCTTACACATAATCATTCACACAGTGTGATGGTGTTTGTTGTTTGTGGACTGTTTGCACACACAGAGCTTTTGCTCCACTCTGTTTAAATGTATATCAGACATACAAATGCTACAAATACCCAGTGATCCATACCTATAAACAGCATTATCCTACATTTCTACAGACAATTGATATTCAGTCTTTTGTTGCCAATAATTACCTACAGAGGTTTAAGCTTTGTTTTTTTGTAATATATATATACTGTATATATAAACATTTGCTTGCTACCGGACACATTAAGTAATAAAAATGGATTTTTTTTTAAAACATCTTTGAAGTGTAATAGAGAAATTATAGCTTAAGAGCAAGTAATTCTAGTGTTACTTAGTTGTTAGGTTGTATCCCAGAAAAAAAAAAAAACTTTAATGTGACACCCCAGAACATGTGTGAACATTAAAGTGTGTGTTTAATTCTTGTGGATAGCCTGCCAGGGGTAAGAATTTGATCCAAGCTCTTTGATGTAAGGAAGGATAATTTGAAAATCATGACTTAAACCTGACCATAAAGCCGTTTCTTTTATAGTTTAAATGAGAAGATCATGACCTAGGTTATTGCAAAACTTGTGAATACTGATGCTGTCATAACAAATATTAGTTTAATATACGAGTTACAATATTTTTATATAATGCTTTAATTTAATTCAGACCTAATTACAGTTTTGTATACACCTGGCATATGCATGCAATACCATATTCCAGTATTTGTAATGCCTTGGCCCAAGGATCAAAGGCACTGCTTTTGATGGTATTTGGCATCAGGAAGTCTTGGCTGAAGCATAAATGAGATTAGAAAACCCCCCTGTACTAAAAGGTATTGCTCTTGATCTCAACACAACTGGCCACAATAACACATGGCTGTTTTAAACAGATTTAATTCTACAAGTATTTCTTTTACTTCCTTCCTGGCCATATGTACTGTACATCTTGGTGAACACATGTCTAGTATGGAATCATATTTTGATGCTTTATTTTAAGACAGATATCGCTATTGCTGATCATGTATAATAAATTATTGAATACTGTGCCATTGGGTAAAATAAATAAATAAATTAATTATTTATTTATTATTATTATTATTATTATTAGTAGTAGTAGTAGTATAAAACATAGTCAGGCTGCTTCAGTTGTTAAAATACCATTTCTGTATTCAGCTGTAGTTATTTTCAGAAAGGTTTCAGTGACACAAAAAGTGGAACATTGAATCGGAATGTACAGTACAATTTGGCTTTGTCTTCCTACAATCTGTGAATACAGTAAACTACAGTTCAAGCAGAGACACTGAAATACTCCGATTAATCTAGATTATAGCTGAAACGTGATGTTTTTTTTGCCAATATTATTACAGGCACAATTTTATTGAGATGTACAAGACAGAGCAGATACTGAATCAAAAATTACATCAACTTTAGGGGGCAAAACTAGCAGAAGGTATAAGAATGAATTAATCAAAAATAAGTCAAAATGACTTTTAAAAAAGTTTGCTATAATGTTCTTACAGTATACTACAGTTTGGGACTCGGACACGGACAATCCTTTGGTTGAAGATTTAGCCTTAATATGTTTGCATTTAGATGAGGTAAATGCATCTTTTATAATACACTCTGTCATAATTTATTGATAAAAGCCATTCAATTGGAAAGTTAACAGTTTTAAAAATGCTTTAGTTTTAGGCTAATAACTTAAACTTTGTGTTAAATAAACCACCAGAGAGAACTCTATTGATAAAACTAACCGCAACACTGGATAGTTTTTGGCCTACTTATTCTTAAACTAACTGTCAGCATAAGGATCACATAGTTCAGCACGACACCCTTCAGTCTCTGGGGTGGACATCAAGGATCAAATTACATCGCCCAGCATGAGCTGAAATGATAGTCCTGATACCAGCAAGGATAAATCAGAATCTAAACCGTGCCCTACTAAAATGGCCATTTTGATTACTTCTCCAATTGACATTTCCTTTTTCCATGCCTATTTCAAGACATTTATTTCCCCTGTGGTATTTGGCTGTTCAGATGCCTTGCTTAACACTTGGTTGTATGTGATCCAAATGTCTGCGTTATTTAAGCGCTCTCATCTCCCAGACACAGTAAATGATTGTATTGGTATATATTTTTTTCAGCTTGACATTTTTTACTGAAGTTTATTGCACATATAGTGCCTAATAAACAAGCATCAAAGGGTATATAATGTAAAATAAAATATCAGCATCCTCCAAGATTTTGCTTGGCACGCTTAATGAAAATCAGCAAAAGCGAATATAACAGTATCTAAAAGAGAATAACATGCAGTATGTGACATTTTGAGCTGAAACACAGTATTATTTTATATGCTTTTTTAACACATTGAAATGCAATTCATTTTTTCCCTACAATACACTTAAGTTTGTATTAAGTTATTAGTCTCCACAATATGTCCTAGAGCCTGCCCTACAGTACAGAGCATATCTTCCCATCATCTCTATCAGACACTTGGTGTGATGCACTCATGCACTTCTTATTGCTGTGTATGTGGATGTTTGTTTCAGTTTATGTTTCAGCAGGGTAATATGATGAGATCTGAACATCGATTAAATTGGCATCATGTTTATTTATCCGTTACTGATTTTTTTTAGCTCTACCTGTGGCAAAGTCTGAACCTCCTGGCATATACAACCAGGTTTGAGGCTGAAAAACTTTATTGTGGTACTTAATAAAATTCCTGAAGCCATCAAGCTCTACAAGATTTCAGGAACCAGCCAGGAAACGGCCCAAAAGCTTCAGGGATACACCGCAACATTTAATAGGTATCACCTGCCTCAACAGATCTTTCAGCATTTCTTAAATAAACTCTCTGATAATTTATAGAATTGCACATTGTTTTGTTTGTCTAGCAGGTTTTTATTACTTTAATCACTTGAAAATTACTTTTATTATAGAAAAAGAGGCTGTATTACAGGTATTACTTTATGTATTTTTTGAAATACCAGTCCAAATGCAAACCTCTTGTCTTAAACAGATGTCCTGTAAATCGTTTGTGTTGAGGACAGTTATGTATTTGTAGACAGTCTTGCCAAATGAACTGCAACTGGCATTAATGGATACTGGGGCAATAAGAAGATTCTTTTATTCAACCATCATTATTGCATCCTCAAGAGAACTTAAAACATTATCACCTACAATACTGTGTAACATTATGTGTATTTACATGGACCATAACTACTAATTGGAATAATAGCTCAACTGGAATAAAATGCATCATCTATCTCAATTGGAACACCTTAATCAAAATATTCTGACCCAATCAGACTTGATTGGGATTATTTTTTTAATCAGAGAGGGGTAGTGTAAACCTTTAATAATCTGTTTAGTAGGTAAATTTACATTATATATTTTTTGTGTGCATGTTTGCCCCATGTGGGAATTACGTTAGGTCACACAATGAGATTTAAGGAGAAAGGTTCTGCTTCCATTTGTGATGGTTAACTCTCTCCTACCTGAGGCTCTCTGGCTAAGGAAAGGACACTGATTGGCTCCCCATTTTATACATAATAAAGCATTTAATCAATCATACCAATCAGACAGAATTATTGTGACCAATCATATTTAGAATGCGGGGATTATTGGAAAAGACACGTTTGAAGAGTTTTAAAAATAATTGGACAAAAATACTTTCTGGAAGATTAAATGTTTTTGGGCTTACTTGCTAGAAAGCACTTTCTACCATCATCAAGACACAATGTGGGAATATCTTTTGGGAAAACTGTGTTTATCTTTAGATCTAGAGAGCACACACACACACAAAAATGTTTTTGATGGGTTTTAGGACATTTTACTGAGACTCTATACTGTATGTTGTCTATACAGTACGGTATGTCACCATCTGGAGGGAGTCGTTCTTTGGGAAATCATTTTTGGGCTTTAAAATAAATCAAAATTATGAATAAAAAAATGACAAAAAGACTGCAAAAAGCCCAAACAAACAGAAGACCATGTGTCGAATTTAATTGAAACACTGTGGGATGATCCATAGCAGGCTATTCTAGTAGAAAAAAATCTCAAAAACCATATTGCAACTTGGTACAAGGTCAGAACAGTAGAATTCATAAAGAAATCCACATAGTGGTTCCCTAACTCACAACTTTATAAACAAACATTTCAATCATAACAAATATTTTGTTATATTTTTAGTTGTCCATCTATCTGAAAGGTCCCTGTGGTTATCCTGGTGGTGTGATGTAGAAGCATTAGATTTCGAATAGCTGAAATGGATGCTGACATGAGATGATGGCTAGAGTTTGACTGTGTTGACTGTATGGCAGCTGTGTGAATATGGCACCCCATGAGCTCACTCTGTGAATCAACAGGCAGAAGTGTACCTGTGGATGGTTGTTGTCTAAAGCCCACTGACAGACCTCAAGGCCAGTGCTGACAGTAAGAAGTTATAAACAATACACAGTGACTCACTTGACATAGCCTGGCATACTGGCAATTCACTCTGGAATTCTAAACCCAGCTCCAATCCACACACTCTAACAGATCCTCTTTTACTAATCAGATTTGACAATAAATAAATTGGATTGGTAAGAACCACTGAGTATACCTGTTGGATGAATTCATTTAAGGCACTAATTCATAATGGACTTAAAGTAATTAATGGTCATGCTTCTATTCTGGAAATCAATGTAAATCTCTGATTGCAAAACTACCCTGGCGTTCATTTGTCCCAAACTGTTCCAAAGATCTGTAACAAATCTGCCAAACAGATTTGGCCCAGCTTATTTTTGCACAACGGGCCAAACCTGGCACGGATATCTGGTGTACATCTGATAGGAATTTAAGTCTGAGCTGGCCCAGCCTAACATTTAACTTGACCCAGATCAGACACAGACCTATGACTCATTTTCATGTCTGGCCCAAATGTGGCACAGAATCAATTACAGTTAAACTAACACTTGCCCAAATCTATCCCCACTTTATCCCCCTCCTTGTGAAGGCAAACATGGCCCAAGCTCCTTTAGCTTTATTTTGTTAATCTTTCAAATACTTAAAATGCAATTTAAATTCTTAAAACAAACTATCCTGTTTCTGTAACACTGCAAGACCTTGTCGGGAAGCACTATAGCCAGCCAAATGGGCTTTTATAAAGGAAGCAATACAACATCTAACAATTTTTTTTCTTGCCGTTGCTGCCCCTTGCTCATAAGGGACAATCTGATTTTTTTTTTTCCCACACACGATGACACAATGGAATCATGGCAAAGTCAAATTCATTTAACATACTCGTACAAAAAAAATTCAACATGCACAAAAAAAAAAAAAAAAAGAAAGAAATTGCTGCTAGTTGAAAATTTAACTTTATGGAGTGAAAGAATTTGAAAATTAATCAGGACTTACCCTGTTTTCCATGTGCTCAATATTGTATGCTGTTGTACTGATCTTGTAGTAGTAAAGTTCTGTATTTCCTAGGTAGATACATTTAATTGGTTCAACCAATAGGTCAAAGTTATTTAGCCAAGCAAGCTGTATACTTATTAGTGTGCATTCTGTGCTTCAATTTGCACAATCCTTTTTTTTCAACTATTAAGTAAGAAGGAAGTTAATGTCATGGAGTAGAATGTACAGTATTTTACTGTGAAATGTGCTGGAGTTAAATTTAAATGTACCCTATGACAAAATACTTAAATGAAGTACACATACAGTACTTAAAATATATACTTTAATACAGTAGATTTTTGTTTGCCGATTTTGCCTTTTTCTACATCTCATGCTCTTACCCAAACGACAGTATATAAACAAAACATTAAAAAAAAAATAGTTTACCAGTTATACATTCTGGACGGTTGATTTTTTGACAACATTGCACTGACTCTAGAACTTAAATAGTTCCCCTATGTAGGGGACACAAATTTAAGTGTCTTTTATTGTCATTTTGGCCATAAACAACTAGTACAGTACACTGTGAATCAAAAGAATGTTACCCCAGGACCATGGTGCTACATAAGACTACACACAACTGAATTAGACTACAACACAAACACTGTATAGTACTGTATACACATGAAAATAAATAAGACAAGACAAATAGCACAAGTAATGTCAATTATTACTAAAAGCAAAACCGGCTAATCAGAAAATGAAAGAGCAGCACTAACCAGCACATAGTAAAGTGCAAAAATATATATAATAAAAATAATAAATGTAAACATGGTTTCTGGTTGTCACCACTACTGCAGTTAGTTAGTACAGTAAAGGGTTTTTGCTTACAGTTGTTTGGGAACAAAGGAAATAAAGGTGCTTTGAGTATGGGTGTTTTTTTTTTTTTTTTACATATATCTTTGTGTTCATGTGTGTTTCTTGGGAATATCGGACCAGTGCCTGGATATTGAAGACTGTGATGACTTGGGGAAAGGAACTGTTACAGAGTTTGATTGTGTGAGCCTGAATGCTTTAGTAACTTTCGCCAGATGCCAAGTAGTGATACAGTACAGCTGTCTCAGATGCTGTCAATAGTCTGTCTGAAGGATGTGGTTAGGAAGGGGCTGGGAGATGGGATTTTTGTAGCCTTTTCAGAAAGTCATTATGCTGCTCGGCTTACTTTACTATGTACCTGGTGTTCAGGGACCTGATGAGATTCAGGTAATCACCAAGAAATTTGGTGTTCTTGATGATCATGGAGGAGGCTTTAATGTTTAGTGCAGAGTGTTCACTCTGCGCTCTTATGAACCCAACATCCATCTCTTTTGTTTTGTGTGCATTCAGGGACAGGTTACTGGATCCTCAGTAATCCTTTACATGTTGCACTTCCTCTCTGTATTGTCATGAGCAAGCTCAATTATATTATTAAAGGTGTGCATTCCTGCACAGTCATGAGTCAGTGGAGTGAACAGCAGTGGACTGAGCACATGGCCCCGGGGAGCCCAGTTCTCAGTATGGAGTGCCTGTAGTCTCCTCCATGTTCTGTGAGAGGAACTTCAGGGTACATACTTTAGAATTAGGTACACACAGCCAGCACACTCCCAGGCTTATTTCAGTTTATATATTACACCCTTTCTACATATAATTGTGTTGTGCCTTTTCCCCACACAATGTATTAAAACAGTGAACAAAGTTAACTTCTTTAAATTATTAAACTCCCATTTTTCTAGTGCACTCCTAATCAGCCACTGCTGATTTCCCTTAAAAATATAAATGAGTACTTGGCAGAGCTGATGCTCAAAGTAGAAAGATGGTCATTCTATCTTTTTTCATCAGGAACATTGTGAATGTCATGAAAAAATGAAAAAGAAAAGAAAAAAGGAGAAGAACAAGGACAGGCAAATTTAAAGAAGAAAAAAAGGGAGAAGACACACAATAGAGACCAATGTGAACGTCCAAAATGATCAAAAAGTAAAATTTGCATAATTGGTCCCCTTTAAAGAGAATTTCATTAAAAAATGCAATGGATCTAAGTTTGAATTGGATCATTTGAGGCAAGAATAGTCACAAAGTAGAATACTGAACATATTCTTTTACAATTCATTCCAAAGCAACAATGCCACTGAATGCTTTTTTTCAGCAGATGGGCAGATTAGAAACTTTTAAAGGTAATGTCTTTTTGAATGCTGTTCCAAGTTGCACATGTTTATTAGATCAAAGTTATCAGCACCCCCAGGAGTCCTGCAGTAATCTCAGAGAAGGCAAGTCATGCATTGTACTTAAAGGAGATGAAAGAGAAAGAAATGGCCTTTTGCTGCCTTATGAATGAAATGCCTGTGTACAATAAAAAAGACATGGAGTGTGCCACAAAGGGAAAAGAGTATGACTTGGTTGGCATACACTTACTTTTTCAAGAACAAACTATATTTTTCATTTGTTTTATGATAACTGCATGGTTTATGTTGAATTTGTCTATGCAGGTAGTGGTGCAAAAGGGATGCTGATACTGCTTATTTTGTAGTTTATTTTTATTTAAAAGTAGACATGTAAAATTTAACAAAGAAAATGTAAAGAGCAAAAGTAATACATTTAACCAGTTTAATATTTAAACAAGATCTATGCCAGATAAGCTCTCAAAACAAAATCTAAGTCTGAAAATGGCAGTAAAGTGACTGGATTTTTAGCTGGTTTGCATTAGTGGTCAATCTCACAATACTACCGAGTCCCTTTGAGCTGGAATGTATTGATTTGTGAGCAAAGTTTCGGATGAGTGATTGCACAACTAAAGCTGAGCTACATTTTCAAAACATTTCCCTTGCCTTCACTGGCCATTCAAATTACTTAAGTCAGCATAAGCAATCAATGGTTTTTCCAGCATTTAATAAAACCAGGAATTTTTTTTTTCCACTCTATCCAAATGTACATAAAAGGGGTATCTCTTTTTCAGTCCTAGTATAATACACAGGTAAAATATTATAAAGACAAAATAAAATTAAAGTGAAAAGAATGCTTTAAAAATGAAATGTTAACCAACAAGTTAGTAAATATTTATGATAATTTCACAATGAGAGTAAATTCTAGCAATTTAAATTTGAAATAAAGGAGCAAGTTATCAATATTTAATTAGAATTAAATTATTTTAATATTATTATTAACCTTTTGTTACCTCCTGACTGGTGTTTTTTTACTAATATGCATCATTTCAACAGTTTTTAGACAACAACATTTATTCATTCATGTTTGATTCATTCAATGTCAAGGAAGGTCTGGGTCCCATGCCAAGCAGGATATCCCATTATATCCCATTTATAATGTAAGTAAAAAAAAAACAAATATGAGTCTGTTAAAAAAATAGCAGTGTCATCATACATCTTTACGTTTAAACAAAAATGCTTAAACTTTAATCTTTCTTGTGCATCTCTGAACTAATATTTAGTTGTATAAACATGGTTTCTGGGAACTGCTTCACATCTGTGACAAATGTACTACATGCCACAATTCTTCTGCATTTCTTGGTTTTGCCTCAGAAACAGCATTTTTAATGTTGGCCTATAAGTTTTCTATTAGATTAGGGTCTGGGGATTGGGCTGGCCACTCCATAATGTTAATCTTGTTGGTCTGGAACCAAGATGCTGCTCACTTACTGGTGTGTTTGGTGTCGTTGTCTTGTTGAAACATCCATTTCAAGGGTGAAATTTCCTCTTCGCCATAAGGCAACACGACCTCTTTATGTATTCTACTTAAATTGATTTATGATCCCTGAAATCTGATAAATAGGCCCAACACTATAGTACGAGAAGCATCCCCATATCATGATGCTTGTGCCTCCATGCTTCACTGTCTTCACAGTGTACTGTGGCTTAAATTCAGTGTTTGGGGGTCACCTGACAAACTGTCTGCGGCCTCTAGACCCAAAAGACCCTTGCTTACATCAGTCCACTGGCAAACTGTAACCGCTTCAGCACCTTTTTCTCAACAATGGGACATTGCGTGGGCTTTTTGCATGGGCTTCTTAGCTTCACATAGCCGTCTTCTAATAGTAACAGTACTCACAGGTAACTTGAGACGTTCTTAAAATTTTTCTTAAATCAACTTTTGAATCAAAGTACGCTGTTCTGAACAATGTCTGGACAACCTATTTTACTCTAAGAAAGAAATTTACTTTTTTCAGAGAGAAATGCACAGGACAACCTTTTCTGCATTTATCCTTAAATAAGGGGGAACTTGTTTGACACCTGTTTTAAGGTAATAATTTACCTCTCTAATTGAACTCCACACTGCTATTTTTTTAAACAGACTAATATATATATATATATATATATATATATATATATATATATATATATATATATATATATTTTTTTTTTTTTTCACTTACAATAAACTAATAATACATTTAGCACATTTTTCTTCATGTCATGATTTACAATTGAATGGGCAGGGTGTCCAATGCATTTATGTGATTTAAATTAAAAGTTATTATATTGATATGGAGCTTTCAACACATTGCTATTATTTTGAACACAACTGTATTATATTATGTATTCTAGCAAGTAAAAGAAAGTAATTAATGTTATACAACTTTACCTAGTCCATTAAAAAACTTTTTATTCCAATACACATGTGTGAATATGTTTACTCTTGATGACAGTGTAATTAGTCGATTTAAAACTTAGAGATACATACTGTACCTTTTTACCATAGAAATGAACCATGTTTTAATCTACTGTATTTTAAATATTTGCTACTTATCTTGCACACATGATTAACCATCGACCAATATACATATAATAAAACTATAAAGTTGGTGTGACTGTACATTGAAGATATTTGAAAACATTTTTTGGGGGGGACGTGAGAAAATTTATAGTAAAATAATATTTTCTTTTCTAAAAAGTTCTTTCATTTTTGTGAAGCTGCTTTGAGACAATAACCATTGTTAAAAGCGCTATACAGTAAAAATCAAATTGAATTGAATACATTGATCGGATGGTTTTTGAAAAAAAAATTCTGTCAGTTTGTCTGTCAGTTTTTAGCATGTATCATGTAAAAACTTTCAAACAAATTTTAATGCAGTTTTCACAAGTGTACTGTATTTGGCCAAACTTAAGGTAACATATAGGAACAGTCAAAGAAGATATGCTAACTTGAAATTTAAATGGAAAATGCCTTTACAGTGCATCCGGAAAGTATTCCCAGCACTTCACTTTCTCCTTTGATATGTTTCTACAACTTGATTGGTGTCCACCTGTGGTAAATTCAGTTGATTGGACATGACTTGGAAATGCACACACAACTGTCTATACTGTATAAGGTCCAACCAAGCCATAAAGTCCAATGAATTGTCTGTAGACCGCAGAGAGAAGATTGAATAGAAACACAAATCTGTGGAAGGGTACAGGTCCAGATGAGTGAAGTGGCCTTCATCATATGTAAATAATAGAAGTTTGGAACCACCAGGACTCTTCCTAGAGTGATCGGGGAAGCAGAGCCTTAGTCAGGAAGGTAACCAAGAACCCGATGGTCACTTTGAAAGAGGTCCAGCATTTCTCTGTGGGGAGAGGAGAACCTTGTAGAAGAACAACCATCTCTTTAGCTCTCTGGCCTGTATGGTAGAGTATGGCAGAAGCCACTCCTCAGTAAAAGGCACATAACAGCCACTTGGAGTTTGTCGAAAGGCACCAATTGCAGTTTCAAGTCTTTTTAAGTATGATGCTACAAGTTGGTTGCTTCTCTGAAAGGTTCGTTCTCTCTGCAAAGAAATGCTTGAGCTCTTTTAATGTGACGATCAGGTTCTTGGTCACCTCACTGACTAAGGGCCTTCTCCCCTGATTGCCCTGAATTGTCAAAAAACAAACAAACAAACAAACAAACAAACAAAAAACAACAACATTTATTCATTCATGTTTGATGATATTTATTCAATGTCAAGGAAGGCCTGGATCCCATGCCATCAGGATACCCCATGGACTGGGTGGCAGTCCACCACAGGGCACAAACACACACATTCACTCACACACTATTGGCAATTTAGAAACATCATTTTAGTTGCAAGTCTTTGTGCTGTGGGAGGAAACTTGAGAACTCAGAGAAACTCCCACTTTAAAGGTAGCTGACCATTAGGCAAAGATGTTGATAGCCATTGCATATCATGATTATCTATTCAGCGAGTGACACATTGCTCAACACACCTCTCACCATTACCCTGTCAGTTGAAATGATTAACAAAAGAAGTTGCCCCATATATTCACAGCTAAGCATTGTTCAGAGTGATTCTCATTATGCTACCCACTAACGGTTTAAATTGCCTCTTAATGATACAATAAAGATGGGACTTAAAGATAAAGGCCCTCAGATGGTCCTCGAAATGGCTCTGAACATATTAATTGTGAGGTTTGCAATGACATGGTTGCATTAGTCTACATGCTACTTGTATAATAAAGGTGTTACAAGGAAAAGCAAGTGTCGATATTTTATAAATCCCTTTATACACTGTTTTCTTTTTTTAAATGTTCTTGTTATGATAATATATTTTAGAATCTTAGGAATTCTTAAAAGCAATGTAAAATTGATTTTTTAGATGTTCAGATACTGTAGGTCTCCAGTGTGTCCGTGTACACCAATAAAATACATGAAAAAAAATCACATTTTTCCATTTTGTACTATAAACAAACAAGCAAATTAGATTTTCTTCCTAATGTGACCTCATACAGTACATAAAGTTACCCTGACCTGGTTTGTTGCTCAGCTATGCAGTGACTGTGAAAATGAACTTATCCTCTTTACAGGGTTAAATCTTAATATTTATTTTATGGGACGCTCCTCGGGGGATCTAGGTTTAACATAGCATTTTAAGTTTTGTGACTGCAATCAAAGTTATTGTTCTATTTGCTGATCATTTTGGATTTATTTTATTTTTTACTTAATTTACGTATTTCAATTTATTATTTCATGGCTTTGATGTCTTGAGTATTGTTTTATGCTCCACGTAAAAACAAAAAAAATTGAAATTTAATGAAAAAAAAATAATTGAATTAAAAGGTATACACATATGTAAATTCTTCTCATTTCATTTTGTTTATCAGAATATTTTTTAATATGTTTTATGACTACAAATGCAGTATGTCACTTGACAACATCATGGCTCAATATTCCACACAAAAGCAATGTAGACAGGAGCAAAAAATGCATTAGTTTTTCATTATAAGCACCAAAGCACCTTTTACAGAGAAGGTGCATTCTCTTTGTGCACACCATTCATTCTGAATGAAGTGACAATGGCTGCAGTTCAATGACCCCTTATGTGATGCTGTGCCTCTGTCATCAAAGCTGTCAGACTGGAAGGATTAGGTACAGCTCACATCGATATGTTGGTGGGATACAAACACACACCATCTAGTGAGAGAAAATAAAAGGCAGAAATACAGAGAGCCACCATGAATATGATGAGGGGATCTCAGGTAAGAGCTGCAGGCAGGGCTGTGTGTTTTCATCAGAAGCTATCGTAATAGCAGTCGGCAGTCTTTCAAATGGAAGCTCTTGAAAATGTTAAACAAATCAACCATGGCTCTTGATGGGTCTTTTTATTTTCATCAACAATACAGCTCTGCATTAGGAGTATGCATCAATAGAGCCATTTCCCTCAAAGCATGGAATTTTTGGAAATGTGGACAAATAAAAACATTTATTCGTGGTGAATTTGCTGAACAAGGTATTCACATACCCTTTAATCGAAATACTTATATTGTACCAGAAAATGTAGTTAATTCTTCGTCTCTGTCTTTTCCTTGCCATTTTATCATAATGTATTTTTATGCCTTTCCTAAGTCATAGATGTCACAGACTTTGAGCGCTATTGGTTTCCCGTCATGACATTTGATCCAAATGGCCTAAGTTTTTATTTTTTTGCCTTATCTTCAGTAAATCATAAACACGCTGACCAAGACTGCTAGAACCACTTTTCTCTAGTTTCTGGAAATTATTGACTGAAAATATGATTAAGTTTTTAGCAGGCGACCGTGCACCGTGCTCCTACTGTATCTTCTAAAAACGATAAAAGCTGCAAACACAAGATGTTTTTTTTTTTTTCTGTTCTGTGGTTTTTTTTTAACAAAAGCATTTATATAGTATGTATTAATATCTTGTTTCAATATCTCATGTGAGTATATACATTATTAACTAATGTATATCAATTCATTTCAGTTTTATTCGGAACATTTTTTTAATCAAGAGACAATCCCACAAAACAGCTTTACATAATTCTACAGGGTGTGCTGAAAATGTCCAGGCATGTGGGCAATTAACACTGTTTTAGCCAAATGTAAATTCATTTATGAACCATTCTGTACATGTCGCGATCATGATGTTAACACTTCTGGTTATGGTGTTATGCATATAATTGCACTAATCCATCGCAGGACACACACAAACATGCATTTATTCACACACAATGGGCAAATTTGGAGCAGCAGCATTAGCCTACCCTGCGTGTGTCTGGTCTGTGGGATGAAATGGATGAATACAGAGTACCTAAAGGTAGCCCACCAAGGACGGGGAGAACATACTCCAACTCCACACACCCAGACTCGAGGAGGGAGACAAACTCTTAAGATGTAAGGCAACAGGGCCACCATGCCACCAAAACCTTTTCTTTTGTCTTATCTTTTCAGCTATCCTTTCCCTTCTTTGTACCAGAGAAACACAGATTCCCTCTCATACCAGGTGTGGATCAGACTGAGTGAGGCATTTGTAAAGCTTAAGCAGATGCAAATTTTCCCTGATTATGGGGTGGGACTTCACCCTTTTAACTAAAGACACCAACACTTGCATTGACCGGGTTGCTGTGACAATTGGTCTTTTACCATTTTCATGCCTTCTGCTCGCCTGGGAAAACGAGGCCAAGAAAGCGCTTTAGCACCACCAACTTTGCACGGTGCTAAACTTTGAGGTTTTTTTTCTCAATGATATTTTATACCTAATTAACTTTTTGGATTTAAAACAAGACAAATGCTAATACACTTTAAAGCAGTCAATTGTACTAAAAAATATCAAATAAGCAAAGGCAATAAATTATTGTGTATAATGTTTACATTTTCAGTTTTCTTCAGGCTCTTCCTATGACTTCTGTGGGTTTCTTTCTGTTTTTTTTAAACATATTTCAGTTGACTACTATGAATTGAATGTGTGCATGTGTTTGTTTGCTTGTTCCCCATTGAGAAAAAAAAATATTCAAAGAAACCATTCTTTTTTTAAAGACACAGAGATTTTCTTCTGAACCTTAAGAAAAGAGCTCTGATGGTAAAGACATTTCAACCTTATCTATTCGTTTATACCTTTTGGCATAATTTAGAAAGAGAATAAATTGGCACCGACAGTGTTGACTATGCCACACCTAATAACTCAACATACTGATTTATTCATAATTCATTTCAGGAAGCCATTTACTGCTGTGGAAGATATTGTAATATTCACGACAGACCCACAGCATATAAATAATTAATACAATAAAAAGCCTTCACTGAATTATTCCTTTAAATGGTTTTGAACACAAGTGACAAAATTATTTGCACAGAGGTAATTGAAAATGAGTGATGTCTTCTCATTACAATAGCATTTGTTTATTTATTAAAGAACATTAACTATATCATAAATTTTATCTTGAGTATATTAAATATACTAATAAAATAAGAAGGTAGAAGACCCATGGTGTACTTTTTTTTAATTAGTATTATTTTTTTAAAATTCCAGTGTGCGTGCTGTGGGATATTTGTGAAATAGAAAACCTTGTCTTTCTTTTTTCTTTTGTTTCCTCAAGCCTCTTATAGGGTCTCTTTTCTCCTCATCTATGTTGGAGCTGCACCTGCCCTACCAGCACTCTATTTCTCATTAATGTGTGTTGGCTCTGTTTTCTTTTTTACTCCTGAAGATCACAACCCTATGATTTTTAAATCTGGTGCTGCATGTTGTGTAGTCAAGGTTGGCGGTAAAGTTTTTTTTTGTCATTAGGGAGAGTCAAAAGAAACAGATGAATCGCCATCCCCTCTGCTCCAGAAGAGAATCTGGAAAATAATCCCCATGCGGCAATGTGGCCACATCCCGACTGGAGCATTCGTCCTGCCTCTTAAATCCTTTCGGTAGAAGAGAGAATTTAAGAGATATGAGCTTGGGAAATTGAACTGTAGCACAGTCTTTTACACAACTCTTACTGTGTGGAGACCTTTTGCTCATCAATAGATTATGCTGTCATACTGTGTACGGAAATGAAGTTTTCTGCTTTAAATCCCAAAGTGTTCAATAGCAAAAAGCAGCAGGCTTGGAGAAATGAGTTTGCTTCTGCAGTGTATAGAAGGTCCTCAAACATCAAAAACTACATGCTTTACTGGAAATGTGTTTGTGCTGCTCAGAGCACAAACAGGTCATGCTATAAAGCTTTGCAAAATTAAAGAGCACTGCAACATGACTGTCAAAAGCAATCATCGGCAGATTCTGTTTCAAAAACAAGTGTTTCCCAGTGTCAGTGTATTTACCCCCTTAATATGAGGTTATTGTTAATGTCAGGTTAATGTCAGGTACCTGCTTAAGTTGATTTTCTGGTTGCACCATTTATATTGTGAAAAACAAAATTATATTTGAAGTTCGTGATTCCATTGCTGCCAAATCTTTCTTCAATGGATCCTAGAAATGTTAGAATTCAAGGAAAAGCAGAAGGAAATGTTACTTTTACTGGAAAGGTTGTACTGAATGTAACGTTTATTTATGCTCATCATGAACATGAATGTCTCTGCAAAGTTGAGCTTGCAATGCTTCAGAATAATTGTGCCACATACATATTTATTCTAATAATAACACAAGATTTTTTATTTTTTATTTTGAGTTTTTTGAGCCCCCATGGCCAGTCAATAATGCAGATGCTGGCTAAGGGTGACAGTTTAGGTATTCTTCCAGATGTTGGCAAAATGGCAACATTCAACAAGAACTTTATTGCAATTGTGTGGACAAAACAAAATAGCAGTTTGTGTTAACCTCTAGTGGTGCCTTTTATGTACATGTTTTATAGCAATAAAAAAAAGTATAAAATACAAAATATAAAAGTAAGTATATTAATCAAATCAGTCAAAAGTTTGAATGTACAATACTTTCTAATTCAATTCAGTCTTTTTTATTATTTATTCAATATTGTAAAACTATCTCCTTTAAACAGTTGGTATTGAGATATGTCTGCTACATATGCTCTGTAAAGCCCTTATAACGGCTCTAATTTGAGGCTCTGTTAATTGGTGACCTTTAAGGCTGATAGCACAATGAACTTCTTTTCTGCAGTAGAAGTACTATAAGTTTTAGTCTTGCTTTTGTTATGGTCTTCATGAGAGCCAGTTTCAATTTTTGAAATGGCACTTGACAATACTGTTCCCGCAAGAGCTGTAAAAAATTATGGATCTTCATTTTATTGCTTTTACATAATTCCATAAATCCATATGTGTTATTTCATAGTTCTGAAATTTGTAGTATTGTCTTAGAATGTTGGAAATAAATCATTAACTACAAACAATCAAATTAGAAGCCATATTTAAAGTTTTGACTCGTAGAATAGAAGTATTGTAGGTAATGAGGGTAGAAGGGTGAAGGTGTAGTAATAATGTGACATTTATGGATTAATAGTAAATTGTAATGTTGATCGAACATGTATGATGATAGAAATACTGCATATCAGTGGTAAGATGATACAAGTAATTGCATTTATAAGTAGCTTTATAAGTAAGTAAGTAAAGGATAGTTTTGCATATACACCAATAGAGGATATTAGCAGGATATTGAAAATAATCCAAGTAAAACTGTTGTTAGTCTTTCTTTATGCCGGATGCCCTTTATGCATCTAGTGGCTGGGGTTTGTGCATTGGCTAGGAATCGAACCCAGCAGAGATATCAGAGTCCAGCAGTAATACAGCTCTTTAAAAGAAGATTTTAAGATGTTTTTAAGTCTGTTTGTGCATGTCTAGATTGAGCTGAAGCGCTTGCTGGATGGGAGGAGCTTAAACAGATGGTGTCCAAGGTGAGTAATGTCTTTTATGATGTTCTCAGGCCTGGTCACACAGTGAGTGCTGTGAAGATGATCTAGTGATGAAGGTGCTGTCCTGTGCTGTTTTTACAACACACTGGAGGCCTATTTTAACAGACTTGTTGAAGCTGCTGCATCAGGTTCTCATTTTTTCTGGGAAATATGGCCCTCCTTAGCCTTCTCAAAAAATATGGGTGCTGTTGTGCCTTACCCACGACTGCTGAGGCGTTGCTGAACTGATTTTGAAATCTTTTTAATCAATGACTCCAAGAAACAATCCTGACTTGTACTGTAGAAGGATTTTTTTTAAAATTTTTTGGTCAAGTCAGTGATTGCTGTGAAACAAACCCTTTTCATGAACAGAAAAACTACCAGCTATAGTCAATCATAATTATTAACAGGAACTTGAAAGGCACCGTGCTTGGGTAAGACATTTAAGAACTTTCAGCACTATTATATTAATAGTTTAAGTGTATGTATATTTTTGATCTTGTGGTTATATTACAAAACCTTAACTTAATAAATCATTTTTCCTCTATAATGATATATGTCACTTGAGCATTCTGCCATATAAAAATATAATTATTATAAATAATAAATAAAAGTTACTGCAATGAATGACTAGTCCACAAAAAACAAACATACAAACAAACAAACAAAAAAAAAACTGAAATATTTGAGCAGAAATAATTTCGTTCCTCCAAGCTGTAGTTGGGTTAATGACATCCACCCACGGATAAGCATGTTATTTGTGGGAATGTGATAAAAAAAATCAAAACCCCGTCCTTGTGTCCACTGTAAGGCAGTAATCATCAGAGTGTGGGCAGATCACACTTTTTTTTTTTCTTTTTCTTATAAAAACTTTCTTGGATGGGGTTTATATTTTATCTGACACTTGGTGGGTTTTTATTATTTTTTTTATATTGTAGCTCTGCTCTGCATGCCTTGCCTTCTCTGAGTTTATGGTCAGCACCTTGTTAAGTTACAACTGCAGATGGACAAGACATGAGAAGTGTGTGTAAGTGTGTGTGGGAGGCATTTAAAATTGCTGTTTTTTTCTTCATCTCCCCAATCCTGACTTCACTAAAAACTCTTTTTCTGCCAGATTTTCTACAGAGCTGTTTGCAACAGATGTCATCGTGTCCTGGACAGCTTTTACATTTACTTGAATGATACAAGTTGCAGCCAAGGGGAAAAAAAAGAACCCACGATAACTGAATGAGCAACAATTAATCTTTCACTTACTGAATTATTAACAGGCATGCAAAGCCAATGAGGCGAGGATATTAGCCACCTGACAGGCAGGTGTTTGATAGCTTCTCTCCTGAAGGGCAGATCCTTACCTTGCATTTTTAATCATGCTGCTGCACCATTCAGTTTAATAACTGACTGCTGCTCAGGCCTCCACTACGAGTGTCTGATGACAAGCAAAATGATGCCTTGTATAAAGTGTGATACTCCAATCTGTGATGAGATGTAGACAGAATTGTCTTGTTAGGTTATGTTTGTGTCTTTTTTTCCCTCTCCTTTGGAATAGCAGCAGTGTTGGTAAGGCCCGCATTCTGATGAGGCCGTTGGTGATTATAATCATAAACACCATCTGTTACTGCTCCCCTTCTCACATGCCCAAATGCGTGCAAAAGAATGAAACAATAATCCTCTGAGCAAGGAATTGTGAATTCTGGAGGATTTACGTGGTATATGATTTATTTTGAAAGATGTGCAGGAACTGGACAGATGGAGGCTTCTGCAGGCATCCAGAAGATCTGATTAAGATTTCCACTTAAAATTATAACACTAATTTATTCACTTTAGGGTTAGTCACAGTTTTCTGTATTCAGGGTTCAGTTACACACACATAATGACAACTGATTACTGTGGACATTGATACTCAGACAGAAATATAAGACTGGTCAGACTGGTTCGAGCTGATAAGAACAGTGACTCAAAGAACATACCAAGGTATGTCGAAGACCCTCTTAGAATGCATAACACATCAGATTGGCTACAGCAGAAGAAGACCACACTGGGTGCCTGGAAACCACAGCACAATTTGTATGGGCGCCAAAATTGGGCAACATAAGATAAAAAAAAAATGTTGCATGGTCTGATGAGTCTCAATTTTTGTGACATTTGGATGGAATGTCAGAATTTGGTATAAACAATATGAAAGCATGGATCCATTCTGTATCAAAGTTTCAGGCTGTTGCTGCTGGTGTAATGGTGTGGGCGATATTTTAAGCATCGTAATTGAGCATCGTATAAAAAAATGTCACAACCTACCTGGTTGTTATTGCTGGCCATGTCCATCCCTTTATGACCACAGTATAACGCTATGGGACAAAGCTAAAACCATCTTAAACTGGTTTTCTAAAACATGACAATAAGTTCACTGTACTCAAAAGGCCTCTACAGTCACAGAATGTTAATCCACTTTTGGGATGTGGTGGAACGAGATATTCGGCCGACTAATGTGCAGCAACTGCAGGATATTATCATGTCAATGTAGACGAAAATCTCTAAGAAATATTTTCAGCACCTAGCTAAATCTATGCCATGAACAATAAAAGCAGTTCTGACTGCAAAACAGGGTCCAACCCAGCACTAGCAAGATCTACCTAATGGCTGGTGAATAAATATGAATGCAAGTAGTACTTTAACATGAGAAAAATCTGGAATCTTTAGATGTGTGAACAACAAACAGGTGATTTGCATAATTGAAAAAAAAAGAAAAAAGTGAATTTTAATAATTGTGTTCTGATGTGTTTCCCCCTTATACAATAGTTATGGTGTGAGACATGTAACAACAGCTTGGGACATTTCTCTTCCTTGCAAAAAGTATTTTACCCTAAGATTCATACTTCATGTCCACTTTCTGTTTTTAGCAATTTAAGCAGCTCAGGTTCTTACAGTCATTGCAAATGTTTGCCATAAGTCACAATATTTGTCTGCCTTGTCATGCTTTCATTCTTTTACCCCTCACTTTACATTAAGTGAGTAATGTTGCTCTTGTCTGAATGATACAATCATGAAAAACACAATGAATTACATTTCTTCACAATTGGCAATGCATTTGCAAATCAGTTGATATAATGAATTATTATTGAGTGTCCCATGTCACCATCCAATTAATGGATGTTGGTAATTAACCAACCAATATGGTTCTCTCAGTTTGTCCCATATCCATCACTAAGTTAAAAATAAATTAAAATCAATATGCTGGCAGAGTCTTGCTTGGGACACCACCATTGCTCTCAGCGCTGAGAGTCAGGACTGAATAACCACTATTGATCTCCTCTAGGAATATTCTCCTTTTATCTTCTGGAACACACAAGATAAGTAGTCTCTCTACTCCCGCAGTGGAAGCGGTGTGCTGCGACAAACTACTCTGTTTTTGTTCTTATCTCACCCCTGTTGATAATAAATGCAAACATGGCTTTCCATTGATAATGGCAAACAATGTTGGGAGTTTTGCCTCCCTTACTCTCACTCAAGTAATTCTAGTAAAAAAAGCTATTTAAAATAAAGCCAAACATAAAAACTAAAATAAACAAAATATTTATCCATATCATTTGTAAGAGAGGTAAATGATGGGGAGGAGAAGCATAGCGATGCAGTTTTGCACCTATTCAGTTAGTTCCATATTTGATCCTAGGAGCATACAAAAAACATCTAAAGTGGACAACTCACCTGTACATATAGGTTAGATTTAGTGGATCCTGACAGCTTTATGCTTTACCGAGTCCTTCCCAGTCCTCCTGCTGGCAAAAGATACCACGACCCCAGTGTGGTATCAGAGGTCACTTTTTGACTCTCTCTTTCTTGTCATCCCTGCAGCACTAAATTCATCACTGGCCACAGGACAAATGAAGCTCACCTTGCACTCTTTGACCTGCTTGCGGAAAGGAAAGTGCTGTTGGCTGTAAAGTCTCTGATTACCATTTATTTACCCAAAGGTCCTGTGGGAGCATCTGGTAGGCAACGCTCCCTCTGGAGATGAAGTCTTCACAGCGATGGACAAGCACAGCTGGGAGGGACGGCCTCAAGACGTGACGTTCAAGAGCAGACATGGTCTCAGTATTTAACCTTCAGTCACCAGTTTACAACATCTGTTCAGCAACAAGATATTCATCACCTTGAAAATGGAGCTTACGAGTGAATAATAAAACTATTTTTGATAAACATGTTAAAGCTTGGTGATAGTTTTTAAGCTTATTATTTAGATGTGCTGTATTATCTAGTATATAATATGAATTTCTAATTAATTACAGCAAAACTGTTACTGTAAACTGTTGTTCTTAGACTCACTGATGAATCCTGATAAATTATGGTCAGGACAAACTGTTTTGACTTTTCACGGATGCATTTACAGTCGATAATTGAGATTTATTTGTTCTATTAGTGGAATCAGATAGAATAAGTGTTTCATAGAGGCTGAATTTCAGGTTCTGGATGGACCAGTAAATAGGAAGAGTATGGCTGTGTAGTTACTTCAAAGTATGATTAGTTCTGCACTACTACAAAGTCATATAATGTTTATGTTTATTAGTTATATCTCTAATTGGTTTAACTTGGACATATCTTCCTAATCAGGATGGAATTAGAAAACCTTACAGTAGCTACAGTAGGCAAGTCTGCTGATGCTCACTCACAGCTTATGAAAACCACAATAATCTTAATTGGAGTTTTGGTAAAAAATTATTGGGTATATTATTATGTTAAGTGCACATTTCTCTATAATAAATGCAAACATGGCTTTTATTAATCATGCATAAAGCAGAAAAATTAAGAACATGTATTTCTTTGCAACTGTGGGCATGCGTTAAATATTTTTAGCACTTATTCAATTTTTATTTTGTAATAAGGAAAGATGGAGGGCAACAAAAACAAACACAATATGACACTCTAGTGCTACTTTAAAATGTGACATTCTACTGAAAACACTGAACTAAGCTGGGATGTACCTTAAACACACATTTTAGTTCAGTAGTGGGGTAATTTGTATCTACCATTGCAACAGCATTGACTGCATTGTTTTTGGGACTGCTGCTTGCTCTTGTGTAAATGTCTACAAAATGTATGCTGTAAAGCCAAGATTGAGATTGAGCTCTAAAACAGTATTTCATGTGCATGTGTGCAGACACACACACACACACACACACACACACACACACACACACACACACACACACACACACGTACGTTTGTTGTTGAACATGAGAAGTGCTCTATGCCATATAAAAGGAAGGCTGAAGGTGGGGACATCTTCAGATGGAGACCTCTATTAGAAGGCTTGTCATCCTTTCGTGTTTACCCACACTTACAAACCCCGCATCTGGCTATGGTGCCATGCTCTCAGCCTCTCTTTGAAGTGAAGTTGATACTTCAGAACAGCCTTGTGGTAATTGCTTGCTCTCTTTCTCTTAGTGACCAAGAAATATGGCAAATAAATGCAGATTCTAGGCTTTCTCTATGATCTCCTGCTTTCTCTCCAAACAGCAGCAAATAATGAACCACAGCAAAAAGCTAGATAGGTCTCTGTCGAGCAATTGGGACTGTATTATCCGGAGCATAGTAAGATGGAGAATGAGCAAAGAAAGAGAGGAACTCATTATAAAAAGCCTACAGTGGATGAATGCACTTGTTGTAAATAGAGGTACAAGAGGCTTTCAGACTACTTCAAACTAAGCACTTCATGTTCCTCTGAACATTTTATTCATCAAACCACTGAAATGACATTCACTGATCCAGGCACCGCGCTCTTTTCCCGAGTTGGCTTAAATAATGAGTATTCATTTGCAGTATTTTTCTCTAATACCTTTAGATTAGCATAAGTGAACAGATGCATCACAACAAAACAACATACCCAGCATTAAATTTTCATGTTAAATGCAACATGGGAAATGCTAAAAGATCTGTAATGACACTTGATGTGAAAAAAATAATGTTTCCAATGGAACATTTGTGTAATTCTTTTACTTATGCATTACATTAGACATGAATATGTGTTTAGTTTGCTGAATTACCTATTTTTTTTTTTTTAGCCTTTTACCTCAAAACATGTTTAGGCAGTTAAACAAATAAATATCAATGTTAATCAATACTCAATTCATCTGACTGATTACCTTTATCCCATGATGAAAATTTACTATCCTGATGGAGAGTGATTTCTTCCAAGATTACAATACTTCATTTATGGGGCTCATAGGCTCATTAAATGGTTTTATGAGTATGAAAATTATGTAAATAATTTCATATGGTCTTCATATTCATCAAAACTAATTAAAAGACATATGGCAGGGAAATATGGTATTTATCACTCTTGACTCTAGTAAAGTTACAAAGACCATCCAAGGAGCATTGTGGTCCATAATTAGTTGTCCATCTCTATACTGTATATTTCAGCAATATTTTCTCTCACTCAATTTGCATTCTAGTCACTCCTATGGGCAGTCATCTGAATCCAAGCAAATGACAGTATAAGGGAATTCATCTGTGAGGTTTATTCATCCTCTGTGCATGGGAAGTTGAATGATTTGATGAGTGATTTGACATAAACTCAGGGGAGATGGAGTTCAGATGCGAGTTGTGATGGGAGAAGGTGAGCAGGAGTGCTCAGCTGTGTTAGGATATTTGGTCACGGCTATCATTCACCTTACACATGCAGTCAAAAAGCTGACAGTCCATGCGCAAGTGTACCGTTCCAGCGGTGTTAAAATATGAATATGGCATAAGTTAGTGGGGAGCTCAAAGAGCCAAGACTAGGATGTTTTTTGACAGTTCAACAGTTAGAAATTGTTTGGATGTTAGACAACTGGTTATTTTCTGACTTTGGAGAGGCAAACTTTCTGTGGTATGCTCCAAACCAGAGGTGAGATTATTTTGTTGGATTTTTATGAGATCCTAAAAAGAAAACCAGGACAGAAATCAAAAATTGCACTTGATTTTGAACTTCAATGCATCAGAACTATAACAAAATATACAGTAATGCAAAGTTTTATCAAAGTATAGGAGTGATTTCAGATTTCAGACAAAAACTACAAAGAACTTTAGAAAACTATTTGAGCATGACCAAGAGTTTTACTCTATAATAATGCTTTGCATTAAAATGTAAGAACTTGAAAGTGTATTTTTGAAGAAGGAACCAGTACCAGAGGTTTCACTTGAGGAAGCGGATCAATAGCAATGTACAGTATTAATGAAAGCACATGGTGCATCTTTGAACTTTAGCAGCAGGAGAACTCATGCCTGCATGTCCTCCTTGGACATGGAATATAAGATGTGTGCTGAAATTCCAGCAGTGTTTTTGAGAAACTCATTCTCTTTTGAATGGAGATTTGTCTTTTATCCCTTTGCTGTGCTGGTTCTGAGAATTAATGTGGAATCTCCAAAGGAATTCCATAGAATTCAAGTCAATTATCTGTTTCTTCACATTTAATTAGCAGGTTAGGAAAGGAGCTGTTCAATAAAACAATGTGTCATGTGCACTAGAGCTTTACGTAGATCCCTTAGCTGTACTTTTATTTCTGATTCCTAAGGCATTGTTGAGATTTTCTTCATCCTAATTGGAGATTGTTCTAATCAACACAAAGAAGTGTCTTGAGATATAATGTCATGCAGGTCAGTAGTTTATACGAAACTTTTTAAATCCTTTATCTGTAAAAACTGTTAATGGCAAAAATAAATAAACAACTGGTAATGATATTAAATAGTTTTTATTTGAATTTGTTTTTGTTAATATATATAATATATTATATAGTGCTAATTCTTCCAAGTTTACTAAAATTGCAAAATATGTCAAAATTACAAATTACAGCCTAATTACACTTTAAACAGATGAAGTGGGCCAGATGTGCTTGGACACTCTTTCAGTTTCATCCAAGTTTGTGTATTAATGGAAATATTACTGGGTGCTGGGCATACACATAATTACTACTTAAGCCATCAGAAGATCAGCGAAATGCTAACTGGTCACTGGGTGCACAGCTGTGGTTGTGCATTGGAAAACATATTCCACACACAGCACTTTCTCCAATGCAAATACATTAGTTTAATTGTTTTAAAGAATAATTTACATTTTGTGTCAAATAGCTTTTATATTTGCTACCTTACTGCACTTTAATTTCTTATAACCTTAACTCCTAATTAAACATTTATGGAATTA
This sequence comes from Clarias gariepinus, assembly GCF_024256425.1. Classification (NCBI taxonomy): domain Eukaryota; kingdom Metazoa; phylum Chordata; class Actinopteri; order Siluriformes; family Clariidae; genus Clarias; species Clarias gariepinus. The sequence continues at coordinate 20,602,530 of NC_071112.1, forward strand.
GATTTAATGTCAAAAAGAAATTAACAAAACGAAAGACAAAATGGAATAAAATTATGTGATGTTATTATAGGAAACCCTCAGAAATCCAGCAAATACATGCTTTTATAAATGTGGGTGTTACAATACATGATGAAATTAAATTATTATTTACTTGATAAGTAGTACATCTCAAGCCTAACAGTGATACACAATTTTAAGATCTGTGCTTTAAGGTCCTTATAGTATACTACTAAGATTTACAGAAATTTTATTTTATGCATAGATCATTAACCACTGAATATATATCACACACACACGCACACACACACAACATATATATATATCACACACACACACACACACACACACACACACACACACTACCGTTCAAAAGTTTGGGGTCTCTTTCTAACTCCATGATCGTTCCTGATTTTTATTTCTTTCTACATTGTAAAGGAATGCTGAAGGCGTCTAAAAATGTGTCTGCTACTTATGCTCTGTAAAGACTTCATAACGCGAGGTGCTGTTAATTGGTAATTTTTCAGGCTGATAACTCTAATTGAACTTCTCGTCTGCGGCAGAGGTAGGTTTTGGTCTCACCCTCCTGGGATGGCCTTCATGAGAGCCAGTTTCATACATACTTGCCTTAGTGTCTAAGAGAGTCAAAGCTGGCCAATCAGGATAGTCCTTTAACTCACGATCAATAAAGCAAAAGCACGGTGAGCTCCGCCCCTTAGTTAATAGCCAATGAGTAGGCAGCTCTTTAATACCCGCCCACTTGCTATGTTTGTTCCAGCACTTCAAACAAAAATTGAGCAAAATTAAAACAAAGTATTTTTACACATTTCATGTTTTTTTTTTTTTTTTTGGTTTGCAACAATTGTATTCCCTTTAAATTCAACAATTTTGATTTCTTTTTCTTTTTTTTTAACCCAATCTAATTCCATGTAACTTGTATTATGATTTCGAAAAACACATTAGGGCTCAAACAATAGTATTTTAAATTAGATCTCCATACTTAAACCTTTTTTTCTTTAGTCATCCAATTTAAAGAGCAGAATCAGTACAGACTCAATTTAGCCTTTGTACCCTGTTCATTTGTCTTAATATAACTATTGACCCATTAATATGTTATTTATGCCCTGCACAATTAGCCTATACAACTTGGGCTTTCAAATATTAAGAAGGTTTAGGAGCATTTTAATAAAATCTCCTGCAACCGTCAGGATGTAAAAGTGCTTTCCACATGGATTTTTGACCACACTTTGTAAATGATAGATGTTTCTATAGGATGAAATCCTGTTTCAAGCCAACTAGTATTGCACTCATTGCACACAAGCAACCATGATTTAATGTGACAGCTGGATTTAATCTAGTTATGGTCGGCCTCCTTGACCATGCGCAGTGTGAAATTTTTGCTGCCTGCTACATATTGTATATTTTGTAATTGCTTAATAAAAATAAGTGATTGCAGTTGATGTATTGCTTTCACATGCACTTTGGTATGTTATGGTGTTATGAGATTCATATAAGCCATACTTCCATGTTTAAAGGCATGTTTCCAGTACTTTGCACTATGTACTAGCAACTTTGTGTAATATCTCAATGCAGTCACATTCCACTGTGGACAAAAAAGTGACTTTCATCTCCTGGGGCTCAAAAGGTCAAAGGAGCACACAATAAGCCCTTCTCTTGTAGCTTTCAAGGATTGTGACAAACTGCACCTTTGTTGGTCGGTCGGGGCCTCAGCTGAAGCCGGGCTGTAAGGGATCGTGTTGGCTTCAGACTTCCAAATGCCTTGTCATCCTTTAAATGGCTTTTGCTTTATTTTACCCTTTGACCTCTTGGCTGGCAGAAAGGAGCAAGCTTGAAAACACAGATACATGATACATTAACGCCATTGGTGAACTGGAACAACTGAGTCTCCAGAAATGCTCACCTTGCAATAAAGAACAAGTTTTTTTTTTTTGTTTTTTTTTGTAGAAAATGATTCTACTAAAATCATGAAGATTCGAGATATGAACAAATAATTTTGATTATGTTTTTCTGCTTTTTTATTTTAAATATAGTGTCAGTTTTTTTTTATACATTCTTGACTAATTAATAAGTTTTATATTATTTTCTCAGGAGAAAATATGCAAAAGTGATTGATCTTTTTAATGCCTCATTCTTTCTTTTGAATGTAATTACTTTGGAGAATTATAGTAAACAACAACCATTTTAACAGAACAGCTGCAAGCATTTCTATTATTTAAGCCTGCAAGCTAAGTAATAGAATAAGGCTGGTGACTAAAATGTAGCATCTTTCTATCCACTGAGAGCTTAGATTTATTTCCTTAACAGCTTATGTGGGCTTTATGGTTACACAGCCATGATGACTTTCATTCTCTGTGTGGTACTCACACCACAATTTTCTAAACTGTCAGCCATAAAAAAAGCAAACAGATGTCATATCAGATGTCCTAAATGCAGCTCCATTTGCTGGTCTGAGCTGAAATTGGAGTGTCATTTACTGATGGATTTCTGTGCCTTCTATCATTAAATGCAACTCATTGATTGACTTGAGATGTGCTGCATAAGCAATCAATCCCAAGGGTGCATGCTGTAGTGTGTCTATGGAAACGATAAGCTTTTGGGGTCCCATGGAATTGTTTTGAGGCATGTGACGATTGCCTTCCAGCCGAACCGCGGCCCCCACCCCCACCCGCCCCTCCCGAGGTCCTATCCCTATGGTCCTTGACCTTGGCCAATCAGCCCCTAGCATACAACCTTCACCTAACGAGGGTTAGAGTGTTCCAATATCACTACTGAAGCTCTCAGGCCAGTGGGTCACAGGATCAACATTAATGCTCACCAGTATTAATGAGTGACCTTCGGAAAATGGGAGTGAGGAGGTGGAAAAAGCTTGGGGCAGAGGGGGAGTAGAAGAGAGCGAGGTAGACAAGGCATAGAGAATAGAGCCGGGAACCTGTTTGGCTGAGATAACAGCGATAGTCATGAAAATATATCCATCACATGGTAGCTAAGCCCCGGGCTGGCATTGTGCACCAGTGCAGCTCTGATGACTCGAAGTGTAGAAGCTAGCCAATCTATGAAAGTAGGGGTGGCGAGTTGAAAACAGAGGAATATTGGAGTGAGAGATGGAGGGACTTGGGCCACAGGGACACACCATTGCTTATTCAAAAGGGTGCAAATCGTTTAAGATAGAAGTGCACCAATCTTTTCTCCCATGGGATGCAGCGCATGTACGATTTCTAATTTAGCCAGCTGAGGAGGCATGGTGAGGCATGCAGCAGGACTGCTGTGGCGAGATGAAAAGGAAGGGAAATACACAATCGAAGAGGTTTGGGCCAGATAAGCCTCTGAATATGCAGTCAATCCCCCTGTTAAACATCAATAGACATGAACTCCATGTGGCGATCTTTATTTAAATTATAGTTTCAATTTTATTTTACCAATTTAGAGCAGTAAGACTCTTTAAAAATATATTATAACTGCTTAAGTGTTTTACACTCTTTAGTTGCACAGTCTCTCTCTTTTCTCCTATGCTTATATATAAAAAAACATCAATATATTATAATTTTTATTTAATTGTCCAAGCACACATTAGCCCCTTCATGTCTTGCCTTACCTTTGTATGCATCCTGCAGCATATTATTCAGCCATCACTAATTAATAGGAAATGAAAGTACACTATTGTGAAAAAGAAATCTATAACCCCAGAGGTTCCTCTGTTGTCCCTCTTAAATGTCCAACATAGAACTGTATACCAATGTTCCAAGGATCCAATTGGTGTTATGTACAAATGGTTAATATGTTAAGAACCCTTAACTCGGAAATGATAAATCTAAGGCTTGCAAACCCAATATGAGACAGTTTGATTTACCTATGAGATCACAAGAGAAAATTAACCTATTAAATTATCCTATTTTATTTCAAATAATTTATGTTTCAATAATTAAATTAATGAATGCAATAATTTACAGTATAAATTCTAATCTGATGTCTAGTAGGGTTAGAAGTGTTAGATCAAGGAACTTGATTAATGTAGGACTAGTGAAATGCAAAAACACCACATACTCAGGGCATGCCACCAAACACACCTATGGGTGTGATTATATGAATGGCCACATAATCTTCACCCATTTCATAACTAAGATGTTGAAAATCACCAATCTTTCGAGTCTACAGGATGCTGGCCATGAAATCAAAGATGCTTTCTATGAACAGCTCCAGGACCTTTAGATGAAACTCCCAGACATGACCCAAGACGGGACTTCAGCAATAAAATTGCAAGCTCCACGGCACCATAATTGCAATGACAATTAATGTCTGCGACATCTGGAAATTGTTCACATGTCAAGGAGACTAAAAGTCTTTAAACCATGGTGCCTGAGATGAATTCTGCTCTCCTACCAGGACCAGGGTACCAGGACCAGTTTACAGATTTCTGTAAATGATCTTCAGGAAGCAATCAGGCATGCACAGATTGATTTAGTGACACTAGAATACAGAAGAGGTCATTTTTACCAGCCGAATCCGGCAGGTTTTGAAGAATAAAGGACTTCATATTAAATAGTGATGGTTGTATAGCAATGCAACTGAATAACAGATTATTCTTATTGTCTTGTTATCATATAAAACATTTAAAAATGTCATTAAACACTAATTTAATGTGTCTATAAATGTCTCAATACTTTTGCAAACCACTGTAGAAATGTTAAATGTTATTAACCATGTTAAATTTTGACAGAGCCATTAAATAACCCCTTTCTTAAGAGTGTGTTTGAACCGCAGTGGTAATTTGCCCACCTTATCATCCGGAAATCGCTGGTTCAATTCCCAGGTGATGCTGGGAGTAACTTCTCACAGCCGGAGGTCTAGAGAGAGCTGATTGGCCGAGCTCTCTCAGAGGGGAGGGATGAGAGGTACTAAGTGCTCCCACATTAATCACGGCTCTACAGCCAATCAGGTGTCTGTGAGCTCACGCAAGTGGAAGAAGTGGATAGCGCTGTCCTCTGAGTGTGCTATGCTGCCCCTAACGGTGCGTGAGCGAGCAGCTCAAAAAATATGCGGTCGGCATATCATTCAGAGGAAACACGTGATAGTCTTCGGCCCTCCCGACTGAGTGGTAGTAGTAGCCCTAATGTCCCCTAGTGACAGGGAGAAATTGGACACGATTAAATTAGGGAGAAAAAAAAGTGTGTTTGAACAACATACAGTGGTACAGTACCTCGGCATACCAATGCCTCAGCTTGCACATTTTTGTCATAAGAACTAAAATTTGCTTTGGTATGTTAAGCATTTTCAGCATATGAGCAGCGGGGCTGATCGCGCTTACTTCTGTGCATACTTCTGGATTAAAACTTAGTGGAAAGCAGAGCCAAGCGAGTTTGCCTGAAAAACTTGCCTCTAATGGATTAAATTTATATGTACCACTTTAATTCTAAAAGCAGTTTCTGTTGTTGTTAAGTTATTTCTTTCTGCTTTTCTTTCTTACAAGATATTCTTATAAAATACTGCATAAATGTAACATTCATCAAATGTCTGTGTATGCATTCTGGCAAACAGCTAAAATACTTATAATTGTACTCTTTGACTTTCTTTTTTTAACATATTTATATACTGTTACAAAACTGCCTTAAGAAAACATGTAAATTTTTGCATTAAATGTGTAAAAATTAAATATAAATCTATTTTGTTTTATTTACCCTTTGAAAACATGTTGAAGCATTTATAAATATTGTAGCGTTTTTACGCCGGGAAGAATGCTGGAGAGACGAGTGAGCTTATTTGCTGCCCAATGCAATGGCTGGGAGTACTTTAATTAGCACACAGCAGGTATGGCATGAGCAGCACCTTCACTCAGGAGCCTACCTCTAATTCAGCGTCAGCCTGAACTAGAGCACATTTCACACGTCACACACCCCTCACACAAACAGGGCCGAAGCCACTAACCCAAACACCTTTCCCCAACATGGTGAACACACACCGACATCCCCGCAAGGCATGCTGGTCGTCAGCCGCCGCCCCGCCCACGCCACACTGCCCCCACCCGAGCTGTGACCGTCCCTGGTCACCATGACGAACTCCTTTTCGGAGGCGTGGAGGCGGTCGGCGCTGGCGGTGGGAACGCCGGCGTCCTTTGGCAGGTGAGGGGTGAACGCGAATGTAGTCCTGAGGCGGTCCGGCCTCCATAGTTCGATGGTTCCCCGGCGTGCGGCTGTGGAGGCGCAAGACTGTCCCGGTGGGGCAAAACTCGTGCCCGCCCTGCCAACCGCACCCGGTAGATGACATCGGAGAGCCGAGCTGGCTGTGAGTGTCCACGCCCATTCGCCCCATAGGTGACCCCACCCAAAAGTCTTGCAGCGGTGCCCGCGAGCGCTGGGTGGGGCCCTTCTGCCGGGCGATGAGCGGTTCACAGTTCCACAACCCGTGGGAAGCAGTGGAGCCGGTGTCCACGAGCGCCCGCAGTAAGACGCCGTCCGGCACCCAGTTGATGTAAAGCCCCGCGGGGCTCCCCAACCGTCCACCCGGCGCTAGTTTAGCGGCTGCTGGAGTACGCTGTCCCTCAGGCCTGAGAACGTTGAAGCGGTAGTCCGGCTGTCCCTCAGGCCTGAGAACGTTGAAGCGGTAGTCCGGCTGTCCCTCAGGCCTGAGAACGTTGAAGCGGTAGTCCGGCTGTCCCTCAGGCCTGAGAACGTTGCAGTGGTAGTCCGGCGGTCCCTGGCCTCGGCGTCGTCGCGGAATCTCGGAAGCGGTGTCGAGGCCTAGCCGCGACGGGTAGCCCTGTCCCCGGCTAGGTTCACCTACCGAGCGCCACTGAGCTGCGGGCGGGCGGTCGCTCGGCTCTTTCGCCGTGATGTGCCGCCATTATGGGCTCAGCGCGCTCGACCTCGCGCAGCGCCTCCTTACGATCACCCGCGCCGTCGCCTCGCCGCGAAACGTCGGAGAGCTGCTCGTTGCCTAGCCGCAAAACGTTGGAGAGCTGCTCGTTGCCTAGCCGCGACGGGTAGCCCAGTCCCCGGCTAGGTTCACCTACCGAGCGCCACTGAGCTGCGGGCAGTCGCTCGGCTCTTTCGCCGCGATGTGCCGCCGATATGGGCTCAGCGCGCTCGGCCTCGCGCAGCAGCATGTCGCCTTGCCGGCTAACGGCGCACGGAGCTGTATCTTGCTCCGGCGCTTGCGCAGCGCCAGCCTCCGACCGAGATCCAGCGCCGGGATTTTCTGCTTCCCGCTCCGCGTTGGTGGACGTGGTGTGCTCGCGCTAGCTCCGCCAGGAAAGCGCCTTTTCAGCGCGAGTAGTCGCTCCGCTACTCGGCGGCCCGCTTGGATTTTTAGAAGGTCCTCCTTTGTGCGCTCGAACCCGTTATTCTCCATCCCACTTCTGACACCAATGTAGCGTTTTTACGCCGGGAAGAATGCTGGAGAGACGAGTGAGCTTATTTGCTGCCCAATGCAATGGCTGGGAGTACTTTAATTAGCACACAGCAGGTATGGCATGAGCAGCACCTTCACTCAGGAGCCTACCTCTAATTCAGCGTCAGCCTGAACTAGAGCACATTTCACACGTCACACACCCCTCACACAAACAGGGCCGAAGCCACTAACCCAAACACCTTTCCCCAACATGGTGAACACACACCGACATCCCCGCAAGGCATGCTGGTCGTCAGCCGCCGCCCCGCCCACGCCACAATATTGTAGCGTTTTTATGCCACACTGCCCCCACCCGAGCTGTGACCGTCCCTGGTCACCATGACGAACTCCGTTTCGGAGGCGTGGAGGCGGTCGGCGCTGGCGGTGGGAACGCGGGCGTCCTTTGGCAGGTGAGGGATGAACGCGAACGTGGTCCTGAGGCGGTCCGGCCTCCACAGAGTTCGATGTTTCCCCGGCGTGCGGCTGGTAAGGCGCAAGACGGTCCCGGTGGAGCACAACTTGTGCCCGCCCCGCCAACCGCACCCGGTAGAAAACATCGGAGAGCCGAGCAATTACCGTGCCGGGGCCTACCCAGTGAGACACACGCCCGGCCGAGAGCCCCCTCTTCCTTCTGGAGGAACACACCCATACCTGCTTTCCAGCAGCAAAACCTCGCCCCCGGCTGTGAGTGTCCACGCCCATACGCTCCATAGGTGCGATGGACGGATCACGGTTCAGCTGCGACACCGGCGAGACGGCTGATCACCTGAGGCTGAGAGCCTGGAGGACTGCACAGGGAGAATGTTCAGCGTCGAGGGTTCTACGTCGCGACGGCGCTCCACGAGCGCCCACAGTAAGACGCCGTCCAGCACACAGTCGACGCAAAACCCAGCGCAGCCTTCCAAGCGTCCTCCCGGCGCTAGTTTAGCGGCTGCTGGTGTACGCTGTCCCGTGCCTCGCCCTCGCCGCGAAACGTCGGAGAGCTGCTCGTTGCCTAGCCGCTGTATCTTGCTCCGGCGCTTGCGCAGCGCCAGCCTCCGCCCCGAGATCCAGCGCCGGGATTTTCTTCTTGCCGCTCCGCGTTGGTTGACGTGGTGTGCTCGCGCTAGCTCCGTCAAGAAAGCGCTTCTTCTGCGCGAGTAGTCGCTCCGGATTTTCAGAAGGTCCTCCGTTGTGCGCTCGAACCCGTTACTCTCCATCCCACTTCTGACACCAATGTAGCGTTTTTACAGTACGCCGGAAAGAATGCTGGAGAGACGAGTGAGCTTATTTGCTGCCCAATGCAATGGCTGGGAGTACTTTATTAGGCACACAGCAGGTATGGCATGAGCAGCACCTTCACTCAGGAGCCTACATCCAATTCAGCGTCAGCCTGAACTGGAGCACATTTCACACGTCACACCCCCACACACACAAACAGGGCCGAAGCCACTAACCAAAACACCTTTCCCCAATATGGTGAACACACCGACATCCCCGCAAGGCATGCTGGTCGTCAGCCGCCGCCCCGCCCACGCCACAATATGATGGTTTAATTGCTAGTTTGCTAGATGTGTGCCTTTATTATGTTTGTCATGTTGAGATCAAGTTCCCTTTCAAAAGCTACACTCGATGCTGCGCGAAACGATTCCTCGTGACCGGTTGTGAAGCACGTGTGTGTCAAACACGCCAAATATTTTGGCATGTATAACCTCAGGCAGGTGACGTCAACCGATAAGGTGCATCTGGAGGTTATAAATAGGCATGAACCGGAAACACCCGCAGATCATTTTCTCTTCAGGATCTGTCTTGTGGTGTGTGAAGTGTGTAAGCAGACTTTCAGGGAAGTAATAAATTTATTTGTTTACTTACCATGGCTGATTCTTGCAGGACATGCGTTTATCCATGTGAGAGGAGTCTCCCGGACGGCGATTTCCACACTGTGTATGTGTGTTTGGGGGAAAAGCACGCTGTCCTCGGGCTTGAGGGAGGATGTGAGCATTGCGATCTCCTCTCTATTAAAGTTCTTTGTGCTCGGCTCGCCTTCTTTAAAACGGAACTACGAGCCGCAGCGCATTCCTGGGGCTCGCGTGTTGATTTGGCGGAAGTACAGCAGAGCGAGTTTTCTCTTTCCCTTGCTCTTTTGTCGAATCGTGTGCCGTTGCCGCTTACTTCTCAAACGCACGCCGGCTCCTCTTGTGAAGTAGCGGAAGAAATTTCCTCTCTCGGACCTGGAAACTATCACTTCGGAGCGCCCCTCCAGAGAGGAGCAGACGTTTCAGGAGCTTTTAGAGGTAGTGACACGCGCTGTCGAACGCTTACACCTCGAATGGCCGCGGGAGCAAGACTCCCCAAGCGGTCGAAACTAGATGACAGGTTTCTGTCGGGTGGCCGGAGGGAGGAGCCTCATCGGCGCTCCCTCCCCTTTTTTGGTGATCTCCATGACGAATTAACCCGTTCATGGGAGAGGCCATATTCATCCCGTGTGTTTGTGCCAACGACATCGATGTATTCTAATGTCGTGGATGCAAATACACGTGGTTACATGATGATGCCACAGATAGAAGAGATGCTTGCGGCTATCTCTATCCTTGGACGTCATCCTACCTGCAAAAGCCCACGCTTCCCTCCAAGCCATGCATATTGACATCTTTACTGGTGGGGAAGGCTTTTCAGGCAGCAGGTAAAGCTGGTTTTGCTCTGCAGACCATGGCAGTCTTACAGGCATACCAGGCTGACTTGCTAAACGACTTGAGCACCAGCGGGTTTCTAACGAAGCGACGTTTTTGGAGTTACACCGAGCCACAGACCTGTCTGTTAGGGCAACCAAGCAGACAGCCCATGCTATTGGCCGCTCCATGGCTGCCTTGGTGGCTACAGAGAGACATCTGTGACTTAATCTTACGGGCATCAAAGACAGGGACCGTGCTTTCCTTCTTGACGCCCCTATCTTGTCTTCCGGACTGTTTGGTGACGCCGTCACGACCGTCATGAACAAGTTTCGGGACGCAAAACTCCATGAGGAAGCCTTTGTAAGGTTCCTTCCCCGCCGTGCTCAACAGGCAGAGTTGTTGGCCACACAGCTCCGACCAGCTCTGGCCTCCCCGAGGCGGGAGGTTCAGAGGGAGAGTGAGGCGAGCCGAGCGCCCCCGCGTCGAGATCGGGGTGGAGCTCGCCGCGCTTTACGAGCTGTCACGAGGAAAACGGACCTGAGGACCATGTTAAATGAGAGGAGAAAGGCCTCAGGACCGTGACGGAGTGTTGAAGTTAGGGAACCTACTGCCAGCTATGTCTTTTTAAGCACAAGGCACTATGGAAGACCACCACCCTCAAGGGAACCGGTGTTCAATTCCCGCCGCCACTGGCGTTTCAGGAGACAGCGGTTTTCGACAAAGTGTTAGGTATTTGGTTCCCTCCTGTCGTGTTTTCAGGACACCGAACACCTAACAGCCACCACCATCACCACCACTCCTCTGCCTAGCTGAGCGAAAAGCTACCGCCCCTTTGGAGAAGCTGGCAGCGTGAAAGCTACTGCCAAGCATGTCTCCTGGGCTACAGGATTCAGTCATTGTGTTTCTATGGCGTGGGTTTCCAGCTCCGTGAAACGACAGTGAGCACCTCTGTTAATTCAAATCACAGGCTGGCTGGCAAAGGAGGCCATAGCGCATGTTCCCCTCCCAAACGAAGCCGTCCGGCGGCGACACGTCGCCTTAGCTCATCTATCTTTTTCTTTAGGGTGGAGTTCTAACGCCACAAAAGCGTTCTCCTTCCTACACGAGGTAGGAAGTTGAGTGTCATGCGAAATCTGAGCGCAATGCGGGCACAGCTGTTTCCTGCGTGCGCCAAATTCATTATAGCACTCTAAAGGAGTATAAGCTAGGCCAGGTGGTAACATTACCGCTCCCAGAGTGGTTTTAGTGGTGGCTAAGTGCCGGGGGATTTCATCTAAGGGCCAATCCCCAGAGGCAACAAGGGTTACGCGCCGGGAGCTTCGTACCCTTTTTATGTGGTTCAGACCCTCGTCCTTGACTCTGGGTCCCACTCTAGGTCCATGCTGTCGTCGCAAGCGGCTAACGGCAGACGTTTTTCCCTTAGGGGCCGGAGCGCGGCCTTAGATGGTCGCCCAAGGGATCTGGAGAGGTTATCTGCTCGTGTGGCACATCAATTGCCCCGAAACGATGACTCTATTTCTGGCCCTGAAATACTCCCTCCAGCAGTCAGGAGGTTAACATGGCCTAGCGTGGAAAACTACAGCAGTCTTGTAAATATTGCCTGGGCAGACTAAGCTTGTGCCGCTAAGAAGACTAGCACACTACTTTGTGTTCTGCTTTGAGGACAGGACAAATTCTGTGCCTCAGGATCATTTACATTCTAGGACATGGCGAAACATGCATACCCAGTCCACTGCCGAACCGCTTCAGTGCTGGAGATTCTGCAAGAAAGTTGACCTTAGGCTTTTGCCCTAGTACACTCAGAACATACAGTGGTGTGAAAAACTATTTGCCTCCTTCCTGATTTCTTATTCTTTTGCATGTTTGTCACACGTAAATGTTTCTGCTCATCAAAAACGTTAACTATTAGTCAAAGATAACATAATTGAACACAAAATACAGTTTTTAAATGAAGGTTTACGTTATTAAGGGAGAAAAAAAACTCCAAATCTACATGGCCCTGTGTGAAAAAGTGATTGCCCCCCTTGTTAAAAAATAACCTAACTGTGGTTTATCACACCTGAGTTCAATTTCTGTAGTCACCCCCAGGCCTGATTACTGCCACACCTGTTTCAATCATGAAATCACTTAAATAAGAGCTACCTGACACAGAGAAGTAGACCAAAAGCACCTCAAAAGCTAGACATCATGCCAAGATCCAAAGAAATTCAGGAACAAATAAGAACAAAAGTAATTGAGATCTATCAGTCTGGTAAAGGTTATAAAGCCATTTCTAAAGCTTTGGGACTCCAGCGAACCACAGTGAGAGCAATTATCCACAAATGGCAAAAACATGGAACAGTGGTGAACCTTCCCAGGAGTGGCCGGCCGACCAAAATTACCCCAAGAGCGCAGAGACAACTCATCCGAGAGGCCACAAAAGACCCCAGGACAACATCTAAAGAACTGCAGGCCTCACTTGCCTTAATTAAGGTCAGTGTTTACGACTCCACCATAAGAAAGGGACTGGGCAAAAACGGCCTGCATGGCAGATTTCCAAGGCGCAAACCACTTTTAAGCAAAAAGAACATTAAGGCTTGTCTCAATTTGCTAAAAAACATCTCAATGATTGCCAAGACTTTTGGGAAAATACCTTGTGGACCGACGAGACAAAAGTTGAACTTTTTGGAAGGTGCGTGTCCCGTTACATCTGGCATAAAAGTAACACAGCATTTCAGAAAAAGAACATCATACCAAAAGTAAAATATGATGGTCTGGGGTTATTTTGCTGCTTCAGGACCTGGAAGGCTTGCTGTGATAGATGGAACCATGGATTCTACTGTCTACCAAAAAATCCTGAAGGAGAATGTCCGGCCATCTGTTCGTCAACTCAAGCTGAAGCGATCTTGGGTGCTGCAGCAGGACAATGACCCAAAACACACCAGCAAATCCACCTCTGAATGGCTGAAGAAAAACAAAATGAAGACTTTGGAGTGGCCTAGTCAAAGTCCTGACCTGAATCCTATTGAAATGTTGTGGCATGACCTTAAAAAGGTGGTTCATGCTAGAAAACCCTCAAATAAAGCTGAATTACAACAATTCTGCAAAGATGAGTGGGCCAAAATTCCTCCAGAGCGCTGTAAAAGACTTGTTGCAAGTTATCGCAAACGCTTGATTGCAGTTATTGCTGCTAAGGGTGGCCCAACCAGTTATTAGGTTCAGGGGGCAATTACTTTTTCACACAGGGCCATGTAGGTTTGGATTTTTTTTCTCCCTAAATAATAAAAAACATCATTTAAAAACTGCATTTTGTGTTTACTTGTGTTATCTTTGACTAATAGTTAAATGTGTTTGATGATCAGAAACATTTTGTGTGACAAACATACAAAAGAATAAGAAATCAGGAAGGGGGCAAATAGTTTTTCACACCACTGTATGTAGCCGCTTCTCGCCTACGTCCTGACTGATGGGGCTGGTGGAAAGCACCCCTTAGTTGCAGGCTTATTCACGGGCCTCATCAGCCTTTCTATTGTGCTTAGGCTTTGCCATTGGCTAGCTAGAGCTATTCTGCATCCATACCTAACTATCTTCCGCAGTTGTCTTCGAAGCTTCTGTTCTCCGCTGTTACAGCTACAGAGCAGTAAGACTTCATTAACTGTGTCTAGTTCATGCTCCTTAGGATTTACAGTACACCACCGCACTAGCCAGTGGCGTAAATCAGAGCAGATTTCATATGTCTTGGGGCCGCAGCCGAAGGGCAGCCGCCATTAGACGAGTCGGGTTAGAGATGCTAGTGTCCTAGCCTAGGAAGACAGAAGAAATTCTTTCCTTCGGGATTCTTTACATTCTAGCCCAACTATCTTCCACAGTCGAAGCCTTCTGTCTTCCGCCGTAAAGACTTTATTCGCTGTGTCCAGCTCATGCTCTTCAATTTACAGCGCACCTCTGCATTAAGCCAGGGCCATAAATTAGAGCAGGGTTTCATACGTCATGGGGCCGCGGCCGAAGGGCAGCTGCTATTAGACGAGTCGGGCTAGAGATACTAGTGCCCAAGCGTTGCACATGAGGCGCGTTGGACATTTCGCCTCTAGTGATTAGGGCTTATTCGACCAGGAAGCTTGCCTCATCAACTGCTCTGGCAAGAGGGGCTTCAGTACGTCATGCGGCAGGTTGCCTTTCCGCAAGACATCTGTCAGGCTTCATGTTTGGATGCCAGGCTCACTGGGCCTCGAGTCAGAATCCCAGAATTATTGGACTCCTTGGGGGTACTGTGCGCACACTACACAACCCTGGGGGTCCAGACACTTGCAGTGCGGCGGAGTGGGTATTCTCGTTCCCATAGCGCTTTCGCGCAGCATCGAGTGTAGCTTTTGAAAGGGAACGTCTCGGGTTACTTTGCTGTAACCCTGTTCCCTGAAAAAGCGGGAACGAGATGCTGCGCTCCAATGCCGCACTGCATGCGTGACTGGACATCCTTCAGACAAAATTGACCTGAGGGTGTTTCCGGTTCATGCCTATTTATAACCTCCAGGTGCACCTCATCAGTTGACGTCACCTGCCTGAGGTTATACATGCGTAAATATTTGGCGTGTTTTACACACACGTGCTTCCCAACCGGTCACGAGGAATCGTTTCCCATAGCGCTTTCGCGCAGCATTTTGTTCCTGCTTTTTCAGGGAACAGGGTTACTGCAAAGTAACCCGAGACGATTTGTACCATAGCAAAAAGGACATATGTTAAATAGATTTAGTTCATAAACAATACAAATAGCAGATGTCAAATTATCCATCATGCACATGTGGCATAGCTGTGGCAAGTTATAATAGCTGAATTCCAATAAGCATATGGAAAAACAAGCAGGAAAAAAATGTATTAAGAATTAATCAGCAGTTATACTGTACTTACCAACACTGTAAAAGTGTAAAATGACCAGTTGTGTAAAAAAGCATAACATTTACTTTAGGTGATAACTGATAAAAAGACTAATGTGATTATCAAAGTGATAAAAAAAATCCAACCTAATCATATAATTCTTTAATTGAAATAATATTTTTTCCATATGTTAATTAGTTCTGATATAGATAATATTAATCAGAGACAATTTAGAGATGACACTTAAACTCTTGGGTATTTTTGTTTAGTTATAATTGTTTAGATATAATAAATACAATGATTTTAATAATCTATAAATGTTATTTAAGCTTTTAAAATAGAAGAAACGATCAGTTACTATTAAAATAAAGTTTAATAAAAAATTCTCAACAAAATAAAAATTTGTATCAGTTAATTAACTTAAATTTGTATAAGTTTAGCTCTGCCATTTATGTACAAGATCGTCATATCTACAAAAGAATAAAATATAATAAGTGCAGAATCTTAAGAATTTAATAACAGATGAGAACTATAAGATATAGATTCAGGTACCAATAGGGTATGAGCAATGCTGGTTAGAGGGGCACAAAGCCACTGCATTTAAATGCAGTCACCTTACTTGACTATCTTTTAGGCATAATATCTATTATGATGTAGTTCATATAGGGTTGCTAACAAAGGTGTGAAAAATTAATTTGATGCTACTTTTTTAATGACAAAAATGAAATTACTTTAACAATGAAACATTTTTACAAATTATTTTTTATTTTTTGCATATTTGTCACACATTAAAAAAATTCAGATTATCAAACAAATTTTATTATTACAAAAAGATTACCTGTGTAAATATCAAATGCAGTTTTAAAAATATGATTTTAATTGTTAGTAGAAAAAAAAGCTGTCCAAACAGCTGTCCCCCTGGTCCTTATGAAAAAGGAATCCCCCCACTCCCACCTGCACACTAAATAATGAATTAATTGCGATTAGTCACATTTTTTTTGAAAGCTGAGTTTAATTTCAATTGCCACACCCAGGCCTAATTATAACCAGGCTTGTTGAATCAAATACTCCAAAAGCACAACAACAACTTCTTTGAACTCAGAACAACATCTAAGAACCCAGAACAACATCTAAAGAACTGCAGACCTAAATTGGCACAGTTAAGGTCAGTGTTCATGATTCAACAATAAGAAAAAACTGGGCAAAAATGGCATCCATTGGAGAGTTCCAAAGGGAATTCCAGTGCTGACCAAAAAAAAAAAAAAAAAAAGACAAAGGCTCATTCTGAACCTGGATGACTTGCCATAATTTATGGAACCATAAATTCTGTGCTCTACCAAATATATTCCTGAAGGAATATATTTTCCCATCAGTTTGTGACCTCAAGCTCACTTGGGTAATGCAGCAAGACAATTATCCAAAACACAACAGGTGTGGCTGAATTAAAACAAATATGCAAAGAAGAGTGAGCAAAAATTTCTTCACAGTGACATGAAAGACTTATTCCTAGTTATTGCAAATGCTTGATTACAGTTGTTGCCTTTAAGAATGGCACAACCAATTATTAGGTTTAGGGGCAATTACTTTTTTTTACATACATCCAGGGAGGTTTGAAAAGCTTTTTCCTCTTAACAAATAAAATAAAATGAAATCATCATTTAAGAACTGCATTTTATATGTAATTGGGTTAACTTGTGTAATATGAAACACACTGCAGAATATTAAAATGTGACTGTATTTTGACATAAATGATCAGGATATCAATATTATGTCATCATATCACCCAGCCATTATGATGACACAATTGACTTTAATGTGCTGCCTTTAATTGTCCTGTTTCAATTTTTATGCTTTAAATTCCATGTCCATCCCCAGATGCTCCCATTCATTCTGAAGACAGATGCTCCATGTGCACTTTAAACTGAAGTACAGTATACATTATTCATATTGCAGCAGAAAAAAATCTTTGTAGTAAATGTTTCAGCACCAGGAAATGTCAACACATATGGACAGGGAAACGGATCTGGCGGCATATAGATACTGGGCCACATTTGATTAGGTGGAGCAAAGTGTTTGGCTTGAGTCACAGTCCTGTTGTCTGTTTCACACACTGTGTGTTTCAGCCTCTGTATGATATGACAGGTGTTGGCCATTTTGATATGCAGAGCACATGGAAATTTTAACTCAAATAGAAAATCCATGGCATAAATGTCAAAATGTGAAAGATGCCCTAGGAAAAGATTCAAATGAATTGTGGATGTCACCTCAAATAAAGTTTGTTGCAATTTCATGTAAGAAGCATGCATTGTTTTCTGTTGCAGCCATTTTGTGAAACAGAAGGCAACATCGATGCATTGGTCATCATTTCTGTCCCTTATGGCCAAATAGTTCTTACATATCCTAGAGGTGTACACCGTCTCCCACTGTAAAAGTTGAAAATGCTGTAAATAATAATTCTTTAAAAAATAGAAATGTTAATATCTTTTTTTTTTTTTTTTTTTTTTTACCAATCAACAAAATAGAAAGTGAATAAACAGAAAAAACCCCCAAATGAATGAAAATTAAGTGTGACCACATTTGCCTACAAAACCAATATTGCTATTAGTTCTTTCACGTACATTTACACGGAAGAACCTTCCTGGTCCTTTTTCAAGAAGCAGGGAGGTTGTTTAATCATCTTGGAGAACTAACCACATATATTCTGTGCATGTAGGCTGCCTCAAATACTTCTGTCTCTTCATATACCTCCCAAACAGACGCAATGATGGGTATCAATGTTCTGTTGTTGCCAAACCTTCAATTCCAGGACATGCTGTTCTTCTCCTTGTTCCTTTCCTATGATAAATAGTTCTTAATGACATTGGCTGTATGTTTTAGGTCACTGTTCTGCTGCAGAATTTATTTGGCGCCAATCCGACACCTCACTGATGGTACTGTATAATGGACAAGTGTCTGCCTGTATTCCTCAGCATTGATCAATTCTTTAACTCCATTTGCAGAAATGCATTCCACAACTTGAAAGGAACCTCCACTATGCTTCACTGTTGTCTACGAACACTTATCATTGTACTGCTCTCCAGCCCTTTGGCGAACCACCTGTCTTTTTTTACAGGCAAATATTTAAAGTTTTGTCTCATCAGTCCAAAGCATGTGCTGACATTTTATCTCAGTTTTAATGTTTTTTTTGCTGTTGCTACCTCCTTGTACACCATTTATCAATGAAGACTACTTCTGGACAGACTTCTCTGGATAGTAGATCTGGGTCCCACTGTTTTCCACCACTTCGTTGCTGATGGCACTGCTGAACATCTTCCGATGTTGAGGGAAAGTAAACATGAATTGTTTTTCATCTCCTGCATTAAGTGTCCTTGGCCGACCACTACGCCTACATGCTTTGTCAAAATAGCTTGAACAGCACATCTTGAAACCTGACTCCGCCATGAAATTGTTGTCTGGGAGAGACCTGGCTGATGCAGTATAACCACCTTGTATCTTATTGCTGTGCTCAGTCTTGCCATACTGTATAACCTATGACATGAAACCATCTCCCATACCCTTACTTTAGTAGCAGGGTCTGGCTGTTCCTCAGCCAGTTTTAAGCCTCCTACACAACTGTTTCTGTTTCAGTTAATGACTGCATTTTAACCTACAGGTGCAATTAATGATTATACACCTGACTCTGATCCTACAAAATCCCTGACTTTGTGCAAGTATAAGAATTGATGTCAGTTGGATGCCAGTATACATTGACTTGTATGGTAAGGTACAATAATAAGTTGTAAACTCAAATGCATAATTATTCTGCCTGTAGATTGTGGGGTGACAGGCACACCATGTGAGGTTTACATACGTAGCACAAAATTGTCCCTTGTGATTATAATCTAATATTCTCACAAGTACAGTATTCACCTTTTGGTAACAAAGACTTACAAGTAATTATAATAAAAATATATATCTTTGCCATTTTTATGTAAAAACTATCTTAGCAAAATACAATAGAAACGGTTACTAAAGTAGATGTGATAAAAACCTTGATTTATTGAGAACTTACAAGAGATAACTTACTTTGTAGACATCTAATGACCTTCTGAGATGTTATCTGTCCTTCATAGTTGAAAAAAAAAAACATCCCCCCATAAGGATGTTAAAAAATTGCCTATTTAAATATAAAAACCCTAGTCGTAGTGATATTTTCTGAGACAAAATATTTTTCATCAAAACTCACTCAAAATATTATGTGTGGACTCCAAAACATCAAAATCCTAAATAAACATCTGTGATATCATTCTATACTTATTTGTCAAGTTTAAGCTTTGTCACATGTGCTTGGGGCAGTCACTCCACAGGAGATTTTTCATGTTGGGTTGAAATATGTGAAAAGCTCTGCTTAGTATGTTCACATAAATCAGCATGTTCTGAACAATATTCAGTCATTTTCTATACCGTTTATCCTGTACAAGTCATGGGAAAGTCTAGGAGAGTATTAAAGCAGTATGTAAAGTACAATCATCCAAAAACAACATAATTACACAAAAAAAGGTAAACATTCCATTTTCCATTAATGCATGTATTTATTTATTTGTTTGTTTGTTTGTTCCAATTTCCTCATTGCTTGCACATTATGCATTTGAGCTGTTCTGCCAAAGTGTGTGTGTGTGTGTGTACTGTATGGTCAGGGCCCCTAAATAGAGCAACACACATGGCACTAATTTACACCTGTGATTGGAAGGCACACAAAATCACAGCCACAGGTAATTGCCCAAGGGTTAGGAGCCTACATCTAACAGAATAATTAATCAGCCTTTTGTGCACACTTTGTAGAGTGTATTTAAATGTGGGGTTAAAGTGCACACTGTGTATTGCGGTGTGCACAATGCTTAAATTTATGTGCAAATAGATTATGTGCAAAAGGCAGCATAATTATACCTGAAATGGGCACAAACCGCTTAATGCATCTTACCCATAGTATTTATTTTTTTAAACACACACACACACACACACACACACACATCCAGAGTTTGTTAGAGGCCAATAAACTTGCTCTAACACCCCCTGTAGACTGTTTCATATATATATACTCAGCAAAAAAAGAAACGTCCCTTTTTCAGGACTGTGTATTTCAACAATAATGTTGTAAAAATCCAAATAACTTTACAGATCTTCATTGTAAAGGGTTTAAACAATGTTTTCCATGCATGTTCAATTAACCGTAATCAATTTATTAACATGCACCTGTGGAATGGTCGTTAAGACCTTAACAGAAAAGAAGGCATTTGAGGTCACAGTTCTAAAAAACGCAGGACACTAAAGAGAGTCTACCGACTGTGAAAAACACCCAAAGAAAGATGCCCAGGGTCCCTGCTCATCTGCGTGAACGTGCATTAGGCATGCTGCAGGGAGGCATGAGGACTGCTGATGTGGCTAGGGCAATAAATTGCCATGTCCGCACTGTGAGACGCCTAAGACAGCGCTACAGGGAGACAGGAAGGACAGCTGATCATCCTCGCAGTGGAAGACCACGTGTAACAACACCTGCACAGGATCGGTACATCCAAAATTTCACACCAGCGTGACAGGTACAGGATGGCCACAACAACTGCCCGAGTCACACCAGGAACACACAATCCCTCCATCAGTGCTCAGACTGTCCGCAATAGGCAGTCCATGAGGAGGAGATGCACTGCAGTACTTCAAGCAGCTGGTACTGCAGATACCAGATACTGACTGGTACTTTTGATTTTGAGCCTCCCTTCATTCAGTGACACATTGTGAAACATTTTTAGTTTATGTCTTATGGTGTTGACTCTCTTAGTGTTCATACAAATATTTACACATTAAGTTTACTGAAAGTAAAAACAGTTGAAAGTCAGATGACGTTTCTTTTTTTGCTGAGTATATATAGTACACAATAAACCCAGCTGAGACAGAGAGCAAGCCATACACACTCACACACACACACACCATGCACACCAAGTGATCTGTAACTTATGCAAGAGGTGATTGCTGTTTTTGCAACCCTAACTGGTGCTCTGACTTATAAACACATAATCACAGCAGCATAGCATTCTGTTTATCAGCTGTCAGAAATGACCTATATTATGCTTCACTATTTGACCAAAAAAATATGCTAAACAGGGATTACATAATCCCTGGCCTTGATTTCAACTATGCCAGGCATCAGAGGGTCAAAAATAGCAAAATCCAAAAACCTAAAATATTAGGGAATGTGTTTTGAGTCTTTTGTTGGGAGCTTTGATGTGTTTTATGCCACATATTATGACAAAGAGCTAGAAATACTTTCTTTCTATTAAAACACTGTTTTGAGCCTTTAGGTTTGCCTCCACATCTCTGCACGCTTCTTCTTATAACAGAGCAGTTGTTTTATTTGATTCGTTTAAACTCCCTTTTCTAAATGTAACATTTTCCTTGAATCCTTTTAAAAGTCAGCATTGTCGTCATGTCCAGTGACAAAATAACAAGTAAAGTAATTTGTCCAGAGAGTGTTTGCAGACACTGGTTGAGGTTTATTTTGGAGCAAAAAAAAAAAAAAAAAAAGTCACATTAATAAAAATGTAACCTAGTGATTGATAGCTTCTGTTTCGCTGATTATTTTTATATACCGTATGTTGTTATGAACTTTGCAATTTATTCAAAAGAGAAACAAGAATGCAAAAAATGATGAAGGACGTAATAAGAATATTAATTTGCAGAGGTTTGATTTGTAATAGGTGTTTGCATAGCGTTTTAATGGCTGGTACTGTTTTCTTTTCGATTGCTACCATGGGGTCTGCATGCACAGAGTTTGCATGTTCTCCCTGTTCTTGTTGGGTTTCTTCCTGGTTTCCTCCCACAGTCCAAGGACATGCAGATTAGTCTAATTGGTGTTCCCAAATTACCCGTAGTGTGTGAATGAGCGTGTTGGTGTGTGAGTTATGCCCTAAGCCATTATGTGATTACCTCAGATGGTGTACAAATATGTGATTCCTCCTGGATTTTGTGGTGTTTGCTACAGTAAACTTATTCAATGCTTCTGCTGCAAATGATATGATATAGAACAGGCTGTGCTTTATGCACCATAAAATGATGTGGAGGTAACTAATTAAATATGCTGGGTAATCACCATAACTACATATAATAACTACCATTTTTTCTAACCCAGTGATTATGGCACAATACCTGACATGTCTTATTCCAGTGCCAAGAACCTAACTCTCTGCTATTCTACCAGTACATGTCTACACTGAAATATTACATGCAGTTCAAAGCCACTTGCTCTGAGGGGATTTGACAGAACAGAGTGGAACAGGTGTGCTGCTAACCATGCTGCCCGTGTCCATTTAGGAGAGGTACGAGAGTTGACAGAACCTCACCTAAAGCATTAATGAACTTTCAAGGTGATCTGTTTCATTTAGCTTTGCTGTAGTGTAGGATAATTACAAGTGTGTCTGCATCTCTGCACTTGGCCTACAGATGTGTATAATTTGAATAAAACCATGTAGCATTACATTACATTGCACACGCCCAGTGATGTGTACTGTAAATGCCTTATTGTTATCTGCAAACAGGATGTTTTTTTTTTTTTTTTTTTAAAAGGAAGTGCTTCCGTGCTTAAGTGGGTTACGTCCAATTACTGTACATATTCATATCTAAATATAAGACAACATTTCTATCTCTCTCTCCTTCTTGCCTGTCTCCCTCTGCTCATAATGTCAGAGTTTTTCCCCTCCTCCCTCAATCACTCTCAGTGCATAAACAGAGCCTGCAGTCAGAGTATTCTCTGATCAAAGGGACAAATCTATCCCTGAGCAATCAGGTTGCTGAGCTAGCCGTGGCTGCTGACAACTCGCTGGCTCTTTGATCAGAAATACATCATCTTCTGCAGCATTGCCTGGCTTTGTCTGGGGCCAGGAAATAGGGGAAGTGATAGCTCGCACTTGGTTCTCTTCCACCCTCTCTACTGCTCTTGTCAGCCAAGATGAAAGCTAGCCCAATTACAAGTGAAAATAACCCCCTGAAAATCAGCTCGCTTGGGGAGTAGCCACATCTCTGCGTTAGCACTGAAACCCCCATGAAAAAGGGCTGTATATAACAGAGTTGAAAATCGCCCTCATTTTTTTTTTCATGATCTTCAAAATTGGTCTTATATCGAAATACCATTGTTTGCCAGAGCAATCTTAGGCAAGATAAGCCTTGCGTGAACTTTTTGGTTTCTCTGTGTCCTTTTTGAAACTGTGTTTTTGAACCTGGCGTGTCAGCTCACACAAATATTTTAGCATTCCCCCTACCAGCCAGGCTTTGCACCCCTTTTTTCAGGGAAAGCAACAAGCTGGAGACAGTTCGTACATTTTGTGATCTTTCATCCTTCAGTTGATGAAATACACATCATGCCCTTCATCACATCAGTGCTCCTGATGAGATAAAAACATTCAATCTTGCTCATTCCACACTGAGAGTCTTAAGTGTCTCAGCATCATCACCTGCTATGACCTCAAAGACAAACCTGGGCTGAAGATGAAGTGCAGCTCACTGTGCTTTTATTCTTTCACTAAAGCCTTACATTTCAGGTCATAAATTAAAATTCAAGATTTCTTTTTTTTTTTTGCTAAAGTTGGATTTACACATTGATGCAATGGGTAGTTTTAATGTCACATATTTCCCAGTTTCCCAGTTTGATCCTGAGCTTGGGTTACCATGTGTGTTTTGCATGTTCTCCCATGGTTTGCATAGGCTTACTCTGGTTTTAATGCTGGTTTGGGGTATTTGAGCGCTGGCAAAATAAAACAAATTAAAATAAACAAACATTTATGAATTATTCTTGACTACAATGTAAATTTTATCATTTTATCCTTACATAAAGCAATAGGAAAAATTTCCAATGCATTTATAATGTTTTTCTTTGTTAGAATGAATTTTGGAAAATGTAGATGTGCAAAAAAAAAAGTAATAGGCAAAATTTTTCAAGTGTTTATTTCTTGATGATGGCTTACAAAACCCCCTAAAACTGTATGTATGTAGTATTTTTCTTCTTTCATTTTTATGGAGTAATGTCAAATCACCATAGTAACAAAAATAAGCTAAATAAAACTTTAAATGTAATTTATACTGTTTATGTACATATTAGCTTAGGCTAATTTTATTAAATCCAAAACGTCTCAGGTAACTTTGCTGTAACCCTGGTCCCTGAAAAAGGGGGAACAAGATGGTACGTGAAAAATGCTATGGGAACGCTCTTTGCGTGACCGGTTGTTGAAGCATGTGTGTCAAACACGCCAAAGATTTTGGCATAAATAACCTCGATCAGGTTACATCATTTGATTAGGTGCTCCTGGAGGTTATAAATAGGCATGAACCGGAAACATCCTCAGGTCAATTTTGTCTGAAAGGACGTCCAGTCACGCCCGCAGTGCGGCATTGGAGCGCAGCATCTCGTTCCTGCTTTTTCAGGGAACAGAGTTACAGCAAAGTAACCCGAGACATTCCTTTTCAAAAGCTACACTCAATGCTGCGTGAAAACGCTATGGGAACGAGAATACCAATGCCGCAGAAAGATAGCCCGCAAGAGTCTCTTCAATCTGGGGCATCATCATATGAAACCACGCTTTTTGCATCAACGACATTGGAACAAATCAATGTCAATAGCACAAAAACACGGGATGATTATGGCTTATTCCATGGAAAAGCTAACTTGTCATGGAATTTGCCAAGAAGGGGAGGGGCCATCATTGAGGCCCCTCCTCTGGCCACCTGACAGAAACCCGTCTTCTAACTTTGAGCGTTTGGGGTATTTTATTATTTACCGCGCGTGTTACCACCTCTAATAAGTATTAATACGCTTGCTCATGACTAGAGGAGCGCTCTGAAGTGATAGTTTCCATCTCTGCGAAAGCGAGAGAAAAAGTTTCTTTCGCTGCTTTACAAGAAGCGCCAGTGCGTGCTTGAGAAGTGGACGGTAAAAGGCTCAAGATCTGATGAGAGAGTAAGGGAAAAGGAAGATTCCGTCTCGTGGGCTTCCGCCAGATTTGCACGCGGACTCGTGTCTAACTTTTTGGTGGGTAATAAGCCACTTTCTATTATCGCTTTCTTTTTTTAAAAAAGTGCTTGCGCGCGCACACACACACACACACAACAATGCAGTCCTGAAGACAAAAAGAGCTGAGGATGTTTCCGGTTCATGCCTATTTATAACCTCCAGGTGCACCTAATCAAATGACGTCACCTGACCGAGGTTATATATGCCAAAATCTTTGCCGTGTTTGACACACATGCCTAAACAACCGGTCACGCGGAGAGCGTTCCCATAGTGTTTTCACGCAGCATTGAGTGTAGCTTTTAAAAGGGAACATTTGCTCTACAGTTATTTTTTTGAGTAAATATACATCGCTGATCCAAGTTAGCTATCTGATGAATGTGGCCGAATTGAAAATAATGCAATCCTGACTGACCTGCAAATCAAATAAAGATGTAACGCAGCGTTATATTTTACTGGATGTTGTTTGTCTGACTTTTTAAACCAGTACAAATTCCTCTTATCTGAAGTGATATTTAAACCTTACTTTGCTGTGAGCTCAGTGCTTGTTGAAGCGCTGCCTGTTTGCCTTGGAGTACTATTTTCACATTTTTTACAAGAGCAGCACAAAGTGTAGGAGGTCATTAATTTGGTTTAAAGTTTGTCTTGCCTTACTTTTTTTTTGTTTCTTTTTTTTTTGTGAACTGTTGACAATATTTCTCCTAAAATAAACTATTTTTTATTTAGAGTGTATATTTAAAGGAAATTTTTCTTTAAAGGCAACATCAAAACAGATCAAAATACCCAAGATCATGCAGTATTTGCAGAGCTTTAATAACTCAAATAAAACAAAATGCAAATAGTTTGTAAACAAATTCTGTTAATGCTATGGCTAAAACACTTTGACATGCTCTCTATCAGTTTTCTACATTGGTGTTGGTTAACTTCATACACTATTTTTTTTTCTAAAAAAGCAAACTGCTCAGCTTTGCTTAATGGTTTGTAACTATCCGTTTTCCTACACTGCAGAAGACCATTACAGCAATGGTCTCTTATTTTTTTTCAGCGCTGTATACATACAGTACATACATGTATTTGTATATACTGTGTATATATGTGTACATATATATGCGTGTTTGTATGTGTGTGTGTATTTATATATATATATATGAGAGATTGGTGGCTGGCCCCAAAGAAGAGCTTTGGTATGAATAAGAGTGGAGACTGCGAGCCAGGCCTTCTTGTCCAACATCTGAACGTACAAATGCGCTTCTGGAAGAATTGTCAAAAACTTTAGTCCATACAATATGTATATGAAGGAAGGAATCAAATACCTTTAGCATTCATACATGTAGCATACAGTGTATATATACACTGTTTATTTAAAATTGTTCAAAAAAATTGTTCAAAACTTTAATTTTAATTAACCAAATTATTTATTTATTTATTGCCACGCACTTAGCTGGAGGTTTGCCTACGCACAGTCGTATGATCAAGAGTGCGTGTGCTGAAGGTGAAGGTTAAGCCCAATACATGGTGTATATCTGCCTTGTTCCTAATGTGTCTGGGATAAGCTCCACATCTACTAGAACCTTGTCCAGAATGAAGTTCTTTTTGAAAATGAATAAAAAGTTTTGTCCATTTATAAGTCAATTTTTTTAAAACAATTATTCACAATCTGAAAATTCAATTACATAGGTCAAAAGTGGTTTTCACAGAGGACAAATTCTTTGTATGGATTTCATACCATTTCTAACTCTCTGGATATTGATATTATATCCCGGATAGTGCACATTAATCCTTTCAAATAGTCTTTCAGAAGCGAAAATTATACCTCAAAAATAGAAAACCACAAACCGTCACTTAACGGCTTGAGCCTCACTCTGGCAGGCTGTAGCGTATCTGGTTTCTGTGTGAAATAGTCAGCCTTGTCAGTCAGTGTGCTCTTCCAGCAATTACACACCTGTCTTGTGTCACCTGTCTGCTTTGGGCTTCTGCAGCTATTAAGGGGCTTCAAATGGAGCTGGTCTTGTTTGGAGTGCACAGAGGTTACGCTATGGAACGGTGAGCAAGAAGCACAACTTAAGTGAGAATAGGGGCCGTGGCAGGCTGGAATTGTGTGTGTGTGTGTGTGTGTGTGTGTGTGTGTGTGTGTGAAGGCGCTCGTTTTTTTTTTTTTTTTTTTTTGATATCCCGCTTGTGAATTGGCACAATAGTGTTTGTGATTCTCGTGGTCAAGTGTTCATCTTTTCCTCTCTAGTGTTCATCCTGCATCTGATTTGGCCGAGTTGAAGTGCCTTACTATGATATTAAACCAGAAGGGAATGACAAATATAATGCTACCCAGACAAGCTTTTACTTTTCATAGGTGCAACATGATTTTATTTTAAAGTGAAAGAATCTACATCAAAAGGACCTGTGATGTGATAGTTATGTGCTATCATGAATGTGTTATTTAGGAAGCATTCCACATTTCCTGGTTCCCAGACTAATAAAACCTTGGTTCACTGCATAAACAGAACATGAGCCTGAGTTCACTGTGAAAGCATGTGTGAATGCATGTTTTCTGTGTGTCTTTTGAATTTAATTATTTAGTTTAGTTGGCTTTAGGATTTGACAATAAACTGTATCTTGCTTCCAAACATCACAGATTACATAAAAGTTATTATTATTATTATTATTATTATTTACACCATGTACTTTTGATATAAACAGATCAACTATAAAACATTAACATTATACCCACCTAGATTTTTTGGTTACCTTTGTGCCACATGGCAGCTCATTGAGAACAGGGTCAATGACTTTTGGCTCTCTTGGTTTGCTGGGCCCTGTGCATGGGGTGCACTGGTGTTCTCAAACCTTTCTATCCTGGCCAGAATTGACTTTTTTGGTGATTTGTGCTACATGGTGGGATTGGACCAGACGTACTGGCCTTTGGTCTCCACATGCATCGGTGAACCTAGGTAGCCCATGATCCTGTATGCAGTTTACTGGTATATAATTGATAATCAATGATGATGTGTTAATGTTATGGCTGATTGACGTAATCATGAGCACATTCATTATGCCTACATGAAATAAAACACTGCCAAACAAGAATTTCAGTTGGGTCAAATAACTATTGGCCTGTATCAAGAAAAGTAATCATGAAAATTATTAGCCTTGGTTTAGGGATTGTTCATCGCATCGGAAGGATAGTGCTGTAGCATCATCTTTGCGGATGACGTGTGGTTGGCAAATGATAACAAACGACCTTCATCAGGAATTAGTTAAATGCTTGGTGATTTGAATGATTAAAAAAAGAAATTGACAGTAGAACACATGGCTGTGTTGAAATTTCTACACATACAATGTGATGACAAATATTATTTATTGAGACTAAACAATGACCACATCAGGGTAAGAATAGTGGACACTCTACAAGCTTCAGGAGGCAGCGATATGATATGGGGTTGCTTTGGTTGGTCAGGTCTAGAGTAAGCAGCAAAATGAAGTCAGGCATTTAAATGCACTACATGACCAGATTATCCCAGAATGACTCTTACAGTACACATTTTTAGTCCAGCGATATGCCTTGTGTAAAGAAGAACTCCATAGATTTACACACATAAATCTCTGTAATCAAAGCTAAATGTGGTCAGATGACAAATTAAAACATCTAACTTTTTCTTGGCTACACAGTGTTTTTTGTCCCCACACTATATGTCTAACTATGGGGTACAAAACCCCATAATATACTTTTAAAAAGGTTTAAATACACTCCAAAAAGGGGTGTATTTAAACCTTTCTTTCTTTGTTAAATATATACAATTTTATTGTACTCAATAGCATTCTTACTCTGAGCATTCTCTGTTGTAATGGCTGTTCATGTTCACATTGTAGCTTGCAGTTTAATATTGTATAACAGGTACTTCTCAGTGTTAAAAGCATGAAAGTAAAAACCGAATCTGGGTCACTTCCCAGTGCCAGAGTCATCACATCTGTGCACTTCCATATAATGTCAGGAATGTCAAGTATTAATGAGAGAAATTTGCCTCTAGGGCTAGTGTTTGTCGAATTCAATTTCAAACATTTAGTAAAAAAAAAGCTTCAGCTCCCTTCTGGCAAGATAGGATCTGCCATATAGCCACTCTTGATGAAAAGCCAAAAACAACTTGGCAGAATACTTGTTGGAACATGCTGATAAACTTTTTTTATAACTGTTTCTCCATATTACCATAAGCTCATCCTGTTTGCTGAATATGGGCCGAATCAACGATCTGGTCAAAAAAGATTTTTTTTATCTTTTTAATTTTTTTTTGGAACTCCTGATGCAACAGATGATAAAAATGCTCACTTAAATACTCTGCTCTAACAGTATTGGTAATCTCCATAATAGTATAGTATGGTTTCTCAACATTTTCTGATTGATTCTTGCAAAATAAAGTAGCAATATTTAATGCAGACTTGATATTTGAACAAGAACAGATGAAACAATTAGATGTATAATTTAGTGTGTACTACTGTATATCATTATCTGTTGTTATTAATGCTTTAAAACTTGCATTTCAGTACAAAACCCTCTTAATATTGTGAGCTTTATAGCTTTATCACGATCATGGTCGTGAATATGTGTGGCTTTATTCTTTGCATATCCAAGCGTGTACAGTAGGCTGGGGTCAGAGCGCTGGATCAAAGGCCTTGCTCAAGGTCCCATTAGTGGCAACCTGGTGGAGTCGGGGCACGAACTGCCGAGCAGTAACTCAGAGCCGTAACACACAGACATCACTGGCCCTATTTCTGTGAAATAAATAATAGTACAGTAAAAAAAATATGTTGTTGTTGACCTGAGGTTGTATTTGCCTAACAGATCTGCGATCTGCGACAAATCAGACGATTTGTATTGTGTTTTCATACAAAAACACAAAGAATTAAAAGAGGGGGTACTAATTCTTTAACATGACTGTACAGTTTTTTTTTATTACTATTGCTTGATTGACTGGACAGGCCTTGATCCAGCATTGGTTGCTTTCAAAGCGTAGTACATGACTAACATCTGCTTGCTGCCAACTGACAGCTGGAAATGTGAGACAACTGAAAACGTGAATTTTCTGCCTGTTAAAAGTTGGTTCAAGCAGACGATTTAAATCCCCAGGCCAAAACCATGTCTCAGTGAAAGTTAGACTAAAATATTAAGTTTCACACACACACACACACACACACACACACACACACACACACACACACACACACATATATACACACACACAATCTAGCTTAATAATAGATGGTATTTACATTTTCTCTATTATATACAGTACACACACAATATCGGTGACTGGAAGCTGTGCAACATAAATGCACAAAAAACTGAAGTTGACAAAGAGCACTATACTCATCTCTATCACTATTTCCACCATCAAATCCTTCTTAGTTTTGTTATCATGGTGAGTGGAGCAAGTGATGACCTCCTTATCTTACTGCTTTCAAACGCTCTCATTGTACCTTTTATATAACAACAGATGACATATTAACATAAACAATACAAATTAGGGAATTAAATAAGGATAAAAGAAAAGAAAGAAAAATGTAACAAAATTTTTTGAAATACTAAAAAAATCTTTATGAATAGAAATTTATTTTTTAAATAAATAAATAAATACATTATTAATAAACAAATAAATTATTGTTATTTTAATATTTTACCTTTAGCTATTGTTTGACTATATTTATTATCTTTAATAGAAGTATCGTTTTGTTTTTCCTTTTGCCCGTTATATATTTTCTGTAGAATTGGTGAACAATATGCAAAAATTCATCAAATGGATTCTGAAGAAAGTGTTACTACATAGTAAAGAGACAGTAAATGTTTAAAAACATTTGTATACAAGAACCACCAGCTTTTGAGAATCTGACAGAAATATGCTTTTACTCAAGAGACGACGAATCTTGTTTATCTGGCACTGCCTGGTAAACAGGCTTTTCTCTGACCTAATAACATATTCCTCAGTTTTTCTCTCACCAGATAGATTTCTATTTGTGAAAAGCCTGCAGTCTGAGCATGCAACTGTAAGGCTTGAGTGAAAATAAATTCCCCAAACCCTCACTTTATTAGAGAACTCCTGACGCTGCTTCTGTCCGGAAACTTATCACAAAAGCTTTGCATACTTAATATGTGTGTAAATTCTGCCAGATGGCTTTTACTGGAACGTTTGTTCCCTGTGCTGAGTCTTTGTTTTGAATGTTTAAGAAGAGGGAAAAAAAGAAAAAAAAACTTTTTCATAGAATTAAAAGCCATTGATAACACACAACAAGCAGTCATTTCCAGTGCTGAGCACACGGCGGCTCAACTGCTGGATTTGTGGTACCATGGGAAAGCACTGGAGGTGGATCTGCAGGATTTTTCTGCTTCTTCTGAAGGCTTGTTGAGATTTAAATAAGCCTAAAGATTAGTTTAGGGCCTTTAAATGAAAATTTGGCTGAAGTCACAAAACTGTGACTGGTAAATCCCAACCTTCTCATTTTGTAGATTAGAGCTTTTATGTGATGCACGATCTGGACTTTAAGCTCTCTAGTATAAGGAATGCAGAGTCAAACAATCTATTGAAATAAATAATTGACCATTCACATTATAATTCACAAAACTACCCAATGGTACTTATTTAGCTTTCGGCTTTTAAAGTTAATTTGTCGTTTAATATTTTTACCGAACAGTAAAAACAATAAAGATGAATACTTTATTTAAAAAAAGTGTTTTTATGATAAAAAAGATGAACAAAAATTCAGTTTTAAAAATCTAAAACCAAAGACATGCATAGCAGTGCCAAAAAAAGAACAAAATAAACAACAACAAAAGGGCCTGCCACACACTATGATGTCATAGGGCTGTTGTTATAGTGCTTGGTCCCTAATCAATTAAAACTTTAAAGATGGCAGATGGCAATTATGGCAATTACATTATAAAAAAATATATTTACAAAATGCAGATTTAATATTTTTCTTCCATTATTTTCTGCAAAATGTATAAATGTTTGAGATCAGGGATGCCTCAGACATACACCATCTGATTGGTCAACAAATAAGAAAAATAGCACCCGATTGGTCAACAGAATCAAAATCATGGACAGCTTTTTCAACACAAAACCTTTTTTTTTTTTCTCACTTGCCCGACTAGACAACCGCATGTAGCATTCCAAACAAAGTCTGTGTCTCATTTCAGGGGCCACATTCTCAGAAGGATGCAGTCTACTGTATGTGGTCTTTTACCTCAAATAACATCTTTTAATAAAATTAAGCTACATTATAGTTCACATGGACTTACCAAAATATGACAATAAACGATTAAAAAAACTTTACTTGGTCTGATGAGTCAAAATTTTTGCTGTGACATTCGGATGGTAGGGTCAGAATCTGGTATAAACAAGATAACCATGAATACATCTGCAGCAACAAATCTGCAGCAACTTTATGTTGACATGTCAATATGGACCAAAATCCCTAAGAAATGTTTCTAGCAATTTTTTGAATATATGCCACAAAGAATTAAGGTATTCTGAAGGCAAAATGGGGGCCACCCTGCAGTACCAAGGTGTACCTTATGAAGTGGTCAGTGATTGTACTGTATATATACGTACACTCACTCACTCATTTATATCGCTTTATCTTGTATACAGGGTCGCAGGGGGCCTGGAGCCTATCCCAGGAGACTTAGGGCACGAGGCAGGGTACACCTTGGACAGGGTGCCACTCCATCACAGGGCACACACATACATTAAACACACTGATTCTCACACTATGGGCAATTTGTGAACGCCAATTAGCCTAATCTGCATGTCTTTGGACTGTGGAAGGCACCTGGAGGAAATCCACCAAGCACAGGAAGAACATGCAAACTCTATGCACACAGAGACAGGAATGGAACTCAGACCCTGGAGGTGCAAGGCAACAGTGCTAACCACTACACCACCCATGCACATGCAGTACATGTATTCATAAATATGACATCTATAAAAAGTAAGTAAATTAATGTTGCAATTATTACTTACTAATATATGTCAATTGGAACAAATTCTTAAATCACTGGTCACACAAAATAGGTATTAAAATTTAACATTTAAAGGGATGACTTCCATGTCAAATGGATTATATACTGTCCATGGTAAGGCTCACATTATCTGCCTGTATGCTTGAACCATCATGAGATGACCAAAAGCCATGAGACAGCCCAAGGTAAGGAAGTGCAATACATTTGCAGTCCGCAAACAAACAAAATTTTGGTGTGCGCTCGTTGGATTTATCAGCTGCTCTCCACCATACTAAATGTATAAAACCCGAAAATAGCTTTGAAATATTGGCTCTGATGACTGCCCAAGGCCTTCTGGCAATGTGTTTTGGTTTCAGCATAAAAAAGAAACCTGGCCTGTAGATGCAGTACTGTTTGACTGGCATCACTTCATGACTAAATGATTACAAAAGGCTATTATGTGCATATTCCTGAGGCAGAGGCTGCATCCCTGCAGATTCAAAGAGCTAAATAGAGCCAGACTTTCAATGTTTTCTCCAAAGGAAATGCTTTTGTCTATATACACCTGGTGCCTGTTTTAAGCCAAGTATGTATTGGCAATGAATAAGAAATTAGTGAGTAAGACAAAATAGTTGATTGCATTTTATATACAATGTAATTAATGAAAATTAAACAGAAATCTGGACCTGTCATGAAGTCTTTAGAGTTCAGGAAATACAAAAAAAAAGTAAAATGATTGAAAAATAAATGTATTTTATGCAAAAGTGCTACTACACGGGGAAGAAGAGGTAAAACAGTAAAACACACTACATGTGCACTTCCTGTTGATTAAGCATGTGTGCTGCACATGTGTTTTGATTTCCAGTGTAAGTCAGGCCTTTTGACACATTCTGGTGCTGGAACAAAGGCTCCTGGCAGCGTTGCAGTGTGTCCAGCCAGCTGTACATGGCGTGTTGTGTTTTCTGTCACCCTCTTTTCTCCTGGGCTTGAAGTGGAGAGCCTCGGGAGTTGGGGGTTCCTGTGAGAGCGAACAGATGTCACATGGCTTTCTGCTTGTGCTCAGGCTGCTCACTCTTTGCTGTGACAGGTAGCGTGTCCTCTCTGAAGTACTACACTGGAAAGGTGTCGCGTTCGTCCCTCATGGATCAGGAAGACAGCATATAAAAGAAGAGCGGGTTAAAGAGAGGAATGTCGAACTCGCCATTTCTCTGCTACCTGAAATACCATTGAGTGGCTTAAATGATGTAGTGGTAGAGTCTGCAATTCTCGAGACATTTAAGCATAAACATTGTATCATATACTGTAAGCCTGGGTTATTATAAAAGAGGCTGTTGAATTACTTGAGTTTTGTATTATTTAAAACCAGTTATGATTTTTCTTCAGTTCTATCATGGTTAATGATTAAGTATTGGGCACTAGCGTGTTTGTTTAGTATTTAAGCTCTATATTCACTTACTCTTTTATTCAGACAATCCTGTGGTTAGACAATCCTGCCACAGACAATATCCTAATTTAAAGGAATTTTATTAACCAAATAACAAAGGATTTTTTCCTATAATTGATACATGTGGGTTTCTTTACGTACTGTAAGCAGCTGTTAGGTGGCTTGTCAAGATTTGTCCACTCAAACACAGGGAACTACTCTCAGCTGTGATCTTTACTAAAGATGACATTATAAGTCTTAAAAGATGACATAAAATACTGTAAATGTATGTCTCAGCATTTCTGACTTAATCCTTTTATACACACGCGCACGCAAGTTTCTCTTGTCATTCCTATGTAGAACTTTAAACATTAATGCAAATCATTAATGCTATGTCTGCATGCAGGTCCAACCCCAACATTAACCTCACGCACTTTCTTCTTTAGTTTGACCCCGAATTCACCTCAGAACAGGAAATGAACCACATATGATGTGCATTATGAGTTGGCGGGAATTTTTTTTTTTCAGCCAATTGAGCTGACATAAACTGTGCCAAATGACAGCGCTGTAGTGCTCTAAATAAAATAATAAGTTGTGGAGATTTTGACAAATAAATAAAAATGTAGAATAATCATTAGATGCATACACAAATTGTGTTGTTAAAATAATTATCTTGTGGTTAATTGAGTGCTGGCTGTGTGTCTCTGTACTTGGATGATTTATTGGATCTCTAAGCTTACTTGGCAAAAGTTCGTTCATGTTTTCCATCTCCAATTCTGACCAATGAATGAGTTTATGAGTATATATATATATATATATATATATATATATATAAATATATATATATATATATATATATATATATATATATATATATTTTTTTTTTTTTTTAACAAAGCAGTTTTAAAGGAGGCACTGTGAAATTTTAAATTCTTCCATACCTATAAAAACATTTGGCCCTTACTATGAAACAGGACTGCGCAAAAACCTTGAGGCATTCATATTTCATTTCCAAATATCCAGACATTCTCATATTTTTAATGCAGTCTTAAGGAGTAGTTCTCCAGGCTTCCTGATGGACCGTTTTGGCTCTCATTTTCAGTCCAGGCCATGTACCTGAGCAGTTTTTTTTTTTTTGAGTCATGCAGTGACACACAAATTATTCAAGCATAAAAAACATCTAACTTAGGGCATGAACCAATGCGAAACAGGTGTAGATGATGACAAACGATCAGGTCAGTGATTAGTATTCTGGTGATGCTGGATGCTGAGCGGTTGGATCAGACGAGAGGGGAAATGAGGCTTCTGCTGAGGGTGTTACTCAAACAACAAATTTTAAAATTGTATCCTGAGGCACTTTGCACGCGGTCACAATAAAACATTTGTTCTTATTTATTTAATTTAATCGACATACTTTTTTAATTATGAATTATAATCAATGAATTATAATCAATTTAATATGAAGAAATGACGGGTGGCTCAAGGATTGTGAACTCCAAAGCCTTCGTGACAAACTGAAACAGAAAACTCACACTGGGACTAATAGCACCAGCATTAAAAACCTTAACCAGCCCCTGTTAAATCTGCTGACTTTTAAAGAGTTTCCATTTTAAAGAATGTTGACGTACTTAAATCTCTTACTTGGCCCCCTAATTGTAAGCTCTCTGAGCTACAGTATGAAACATTGACATGTTTCCCATGGCTTTACTATTTGAGGATGACCTCATTCTTTTAGGATAGGAAGAAAATGTGCATATGTACATGATTGTGGTTGTCTCTTATCTGTCAGTCTGACAGCAAGTAACAACCACACCTTCAGTGAGTTTGTTGCTTCCGTTGCTTAAAACCGCTGAAATGCAAGGAGGTGGCACTTCAAAGCAGAATGAACACTTGATTACTTCGAAAAAGTAATTGCTTTGCTTAATCTGTTGCTGTTCAATGTCATTCGATTACACTGTTAACCAGAATTAATTACTGCTTCTGCAGCATGGATGCCGTTTGCGAAACTATTGCTAAGTGTTCCAGTGAGCGATTAGTAATGTCCTGAATTTAAAAAAAACTAATTTTGTTACGGAATAGAAAGCGAATGGAAAAGAAACAATTTGCTAATTTAACCAAAAGTAACCAAAACACAAGTTGCCCAGTGAGCATCTTTCTGAGAGTTTGAGAGACTGAGCTCACCTATCCTGTTAACGCTATAATCAGCACTTTTCTGTCTGTGGTGAAGTCGTTTTGCCCCTTGTAAAAGGCAGCTAACTCAAGGCCCTGTTCTTCTGGATCTGGTTATGTTAAGAGTAGGGTGTCTCAGTAAATGTCAGGGACGTATCCAGTTAGCCGCCGTGGGGGCCTTGTAAAAATGCCTCTCAGGATTTTGAAAATAATGACCATCACTGGTGCAAACAGGCAAGCACCATTTCAAATCCTTTTCTCATGTGCTTGGGCAAGCACTAATGACATCTTTAACGGGAAGGAGAAGTTGTCCGCTCTGGATAATCTCATGTGAGATGGCATGGTCCGAGCATGCATTTAGAGCTCCAGTCACCTAATATGAATCCGCTCCCAGTGTTTCTTCTAAACCATTATCAGAAAGCAAAGAGCAGAGCAAAAGTGAATTAATGGCTAGGAGATTTATTTGTTTGGTGTAATATGGACTGTAAAACAGTAAGAGCTCTGCCGGCCCTCGCAGGTCTGTTGCCCCTGGGGTACAATCAAATGCTGGCAGTAAATCAATAGAGCTGAATGGGGTTTTTATAACCAGAGTTTAACACCATGCTCTAAGTGCTCCAGGTGGCAGGTCATTTGTTCATTAGGGTGACTTATCACAATAAACACTGGCAACTCTGATTGGGCAAGTTGCGGTGTGCTGAGGGAAAAAACAAAGAATCGGAAAAAATTGAGAGGAAAAAAAAATCTCTGGTGGATAAATGTGGACCAAATAAGACAAGACTGAGGCAAGATTAAAAACTGCAATCAGTTTTGAGATAGGAGTGGCTTCAGACCTGTTGACCCTGTCATAGCCTGGATCTCTGTCTGTGAACACTGATGGACAATTAGTCTCTAACGTGGAGCATGGTTATTACTTACTCAGGTGATCAGTAGGATTTTAATGGATGTAAATATAACCATAATTTGTCAGAGATCCAGCTGAAAGGTAAAAGAAAGGAGGTCCAGAAGAGGTAGGAAGAGGTAGCGGTTTTAGGGCTGTCTACATGAACATCCAAAAGAAACATGAAAAGCTGACTGTCTTGCCCATGGAAATGTCTTATGTTGTAGAATTCTGAAAACACCAGTCAAATGAGTGGATTTACAAACATTTTTAAAGTGTCAGAAGGTGAGTCTCAGAGTGCCACTGGCTGCCTTTCAGACTCAGCACTCATGTTTTCAGAATGCACTCGAATGATCTTGTGAATGGCCCAAAGTGCACACGGAGATTGAAAAATGGCTAAATTTCCCCTGCCTTTGAGATTCTGTCCCCAGCAATAGGAGAATTCAGGGTCACTGATTCATGTCGCTCATGTCTCTGTCTTGACTTTCAACAAAAGAAAAAGTCTCATTTTCAAGCTCTGTTTTTTTTTTTTTTTTTTTTAAATCTCCCACCTCAGCGGTATGTATCAGGGTTATGAAAAAGCCATGCTCAATTATTTCACCAAGGCTGGTATTTCAGAACGGTCTGCAGCCCATCGCTGTGGTGCTTTATAAGGATGATAAAAGGCTGCTTCTTGCCAGTGCTGGATTTTTACAAAGGTCACTCTTAATGGATGTGTTTCTACAGATTTGAGAGAGCGCTGCTCTGCAACATTTATGAGATGCCCGCCTTAGCCGGAGCCCATGTTTGGACGTGTTAAGAACTTCAAACCTCATGCTGATTCTCTTAGGACTTCTTGTTTGTCACTCTCCAGCACTGCACAACCAGAATTCACTTCTTATTTGCCTCATCCTTACCATCGCCAAACCTTTCTTTGTAAAGATAACTGAAAATGAACTAGCTATTGGATTTAAACCTATTTTTTTAAAGAATGCTTGTTGTCTTTTTAAGGAAGGAGTAATTTACCTGTCAAAGGAATGATACAGTATTGTGTGTATAAATTTCTGTTTAAGCCCCAGCGTCAATAATGCAACAGATTTCCCATGCTGGGTGCTTTTCTGCATTCTCTCCCTCCAGAGTGCAATCTGTGCAAGGATTTGATGATAAGAATTGCAGACAGTAAAAGCCATTAATGCCTGCTGCTAGTGAAGTAGCCAGCAGAGCATGATTTTCCCAATCAGTGCGAACAGACCAGAACATGAGCAAAGCAAACTTTTTTTTTTTTTTCAGAAAAAAAAATTATGGAAACAAAACAGATATAATGTTTTGCACACTTGTTTTGTTTTATTCGCCTGTAGTTATGTGTCGTAATCACTGATGGTGTTAATCCTAGGGATGGGTTTCACCTGTGCAAGGGTGCAATCACATACCATAACATTATGGATGGTAATAAACTGCATTAGATTTTTCGTTTTCCCCATACTTCATTTCGCTTTAATCCGCTTGGACCTGAAATAGAAATGGATCCATGTGTTTATATAAATAATATTTGTTCCATCTTGGCCTAGTTACAGCCGTTATCTCCTAACACACAAGTATTTAAATTGCTATCAGGTTGCATTGTGTGAAATGGAGGCTTACACAGCATGTTGTAATTACACAGGAAAACAACTGTCCATTTGCACTGTCTAATTTTCTTTTTCAATTACACTCTTAAGGTTTTGTAATTATGCTCCATACTCATAAGCTATCATTAGGCAAGCATTTCAAATGGCCTTCAATTAATGAGCTCATAAACAGGGAGGTAAATAAATGAAAGTCCAAACTTCTCAGCATTAGAAATCAGACTAGTCAAAGCATTTGTTTACCCCAGTGATTCCTGCCAACCGGCTACCGATTCATTATCATGATTAAGAAGCCTGCCGTGAGAAACCAAAATGGCTAACCCCCATATCTTCCTAAGCCCCTTTTAAAGATGCATAATCCAAGAGTGAATAATACATCTGGCTGTGATGAATTAATGACAGGCAGTAACTAATGAATTATGCATGATGAGTTACCTTGCAATCAAAAGACAGACTAGCGAGGTTGAAAAAGAGCGAAGGGCCAGTCCTGAGCATGTTTCCAGCTGTAGTAGTGAAGCGCTCTGCTTGAACGTGCATTCTTCTTCTATGGACAGGTGGAAACGCACTAGACGTGATTACACAGCCAAGGTAATGTATGGTGTGGCTTTGAAAAGTGTTATGTGCTAATTATTTATTGGAGAGTTTGGGGAAAAAAAGTAACTGGAAAATGTTTTTTTTTTTCACTTCATATGAAATGCATTGCAAACACACACACCTACACACACACACACACACACACACACACACCAAAAAAAAAATCCATATGAATTTTTAGGGACCGGGTCCAAGGTGAAACGGACTGTAGGGAGAGACTGTGAACGCGTGTCAAGTTGATTCACACACACATCACTCAGGCTGGTCTTTGACAGTGGTCTATTCTGCTCTTATTTGTTATGTGAGGCCACTGCGCCTTCCTTTAGCAGCCTAATGAGCGCATAATTGACAGCTCCTGTCTCTGCACTCAGTGGGACTCCTCCCTCCGTAGCATCCTGTGGGCAGCAGAGTCTTCCTCCTTCACTCACTCATCTTTTCCCCCCACAGGCTCCATACTGATCAGTAATCCTCCCCCCCTCCCCACCCTCCCAACCTCCCCCCCACTCAAGCCAAACACGAGTTGTTCTGGCTTCCTTTACCTGGCCCTCTTTCGGTCTGTTGTACTGCTGTGAATAGTGAGAGCATCGCCTCGTAGCCTTTCGCTCAACGTCTGGGAAATAATGAGGTGACAGATCTCGCTCTGTCTCTCTTTTACTCTCTCATTCTTTTGCGTTTGCTCTCTCTCTCTCCCCCGGCTTTCTCTACCCTGGCTTTTTCTCCGCCTTGCTCCCTGAATCCTTTCCTTCCTCTTTTATGTTACCAGTTTCTGTGCATCAGCAACTCTCTGCAGGTTTGTTATGGAGCAGGGGGTATTAGATAAGGCTGATGTTCTTTGTAAAGGTTATCCTGTAATGGATAAAGGATGCTTATCCAGCCCTTTTATTTATCTTATTGCCTGTGTGACCAATGGCTGCCTGATACCAGATACTTTTCCAAAGGTGCACATAAATGGACTTTTTAAACAGCACCCTTATTTAATAAAATACCTTCATTCTAGACACATAGATAATTGAAGTGATAACACACCTGTGCATTT
Source organism: Clarias gariepinus (assembly GCF_024256425.1). Classification (NCBI taxonomy): domain Eukaryota; kingdom Metazoa; phylum Chordata; class Actinopteri; order Siluriformes; family Clariidae; genus Clarias; species Clarias gariepinus. Next base: position 20,643,144 of record NC_071112.1, read on the forward strand.
TGGCTGTTTGATTTACACTGATTATTAATGTGAAAGTATTATATGCATGTTAATATAGATTCTGCATAGATGCACCTTTTATGTAAATACATTCTAAACTAAGATTTGAAAAAGTGAAATATATGATCTGGCTGAAATGTTCCTAACTGGTGTCCATCACCATGAGCTATCAAAATACATGACACACTGTTTACAAATTGACAACCAAAGGTTTTTTAATGCTCAGAACTAAAGACACATTGTATTTAGTAAAAACTAAAAGTAATCATTATAATAGTGAAAAAAAACTAATAATTGCTTAGAGAGTCCAGTGAAGCCAGACAGTGTGCCAGAACGCTAGATTTGAGGTATGAATACACTCCCCAAAGGCAGGATTTTAGTTTGTAATTTAGTAATGTGTGTCTTTACACATACATGATCATGAGGTCAGGGTCAAACCAGGGAGTGTGGAGCTTTGAGGCAGCAACTCTACTACAGCACTGTGCTACAAAATAGGATCATAAAAGGTTAAACAGATGAATCAACATAGCATAGTACACAACAATAAACTGAACTACTGTATAATTTATTGTCATGATCAGATTTTTAAAAAAGCCACTCACCTTAAAATGTTAAAGATCAAAAAGTAGTTTGAGATGTGAAACTTTAAGATCATGTATTTTTGAATCGCAGACTTTCATGTCTTTCATATGTTAAGGACATACTTTTTAAGGATATACTTGAGAAGCTGGGGAGCAGTAAAAAAAAAAAAATGTTCCCTTAACCATGTAAAGATTTACTCAGGGTGAAAATAAATCACTTTGCCCTAAAAATGGCTATTACACCCATACTTACAACTTCTCACTGATGCAATTACAAGATAAATGACTTTATAAATTGTGTCATTGTAGTGTATAAAGGCCCTAGAATTACCTTGAAATTATGTGCAGTGAGAGTGCACAGGGGAGTTGAGCACATTAACAAGTGCGAAAGCCCTTCAAATACACATATTAACAAGAGCATTATAGTTTCAAATTATGTTCAATTATTTAATATCATTTATTTGGTCTCTTGATCCTAACTTTTCGAATAATTTAAAAGTCTGTATGCAAGTTAAATTTCTCTCTCTCTCTCTCTCTCTCTCTTGCTCGCTCGCGCTCTAACTGTCATTACAGCTCCCTTAGACCGAGCTCGCCCATATTTGAATGAAAAGCAGCCATTTAAAATTTGCTGCAAAGCGTGGCACTCTGAGAGTGTACAACATTGACAAGCTGCCAGCACCATCCACACATGACTGAGAGCTGCGCAACCCCCCGGGCTCCTCTTGTGGAAATTATGAATATAAAGTTATGCATTACGGATCCAGTGGTGAATTTATTCATTCCCTTTAGCAGAAGTCGGAAATGTAGCCGAGCCAAATCAATGAAATATAGTTTATCACTGTCAGCGTAATCATTTGCTAATGGCTATTATCAATTGTAGGCCCACAGCGTGCTCTCTGTGCTGGACTGCAATTAAAACCAACAACTATTGAAGGTGTTTCAGCGTTGGATCCCATGTTTATACATTGATTATTCACCATGTGGTGGATTGAATATTTACAGCGTCATTTTTCTTTTTTTAATTTGTCACTTTGCAGAGGTTAGCGAAGTGGTTTAGACCTTGTGGGTGCGTTTCAGCACACAACAAATACTCAAGGTTATTGGGAAATAGGTTAAATTCTATTTTATGTTCTGTTTTTCCTCTCTGCCTCTTGGATATAACGATAATATGATAACGGTTTAGACTTTGAGTGCTAGTATGGCAGACTTGTTGTGGCAAACACTGCTTTAGACTGCATCCATTAGCCACATTTTCCCCCTCCAGCATCAGGACAGAGAAAAGGAGATATTTGTGTTCGTGGTGGTGGAAGGTCCACCTTGAGATTCTAAACTTATTTATTCATTTGTTCTTCTGGTGCTGCATCAACATCTATGTGCCGGCGGACATGCGAACTGGAGGAGCATGGAATTATTTATCATTTATTCATAACGCCCTGGAGTGGTCAATGCTGGTCCAAAGCTTATTTTTGTGTTACTGTCACAATTTCAGCCATATCTTTAAAAGCTAGTGAAAGTAAAGTTTCAGGGGTATTGTAAAGCGGGGCACATTGTTTCCAGAACCGTTATAATGGACATGAGCAGAAACAGTGTGCACAGATTCATTTCTTTTTTTATTTTCAGGTCAAGCCGAGAGCATCCATAATGCAAAAGTCACCAGGCTTAGTTTCTTACTAATGTTATTTATTTGCTTGCTGGTGCCTATAGCAACTGAATAACTATGGCAAGTTGTTAGAATTCTTTAAAATATACTTTTTATAATATAATAAATTATTCAGTTTCAGCTTCTGAACTTAAAAGAGACTTAATGCCTCAATAGATTATCAAGTTATTATTAAGCACCCTTATTTTACAGAAATTTTTAAACAGTAGATGTCTGTTACACATTTTTACTTTGTTTTGTAACATTTTTACTGTTACAGCAGTTTAATACCTTTATTATTAAATAAATGCATAACCTAAACATTTAAATAAATACATAACTTTATAAGATATTTAAAAATGTTTCAGTATAATGATATATAGTACCAGTGGATACAAAAATATCAGCTCAGTGGGATGTAGTGTATACAGCGTTCACCTGCACCTTCTCTGTGCATTGCTGCCACTTTGTATCGATCGTCATGTTACAGTAGATCAGCATCTAAGAAGCAGGAATATCAGCAGTAGGTTTATCTGCACAGCAGGGATCTGCCTATATGAACCACATGTACATTTCATTGATCAGTCACCTTTTTCACTCATGGCTTTCATGGCTTTCATAAATTGTGGTGTGTTTTTTTTTAGGATTGGCTAGAGACTTTTCAAAGTTAGCCACAGCCTTTCATGACAAGGTGAACGCCAGGGTGTCAGAACCGACCAGCAGGGAGTCACAGGTGTCAATTCCCGTGCAACATATTGACAATTAAGACCCGTTTGCTTGGCTGAGGAGCAAGATGAGAGATGACAGGGCCTTGACTTTGATCTTGACCCTGAAACCCCATCTTGGAAATATGTAATTCGGGCCCTCGCGAGATTTGCTAAGAAGCTGATCTGCTAGCTTGCAACAGCAGTCCGTCCATCAACCCTGAAGCAGGATGCAGGGAGCATTTATTTTCCTTTGGCAATTGATGTGGTGGTTTCCATCAGCACGAAAATGCAATTTTCACTGAATTCTTTCATTCAGTAACCTAGATGGACCTCCTTCAGTCTGTGTGCTTCTGGACTTTAAGAGTTTCCAACAGAAGAAGTGGAACACACTCTGGCCCGTGTAGATTGATAAACAGTACATTGTTGTAGACATACAGGCTGGGCTATTTCATGCTGCTCCATTATTCCACAACTGCACAATGGTTAAGGTTCAGCTGGGTGGAAAATAGCCAGAACAGAGAGAACACACACACACACGCTTATACAAGAACTGTTCAAATAAGCTTTGAAAAATACGGATCAAATTGCAGTGTTTTACAAGTTAAACCTCATTTACTTGCAATTACCAAAATTATTTTGGCATGATAGATATCTTTCCTTTTCCATAGCCTAGGACTATATAGCACACATTATCAGGTCTACCTGTTTGACAGCTAAAGACTATTTTTTAAAAAGGACCTAAGACTCCATCATAAAAAGAAACAATAATTTATTCACATGTTTTGCCGTCTGTTAATTACTATTAATGAGATATATCTATATACAGTATATTCTTTGCCTGATTTATAAGGAATAATCCTATGCATACCTTAACAAACAGATCTTTGCCAAAGATAAATTTAAGTATTCAGGGAGAATGAATCATTCAAACTGTCAGTAGGTGGTGCTCTTAGGGTAGGAGATGCTCTGGCTGTATTGTGTGTGATGCTTTCATTGTGTGCGTGTGTGTGCATGCATGTGTGTCAGTCACAAGGTTCAAGTGTGTGAGAAAGGCTAGAGCGCAGAGGTGTGCCACCCTCCACCGTTATTTCCCTTCATGGAAAGTGAGCTTAGTGTTGACACACCTGACACACCTACCCTTAAAAAATAAGCAACACTTAATTATAAGTGTAGTTTGCTGCCTAGCATCTGTACATTATTTACCAGAATCTTTATAAATTTATCATAAGAGATTTTTTTCTCCCTTCTTTCTTGATAATGAGGCTGGTTTGTTCAATATTTTTTTTAAGTAAATCTTAAATTAAATTAGTGTGTTACTTTTTGGTTTTTGCACAGTAAAATATGTAAGCCACTACACAGACACTACACATTTATTATCCTGTATTTTTCGTAATTTGCTGTAAAATTAGAGCACTGCAGTAAAAGAAAAAAAATGAAAAAAAAAAAAAAACTTTCGGACTCAGGTGACTAATTTAGCAAGAGAAGTAGATTTTTATACTGTACTGTATTTATTATTATTATTATTATTATTATTATTATTATTATTAGTTATTATTAATTAACTGGTCATGTAAAGTTTATTCCTTTTATTGTTTTTATTTTAATTCAAATAAAAAAGTAAAAAAAAAAACAAGATGGCCAATGATTTATGTAATTTCCAAAATAGACAAAATAGACAAATTACAAATAATTTTTCTACTTAAAGTCTAATGATTTCCAAATTTATAATAAGAAAGTCATTAGACTTCAAGTGATTCCCTGGCTGCAAAGATTTTGAGATGCCCTGCAATGAACGATACAACAACCAACAAAAAGTCTCTTAATAGCTTGCTTACTACATGTTTTAATACACCAAAGTGATGCTAGAACGCAATCAGGCATATTACCAAGATTAGATTTAAAATTTGCATTTTGGTTGACTCAGCACAGTTCTGTTGGTTCTGCTGAATTAAGTGTCATAATAATATGATGGACTACAGCTTGAAAAGATCTGCATTAGAGGTCTAACGGCTCTCTTAAAAGGGTCAGCAGTCTGCTCTTCATTCACTGGAGGCCGTACTATAGGTGTACGCTCATTTCTTTTCAACCTTATGTAAGACTTTCCACATTTATAAAAATGAAATAGCGTGCACAGGGATGTCTACCTACTCATGGACATTGGGCGCGTTGGGTCTCATTCCTCATTTTCCCACCACACAATAGAAATCAATGCAAAAGTAATTCACTCATTCATTTCCAAAGTGAAACCCACTGTTTAAGCCGATTTGTGAATTGGCTGATAAATGATTGGTTTTCACATTACCTTAGAGTTTATAAGCTCAGGTGGAATTCCGATTTGGACACCTTCCCTGCGGTTAATAGGCCTTCTATATGACCATCAGTCTTGGCTGACAGATTACATTGATTGGAGGGCAGACTAAATCAGAGCTTGGAATTACAGTCTATTCTAACTGAAACAGCCATGAAATGTACAGAGAAAACCCCACACAGATCAAATACATGCTTTTCATTTCAGTGATTTTCAGATTGACATAAGCTGTCTGAATAATCAGGGCCACCTTAAACCATGTTAAACTGTCTTCTTTACCAGTAAAGAGGATAGTCCTGCTAATAATGAATCAGGAGCATGACATCACTGGTATGCTCTCATCCCTACTCAGGCATTACTCTAATTCCCAGCTTTCAATGAACAGGCAGATCTTGTATCTTGAGTGTATTGCAGTTCATCCCGTTCAGCAGTGTAGATGCAGCATGTAAGGGTGTTTAACACTTCTATATTAATAAAAAGGAAAAAAGTCTTGTTTCTGACACATGCCACAGCTGCTGTATGAGCAAGTATTGGCTGATGAAATCACCCACCTCAGGCAGCAAGCACACTTCCATGGTTTAAATAGAGACAGGTTTTATACGACTGACTGCTGTCTTCACACAAACTGCACATGACATCACCTCCTAACAAGTGTGCGTCTGACTCATTTGGTGCTCTTCCGCTCTCTCCGGCATACACACGAAGAGAACACAGGAAGGTCAGGAGCACAACTCATGTTCCTGCGTGTATGTAATTATTATATGCCACAGTTCCTGAATATTTATTTACCATCAAAGGAGTTTTCAAAAAAATTAGAATTTTGGCAAGATTTTGGGAAACATGCTTGTTACTAGCCAGCTGAGGCATCCTTAGAGTATTTAAACCTGCGACTTTTCCTTAATTATCTGTCAGCAAATCATTAAAACATGTGCTTGCAACCATAGCTTTAGTCAATGCATTCCTCATGGGGGATTGATGACAGCGTGCATGGATGACTACTATCCTTGAGTCACACGTGCGTTAACCACACATGTGTCAATGTAGTCATCCTGCCATGCATCTCATGTTCACTAGCTACAGTAAAGTACCTAAAGAAGAAGAAGAGGATGCTGAAGAGAAGTAAGAGGATGAGCGAGATTGCGATTGCTCAGCTGCTCTGCATGAACTGATAACATCAGAGCTCTTTGCTGAGTGCTCAGCATGACATCATCTGGACCCTTTGGCAGCTCAGCTTACAACAGAGAAAACGAGACAGAGTGAGCGGCTGAGAGAGAGGCTGAGAGAGACTGCGAGTGTTTAAGCAGCAAGCTGCCCCAAGGCAGACTGTGTTGAGGAAACATGAGAAATGGCTCCACCATCCAAATATGAGTGCGACAGGTTCACACGCAGGTCAGCTCCGTATCCTCCATCTGGGAAGCTTTGTAATGTAAGTCACCTCTCTGCAGACTAGTGAGGAGACTGAGTCCATTTTTCACACAAATTATCAAGCACATCAAAGAGGCTATCACCAAAGAAATACCATAAGAGAACACGGTAAAAAGCTTTTAGTTTATGTCACCTCTATATTTTTACTCTGGGTATTGTAAGTAGCAATGTCGTGTTAAGTAGCCGCATTTATTTGCACTTCTCTCTTAACAAATTTCAGCAAAAAAATCAGTAGGTCTCATAGTATTTTCTGATGATGTCTGAAAGTCCAGCATGTCTGGAGCGGATTAAGTGACCCTGGTCCATGAAGATGAATGAAGGGATGATGTAATCTCATGCACTGGGATTCAGGATGATACATCCAGTGTCTCTGGCACTGACATGACCGTGATGACAGAAGCCTATTTAGTAAACAAATATGTGTGTCAAGGGCTGCTGAGACTGTTTTATGGCACGATGAAGCATCCTGGGCACTGTGTATCCACGAATCACCAGATGAAGTGGGAGAATGCAATCGCCACAATCATGCTGTTTGTCAACAATCAGTGTATAAATCTCAGCCCAGTGAGCCTGCAGATCATCTCTTTTCAGTCCATTAAATCTCAATTTTCTTCTAGAATTTATATACCTTCTAGGGATGAGTAAAAACCAAATCATTTTTCTGTTACTGTATGTATTTTAATATTTGGGTCTGCTAACAAATTTGTATTATGTCCAGTGGTACCTCCACATGTGACCTCGCCTTAAGGACTAGAAATTTGCCCTGGAATATACGCAACCAACACGCTACTTCTGGTTGAACATACATCCAGTTGTGTCTTTTGCATTATGTGGACGTTTTAGTGAAGACATAGCACCATACTGTATGTCTTAAGAATGTTAAGGAGCGCTGCAAGAATAAAACGGAGCAGCTGGTGCCAAGAGGAATCATAAATTAAGGTTAAGTAAGATCTAATTATAGCATCTTTTACTTCATTTACACGTCTTTTCTAAATGTTTAGATTTTTTTATATGCAAAAATGTAATTATAGTGTTGGAAAATGAAAACATGGTAATATTTTTGGGCGGCTGGAACGGGTTATCTGCATGTACATTATTACTTATGGGAAAATGTGCTTTGCAATAAGAAATGTTACCTTAAGAACTCGATACAGATTTAATGTGTTTAATGAGCTTCCACTGTATTAGGATTTACACCCAATTTGTTACTAGTTAAAAAAGTTAGAAAAAAATAAGAAAGGAAAACAAGCTGCCTTAAAAACTTAAATCCAAGGATTAAGCCAATGTTAAGCATAAGATTTAAAGTAAATGCTGGCATTTAAACTTACTGTAAGTTATGAGCAATGAACTTAATAGAGATACAGTAGAGTCTTGATACAAAAAAAATACACGCTGAATAGTAAATAATATGCGTGAGGTACAAAAGTTTACATCAGTAAGAAACTGTATCAAGTTTTGGAATTCAATTTGAATTTAAACTAGACTTTCTTGAAAATAATAAAAAAAAAATCCTCATGCTTCCAGCAATGGGAAGGTGTGAAGGTGGTTCAGCACATGTGAACAGCATGATCCTGTTTTTGGAAGCACTGCCCTATTATATCTTGCCTTCTCTCCCCTTTTTTTGAGGACCAGTGCCAGCAGGCAGCAGCTGGAAAAACAGTGGCAGCTGAGGGATTAAGGCAGCACATTGTTAACTAAAATGCACACTGCCATCCAGCACCTCTTAAGCTGATCCTAGATCTGCCACCCCAACCCCCCAACTTTTTACCCCTCCTGCCCACTGCTGCAGGCTATTCTACATGGTGGAGAGCATGTATGCCTTGACTGACATGCTCTGTGTTATTTGTGGAGCAGATGCAGCCTCTTGTCCTGTGCGGAAAATCAGATCTCAAACAGTGAGGCCTCTGTTTGCTGTGTCCCTTTCTGCTGCATCATTGTGCACACCAAATACCATTGTTCACCCAAAGAGGATTAGCAGTAAGCTTAAAAAACCCTCCAGTCTGAGCTCCAGACATGTTCAATAGCCTACCTCATTTTGTCAAAGTCAAACTATATAACTTTATTTTCATATTATTTTTGAATATAGTTAGGAAAAACTCAGTTGGGGCCTTGTTTGGAGCATTATGAGATTATTTGTTGTTTGGTCTGGAGATAATTAAGGCAGCACTCTAAAGCATTAACTCCAAAGTCCACTCAATGCTTGATGACAGTGATTAACCCTCATTAATTATCGCCCCCCACATTGTTTTGATGAATGATGTGTTTGCCCAAGCCTGACTTTGTTTTGATAACTCGAGCCATGTAAGCGCCTGAGCTGAGGGCACTGTCTCAAGGTGATAGCACAGAGAGCAAGTCAATTCAGCTTTGTACTTATGTCTGCAGCACGCCACTGCCAGACAGAATCTGCAGCCTGATGACATCACTGCATTACCAGGCAAGGACATAGTGGTTTCAATAGGCTGTTTTCTGTTGCTGTGGGAAGGGCTCAACTATTCGCCTATGGATTTTTCCGCTCCCTGATTTCTCCTCCTCCTCAATGTATGCATCACTGATTCCATGAGAGATCTGAAGCTTGGCGTCCACAGTATTTGCCAAAAGCAACACAGTCTGATCAGTCATGGCCTGTTCTCATGTGGGTGTGCATGGTTTAGGGTTGTTTTTGCTTGCTCACTCTGTGCAGGATTGGCAGAATTGTGAGTTACCATTGAGTTTGATACTGGGCATGTGTCTCACTGTGGTTTACAGGCTTTTCCAAGCATCTACTTTCAAATACAGTTATGTTTGCCAGATGGATCTTGTTGGCTTCTTAAATAAACAGCAGCTGAGGAAATCCTGGATGTCCAACAGTGTGCAAAATAAATTAAGCAGACCGTATAGGAACACTGCATCAGTGTGGAACTGCTGACTTCACTGGCTCTGCTAGTATGTCCAGGTCTCACCTCACATACACAATGCATGAATCAGTCCGGCCATAAATCAGTAGCCATTTGGCTCAATACACATACTGCCATGAGCCCGAAGATCCATACCTTCCTAGTGATGTCTCCCTTTCAAGAGCACAGTCCCCGGGTACACATTTTAAGAGCTTGGAGCAGGTAAGAAACTCCCAGTTGAGGGGATAAAAAGACAGGAGTTCAAAAGGTCAGGGATATATATTATTTTTCTGCTAGACCTACACATGGAAAGTGTCAAAACACTGTCTCTAAATGACAAGAAGAAGTGAGCGCTTCAACGGGTAGTACTCCGAGACAAAGGTCAGACCTGAAGGTACCATCTCCGGATCAATGTACAGTATGGACCAATTGTGCACAGTCCCAGATGAATAAAAAGGAAAATCAAGATAAAAGAAACAAGTGGACACTACAGTGTATGCCCTCTAATGTTAGCTGACCCACTGGGATAACAATCCTAACAGCATTTCCATTTTATTTCACACAAACACCAAATGTCAAACCCTAGAGTGATTCATGCGGCTTGAGAAGCCCGGTGTATGTCTGGTTGTGAATCTACAGGAATAGCTGTCAATTATGATAAAATTCCACCTGGGGAGTTGTGCACTCAGGAGACATCGACTACACAAAACAGAAGTGTTTTTTTATTTAAACTGGCTATGGAGCAGTCTCTCTTTCCAGTTATGATCAGATAATATGAATATAAACCTCTTTATTGTCATTGTAAAAAGTACCACATTTTCTATGATGTTTAGTCACTATCTATTTATGATTAGCAATTTTACTTAATATTTAATATTGTCTAAATGGAGGCATGGTGACTTAGTGGTTAGCACTGTCACCTTGAGTGTCCAGGGTCTGGGTTAAAATCCCGCCTCGGGGTCTGTGTGCATGCAGTTTTCATGTTCTTCCCGTGCTTAGTGGGTTTCCTTTGCATACTCTGGTTTCCTCCCACAGTCCAAAGGCATGCAGATAAGGCTAATTAGCGTTTCCAAATTGCCCGGAGTGTGTAAACGTGTGTGTGAATGTTGACTAGTGGTCCTATCACAGTCATAAAAATGGGAATAAATACAATAGTCACCATTGGCCTCCAGGGTCCCTTGTTAGACTACAGAGGTTCCAATATGGATTAATGTATTGTCTAAATAGAATATATTTTTTTCTCAAACAGATCACTAAGAAGAATCAGAAGTTAAAAAGGCCCTAATTCAATTAGTGTAATTTAATTGTATACAGAATCCACTGAAACCTTTTCCCTGTTCATTAATTTCCTTTTTCACATATCCATACTAAGCTTATAATGTAATCTAAAAAATATATTATCCCAATACATAAAAAAATATATATTTCCATTGAAATAATCAACACTAATACTGATATCGTTATAAATATATTAACTAGGCTATATTATAAAATAAAACGTATACTCCACAATACACCAGTAACCATCCAGAGATTTATGAGTTCACAAACACCTCAACTGGCCAATGTTGCTGTGATTGACATAATGATCAGTTCTGGTTATGGAGTTTTTTTATTTAAATAACAGCATGCCAATTTTGATGAATGAAAATGGCAGCATCATGGTATGGTACATCAGCCAAAAAGTTAAAATAGTCACAACTAGGACTAGCAGGAAAGTGATTCTATACAAACTTATTAATTTTACCTAAATGGCTGAAAGACATCACAGTGAGAATATACCTAATCAAGAGAAGCAATAGAAAAATGCTCAGTACTCCTGACAGCCTGCCTTATGTCTAAAACCCCGGTCTCTCAGGATCTTCTTGAATAGCATAAATGTTGGGAAATAACTTCCAGCAGAGTTCCTATAATGTGCAAGTGGTGTTTGTGAATGATTGTGTATACAGGTCTCATAGACAGATGTGTCTCTTCCACAAGTTGGTTAAAGTTTTTAACAATTAGGTTCTACTTACTGAATGTTCAGAGAAACGACTGCAGGGGCCCCGAGCCACCTCAGCTAGGAGTGTCATTCACTGACATACAATCTTCTTTAAAAGGTTTGCACCATTCAAATGCTTTATGTGGCTAAGAGTCTCATCACCTTGCTCTGCTCGAAGTCTTCTATAAATGTCAATCGTTTTTTACGCCTTCATTCATGAGAAATTTAATGTCTCACAAGTTCGACTTGAATGCCCCTCATAATAAATATAAACTAAAATAAATGTCTCTTATATCCTATTTTAAAATGACCTCATATGGAAATAAAGTAGATGTATTAATTGCCCTAACATAGGAAGTAATTGAGAGGTGAAAGAGAGAGAAATGCTACTTTGCCCACACCAGAGCATGGACAGTTTTTACTCTCACAATTTTTGCATAGCTTTTGAATCATAACACACTAATAGTGTCAACATTTTAGAACTTAATCCATACAATAATCTATTGACTCATCTTCTCTCTTATTAAATTTTTAGCAACCTCGGACACCAGCACCCCAAACCCAAACATTTTTGCAGTATCATTCTGAATGCTTTCCTTTTATCGCCTCACTTTCACAACGACGGCATTCATCAACTGCATTCAGATCGCTGCTCATTTTGATGTCATATGACAGTTTCATATATCAGAGGCAAATCCATTCATACATCAGCAAGTACACTCAAATCTGTGCTCATTTCTATGCAACTTTGATGAATAAGGGCCATTATGTTTGAATAATCCTTGACATGTTCTGATCCAATAAGTGATTGTTGTATAAGAAATATATGAGATTAAATAGAAGTGGAAAAGGAAACCATAAGGATAATGCAAGAACAGCTACTAAATAACAATTATGACTTCAAAGACAGCTTCTCTGTGGCCTGTTCAAGCTCTACATAGAATAGACAATCTTTGCTGCTAATGCACCCACAATAATTTTCCTCCATATAATTTGTGGTTCATTCCCCCTTTTCATGTACAAACAAGAGCATAATAAACTTGTCAAGCTAAGTCACTTTAAAAAGAGTTAGTCACTGAGCTTGTTTTTATGAAATAAAGTTTCTGTTACAAGCACTTTTTTAACTGGTGATGCTATTAGGTGGAAGATCCTCTAATGTTTCTCACTTTCAGTTCATCCATACTAATAAGACAGTGTGCAGTTGGGGACATGGTTCACATACTGCTAGGCTAAAATTTTTCTATCTCAGTTTTTCACAATGTAGCAGCATGGTGGCATGTTGGTTAAGGTAAAAATCTACTGAGTTCTCCCAGTGACAGAGTTTCCTCCCGGCACTCCGGTTTTTCTCCCACAGCTCAAAGACAATCAGATTAGGCTATTTGCCATTTCTAAATTGTCCGTAGTGTGCGTATGTGTGTGAGTGCATGCAATGGATTGGCACCCTGTCCAGGGTGTACCCTGCCTCATGCCATAAGTATCCTGGTAAAGGGCCAGCAACAACGAATACAGAATAAGCGGTATAGACAATGAGTTAGTGAGAGTGAGTGAGGTTTTCACAATTTCACACTTTTTCTGTTGCCATACATTTGTTTTGCCAATCCCATTAGGGCAATATATTTGTTTACATCATAAAGTATTCATTTAATGCATTTGCTTTAATGCACTCAATAAGAATTATACAGTAGTAGGTAAAAGTTCAGATACACAAAGTTGACTGTCTTTCTAAAGTGTTAAAAACACATGCCTTAAAAAAAAACACACTCACACTGAGAATTACACACCCTAATGCACTCATTTCAGATTCACAGATTACTACAAGCCTCATCTAAACAACATCACTCCACCCATATCCACACAACGTTTAAGTTCACTCACCCAGTTGCGACCAGTCATTCACTATTCATTGCCAAGAGTTGTTATCCATGCATGTTAAATCTAGTTTTGACCCAGTGTTTTGTCATGTTGTACGAGTCTGCCTTAGTCCTGTTTACGTACTTCTCAGATGTCTCAACCTTGACCTGAATTACCCTCATATTGCTTGCTTTGCTTTATTTGTTATTAAAATAGGATCAATCTGCACTTGTGTCCGTGCATGTATCCTAACAAACAGTCTGGAAGCTTCCAAAAGTTTTGACTACTTAGTTTAAGATCTAAGATTTGTCTTATCTTATATAACTGGCATTGGGTTAAGAACCTTCATGGGACATACAGTAGGTATAGTGCTGAAACTTTAACTTTGTGGAAGAAATTTGGTCGATTTGATCATGTAAATGCTTGGTAAATTTGCATCTTACTCTCATGTAATGTGATGAGAACACACAGGATTGTGACTAAACAGCTGTGTAGTTAGTTAGTGAGGTTAATCAGATTTTTTTTTCTAGGGAGCATAAGTTTGGACTTTGGAGCAATGGAAAAAAGGTCATGTGATCTGATACAGTAAGTTACCCAGAGTTACCTGATTTCAGACACATCAGCATAAGAAGGGAAGCACATGAAGTAATGAAGCATGGTGGTGGAAGCATCATGTTGGAGGAAGGTAATATAGGATGATTATTGCAAGGACTATCTAACAATGTGAAAGCATACTCAAGGCATAAGTTAGAAAGATAAAAAAATACCCCAGAAGGGAGGACAATGAATGAAACATCTAAAAGACAACAAAGTGAAAATATGTAAAAAACAAACAAAAACTGATGAGTACAAATACTGACAAACAATATGTGAACCAGTGACTCACTATAACATGATAAGTAAAGGTAAGCTGAAGTATATCCGTTTCTTAGCTACTATTTTAAACTCTTTTGAATAAGGTTTTAATACCTTAACACAGCAAATGTATGTTAACTTAAAAATGTGTGGAGTTTTAAAAAGAATGTTAGGTTGTATTTATTTTGGTTAAATGTAAACGTTCGGGCTTGGCTGTGATAATGAGTGTTGTGTATTGAGAGTGGTACAGGCATTTGGAAGGGTATATATTGTACACCATTGGCTAATTCTATTAGTGCTGTTGAAGTTACTCAAAAAACACATTCCCTCACGTACAATTCATCAACAGGACACATCATGCTTTACGTGACCGCACTTCAGATCACAGCAATATGATTAATTATAATAAATAAAGTTCATTACATGCATTGTAATTTATCAAATTTGCATTATTATTGTCATCAAAATGTAGCCCACCACAGTATTTTGTAACAAGCTGCCTAGTCAGCACCTTTCTGTTGCCATTCCACTCTCATCTCAGCTACTACAAGGCAATTCATTTTTAACTGAAGTTTAATTTCTGTGTCAAGGGTTGAGAGTAAGGAGTTTAATTATATTTAAATTATAATAAATAGAATCAATAGAAGTTAAAGCATTTTTATCCATCTATATTAAGAGATAAATCAGATAAAAATGTCTAGATGTTTACACTGAGAAATTAGAGTACATACAGTATGCACTTGTAGGATTGCACACTCGTCTATACATACTGGAGAATATTGGTTGTCTTGCATATACCCCATATTTTAAGTAACCTATGCATTTAAATTTCAGTGTTAAGGTCCCTTATAGTTAGATGCATTGACACACCCCACATTTGTCTAATCAGAATTTTAGTCAAAAATATGCAGTTCATTGTTAACACTAGGTTGTTACTATAAGGTTGATGGAATCTGAAAATATGAGGGGGTGCAGGCCTTCTTCTTGTCTAAGTTGATCAACCAAACCAAAAAAATTAAGGTTAGGTTTAGCGGCTAAAGCTGTTCTATTCTACTGGGATTAGCAAACACAAACTGAGAAACTAACCAGCGGGTTCCAGTGTTAACTATCTAAACATGTGCTGTATGTGAGCTGTGTAACATAAGCTGGGATGTGGGCAGGTCTAGAGCTCAGGACATGGCTGGGGAATTGAAAATGGGCCAACGGTTAGCCTAGGGACTGGGCCAGGATTTAGCATGTGTGCCCAGCTTTGACTTGGTCTGGGTACAAATTTAAAACTGTTGCAAGCATCAAGACAATGAAGTTTGGGTGCACAGCACTATCAAAACCATGTGAAAGTGCCAGCATGGAGCAAGCTGTATGTGCCAAGTACCAGAGAGTTCAGCTCAGGTGTAAGCTCTGGATGACATGATCCAGAGAGTGACACAGGAAGCACAGGTTATGCAGTTGCCACATACGTACAGTAGCACAGACAGTGCAAGGCCTAGCGCAGATAATGGCTGAGGGCTTAACAAGGCATGGTGTGGGCGCACAGGGCAGTTCCTTGGGACAACATGACATAACTCTGTGGCAGCAGGGCATAACTCTGGGTCAACATAAACTAGTCAGGACTATGGCAAATTTTAAGATAAGTAAGATTTAGATAAGATGATTAATAAGATTCATCTAAACCAAACAAGTCAGGGAAATATCCTACTAAATAAAACAATTAAATTAAATTAAAATCTATTCACAATGCTAGCCTCTTAAAACAAATGTATTCTGTATGAAGGCTTCACTCATTACGCTGTGCTCATGACAGCTTGGCAAACTCTATCTACAAACATTCTATGTGACCAAGCCTGTGATTGGTAGGTATAATGGGGGTACGCCCTAGTACTCAGCTTAACTACGCCCTAGTACTCAGCTTAACTTTTAACCTTTAACCCAACAGGGTCATATGAGAATATTAAAGGTGATGGAAAATAACTTGTTTGATGGCTTAAAATCATACGGAAGCTATGGAAGTGCACATTACTAAAATGCCACAATGTCCCTGTATTGTACAAAAAAAAAAATCTGACCAATGGTCTGTACAATAGAAATTGTCTGGCGCAATGAGAGAAAACTAAAAAGCCTTGCACTGGAACTTGGATAAAATGCCACTCAATTCACTTGGCTTTAACAGTGATCAGTAATTTTAAGAGTAACAAGGTTTTCCTGATTTCATTAAAAAGTCATTTAGCACCTGGAGGCCTCAAGCTCTACTAGAGGATCAATGATGTAATCATGTGAGCAGTGGGTTTATTGGCTAGAAAGGCTAAATCTGTGCAATATCTTTTTTGTTATTTTGACAACCTTTGGGTCAGATTAAAGTCCTTGGAGGAGAGAGGATTATATATTCTTCCAGAGGATAGTGATGGATAGATTTGATTATACATAGTAGGACAGATTTTTATGTTGTTTTTTTGAAAAAAAAAAAAAAAAAAACCCTTAAAGTCCTGCAGTGATGGCAGCTTGCTCAAATTTGTATATCCGTCATAGATCTTTAATGTTGGATAAAGATTTTCTGCTGATGAAGCAGTATGTCCATTTAGTGCCAAAACCCTAGGATAGCAGCACACTTAAACATCAGGAATAATGAACCTGCTAACGAGAGCATGTGTTTACTTGTAGTGAGAGGTGCAGTAAACATTCCTTTTAAATCAGGCTAATTACAACCCCACTGATTACATGACTAATTTAGGTGTTGTACTGTTTAATCTGTGTGCTTGTTAGTCTGATTATTCACTGGCTTCTTTACCTTTGCGGCCTGTCCTGCCGTTAAGGGAGTAAAAGTGCCAGAACGAACAGTTTAAATAGATTGAAAGTTAACTGGAACTGAATAGAACTGCCATATCTCAAAAGGTCTGCAAAGTTCTGTTTCAAAAGAACTTTGTACCTCCAACTTCTATACCTGAACCATCAAACCATAATGACCACAACATTGCCCCATCTTTTGACTTGTACAGCACTATGCACCTGCATGGCCAAAAACAACATTGTCATCCTTAGAGATTCACAAAGAGGTCACACATAGAAGATCAGCCATCCATCCTTCTGAATGCGCCTGCTCTGAAACCCACTTTCATTTTTCTTCATAACAAGGCCTCAGTTGGCCAAGAGGCAGCTGGGAGCCCATGGCAGCAGCTCACTCGCTCATGTCTCTGTCACCTTGAGCCAAGCGCCTGAGGAACCAGTAAACAAACACATTAAAGTGCAGTGGTGACCCATCTGTAGCCATAAAGGGAAGTCCTTCCCCTCTCATGAACCCTTACAATCACAGCCTTGTGAAGGACCTGGGAGGTTAATTATGGATTTGAGACATGGGTCTGAATACTTTGGCTGCAGTCCAAGACTGTCTCTATCTCTTCACTCCCCCAACATCTTTGCTGCTGCTGTAGTCATATAGCTGCCACAATTATGTGCCCATGGATGAGAAGCTCCATTTACTTGCCATGAATTCTATGAATACCAATGGCTATGTTTCAGAAAACACATTACCAAACACAATTAGAGCAGACAATGCCTCTGTAATCTGTGTGGAAGCTAACGTGCATCACTGTAAACACACATTTACTTTTAAATTAAGATGATGTTGTCTCATCAGTTTGGGGCAGGGGATCTGGCTTGCTGTCATATAATACAAGTGTCTTCTTCTGAAGAGCAATTTCCAATTTGCGTAATTGTTTGGCTGCAGCTGTAAAGATAGAAGATGGATATATTCATGTGAAGACAGAAGCTCCCTCCGGTCTTTTTTTTCCCTATGTAACTGCTCAAGTCATTTCTTTCCTGCTGCACACAAATCCTCTCCACTGATGGATTCTACGTCATGGCTACCAGCTGGCACGGTCCAGGTTGGCACACAGTGTAAATAATTGCCCAATTTTTTCTCATTCTTCAGACTACACTGCTCCTGAGATGCTTTGAAAAAAATGGTTGATGATGCTACAAGAACTGTTGAATGAGGAGGATGAGAGAGCAAGAACAGCCAGAAAGTAGGACATAAAGACACTTATGTTATGTAGAGTTGTAAAGAACAATATTTTACTGCAAGAACAGCAGTATTTCCTTCAACTACTGTACATTTTGATAAATTGTGAGTCATACAGGTAATCATACAATATGACCAGTGGGATCTCGTTCTGTTCCAGAGGCGAGATCTTAAGTCGAGATTTTGTATTGTGAAACGCATTTTCCCATAGGAAATAACGTTAACGCAGATAACCCGTTCCCGCCACCCAAAATATTACCAATACTGTATAACCAATTTTACTGGCTGCTTTAAAAAACGAAACTGAAAGTAGACCTATTTTCTATCCCTGCTAACATTCTTGGGACCCACAGTGCTATGTCTTCATCAAATCTTGCATAAAATACAAATAACCCACAAAAAAATATGTAAAACTTGCTTCGCTTGGCTTTCCACTAATGTAAACAAGTACACGCAACTTACTGTAGCCAGTATTCGGATTGACTTTGTCCGTTCGCTTGTATGCCGAGGAATTTTTTTTGCAACATTTCAGTTCTTAAGGCGAAAATGAGACGGACTGTTTGTATTTTGAGGTACCACTGTATATATTATTTTTTTATAATATTTTTACAGATATTATAATTTGTATTTCATGTTGCATAGACTATTGATTCTCACTGTTGCTTTAGTGCTATGATAATACTGTACAATGAAATATATTGCTACAAAAAGGTAAGGGTAAAAATCTGGCTATAGGTAATAGTTTAAATCCTTTTCCAATGTCTACATGTATAAATTAATAACCATTTTGCTTAGGTACTATTTTCCTGTTGAAATATTGTTGAGCGTCTACCAGGATGTTTAAGTAAGAGACCGCAGGTGGAGCACTACAGGGTGCTTGACAAAGTGTTGGTATTAGATTAAGATCTAATAGATTAAGATAAATATAACATATTAAGATAGCCAATGATAACCCTGACCCAAATGTTCTCTGTTAATAATTTATGGCAGTCTGATTGGCTGTCTTATGCTCCTTTCAACCCTGGCCTGAATTTGATCCCAAGACGTTACGTTTGCGAAGCTGTAGGAAATGGTAGCTCTAACAGCAC
Organism: Clarias gariepinus; assembly: GCF_024256425.1. Classification (NCBI taxonomy): domain Eukaryota; kingdom Metazoa; phylum Chordata; class Actinopteri; order Siluriformes; family Clariidae; genus Clarias; species Clarias gariepinus. The sequence goes on from NC_071112.1 coordinate 20,662,464, forward strand.
ATATATGTCTGGTTAATGTTGTCCCTATATATCAAGTTACATCAGCAAGATGTAGCACGCAGAGCATTTGCTAATTGGGAATATGTTGCAGAGACGTCGACATTTAATCCAAAATCCCCCCAGACGATGTTTGGACAATGAATCAAAGCTTTAGCGCCTGACCGACTATGACCTTTATTTATTTAGGTCAGACCTTTCAGACAGCATATATTTTATCTAATGTGAAAAACAATACTGGCCTCTTAAAATGGCTAATTTTTAGTTTTGTGTGTGTATAAGGAAGAGACAAGATTTAAGTTAAGAAACTTTATTGTCAGACTGAATAAAAAAACATTAAAAAGATCTTCAGCACAATAAGGAACACAGACACAGTAAGAGTAGACAGAGAAAGAGTAAACGGAAAGATCACAGTCTGGCCGAGAGAGCACACAGTCTGGGTTCGCCTCCTCACAACCACAAGTACTGTATCAACACTGTAACTCTTTTTTGTTTTAACTGTTTCCTTTATCTAACTCATACTGTATGTTAAACTAAATTGTGTAATCATGCACAATTGTAATGGGTTGGTTCTTAATTTAGCATTATCAAACCCAGTTCAACTTAGAAAAGGCTATTAAAATTAGCTGATTAGTTAAATCAGTTGTGCTGGGAGCTGAGAAAAAAATATGTGCAGGGCAGGTGGTCCCCAGCACCAGAGTTAGGAACCACTGACTTGTTAATTTTTCACATACTGTACTGTAACTTATCTTTATGTTTATTTTTATTGTATATTAATACTAAAGACATTAAAGTATGGCATTATGTAGTCAACTAAAATGTGTTAAGAAATGAAATTTTTTTTTATATTTTTGATTCTTCAAAGTAGCAACCTTTTGCTTTGGGGATTACAGCTCGGCTCACTCTTGCTATTCTCTCAATCAGCCTCCTAAGGTAATCACCTGGAATGATTTTCCAACAATCTTGATGGAAGTCGCACAGGTGTTAAGAATTTGTTGGCTGAATTTCCTGCACTTTTTGTTCCTACTCATTCAAGCCATCTTAATTGGATTAAGATAATTGGAAAAACCATAAATGTCATATACACCCTTACAATCAAGTGCGACCACCTTTAAATCATATAAGATTGAAGATGCCACCAAAATTCTTCTAAAAACTCTTTTTCAAGTCACTTTTGATTTAGATGTGGACACTAGTGATGCGCGGGTCGGTATTTTTCCAACCCGCAGGTCCCGCTTTTATGAAATTATTTGGCCTGCCCCAGCCCCCCCGCACCACTGTATCTATTTTTACAACCCGTACCGCCCCGCACCCGCGACCATTAAATAGACATACTAGGCTTTGTAATTCATATGAAAATTTTATTTCAGCCTGAAAGTGTTTGGAAACATCACCCTGTAAACAACAACAGATGATTATGAATATGAACGATAAATCAGGTCATAATAACAAGATAATGATACACAGTTTAAACATTTACAAAGCAGCGTTTAATCTAGGCTAAACATTTTTTATTTTAGATTTGTATAGGGCAGGCCTACAGTTTACAGCCTACGCTAAATATCCACTGACATTTTATTTTTCATTTATCACACGGAAATGCTCATTTAGCGTTTTTACGTTCGCTGTGCAAAAAAAGAATGCTAAAACATTAGATTTAGCAGCCTGACCTTTTTTTTCTTTTAATGGTGTAAATTCCCGACCTCAATGTCTCCCGCACCTTGTCTTCCATCCTCACTTTTATTTTATTTGTTTTTGTGGTGATTGGCAGCGGTAGCTGCTTGGCGCGTTCGTGACTTGTCATGAGACGTAACCTTATCAAAGAACTTAATAAAATATGAAAATAAATATTGGCAAATATTTAATATAGGCTATAGGGAATTGCAGGCAACATACATTAATTTTTTTTATTTAATTTTGTTTTTAATGACCCGCCCCAAATACCCGCAAATAAAGTGACAATTTCTTTACCCGACCCGCGGGTTACCCGCGGGGTCAACGGGTTACCAGACGACCCGCGCATCACTAGTGGACACCATCCCATAGACTCAAAAAAAAATATATAGATATGTGACAGAATGACACATATTTCGATTTTTGCCAGGTTTTGTTCTGTCATCAAATTCTGTCCATATGTATCAAAATAACTTAAATAATTACTTGAATTTAAAATACATCCAAGTGCACAGATTTGTAAATTGCTCAACTAAATAATGAAAAGTGACAGTTAATATCACTAATGTAACAAAAATGTCCAAATCAGTTAATAAAAAAACTAAAAAGAGAAAAGTAAATTTTTTTATTCATCTTCAAGTACATTTACACAAAAAACATCAACTACTGTGATGTGATTAACTCTCATGATAATCATGCAAGGAACGGAAGGGTTCAGAATGCAAATTGACTAATACGTACAGTACCTCTGCTGCGGGGGATTATTTCATTAAAGTTACCAGCTCCAGAATTCACCAATTAATACAGCACCTTAGATTAGTAAAAGATTCACACAGTTCTGATACTGTAGCTGATACAGATTAACATTAACTTCAAGATAAAATCGCTGCAAAGAAACTACTACTAAAGCAAGTTAAAAAAGGGAATTGCTTGGGCCAAAAAATAATGGACTGGACCATATGATGCCAAATTTAAAGAATCTGGTTCTAACTGCTGTGTCTTTTTGAGACGCAAAGGGGAAACAGATGGTATCTGCAAATGCGGTTCCCACCGAGAAGCACGTGGGTGGAGGTGTGATGGAGTGTGGGTGCGTTGCTGGTGACAATGTCGGTGAATTATTCAAAATTGTAAGCACACTTAACCACCATGGCTACCACAACATTCTACAGTGATATGCCATTCCATCTGGTTTGTGCTTAGAGGGACCATCACTTGTTTTTCAACAAGACAATGATCCAAACACACCTCCCATGGAAGAGCTATTTACCCAAGAAGAAGGGTGAAAGTGTGCTGCATCAGAAGTTCTGATTTCGTATCATTAGTTTTAAGAACTATCAAATTTCTACAATACTTCATGTGTGGTTCAAAATACAAGATAGTTTAAAACAGGACTAGATCTAGTGGTCATCTGTAAATATTTCCTGAGATTTCAGTTGTATGCCAGCACCTAATTTCCCTAGAGATTAGCTGTACTAGCATTCCACTCTTTTGTTGCTTTCACCTAATAGGGACCTGATACAAACTTGCTTAGGAGGGGACATGCAATTGAATCAAGGTGTAGGGTGCATTATACTTAATTCCATTGGTACTTAGTTGGGGTCCTGGTCAGGGCTCTGTGAAGGCTACTTGAATTATTCTACTCTGATCTTGGCAAAACATGTTTTCCTGAGGCATTGTCATGCTGGAACAGTTTTGGGTTTCTCCAGTGAAGGAATATCTACTGCTACAAACTACAAATCTACTGTACCCTACACAATTGCCTGCTTCCAAATTTGTAGGAATAGTTTGGGCAAGACCCACATATGCACCCAAATGTAAATGTAAAAAAACCCAGAGTACAATGGGAAGAACTCGGAGGAACACACGGAGAACTCAAACCAACAGACAGGTCAATTCCACTACCTTGCCATGAACATACATGCATTGTAGACATAAATAAAAAAAAAAAAATCAGCTATAGTTAAATAAGGTAACCGGTAACATATCTAGTTATAACAGGCAAGCTGTAAAATGACCTGGAGATTACAATTCTGAAGTGCTCCTCACTATAATCTAAATTATTAATATAATTTGATTTGGGAAAACATAGGAGTAGGATTCATTATTTCTAACACTGCAAAGGGCCTGCTTTAAGCCATACAGAATTGTTAAGGTACTGTAAGTTGTCAGGTTTAAATTTACTTAAATTTATAAAACAAAAACTGAAAGATGTAGAGTTATTCCTTAGTTGAAACCCTGGGGCTTTGGCTAAAGGCTTATAAATTTGAAAAAGATAGTAAGGGTATGTGAGGTGAACCATTATTGTGTATACTATACTGTATATGTGTATTGTAATTAGACCTGACATGTTCTATTAGCCTAAGAGACAGTAGTGCTGAGTCAAATGAAACTAATATTATGCACAGTGGTTAGTGGTTAGCACCGTCGCCTAGTCCCTCCCAGGGTTGGATAGTTTCCTCCAGGTACTCCGTTTTCCTCCCACAGTCCAAAGGCATGCAGATGTTAATTGACGTTCCCAAATTGACTGTAGTGTGTGAATGAGCATGTGAATGTGTGTATGCCCTGCAATGGATTGGAACCCCATCCAGGTAGGGCCCTGCCTTGTGCCCTGAGCCTTAGTAAGTGAGTGAGTTAGTGAGTATTAAGGACAGTTAATTGAGGCAGGTCTAGGTCTAAATAAGAATGTGAAAATGTGTGCGTGTGTGTATGCAGGCACAGTACTCTTCGAATTTGGTCTTGCCAAGTATTCCTGTTGTTGAAGATTAATGATTAATGAAGATTAATATACAGTGATTACTGATTATATTTGAGTGGATTGTAAAAAAAAAGTAAAAATATATATATATGCATACACAGACACATACATTTTGGAACAAAGCTAAGATTTTTAGAATTGCGCCTCTGTACATCACCACATTGAATTTGAAATGTAAGATGTAAAGTCAAGCTTTCATTTAAGAGATTTGACAAGGGTTTGAAATTATACATTGAGGAATTACAAATATTTTCATACATACACACACCCAATTTGGCACAGGTCCATAGCACTCATAAGACCCAAATGAATGCCTTGAAACAAGTTTTATGGGGGTGCGTGAAAAATTGAGGAAGATGTAACTACCCAGTCAACCTACATTTTTTTGTCCCACAAGTTTTTACACTATTGGTGCTATAATAATAGTAGGGGGGTGGCCTGAGGGGACTAATAATGCTTTAGGTTGCACAATGAGAAAAAAAACTAAGATGATAATCGACCTAATATAGCTGTTGAAGTAGATTGAGTAAAACTATTTATAAAATATGGGGTTTTAGACCACAATAATTCATTAGTATGGTGTAGGGCCTCCTTTTGCGGCCAATACAGCATCAATTTGTCTTGGGAATGACAGATACAAGTCCTGCACAGTGGCCAGAGGGATTTTCGAGCCATTCCTTTTGCAGAATAGTGTCCAGGTGGTGCTGGTGGAGGAAAACGTTTCCTGACTCCCTCCTCCAAAACCCCCAAAAGTGGCTCAATAATATTTAGACCTGCAGGCCATGGAAGATAATTTTCATGTTTATCAAACCACTTTGTCAATAGTTTTGCTGTGTATGTTGATGCATTATCATTCTGATACACGGCACATGGTCCTCCAGAATGGTTCGGTAGTCCTTGGCAGTGACAAGTATTGGGTCTAGGGAGCCCATTGATATTGCAGCCCAAACCATTACTGATCCACCCCCATGCTTCACTCTGCACATGCAACAGTCTGGGTGGTATGCTCCTTTGGGGCTTCTCCATACCGTAACTCTCCAGGAGGTGGGAAAAAGACTGAAGGTGGACTCATCGGAGAACAATACATGTTTCACTTGGTCCACAGCCCAAAGCAAAGATTTTCGCTGCTGGCACCATTGAAACCGCCGTTTGGCATTGGCACAAGTGACCAAAGGTTTGGCTATAGCAGCCTGGGCATGTACATTGACCCTGTGGAGCTCCCGACAAACAGTTTGGGTGGAAACAGGAGAGTTAGGGTGCACATTTAATTCTGCAGTGAGTTAAGAAGCTGTGGTTTTATGTTTTTTGGATACAATCTGGGTTAGCACCCAAACATCCCTTTCAGACAGCTTCCTCTTGCGCCCTGGGTACCGTGGCTCCTGATACATCACAAAGACTTGATTTCTTGGTCACAGATGTGCCAGCGAGAAGCAAACCAACGATTTGTTCTCTTTTGAGCTCTGATATGTCACCCATAATGTTGTGTGCATTGCAATATTTTAAGGAAAACTCTGGTATTACTCTGCTAATTAAACCTTCACACTCTGCTCTTACTGGTGGAATGTGCAATCAATATAGATTTGCCACCAGGCTAAACAATAACAATAAATTGACTAGGATTGCAGTTTCATTGTCCAACCCCTGTGTATATACAGTATACAGTGTGTGTGTGTGTGTGTGTGTGTGTGTGTATATATTATAGTATTATATATATGAGTTTATATCAAATAAAGGCATGCTTTAATAAAAATGAGATGGATGTGGAGCAGTGGATGCTGGGTTGAAAGTGGTTGAAAGTGGTTACGGATGTAAATATAATCTAACTTTCTGGGATAAATAGTTTTTCTTATTTGGTGAAGTGACAAAAATGATATCAAGTAACATGAGGAAATGCTGAATGATTTCTTTAATGAATGAAATAGCTGTCAAAGCGTACGTTGATTCAATGAGACGACTATGCATTTTGTCAATATGAAATATTTATTTTCAGCCGGTGGTATTAATTTATTACTGACTTTTGTTTGTTGCAATAATAAAACATATTGTTAAATGTGATTAAATCAAAACATGGAGAACCCATGCTGTGGCAATCTAATTACACTTTTTTTCACAGTTGGTTCCAAAATAAACAATTGGCATCCATTATTAGATTAAGTGAGTTGCTTGATAACAAACCACAGCTGTAGGCAGTACTTATCTGAATATCTTATTGATTTGATTTAATTTAAACAAACTTTCTATCAGTTGGCAGAATATGCTCAGAATATTTAATAATGCCATTGCTTTGCACAGTAGACAGGAATAATGCATTTCAGTAAATAAATTTATCCTAGTTAATTTTACTATTAGACCATAGAAATTTGAAAATGTCTTTACAAGAGATTTTGTCCATGTTGTGTTTTACAACCACACTCTGATTACCGCAGAAATACAGAGATTCCACATGTAGTACTTTAGAAATCTTGCATCATTCCTGGGAATGAATTTGTCAGAATATGTGGATGAGCAATGTGTGTGTTGTTGGATTGCCACGGCTACCCATACACACATTCACAGACACTTTTGTCTAAGCGACCCTAGGGGAGATATTCGTCTGAACTTGTCCTCCACTGGGGAGCAAATCAAACCCTGGTGCATTTTTATTAACTGCCATCGTCAGACGGATATTTCTGCTGGGCCAGGCAGGAAATTAGGCTATTAAATTACACCTTCTGTCAGGTCCTGAGTCGTTTTCTCTGCTCTGCCTCAGCTTCTGCCTTAAATGACTCATTGAAACCATTTACCTCTTTCTAACTTAAACACATACTCAACCAAGCTGTACAGTACATTCTGTGTAGCTGCTGAGAGTGGACTGCCCCCCCCCCAACCCCACCCCACCCCATCTTTAACTCCTTAAAAACTCTAAATTTCTCTCAGTTCAAGCTATGATTTTCTTTTTTACTCCTGTTGAGCTTAGCTATGTGTGGGCTCACTTCAGGTTTAAAAGCGAAATCAATTTCAGGCAAGAGCCAGGCAAGGTCATGGTCTCAATGCCAGAACATCCAGTGAACTAATAATTACATACTGAACATATGACAGCCAGCACAGCACTGCTCATCATTGAAACATTTACTAGAATTTTAATGTGGCTCGTATTTTCAGAAAAAAAAGTCTGAAAATATTAAAAGTAAAATGCAGTATAATGTTTATTTTAAAATAAGAGTTTTTTGGGGGGAAATATTATAGCTTGGACTGTGTATACTTTTTACTGTTATTGGATTTGACATTTTCTCAAACCCAACTGAAGGTTAGGTCCAACAAAAATAAACTTTTAACCTGACTAAGTTGGTTGACATATCCAAGAGAAAGGGCTTATTTTTAGCTGATCATATGAGATTTTGTGTGTTAAAGCATTTTCTCTTAAATCCTCTAACATTGACATGTTGACCTCAGGGGGACATGTGTCCTGACAATCAGGTGTGAAGTGTATGACTGAATATCTATATAAATAAGGTTTTGTATGTACATTGGTCAGAACTTGCTCTTTTAATATGTTATAAAATTGATGAAATCTTTAAAAAAACAAGAAAGTTTTCTGTGTCCGTTTTTCTGTTAGTCTGACAGAATATAAAGATTTTTTTCCAGTACTTTGATATCTGCCTGACGTTACATCTGCACCATAAGTGAAATTTGAATGTTGGGATAAATAAACCTTCATAAATAAATGTACAGTACTTATACACTATCTATAATATGCATCTAATAATACATTTATAATTCCCTTAGTTCTATCCTCAGTTGAGGTGTACATCATGCAGATGCCCTGCTTTACTAAAGGTTTATGTGTGCAATAAAAATAAATAAATAAAACTTTTAATATCACTTGCAGAATGTACTTATTTATTAACAGCTTCTACCAGGAAAATTGTGTCTGTGAAATGAACAAAATAGTCTACCAGTGTTATTTACCTTGGTTGATTGAAACATAGACTATTTGAGTTGTTTCTACTGTACTGGAGTTATTCTGTTCATTGGTATTCAGACCTCAGATGCAACTACATCTTTGAAAAAACATACAGAATGTGCAATTCATGTTAATTTATTCACAAAACAATGTAATAAAAAACAATATTGTCAAGGAACATTGCAGATTTCTATGGTTTACAGTATACACAATGGTGCGAACCAACAGGAAACAATAAAACACCAAAAATATCCAGTGACAGGTGGTTCTGTTGGCTTACGGTACTTATGATAGGAATGATCATAAAAGAATGACCAGTCTGGTTCTAGGTGACAAAAAGGCTACTGAAACTAAAGTTTCAACTTTTTACAACCATGATGGGCAGAAAAGCATAACCTAATACACAACATGTCTAAAGCAGAGGTGGGTCAACTACAATAAAACAAATATTTCACTTCATTTAGCCAAAAACAGGACTCTGTGGAAACTGGACAGGTGGAAATGAGAGAAAGATCACTTTGGTTGTGCAGAGATCATGCATGCAGAGTTTTCACCTGTGTGTAGACTATAAGCTTTCGCATGCTGTACTTCTAATTAATCATGAGAAATAATAGGACATGCTGGATCGAGTGGTATTTTATCTGCTGCTGAATAATGAGGATGGAAGTCAAATTAAGACACATTTACTGTGATTAATGAGATAATTACAGCTAGAACTATTCATGCAGTCTATATTTTAAAATCTTTATTTAAATGAGTGCCATTGTGTCATTTATATATCATAATATTAGTCTTTTTTGTTTGTTTATTTTTCAATAGTCTCTTGCTTTTATGTTGCATCATATTGCAGTTATTTGCAAAGAGAAAAAAACAGTGATCTGCTGCTTTAGTCCCCATTAAAGTGCCTACTGCAGTGCTTTCTTTTAATTTATGTGTAACAAAAGGCCTACAGGTAACTCTTATGACGAAAATGACTTGTTTATATCTTAAAGTATGCAACCCAAAGAGGGGTCTATGCAAGTAGTTTTAAACACGAAAGTCACAATAGCAATTGCACGAGCAAGCTTACGTGATCAAAGTGCAAGTATTATATTTTTGGAAGATTGTTTTCACCAAGTGAAGACAAGAATAAAACAAATTTTAAGTTTCTTTAAAGGTTGTGCCATATAAATTTAGGACAGAATGCACAATTAAAGCTAACTTCTTTTATGCCGCATTTTAAATGGTTTTGTACTTGATGCATGTGTGAGATTCAGTTTTAGTGTTATGGGAGTTTCTTTGCAATCTAAACTTGCCATGTCTATAGAGACCCATTTGTGGCGAAAATAACTTTTATACAGTAGCATTGTTTTTTTTTTCAACTTTACACATAATCAGGCTACATCTTTTATAGTCTAATGTTGTTGTTGGTTCTTCGGCTCCCATCAATGGGTAACCATGCTATTCACACACAACTTGCCATGATTTACACCGAATGCCACTGCTAGTACAACCTTCTTATTTAATGACTCTTATATTCTATATTTCCATCAATCCATGTAAGAACCTCTGTACTGTAGTCCAACTAGGGACTGTGGAGGCCACTGGAGACCATTGTATTTATTCCCATGTGTCTGACAACGGTAGGACCTCCAGTCAACATTTACATGCACAATTATGGGCAATTTGAGTCACCACTTGGCCTAATTTGGCCTAGTTTTTGGACTGTGGGGGAAACCTGTGGGATACGCACCAAGCACATAGAAAACATGTAAAACATGCACGCAAACCTGAGGGGAGAATTAAACCCAGGATCTGAAGGTGCAAGGTGACAGCGCAAACCACTAAACCACCATGCCGCCTACATTCTATTCATTTATTTCATTTTTATTAAAGGTGATGTATGTTTTTTTTCTCAACATTTCACAACATTTCTAGTCCAGCTGAAAGGGACTAGACACAGCTGTACACTTTTTCCAACATTTTTTTTTTTATTTGTTGATTCCCTTAGCATCTCATAGCTGTACTTAAGCATTTCTATAGCAGCAGTAGGATGAGAAAAGGACATAAGATATCATTACTGCAGATCCTCTTATTGCATCTGTGATACATATACTGTGTCATTAAACACAGCAAAGAGGAGAAATAAATTTTCATGAGGTCCTAACTAAAGGTATCTTCGTCTGTTGCTTAATTTTTACATACAGTGATGGACTTCCAACTTTGAGGCTCGCATATGGATGTCATGGTCAGCTGTCCATATAGTGTTTTACTATTGAGCTTGTGAAAGTAGAGGATATTTGCCAAAAAAAAAAAAGCCTGTAAGTCCTGAACAGTCGATGTAGTATCTTGTTAAACCCCTAAGCTGAAAGTCTACACTTTATTTCTTCTTTTTAAATCTATTGGGGTGGTGTACACTGCCAACATTACAAAAACATGTGCTGCTGTACAAACACTTACTATAACTGTACCTGGAGGATATATTGCTTGGGCGATTTCACTGCATGGGACTGGACTCAAAAGTTGTCGATTTGTATTAGTGGCTTAAAAGCTTGATTAATACTTAAGTTGTATGAGAACCAGATCATTGCCAGTAATATTGTTTTTACACTGCGCCTCAACCAAAAAAAGCAAATGCTTAAAAGACTTTAACTGAATAATAACTGCAGCGATTACTATGTTTTAGCTGGAAACAATTCTTTCCATGATAACTAATTCAGTCAGTAGATTCTCATTTTTTAAACAAGTGTGTCAGAAGACGAATCGTGTTGCTGTAAAAGACAGAAAGGTCACATTATTATAACAAACAAAAAATACTGGAATTTGGTTGATAACTGTCCAACACATTATTAAAACCTGAAAAAATAACGCTGGAACATCAGCTTCACAGTGTGGCCAGGAAAAAACAGAATGTGATTATGATTAAAGTAAAAAAAAAAAAATCAATAGAAATCACAGCTTTGTTTAATAGTAAACTACACTTATTGGGAAATGCAGTCTGATTAATCCAGATCGACTATATTCAAGAACAATCAGTGCATCAGGGTAAAAAGGGAAGCAATGCATCCATCACGCATAGTGCCCACTGTTCAAACCTCTGGTGGCAGGGTTATACAATACGTCTTGTGGTCTATGCTCTGCAATGTTATGTGGCAACAAAATGAGCTCAGCTGACGACCTGCATGTACTGAACAACCAGGTTCTCACATCAATGTATTTTTTTCCCTAATGAGATGAGCATATTGCAAGACAACAATGCCAAGACTCATCAAACTCAAACTTTAAAAGTGTGATTCTGGAGTCATAAGGAACCATTCTGACACATGAATTGGCCTCTGTTGAACATTTTTTGGGATGTACTGATGAAGGTTTCATCATCAATACAATCTCCCATCGTCAATACAAGATCTCAGCCAGAACCTTAATGCAACTCTGGATGGAAATAGATGTTATGACGTTGCATAAGGTTTAATGAAATATAAATGTTTGTGACCTTTATTTGGGCCAAAATGTGATCTTACCCAAGCAAAAATAGATTAGGTTGGTGTATGGGTGGGTGATATGGTGCAAAAAACTATATCTTAGTAGTTTTTAGGCTGAATACCGATACACAATATATTTCAATATTTTCTGTAAAGTGGGCTTGGTGTTCAGTTTTAAGTCAAAGCCATGTATAAAATGTCACACTTTTATTAAAACAGACTGTAATAAAAAATTTTGAATTTTTTTTTTGTAAAAAATGTAAAATATGATTAAAAAATAGGCCTGTCCTTGAGAATGCTCTTTTACTCGTTCGCAAATACAATAACAGAGTGATTGTAAAATAGAGGTAAATACAACAATAAAAATGTTAACAAAACAGCAAAAACAATAGGCCGACTTCCGACTTTTACTAAGGTAGATTGCAGAGCTCCCGGAGTTGTCATAAGAAGAATTAAATACATACTTTACTGAGGGCATGTTTTACTACACCGAGTGCTTGAAATGCCTTAATCAATACAGATAATACAGGGTGCTCGCATCATTATTTCATTATTTCTTTCACATAATTACAGGATGTATACACATTCAATGCTCAAGTTTTATTTAAGTTTAGTTATTGAATATGGAGACACACAGCATGGTCATCACTTACTAGTCAAGGTTGTTTTGCATGACGTCATGTCCACTGTGTTTACTGTTGCCGAAGGTCAGAAAGTGATTTTCTACATAGGAAGCATTATTGCTAGCTCTCGAAATATTTATGTTTCAAATCGATTGAACACAGAATCCAAAAGCAGTTGTTAGGGAGTTAAGAAGCACTCAGTCATAATGGGAGGGGTTTAAAAACAATGACCAAAAACTTGTCAAAAACCTTGGAGGAGCAGAGTCAGATAAGGCTGGTGTGTGTGTGTGTGTGTGTGTGTTAATAAATCCTAAGTGGCTATTTTTTTTGTACTTAAATACTTTAATTTGTAAACCTTATTGTTTAGTTTTTTTTGCTTTCTTCCGAATAACAATACTTATTAATGATAACTAACCCCAAAGTTAATCTGTATTTTGCATTGTTTATCTGTGTTTGCGATAATGGTATTGATTATGGTTGTTGTTTTAAATCTAACACTTCCTGTAAATCATGGCTATCTGTTACAAAAAAGCCAGGGGAAAGTAAAACAAACCGTCAGCTTTATTAACAGTTCAATGAGCTAATCACAGCACAGTATGTGGAGAACAGCAGGAATAAGTAAACACTTCATGCCCAAGCCTGTGTGATGTGTGTGTGTCTGTGTGTGTCTGTGAGTGTGTGTGAGGACAACATAGTTACATAAGTCCCCTGCCTCGATACAAGGTAAAATCACTTTTATTTATAATATAAGGGCCACATTCAATATACATATCCGCTAATACTGTTTTCTGGGAATATTGTCCAAGCAAGAGCAAAACAGACTTTTCCCATTGTCAATTTTACAGTATAATGGTCATGTGAGCACAAACAACCTATTAGAGTACTTTAACACAGACATTAGGAGAATCTTGCGTAAATTAATTTATTGAATTATAGTAATGAACTGTAGCATTTTAAGCATTTGTTGTAGTAAGCGGCCCCAGTGTGTATTATATTACGATGGGAATTCAGCTTTAAATATGCTTTCTTTCAGAGCAGAAGCCTTTTTGGTTTGTGAAAGCTTTGCACCCATGGTCGCAGCAGCTCTTTATTGTGCTGATGATGCCATTCTATAAAATATATATATTTTTCAACATCATATTTTCAACTTTGACTTTTAAATGTAAAATTCAATTTCATTGAGGCAGAACAAATTGTCAGAATACCATACACAGATTTATTTTACGCAAATAAATGGGTCATGTAATGCAGCACCATTATATATAGAGCTCATTGGTTAGGGCATTGGACTACGGTTTGTAAGGTCAAGGTTCAAATCCCACTACCAACAAGTTGTCCCTATTGGGCCCTTGCCCTTAACCCCTTGCAAACTCCAGTGCTCAGATGTTTAAGCAGATAAAAATGTAAGTCACTCTGGATAGGGGTGTCTGCCAAATGCCTAAATGTAAATATGTATCATAATATATATTAGATATTAAATATATTAGTATTTCTCATGAAACATTTGTCCATACAGTTTTTGAAATGTCATTTTCTCTCATTTATGATACTTACTTATTTATAGAACTGTTGTAGGTGTAGTGATTAGCACTGTGGCACCTCCAGGGTCAGGAGTTTGATTCCCACCTGGGGTATGTGTGCATTTAGTTTGCATGTTTTCCCCATGCTTGGTGGGTTTCTTTCCGGTACTCTGGTCTCCTCCTGCAGTGTGTGAGTGAGAGTGTGACTGTGTGTACATGATTGTTCTCTGTGAGGGAATGGCAGCCCATTCAGGGGGTACCCCACCTAATGCCCAGACTCCCCTGGGATCTGCTCCAGGCCTCCCGCAACCCTGGACAGGGTGACAGAGAGAACTGTTGTATAACAGTTGTGTGGGTGTGATATTGGTTTTATACAAGATTTACAAGTCATACAGTTATACAAAATACTGCCACAACTTGGATTATTCGGTTTTGATTGCCCTACAGCCAAAACATAGCCATGCTGAAATTTACTACATTTTTGCTTGTGCAGCTTTGCTTAAACATACTTAACATGAATAGCCTAATGGTTTCACCTGACCAAGCCTGGATTATCTCTCCTGAAGACTGTAGACATCTGTTATAACCAAAAATACTTTGAAGATCATACTGAACATCATTTCAGTGAACGCACTTACTAGCCTAATTACTAAGTTCTGTATAAAACCATGCAATTCATTATTATTTATAACCCCCTATCTGCTGTTAGAAGATGATTGATCCCATTTTTGTATTTGTTTACTCAAGATTTCTGTTTTATGTCATCTTGGGGAGTTTTAGAATGCCACTGTTGCCTCTTGCTTGCTCATTAGGGATACCATTATAATGTTATAATATCCAAATGTGGATTAAGCCGTTTTGTGAAAATATTTATTATTTTAAGTGTTATATAAACAAAATTGTATAGGATTGAACTACTGATACCATACACATATGATTTCATGCAGCAGATCTGTTTGTGCAGTATTTTTGGCAAAGGCAATTTAAGGCTTCAGGCAATAATATTCAAGAGGTAAATGTTAAATTGTGTCATTATATGGTTGATAAGGGATGTTCCACTTTTAAGCCTTTTTAATATCATTTGCTTCACGCCATCTCCATCAACTCGCCATATCAATTAATCACATATAATGGTATTCAATATTCCAAAATACCCTGACAGTGAAAGAGTATATATGCAGAAGATATGAAAGTACCTGGAGCAATAATTAACTCGGTAATAATTTGTGCCCAATATCAATTTCAGCCCGATTCCCTAATGTTCCATTAAATTGAAAGCGAATAATTGAATCAATTTTACACCTCTGCACTGAAAGGAGGTTAGCCTGATAGTGTACAATACAGCAGGACAATACCTCCTCAAGATCTACAGTTTAGCTATAGTGGCTACAGGAATGAAGAACTCGCCAAAAGCAATTAATAAATCTGAAAAGATGTATATTACTGGGCCATGAGTACTGCGTACTCATATACCTAGAAATACACAGGTCTACCACTTGCATGGTCCAGTAGTTTCTTTCACAGTGCTTTGAGAAGGGTAGGGCATATAGAGGTGAACCGCTCAGTCAGGACAGAATTGGGCTCATTCACGAAGCATGGCTGGGTATTTATATGGGCTCAGCACATCTTCATCCCACAGGCGAGAATTTACAAATAGAATCAAAATGGAATGCCTCGGCTTTAATTTTCTGATGCAGTGACCCGTTCCACTGCAGTGTAATGGGGGGTCCCACTGTGACAATTAGAATGAATCACTCCTGAGCAAAATTTGCCATATGGATTCATGCCTCATCAGGAAGTGAATTGACTTAAATGATTTCTCTGATGGAACCTAAGGACCCTTGCTCTCCCAGCCGGCGATTTCCAACCGTGCCCCTTCAGACATGTTGAGGATGATAACGTTGTAATACAGCTTTGTGCAGATTTTTTTTTTCTGCCCACATTTCTGGTTGTTTAAGGTCCTCATCAGACTTCCAAGTTCACATCATGAAGGACAAACAGCAGGGCAGCAGTGAGACTAGTCATTGTGTATTTTAAGCTGCATTTAAAAAGCTTTAACACATGCTGACACCGCTGTGTGATCACTCTGGCCGCATTTCTGGAAGATCATACCGGAATTGATGCATGTTGCATTCAGAATATTTCTCACATGAAGACACGCCCGTATATGCCACACTTTGGGTCATTTATTTGATTAAGCTTTTGCAGTCTGGATTTATGAGCTAAATGACTCATAAATATTTTAAATTAAGGTGCAGTCCATGGCATAATCTGAAATCAAGCCCTTTACAGATTTCTTGCACAATGTTCAAGGAAGATCTTTTAATATAGAATGTCATATTTATCGGAAGAGACAAGAATTAATATTAAAATCATGCAACATTAAAATATGGTTCTGTCTGTTATGGATGACCACAAAATTGGTCTCTATAATGAACCTAACCTTAAACTACTGTAACTACCACAAATCATTTTGCTCTGTGCATCGGAGAGGTGGCAGCATGTCAGCATTCTTTGAGGCAGTTTTTTTTAGGTTTTTAAAATAAATATATAAAAAAAAGAAAGGTCCAAAGCACAGGGCAGAATGGATTATAAAGATTTGCACAAACTTGTAGAGTCCATGGCAGCTCAGGTGTACAAGTGTCAAAAACGAACAAACAAATGAATGAAAGAAAGAAAGAAAGTTAAACTTAGATCACAAAAGAATGCAAAATAGAATAATTCTCACTAGTGCTCTCAAATGCATATAAACACTTTCTGGTTATGAATCAGTATTAATATATGACCATACAGTATGTGTTCTTTTAAAAGTGTATTTGTTAAAAGGGAAACTGATGTAAGGTATCCAGTTTAGCCTTCCCTACTACACCCTTATGTTCTTCAAACTAAACTGCTACACATTCAAGGTCACACCACATGCTACAGGACAGTTTAGGATGTGAGGGCTCATTTCTCTTTCCCCGTCTGAAATTGGACCAACATCTGCTCTAAATGAATCCTAATTTGGATAGTAATCTGCTGCTCCTTGGCTACAGCATTACCATTTTTAACAGGAACTCGTACAGTATCTTGTCTGTAAGTTGACTCTCTGTCTCAATATTCTACAGAATAATGATAGCTGTTATACAAGTTCATTTTAAAGAGATAGTATGTGTATGAAGGTGGCATGGTGGCTTAGTCGTTAGAACTGTTGCATTGCACCTCTAGGTTCTGGGTTCGATTTCCACCTCGAATCTGTGTGCATGAAGTTTGCAAGCTCTCCCCATGCAGGATGAGGTTCCTCCAGGTACTCTGGTTTGGCGTTCTCAAATTTCCCATAGTGTGTAAATGAATGTGTGTATGTGTGTGCCCTATGATGGATTGGCACCCCATCCAGGGTGTACCCCATCTTGTGCCCTAAGTTCCCTGGGATAGGCTCTGCATACCCTGTATACAGGATAAAGCAGTATAGACGGAGAGTAAGTGAGTACAGAATTTGTATGAATTAGAACAAGTAATGTCTTCTATACCACTACTGTACGATATATACAATAGGACGTAGAATGTTTACTGATGCCTTTGGCAATCCTGTAAGTACTTTGTAACTGCTTTAGTATGTGATGAAAAGAAAGGCGAATGCTACTCAAACAAGATTTTGTCAGACCAAAATACACCAGCATGAGGTGTAATTGCTTTGGGGACTGAAGTTTTAAACTTAAAATGTAATTAATTATAAGCCTTTTCCCCAAAGTAGGGGTTTATCACATAATAACATATCCTACAGTATGCATCTTGGGTTGTATTCAGAGTTGGCAACATACTGTTAGTTAGTCAAGTTCAAAAGATGCCATTATTTATTCAAATCTCCTTATTCAGAGTGTCACTACATGGGTTCGTAAGTTGATTTTATGGTTGGCTGATTCTGATTATTAGAATTTCCTGCATGCAGTCATGCTTCACAGGTTGCCAAATATTTTCAGTAGTGTTAGACCACTACCTTCAAAATCTTGCCCTTAGTCCCATAAAAAAAGTCGAAGAAAGAAAATGTGAGTCAAAAGGCAGATTTGGTGCTTGGCAAAACAATGTTAAAATTAAAGTATAAACGGGGGAGACTATTTAAAAATAATAACATAAAAACCCTAATATGTCCAAATATGAAAGCGAACATGCCAAGCTTTAAGATGAGATAGTGCCTATATATTGTAGGATGTAAACTTGGTTATATACTCATCAACTTAATTACTGCAAATATGGTTTCATTTATTAATATTCCTTAATAAATTAATAACACCCTTATAATTATATAACACCCTTATAATTAATAACACCTTTATAATTCGGATTTATTTTTTATTTATTTTTGCATATACCCCAGGAGACTTTGGGCAAAAGGCAAGCTGCCTCTATACAGGGTGCCAGTCGATCGCAGGACTTACTTACACACTCCTTTACACTATGTGCAATTTGGGAATGGCAATCAGGCTAATTTGGAAGAAAAAACAAAGTACCCGGAGGAAACCCACCAAACAAAGAAAGAACATGCAAAAATGAACACAGCCTGAAAGTGGGAATTAAACCCTTGACCCTGGAGGTGCAAGGCCACAGTGCTAACCACTACTCCACCATGTCACATATTTATATAAGATTAATTGCATATTTATAGACCTTATTCCTGTGGGGTCAGCTTGTCTGGATGCTGAGAAAAGTCAAGACGATAAAAATGCACAAGTACACTACAGTCCACTGCACACAGGGTCCAGCAGGCAAAGAGCCCAAGGCCACCGATCCGGGCTCCAAACTCCCCAGATCCCAATCCAATCGAGTACCCATGGGATGCACCAAATAAACAAGTCAGAAACCAAAGGATCCTCTGCCAACATTCTGGTGCCATACACCACAACACACCACAGAGGTCTTATGGAGTTATGCCGAGGGGCCAGAGATGCGCCACTGGCACAAGGTGAACCTACACAACACTAGGCTTATTGTTTTAAATTGTAATGTTATGACTGATGGGGGTAGTAAACTCATGTGGTCCAATTATAGCTTACCTTTAAGTATGGTAAATGTATTAATCATTTTATTCATAAAATAAGATCATTTCTTGGGTTCATTATGAAAATGCATGCAGCTTGTTTAGTCTATTCCTATGTCTTTTCTTAAGCACTATGTTTTAATTAAGCTACATTTCATTAATGCCAGTTAATGGGAAGTAAAAAAAAAATGCATTGCTCATGCTCTCTTTTAAATAATGGCAATAACATTTTCTTTATTTAGTTGCATGTTGCCATTCCATGGCATTACACTGGCTCATCACATCACTCATTAATTATCTGAGTGTTGTGCAAAATCAGCCTTGCCTCTCTATTCTCATAAATACATACAGTATATGTATTAGGTAAAATAATTGAAAATAAGGACTCCACTAAACTTAGTGACTCTCTTTGTCATTGGGATGTCATGCAGTAGAGGTCTGGGTTGGGCAGAGAACAGAAGGAATGTGGTCTAGCGGGGGGCTGCTTGTCTTATCCTGAAATCCACTGCATGCTGTGTTATTAGGCAAGTGCAGTGCAACAAGGCTGAATGGTTGCTGGAGCTCTGTCTCCGGGTACATCTAGTTATCACATCTCAGACTTGGCCACCTGCTGAGTTCAGAGAGCAAACTGCACTCTCCCCATGAGTCCTTAGTGACGAATATGGAAAACACACTCATGAATATTCATCTTGTGGCCATGATAAAAAAAAAAACAACAACAAAAAAAAACAATAAGAGTTGAAGAGTAGCATGGATTCCTGTGGAGGGTTGAAAGAAATACAGTAATTTAAATCTTGATGCCAATTGAGCTCATTTTTATTCAGGATAAACAAGAAAGGGCAGAGTGCCAACTAATGCACAAAAATGTGTAAAGGCAGACCTAATTAATTAGAAAAAATGATTTTAGTGTAATTAATTTTAAAACAATATACAGGTGGATAAAGAAATAAATAGGCGTCCCACCTTGTGCATTAAATTTGCTGGCATAGGCATCTGACCCCGGTGACCCCCAAATAAGTGGATAGATGATAGATGGATAAATACATATTTTATATTTACATTTTCGGCATTGGCAGCATGACCTTATCCAGAGTGACTTACATTCATCTTTTATATATATATATATATATATATATATATATATATATATAGAGAGAGAGAGGGTACTTGAGGGTACAGTGGCAGCTTGCTGTTACTGGGATTTGTGCTCATGACCTTCTGGGCTGTAGTTCAATGTATTAACCACTGAGCTACCACTTAATAAGTAAGCCAATAAATATTAAGTAGCAGATTAAATTTAAATTTATTTATTATATTTGTTCCTGATGTAGAACTGTCAGGGAAGCTGTACCCAAGAAATGCAAACAAATTATGATATAGAGATGCTGTAATTGCACTATTTTTGCTTTCATAAAAAAAAAAAAAAAACATTGCCAACATTCATAGTTACTTTAAAGTGAACCAGGTCTAAATAAGGAAATTTAATGTATATTATGTATTAATATATTAATATATATTATATTCCATCAGAACATCTCAGGGAGAACATCAAAAAGATCTGTCCTATCAGTAGGGGTGTTAATTCTCTGAACTGTCTCACAGAGTGAAGTAGGAAGCACATGTTTTAATATCTGATGCTTGCAGCCTTGCTGTTTGTCTGCCAAATGCCATTTTGAAAGACTCCAAGCTCTAAGTGTGTGGATTATGGCTGTCTAGATTTGTATAATTCCTGTGATAATAGGATAAAGCTGCTTCAGCTGGTGAAATCTGCATGGAGAATGGATTATTTGAATGTTTTCACCAAAGGGATGTTGAACCTGTGAGTTATCATCCTAAACAGACAGGTCCTCAAGAGGACACCTCAATTCCTCGGGTCACGAAGACCACGCTTTATGTCCATATTACATTGGATGAGTATGGATGATATAAGAAAGCATATCGAATATATCGGTCAAGTCGTACAGAAAAAAAAAACATTCTAGTAATGGTTTACTTTGAGCTTAGGCATGCTCCATGAAGCCACTGAAGTAGTTTGTGCATCTTTCCTGATACTCATTATTGAGAGAATGAGTATTTCCATGCATGCAGAAGCAATTACAGATCATTTTGCATATGTAATTTACACATCATGTCAATATGTGCTCAATTACAGCCAACAGTCTCGCACAGACATGGTACACACTTTGCACAATTACCATCTGAGGGCTGGATAAAGCACTGGCTGCGCCACTGATCCATATCTAAATCACTGATAATGCACTCATCAGTATTTGATTGTTTCCAACACATCGAATTTAACCATGATTATAGCTCAGTCCCCCCAAAAAAAGAGAAACTCTAATGGGATTGTTTGAATATACGATGACATCAGTGGTTTAGTCTGACAATAAAGCAAAAATGCATTCAACTCTATTAAGAGCTAAATATCTCAATACCAGTTTTAGAGACTCTGTGGAATTCTCATTACTCTGTTAATGCTGGGTGTATGATAATGAAATTACTTCTAAATGCATGTCATCAGCAATTATGTGAGAACAAAACGGCTAATAACAACAGCCTTAGGCGATTTGTTTCCCATACAATACAATAAGATTGTCCCAAAAGCTACTAATATCTGTAATGTTTTGCCCTTAATTTTTAGTATTATGTTGTTTAAAAGGAAGAATCATAACAATATGATCTGCTTTTTAACAACCTATGAAAATTATTAGCATGTAAAAAACCCACGTTGTATTCAGCCTGCTTATTTTGTGGTATTTTGTTTTCGAAAGTGATAACATACTGTATGTATAAAATGGTCGAATTTATAGGACTTTTGCAATGTTAGTAGCTTATGATCTGTCGTACAGTACCAAGTGTCCTAGAATAAAATTTCAAAGTATTGTATTTACCTACAAACGAAAAAAATTAATTTACTAACTAGTCATGGCTGTCAAGTAGAAGATTCTATGTAAAAAAAAAAAATTAGAACAAATGTTTTATTGTGACAAGCTGCAAAGTGCCTAAAGATACAATTAAAAAGTTGTTTATTTATGAAAAACCTCGGCAGCACCTCATTTCCTCGCTCGTCTGTTCAACCACTCAGCATTCAGCATCACTGGTATACTAATCACCGACCTGATCATCTGTCATCATCTCCACCTGTTTCTCACTGGTTTAAACTTTAAGTTTATTCATATGTCTGCAAGTGGATTCATAAGTGACTTAACAAACAAAAAACATTTTTATAAAACTGGTCAGTTACAGGGACTGGACTAAAAATAAGAACCACAAAAATAAGAGACAAAAAAGTGCTTCAGAAAGTCTGGAGAACTATTTCTTAAAACTGCTTTAAGTTTGGGACTTTGGAAGCAAAATACACTGCCCGACCAAAAGCGAAAAAATAAATAAAAAAATCGCCACCTGGATTTAATAAAGTAACTATTTAAGAGACTTCATTTGGATTACTGAAGTGATTTATATGGTTCAGCTGGCAACAAGTTATTTAAACATACTTAGTGCAATGAGAAACTTTTTAAACAACCATGCCAGGAGAAATATCCTGACGTGACATCCTGAAATTTATTGTTTTGCATTAAGTACTGTAAAATGCATTATTAAAACCTGGAAGGATAGTGGTCTTCCATCATCAATACAAGATCTTACAAGAGAAATTCATGCGGGTCTAAATGAAAAAAGAATTGACATTGTATAGGGTTATCAACAAAATGCCATGGCTGTAATCAAAGCAAAAGATGCTTCAACAAAATATTAGAGGCAACTAATAGACCACTGCTAGGCAGTGTATGAAGAAATGGGTTGTGGCTTAAGACTTTTTTTTTAATACCGTATATTTCAGTATTAAGTATAGTCTTAAAGGTCCCACACATCATATTTTACATTAAATGTTAATATAATTCTTTAGGGTCCTAATGAAAAGTTCTCAATGGTTGTGTAAAAAAACACTACTTTTAACTGGTAAAAACTAGCTCTGTTCTCAGCAACCTGTTTCAGTACATGGTCCTTTAAATGCTTATGATCTCTGCTGAGCCCGACCTCCTAGTTCTGTGGGGCGTGTCTTCACAACACACATGGGGTATAGCCACGGGAGTGTAGTCCAGTGCGGGCAATGCTTTGTGGGTAATGCAGTCCAAACTGGAAAACGCTGGAATATAGAGCCTGAGCCTGTTTTCTGAGTCATTTTTGGTTTGATATAAGTACGGAACCTACGCTTAAGTGTGTAATATCGCCTGACAACGGAGAAATAAAAAAAATTTCTCATCACTGCATGGGCATGAATTAACGGGCTGTTACGCTGCCGCGAGCAACAACAACAAAAGCGGAGAAACTTACTGAGAGAGATACGAACGCGATGTGTTTACTGATGTGTTTACATGACTTCTTAATCTTTGACAGACATCGTTATAAACCATCTAACGTTACAAAGCTAAGCATAATATAGTTTTCCGACTATGTACACAGTTTGCAACTAGACAATCACCTTAATCCATATTTTGTTATAAACAGCCGATTAGGGATTATATAGAGACGGATGTACATAGAGAAGAAGCCATAACCATGTTCTATGAGAGTAAAAGTTAACTTACACTCCGCATTCATCATGATTATTAGAAAAGGCGATCTGCAAAGATTCATAGAAAAAGGAATTACACTCACCGAGCCTGGTGAAGATGAAGCAGGAACACGAAGTTAGTACAGATCCATTTTTTAGGAGCAGCTTCCTAGTAAAACCTGCTTTATATTGACCCACGTTTATAAAGCAGTCTGGTGAAAAATGAATATCGCAAACATGAACGCATTTAGGTAAATCGGCGGGGACGTTAGCTTCAAAAACTAAATTCAGCCACTGCGTCCTCAGCGGCTCAGATGTCGGTAGTGAATAACGACCGCTGTGTTCACTATTACACCCAACAACTGTACACCACATTCACTTAGGCGACATTTTGCTCCAGCGGCGAAAAAAAATGGCCGACAGCTTCTTCTTACTCGGGGCGGGTCTTTGCTAAAACACCAGTGTCAATCAATTATAGTAGGAGCGGCCTCTTTTGGTGTGGTGTCACATCGACAGGCATTTGAGATTGGCCTGATTTTAGAAGGGGCATGTTATTGTAATAAATGAATAAAAGAAAATCACTGGGCGGCTCTTTATCATCGTAGAGTGGTTGTGTACACACTCTCCTAACACACAGTTCAGTCCAAACAGCTTAAAAAGTGCATGTAGGCCTGTATGACCCCTTTAAAACAAGCATGTAATTTATTAATAAGATGACAGAATGTGTTTTTGTGGGCATAATCATTTTTGTGCTAGTAATTCTATAAATATTATTGATTGTCCATGAATATATGCAAAGAAAATCACTTTTTTTTTCTTTGTAGCCTTAGAATAGTGATATTAGCCTCAGAATAATGTTTGATTTGGTGGAGTGTACTGTCAACTAAATTATTTGCACAATCATAAATGATAAATTGAGCTTGTAGAGGTTAAGGGCTTGTAAGAACACTTAACATGTTAACATAATAGTCATTGATAGTTAAAAGAATGTGTCATGCTTTTTTAAAATCATTTTGTATCAAAGTTCTTATTTGTGTTTACTCATTTGCGTTTCCTGATTCATATAATCCTAATATATTTATATAATCCTTATTCATTTATTTTTGACAAATGTATTGCTTTGTGTGTTCTGACTGCTGCTATGGACTTCGATGACTAGTTTTGGATCAGCCTAAATAAACACTATGTTAGCATATTCAATTGCATGCTACATCTTTAAAGTAAAACTTTGTGCACAGGAAACAATAAGTTGAGTTTTTACTTAAAGTTAAACCAAGGTTAAGGAGACTCATTGTGAAGGGCATGAAACATTGCTCAAAATGAGATCTTCTGTCAACTATAATTAAGCATGAAGCACATATTAAGTATTATCCCTGATGAATGACAGGCCTATCAGCAACCCTTAACATATGTTGGAATTCAGCATCATACCATATGGCACAAAAGACATGGATCATAATGCCAGATCCTACACTCAAGGCTTAGAACATATGTGGAAGACATTTAATATGGAAGCATGGTGCCACTACAGACACTGCACCAGAAAATTGCTCAAACAACATTTTTAAAAGAATTTTGGTGGCTGTGTAGGTGAGATATTTAATTAATTAATGTATGTTTAAAATATGTGTTTACATGTTATTGTGAATGATAATATAATAATAACAAATACGCTAAACTAAACATTAGGCAATAGATATAATTAAAATTTTTAAAAAGTACAATACAGATAATTGAATTCTTATATATTAGCTCAACAAACCCAGTCCAGTTCTGTAGTGTGAGTTTATTTCACAGTGCTCCTTCTTGGGCCAAACAATCATATTGCCTGCTTGCCCATGTATCTATCAAATGTCTCCAACCGCATTCTGTCAACATATGGAATAGGACTATTCTTTAGCTACTGATCAGCAGTGAGCGATAAAGGAAGCTTGTGGTTAGTCATCAAATCTATAAAGCCAAAAGTGTGCAGGAGAAGAAAAAAAACAGCAGAAAGCAAAGAACCTGATGACATCAGCAAATTCTGACATGGCTTAACTGACCTGCAACTCAGTGGTCAATTAACAAAAAAAGAAAGAAACCCAAATTGAATTTCTCCATGCTGATGTTAAAATCTAAACTAATGGTAATAAATTGGTTGTAAGATGAAGTTAAATACATATTAACCTGGTATTTCAAAATAGTTTACAAAAGACTCTTTTTGTTGTTTGCCCCATATAAAAAAAATCCTTTATTTATCAACTCAACTTTGTAAAATAGAGTGATAGGCTAAAAAAAATGTTTGTAGTTATAAAGCAATCCAATAATTAAAAAATTGCATGAATGCATTAAAAACATGGCTCAGTTAAATAATTAAAATACACTCCGGTAAAGAGCAATGTAAATGTATGAACCACTTTTATTGCATTACTGTAAATATTACAAGATATAATCATGATAAACTGTATAAACTAATACATCTTAACTGATAAAATAAACAGTTTATTGATTACTGGACAATGCTGTAGCTGAACCACAGGCTTTAACATACCAGAATATGGCCTGATAACCATGTTTGACCAGTGTCTATCTCTGCACCATTTATCAGTGGCTGAAACGCTAACACCCCAAAGCTCTGTGGCCCACCATGGCCTCATTTCTCATCTTAGAACTACCCGAGCAGTGACCATCCATGCACACAATACAAAGACCTCTGGGAATGTTTTAGAGCCAGAGTCTAACAGGGCATTCACCATGTAACCAAGGATACATCCATCTCCAAGCTTCAATAACCTTTACTAAAATAGAGTTGGAATAGGTTGATCGGCTTCCAAAGCATAGCACCTGTCCTCTTGTATGCTGGGAGAGACCCTTGGTTTGGCATTTCTACAGAAAAAAGGTTTTATGATACTCCAACCTATTACTCGTAGAAATGTATTTTATAATTTTTATTTTATATTGTAAATAATAGTAACTACAAGAAATGTTTCTTATTTCACTAAGATGAAAAGATGTTTGTAAACAAAGCAGTGCAACAGTGGTTCAATATACGGTGAAACCTCGGATGGCGACTAACGCGGTTTGCGAGTGTTCCGCAAGATTTTTAATACATTTTGGCTTGGAAAACGAAGTCATGGTTTATGAGTACCGTAAACTCATGCGCTTCCTGTTTTGATGTCGTGTGATCACAACTGAGCCAACAGTTTTTCTCTCTCTTGCGCTGTGGAATTGTGAGTATTTGTCTCCCCTGCTGGGTCTTAGTGCGCGTCTCTTCCTGTTATAATCAACATCCGTGCACTACTGTATAACACTGTGATCATGTGTGTGTGTGCGTAAAACATATTTTATTTCGTGTCTGTATGTGTGTGTGTACAACATGCGTGTAAAGCAAAAGCAAGTCTCATTAGAGAGATTAAAGATACATTTTCTCTCTCTGCTCAAGGCTCAACCTGCTTTAGTGTCTGTGTGCGCGCACGTCATTGGACACCGTGCCACACACAAACACACAGACCCCTGCTATTTTCACCTTCACAGACACACACACACTTTCTCTCTGTCGCGATTCGAGAAATACTGCTTTGTCGCGATTCTTTTCTGCAGGTAAATTGGTTTTATTTTTACTTTACAGCACTCCGTTAGTGTGTCACTACAGTGATTCCGTTATTTTGTCACTCAATCGAGTGTCATTAGAAAGATTTCTTGTGTATTTTTCTAATAAAACAGTGTTTTCGATGTGTGCGCCTGTGTGGGAAAAGAGTGAAGGGTAATTGCGTAAGACGAGAAGGGGGAGAGGGGAAAGACTCCTTACTTTACCTTTACACACACAGTGCCTGCGCGCACATATGCAAACACTTATCTGTATGGATTTATTGTGCAGTTTAATTTTTTTTTTTTACTTTATATTTTGTGTTACTTATTTTTATATATTTATTTTTTGGGGCTGTGGAATGAATAATTTGAGTTCTCATTATTTCTTATGAGAAAATTCTATTTGGTTTACAAGGGTTTTAAAATACGAGCCCACTTCCGGGGCAAATTATGCTTGTAATCCATGGTTCTTAGGTATTCATATTTTCTTGTTTATTTTATGCATAAAACCATTTCATGCTATTGGCAGATGAATTTTCTTATTTAAAAATGTATGTCTTTAAAATAAGGCATATAAATTTTTATTTATTAATTTTATGAATGATATACATCATGCCTGCATTGTATGTGATTAAAGTAATTTGTTCATGAATATGGATGCATTATCAGCGAATTTCTCACAGAATCACTTTGTCTCAATGCTTTTCCTAAAGATAGATCTCTATTATATTGGAAAATCAAATCAGATTCTGTCCGAAACATCTTATTAATCAATCAATACCAGATCACTTAAAAACCACATTATAGACTGTATACACTTTTTTTTGGTTTTCTGTTTTTTATTTTTAATTTGTAAAAAGATATGTTAACATATTTAACTTCTTTGCATGTTGATATCAAAAATGAGAGTTTATTGTTATCTGCTCTTAGGTTGCAAAATGTTTACACAAAGGAGTGCAGTGGTTTAAGACAATTCCCTTTTTAAGGCTATACACAATGCAAAGACATATTGGCATGAGGTATGTTATACTGTAAGTGGTACTCAATATTACAAAATGACATAAATACATGATTGTCGATTAAATACTAGACATTTACTGAGCTGTAAAATGCATAGGACTGTAGAAATACAGTATCATATTTATACTTATTTTCTCTTTTTCTTCCCAAATCCTTAAACTAAAACTGCTCACCCTGGAAGAAAATTGTCCTAAATGGGAAACACTTGGCATGCGGTGAAGATTGAAGGTTCAGACATTTGTTTGTGTGTCTTTGTCATTATCTTTTTTTTTTTTTCACATTACATTTTCAAAATGTAACCTGACACACAACCTTTAAGGTCTTTTTTTTTTTGCATGTTGCTCTGTAATGTATGATCCGAGCAAGTGAGAAAAGCATGAATAAAAAGAAAGAAGTCTGGGGGATGAGTGAAAAGGTAGATTTGCATGATTGCTTGAGAAGATGAATGATTTGTGTCTAGGAATTTGTGACAGCTATTCTGCCTGAGTTGTATGGTTATGCACACTAAATGCAGAATTCACTTGTATTTTACCTCACATATATAAAAAAAAAAAGTTAAATCTGCTAAAGGACATATAAGTGGCATGTCCTTGTTATATTTATGTATTGTTCCATATCTTTTAGAAATACTGTATAATGCCATACAACTAGTAACATGTGTAATGTAAGTAAAGTAAGTATGATTTTAAATATCCTTGCTTGCTTTAACTGCCTTCCCACACAGCCTGTACCTGTGACCTGTCTGCTCACACTGTATGTTCGAGCAATCGGGCATTGTTCATTGCAAATTCCAACCAAAAAAATTCAATTCAAATGAGATGGCTCCAGAGATACCCTTAACAATTTTCCTTTCTATAGAACTCATAAATAAATAAATAAATAAATAAATAAAACAATTATTGCTAAAAATGGTTGAGAAGACATGAGTGAGGTACAGTATAAGCGCATTAAGATGGCATCATGTAGAAATGTGTATAATCAGACTGCAGACCTGCTCACACTGCAAGACAGTTTTTTATAAGGCAGAAACGAATCTGATCATCCAAGAGCCATATCATCAGCTATTTGGGGACTAATTGAGATCGGACCAAAATTCACCTGATTATAAAAATAGTCTGAGGAACTAACCTGGAAACTTTCCTACATGTTCTATAAAAGTGTTTGTCTTGTGCCTTTACAGATATAGTTTTGCTTATCTCAGCAATACAGTAGAGAAGAGAGCAAATGTTAAGTTTTACTAAGTATGTAAATGTAAACATAATTATTTAAAGTCACATTTAAATTAACCAATATACCTAATAAAAATATTAATTTAATAACCCACTTCACTTATGAATCTTTAATTATTATTTATTTACTCATATAAAAAAATATATATATTAGCATCTACTGTAAATAATTCAACTACTACAGTAAAACTAACATAAAATTTAGTAAGTCTGCTAAAGTCTGGACTCAATAAGGATTCCTGAATTTTTAATGTGATTTTGTTTTCTGAAATACACAGCTATAGCTGATAAAATAGAAAGGCAGGTTCATAAAATTTGAAGCATAACCTTGTTTAGAGTATTATTACTGTAGCATTGTACATTTCCTTTCATTGGCACAGTTCCAGCATGACCATGTTCCTGTGCAAGCCATAGTTTGCCATGGTTAGAGTGGAAAAACTCAAGTAGCCCTCACCAAAATTATCCCTCACCTAGGCCCAAGTGAAACGTTCCAGTATGAACTGAAACACAGAATGACCTCTTTAATGCTCTTCTGGCAGAATACAAAAATCCCAATGGGCAATTCTGATGGGAAGGCTTCTCAAAAGAGTGGCCATATATTGTAGCTGTTCCTGCAAATTAACTTCACACTATAAAATGAATAATATTTATTTCAAGATTTATAAAACCAAATATTGAAATAATTGATCAATGGGAATATTTCTTTTAAGTATTTGTTTATGTGTATGTTTAAGTGTGTGTACTTGTAATGTTCATGTGTCTGTTTGTGTATAGGTTTTTAAGGTAAATTCATGGGTCTTAGGTCAGTTGGATTGCTCATGAGTAATTTTGTTTATTCATATTTTATATTCTTATACTTTTTCTGAGGTCTTATGCAGGTGAACCACCACAGCAAAAATGCAATTTATTTCTGACCCTGCACATGATGGCAAGCATTGATAGTGCCAGAGGCACACACGAAGAGCATTGGCATGGCACCAAAGAGCCTGCTATTTATGTATGGAATATAAATAAAATATTTTGTGTGCTCTCTACCAGAAAAGTTGATCTTTTCAAAGTAGCACACAATCATACTTATTTGTTGCATATTTTGATATGTGTGGATCAACGTCCCTGTGTGACTAGTAAATGTTTACTATTAAAACTTTTCACTTTACTTTTATTTGTAGTGTGTGTATAATAAAAAAATGTATATATATTTAATTACTTTATTACTGAGTACAAAAATAATTAGATTTTCAACATCAGTATTTCACCTTAAGTTAAAAGTTAAAGAAAAATATTGTTTGACAAAAAAAAGCAGCACATTATATAAGCAAACACTTTTCAGACAAAAAAAACGAAACAGAAGTTGCTGGATTTTGTCTATTTATTTCATCACACTCCCAGTGGGTCAGAACCAGTACAGCAGTTGGTATTTGGTAGCATTGCCTTCATATCGTTTAACTTGGGTCAGAAGTTTTGTGTATCAAATTTTAGCCCATTCCTCCTTACAGAACTGGTGTAACTGAATCAGGTTTTAAGGCTTGCTGCTTGCTTGAGGGTTTCCACTGGATTGAAGTCAGGGCTACTCCAATACCTCGACATTGTTGCTCTTAAGTCATGTTCCCACCACTTTGGAAGTACGCTTTGAATCATTGTCTATTTGGAAGAATCATTTCAGGAAATTTCTTTATCGCCATGTCCAGCTGCAAACAAAAGTACACATCTACTGCATTGTCCCATGGTGTTTATACTTAAGTAGTATTGCTTGTATAGATGAATATGGTACCTCCAGGTATTTTGTTATGGCTTCCAAAGACATACAAGACTTGTGGAGGTCCACAATTGTTCTGAGATCTTGGCTGATTTCTTTTCATTTTCCCATGATGTCAAACAAAGAGGCACTTAGTTTGAAGGCGGACCTTAAAAACATCAAGAGGGACACCTCCAGTTAACGATCGATCGATAGATAGATAGATAGATAGATAGATAGATAGATAGATAGATAGATAGATAGATAGATAGATAGATAGATAAAGTAATTAAAGGGAAATTGTAACAGGAAAATGTAATTGTGTCACATGTATGAATTAGGCTATCAGAAGCTTGCATTGAAGAAAGGAATTTTCTAAGCTGTTTAAAGGCACAGTCAACATAGTGTATGCAAGCTTTTGACCCACTGGAATTTAGTATAGTGAATTATAAGTGAAATAATCTATGCATAAACAATTGTTGTAAAAAGTACTTGTGTTTGCATAAAATAGATGTCCTTGTCAAAACTATCATTTGTTAACATAAAATCTGTGGAGTAGTTAAAAAATTTGTTTTAATGACTTCAACCTAAGTGTATGTAAATTTCTGACTTTGATTTTATACTAACTAGTGCTAACCATTTTGCCACTGTGCCGCCTATATATATGCTTTCAGAGAAAGCAGATTCATATTAATAGAACCATCCAGGTAAAATTTTCAAAACAGAACCATCCAGGTAGAATTTTCACTCTTAGATAATTGTACACTGTAAAATGTCCATCTATATTTAATTTTTAGATAGTACACTAACACCAAACAATACTAAACAGTACTGATAAAAATATCATGCTTTTATAAGCATGATATGTACAGTACAGTATGTATAAGATTACAGCAGGAGTTCTTGAGTAGATAAACTGTTAATTGAAGTTTCTTGCACTGTTTAAGTGCCAGTACACATTTGAGCCAAAGGTTGACCATGGAATATTGAACACTCTTAAATAAGACACTAAATCCAAATAATTGCATTTTCTCAGTATAGCGCACAGCTGTAGTAGCAAACTTCCGTAGATACAGTAGCATTGTTATTCATCACAAGTGTACGGCCATGACTCAAAAGATACAACCTGGTTATATTTCTCCAGTGGAATGTGTGCAGGCACGTATCAGTGTTTCTCGTGGCCCTGTTAATATGGATTTGTTTGGTTGATGGGCAGTAATGTCTCAGGCTGACGTAAAAGGCATTTTACACTCTCTGGGATGCTGGATAGCACCTCACCAAGTGCTGAGTGGATTAATGGCCACCCATGTGGACGCAGGCACCAAATACATTCTCTCTAGCCAGATCATTCAGCTTGTCCTTGCTGTATTGATCTGCACGTCTCCCATGTTCACAACTTCCGCATTCTTGCTCCTCTGTTTGACAGGAAAGAGATTTACCAGTGGGATGAGATCAGAGAGAGAGAGAAAGCTATAATTCTACAGGGAAATTACCAGTAGAAGATTGATATCCATGGAGTGTTTATTGGGCAGTAGAATTAGCCTTGTTGCACTGCGGATGCAGAGGTAAGTACATCTCAATATTATCCAAGTTAATTGTATCAGTAGAAGGGCATGTTAGGTACTGCAACCCCTACTGTACTTTCTGGATTAAAATCATATAGCCACATTTTTTGTTCATTAAAATATCAATATAGTATAACTACTTATTATAATAGTATCCCTCAATTTGGTTTTATTATTACAGTTACAATTGTTTTAGCATATAGTCCTAATATCTTCTGTTTTTGGATTCATTGGTCTTATACAGTATGTGTTAGGAATTCATGTAAAATCTGTAATCTTACAAAAGTTGGTCAAATTCAAAAAGGTATAGTTAATAAGGTAATAAGTTTTTATGTTGTGGTTGTGCTGAATACAGCACAGAATTATGATTCTCTGCAGCCACCTCTCCCACCTGACGACAATACTCATATCACATGAATGTTTAAATCAGGTTCATGCTTTGATTTGCTGAGCACAAGTAATGAACTCATGAACAGTATAAAAGATTGAATTCTTTGTCTAATGTCTGTTATAAGTAGCATCATTATTAAACTGAAAGTTAGACAATATTTGGTTCCCTAAGAAGGAGCCCACCAGACAAGGCATACTGTACTTTGCCTGCTGTTCAAGGACCGCCTGCTCTGGACAAGTAAGGAGACATGGCCTAGAAGTTTTTGTTTGCATGTTTGTTTGTTTTTGTCATGGGAGGACTATAGATTCTGCATCTCACCTTATTATGACACTTACATTTGGACCAAATTGACATTTGGGTTTAATAAGAATGAATATTTAGGTGATATTTGAGAAGCACCTGTTGTCTAGCGTCTGCTGTGAGTAGTGTCATTAATGTTGTTTTTATGCCATGCAACTTATTATTTCATGCTTGTCTAGCTTGTGTTTGTGTTATGTAGTCCTAGTCTCCATGCATGTGTAACTTAAAATAAAATACTCTGCATTTGCATTCATTTTTAACCAATTCATTACTGATCAACCATCATATTAAAAAAAATGAGAAGTGAAGTGAATAACAATGATTATTTTAACTGTGGCACTTGTCACAAGGTGGATTATAGCAGTAAGTGGACAGTCAGTTCTTAGTGTTGATTAGTTGGAAGTGGGAAAAATGGGCATGTGTAGGACCAAACTGTGATGGATAACTGCATCAGAGCCTCTTTAAAAGTGCAAGTCTTCCGTGGTGTTTCTGGTATTCAGTGGTAAGTACGTACTAAAAGTTGATCAAGGAAGGACAACTTATAAACCAGCAAAAGGGTCATTGGCACCCAAGGTTCACTGATGCCAGTAGGGATTGAAGGCACCTGGAGCAAAAACAGCTTATGTTGGCTATGAAAGAAAGGTGTTAAAACAGAAAATGCAATGTTATGCTGGGAAACCTTGGGTCCTGGCATTCATGTGGATGTTATTTTTACATGCATTACCTACCTAAACATTGTTGCAGACCAGGTACACACCTTCATAGGAATGGTATTCTATAATGACAGCAGAATCAGGCTCAGGTACTGCATATTTTAGCATTGCAGTATTAAAATGAAACAACAAATGCATGTGACTGTAGTTATTCCATTTGGTACAACATTCACATTCAATAAATAAATAAATAAATAAGAGCCTACCTTACCCACCAGCCAAACTACCTACATGCTTTTCAGTAGCTCCATGTAGGGCGGCTGAAGCGCAGCACAGAACTCTTGGCCTTATACATAATCAGTTTCATTGGGCTCCCTTCCTTTCTTAATCCATAACTCTCATATTTCATTTTAGAATTAAATCATTTGGGCCCTGGGTTGTCGGTCCCACCCACACCCCCCACTATGATGCCCCTGAGGACACTAAAATGATGTACACACAGAACAGAGAAAATTACTTGCATCGTACTTTATATACAGTATATATATTATATATTTGCATCAAGTTTAAATTATACATAAAACAATGTATCATTATTCATATTCATAACAAAACTCAGGGGCTAACAAACTTGATTAAGAGAGAGAACAACAAAATGAACACAATAATATATGAAATGCAACAGTCATGCAGGAGCCATGGTACACAGAGAATGTACACAGAGGACAGCAGGGAAACTTGGGTCATTCAGGAACAGATGAAAAAGGAGAAATGAAGGTATTGTAAATTATAGGACAAAAAAAAGTCAACAAAAGTGAGTGAAGAGAAGAATAATAAAGAACATACCAAATATAAAGTTGGATTGTGCTGTTTAAATGATTGTGAATCTCTCTCTGTTCCTTTCTCTTGCCTGCGTGCAAT
This sequence comes from Clarias gariepinus, assembly GCF_024256425.1. Lineage (NCBI taxonomy): Eukaryota > Metazoa > Chordata > Actinopteri > Siluriformes > Clariidae > Clarias > Clarias gariepinus. Next base: position 20,697,384 of record NC_071112.1, read on the forward strand.
TCTCTGTAAAATCCTGTTTGTTAAAATTTGAGTGTTTTATGAATATTAAAAGTGCTACAGGATGAAACTGATGCAAATATTTAAATGTAACTGTAAATAAGTATCACGCTTTTTGCATAATACTATGTCACCGACCTCACTTACCATTTTAATGCTCCTGCTGGTGTGTAACTTTGCTGCAGTCTGTAAATGAATTTTATGTTGATTTATTTTATTATATTGTTTATCGGTTCAGGACTATTATGACTGTTCCAATTATTGTCCCTTCTAGTACGTTTGATTGCTGCATTCACACAGCTGTAAATGTGTGTTGATTTCATCCCGATTGCAGAGTACCAGATTATTCTTTCTCTTCAAAGAACAAAGTGACAGAGCATTGTGCCAGTGTGCTCCGGCCGGTCTGCATGTATGTACAGTATATGAGGAACCATGTAGTGATTTGACTTTAGAAAAAAAGATGTTGGTAACTCATCAAAAAGAGGCTGGAGCTCAGTGATTTTGCTTGCATCACAATTGTTTTGAATATGAAAACCTGTGAAATTTGAGAGCATGTAAAAATGAGTGATTGCGTGAGACTCGTGCGCGATGCATGAGGGTTCTCAGCTTTTGCTCTGACATGCTCACTAAGTCCTCTGGAAGCAGTGAACCTAACAGAAAATTTTATTTAAGTGTATATTTTCAGCCTCATGCCTCTTGGGATAGGTTCCAGGCCCCCCCCCGCAAAGACGGCACCGTGGTCCAGTGATTAGCACTGTCACCTTGCACTTCCAGGGTATGGGTTCGATTCCCAGCCAGACTCGATTCCTGTCTCTGTATGCATGAAGTTTGCATATTCTGCCCATGCTTGGTGGGTTTCCTCAGGGTACTCTGGTTTTCTCCCACTGTCCAAAGATTTGCAGGTTAGACTAATTGGTGTCCCCAAATTGCCGTAGTGTGTGTATGTGTGTGTGTCCTGTGATGGATTGGCACCCTGTCCAGTGCCTCATGCCCTAAGCCTCCTGGAATAGGCTTCAGGTCCCCGCGACCCTGAATACAGGATAAAGTGGTATAGCAGATGAGTCAGAGTAAGTGAGTGTATATTTTTCAGTAGGCGAGTTCTGAATGACATTCAATCACATTCAATCTCATGTTACAAAGGAACTTTCTTGCAGCAGTCATCAATGAAAATGTCCTGATTAACCCAAAATAAAGACCAGGTGTTCCTGCCGTCTTTTTGGTTTCATGTGACTGCTGAAGTCACAGTCTGCAAAAAGCTTGCAAAGCATGTACTGTATCTCTCATGAGTTGAAAGGCAGGGCTATACAAAAATTTACAAAACATTAGATGTACCATGGAACAAAAAACTGGCTATTATCGGCAAATGGAAAACATGGAGCTCAACCATAACACCACACCAGGACATCCTTTCATAATGCATAAAAGGACAAGACAAAGACTTACCACCGGGGAGGAAACAAATCCAACAGCAACATTAAAGTAGCTCCAGGAATTTCTGACAAGTACTGATTATTCTATGTGATAAGCTTTCATATTCTCCACATCTGGTCAATGGGATAGAGAGGCTAGATTTCACTTCATTTAGGAATGCAATGTTCAAAAAGGATATTGGTGTGATGGTCATGCACATTTGAAATATAGGTATGTGAATAACTTAATACCTGGGTATTTAGCCCAACTTATTTATTCGCTACAATGTTTATCCTATGCCTGAAGCGTATCCCAGAGAACTCGGAGCATGAGGAAGGGTACATCTTGATGGAGTGCTAAGCCACCACAAGCATACACACTCACTCACACACTTTTGGAAATTTAAAAATGGTAGTTTGCCTACCCTGCATGTTTTTGGACTGAGAAAATCTGAGGAGAAAGCCTGTATACCTGAAGAAAAACCTCCAAGCACCGGCAGAACATGCAAACTCCTTACACACAAACCCGGGGAAGGCATCAACACCCATTCCTGGAGATGCAAGGCCACAGTGCTAACTACAGCCGCATTTTGCTGGCTAACATTATTCATAAAACTCGATAAAAACTATTACGATAAGTGAATTATTATGATAATCATATAATATTACATAGATGTCTATATTAGCAAGCCAGCATGGTGGCCTAATGGTTAGCACTGTCTCTTTGCTCTTTGTCTCTCCAGGGTTAGGTCTAATCCTCAGGCAGGTTTGATTCCCGTCTCTGTGTGCATGGAGTTTTCAAATTCTCCCCGTGCTTGGTAAGTTTCCTCCTGGTACTCTGTTTTTTTTCCCACAGTCCAAAGGCATGATTAGGCTAATTGGTATTCCAAAATTGCCCGCAGCATGTAAGTGTTGTGCCTTAAGTCTCCTGGGTTAGGCTCCAGGTGAGAAAGATGATGAGTGTGAGTGAGAGCGTATATTAGATAATATCCTTTCTTATAATTGCTTGCTTGACATCACAGTAAAAAAATACATTGATTGAAGTACCTCAACCCACCTATAAAACAAAACGAGACTACATGTGAGCTAGATTTATATAATGAATTTAGGGCAAATTTGGCAAAAACACACAATACACTGGGTGTTCTGGTACCTTCCTGTCATGGCCAACACATAAATTGTATTGCGTTGGCTTTTCTGTGGGATCAGACTGGACAAGCTTGTTTTTGATCCCAGAGAACCTGTAAGTTGTAATCATAAAAAAAGCCTTTAAATATTAAATTTTACATGTAGTGAAACTACAATACATGAGATTGTCCCAAAAAATACCTTTATGATCCCAATTCTGATTTAATCGTCTGCCCTATAGGGGCTAAATTAACAAGCACAAATAGTTCCTCTGAATTGTCAGGCAGTTGCTGGTCCTTAATGCCAGGAATATTGATTTGTTCGCCGGTCTTAGAGATAACTTGCTTTATAAGTAGCAAGAATTCCCAAAACCTACCATTTTGAGTTATCAGGCAATAAGACAGTTCAAATTGATAAATGAACTTGCAAATTAATATGGTCATATAATTTGGTATTGTAAACAGTTCAGCACTTTAATTGCTTTTTTGTCCCAGTAGTCCTGTAGTGTTTTTTTCATTGAGGAGACTGTGATTTATTTGTGCTAACATGTAGAATCCACATGATCCTCACGGTGTGTCCACAATCTTCTTCTTCTTCTTCTTTTTTGATGATATCCTTCTATGTGTTTTGCTATATTTCCCAGATTATTGGCTCGAGTACAGCAGGTTGTATTTGCCCAAGTCTTCATAAGTCCATAGAAAACAAAGAAAACAAAGAATGTGAATGTTATTAACATCCAAAGTGCACTAGAACAAGCATGGAACTTTCATCCAACTACAGATCAAATGCCGTTGTTCATATGCAGAGGGAGAACATGCAGAGCAAACCAGTCCTGACCTTTTTGGCCCCTTTTTACAATCAGTCAGCTTAGCTTTGGTTCTCATGTATTCCTAATGAAAGTCCACTATATAGCAATTGAGAAAATTCTGCAGCTGAGACCATAGGGAGAATGTGAGTAAATTTCAGTCATAAACAGTGTTTTTCTCCTCTCATCTTCCTTCACCGACCTCGTGAAAATTGTCCAAAGCAATTTTCCGTAATAAAAGTACTTTGTGGCTGGGGCTGAGTTTAAAAAAATATCTCATAAAAAGGGAAAAAGACTGTTTGGCCACAATATTGAAGCACCAGTGGTGAAGCTGAGGTTCAGTCATTTGGACTGATGTGCTAGTATCTCCAACATGAGAAGCTTTGATTTTGCTCTTCAAACCAGTCTCAGTTTGAATGCAAAACATATGAAGTGGAGTCCAAAGAGTGGATTTTATTCTTTTTTCTTTTCTTTTTTTTATTTTTTATGCGTGCTCCCAATGTGAAACGTGTCATAAATTATCGCAGTGATTGTGTTTACCTGCTCATCTGTGATTGATCTTTGTGAAAGAGAACAAAGTAATGTATTTGCATGTTAAAGGACACTTTTAGAGAGCAGTAATTATCTTCAGCGTGCAATGCTATTTACTTATCCATAATTTATTTTCGGCAAGGAAAACATGGCCAGGGCCACAAATATGTTGCCAAGTGCCAGTTAAAATTTGCAGTTAATTGAAATTCACATTTGCATGAACAAAATCAAACACTCATTTGCATACATGAGCTGATGAAAGAGATAACTGCTAGTGTTTGTACTCTGTATTCTGTCGAAGCCCGTCTGCTAATTGCTAAATGGTGTAAATAGGGGACGATGTACATTACTAAACTAATGCACACAATGCATCAAAGTAAATGTTTCCACTTAAACAAACTAGTGGGTGCTCTGGCTGTTTTTTTTTTTTTTTTTCTTAAAATTGAAAATAAAGACTTAAATGTTAAAAAAACAAAAAGCGAAAAAGCATCACTATGGATGGTTGCTCCATTTAAAAGATGCCCACACCCTTGTGCAAGCTGTGTTTGGTGGGGGTTTACAGACACACACACACACACACACACACACGCACGCTCATCAATTCCATAAGGAATCTGTTACACACCCCAACTGTAGGCTCCCTTCACTACATGCACCTAATTAATGCATGGTGCCTCACAGGAGGACACTGGGCTATCGGCCTCGGCTCATCCGCCCCCTACTCCCCAAGTAACACTCTTCAAAAAAAAAAAAAAAAAAAACATGATAAATGACTTTGATTTAAGGAGCTGCTCTGTGGGCCTCAACCTGGTCAGGAGGGCTGACACTCTTTTGTTTGATATCACACCATAAACCGCTTCAACCAGCAATTTCCACCAACCTATAAACACTAATGCACAAGCCTTGTCCAGACCACATAGATTTGGTCAATTATGTGTACCAACATTACAAAATGCATTTATGTTTAACAAACCCAGTGTTGCTTATGCACTAGTTCCCATCTGTATTTGCATAAACTGGTAGAGTGATAATTCGGTAGGTGATTAAGGTCACTGTGCTTTAAAGTACAACATTGGATTTAGGAAAATCTTTGAAATTTTTTACCTTATGCTCATAGTGGTAAATCACAAAGCAGTATATTATACGTACAGTACTGTATGTGTCTGACATAGAGCTACAAATACACTTTGACAAAACAGTTGGCTAAAAAGATGGCTTGATGCTTGTTTAGCGTTCTTTAGTGCCTCCTTACTCCCTAGTTACGATTGAACATTTACTTTACAAACATAACAGAAAAGCTTCTAATGCATAATAGCTCTTAAATGTGTATAGACACATTACAGAAAATAATAAAGCTAGAGTGGACGCAGCAGAGCCGTTTCATCTACAAGTGAATACATCAGGGATTTTAGCAAGTACAATTTAAATCAAACAGCCAAGTGCATTATTTAATTTGTTGTAGAAAGCTAGTAAGGTGGTGATAAAAGTAATAGATGATTTGTGTGTAATTAGTTATCTAGGTTTATGCCAGTTATAAACTTATGAAAGTTTGAAAATAGTTGTGCTCTGTGATTGAGGTATTGAACTGTTTTTGCTTTACACAGATCAGCCATTACATTACCATATTACCATTGATTATCAGTTTAAAGATTTACCGATGCCCACAAAGACCAACAGCCAGTCTGTCCTGTCCAATCCCACAGAAAAGCCAATGTAGGACAAATTGATGGAAAAAGTCAAGGCTGACCATGATCAAAGGTTATCAGAATCAAGAATCAAGATCACCTAGTGCACCACAGACCAGGATTCAGATTCCCCAGATCCCAATTTGATCAAGCCATACCCTACATCCTACAAGACCTGCTGCAAACATCCTGGTGCCAGACACCACAGAACACCCCTCCAGAGATTTTGTGATGTCATGTCCCAAGGGGCCAGAGTTGCCCATGTGGCCCAAGGGAAACCTACACAATACTGGCCATAATATTTTCCGTTGTAATGTGGCTAATTGGTGTATGATGTAAAATGTGTCCAAAAACAGGCCATGCAACATGATCAGACTTATCAGGGCTATACTAAAAAAAATAAAATAAATTGAAACCTCTTCCCTTCTTTGTGAATACAATCAGGCTTGTGAGTTATATAGTAATGTGGTATGATAATGTGCATATTTTTTAAACTGCTGACAGTATTTATTGGTAATTTTTATCGACTACCGAAATGAACAAATTTAACATTTTATGTAAAAAAAATAAAAATGATAATAAATTTTAAAAAACTCCATTTGCTGTACCGCATTCCCACATGACATGCAAGCCTTATTGTGCTTACAAGAAAAAGGAACATTTTCAGTGGCCTCGCAAGTCTTATCAATTGTTGTGAAAAAAGTGAAAAAGCTTTACAAATATAGTGTGCTACATTTATTATGTTAAAAGAGAGGCGAAAAGCGTCTATATGTTTCATTATATTGATTTCATTCAATTTCATTCAGATAATGCAGTGGTAGAGATCAAAATGCATTCATGCGGAACATGAGAGCTGATATGCTGCTATGAGGAGTATGCTCGTGTCAGAACATTGCTGTTCAACATGTTGTACAGTAGCTTTACTTTTTTTTCCCTTTTTACTGCATTTCTATTTTGTAGTTCAACATGTGGCAGTCATCTCTGACAGCCCCCTAAGTGTAGTTTGACAGGTCTGGAAAATTAAAAGACATATTTGTCTGTCTGACTGAAGCATTCTGACCCAGGCATGCAGTATACGCATTCATCTGAACTTCACTGCAGGCTGGCTGGTAATTGAAAAGCATTGCTCAGTGTAGCATATATACTCACCCATGCATTGAAGCTACCATTACCTTCCCTGTGTGGCCTGAACGACTGAAGTGGCATGATAGGAATCACTAATGATGTGGAACCTCACACTTGAATCAATGCGAAAGGCTGAGTGATATACGACCCAGAGGACATATCACATAGGAGCTTCATAGTTGTTTAGCGTGCTTAATAACTTCATTGTCAATGCTGTATATTATACACACATTTGTGGGTAAAGGCCACAAGAGGTGTTTAATTTATAAATGCCTAGAATTTGCAAAAACATCTGGAAAAATCTCACTTGCAAAATTTCGGTAGGTTAAAATATACTTATATATTATGCATACTGTACTATTACATACTGTACTAGCACATAAATATATTTAATGTATATACTAATGTACAGCAATTATAGTTTTTCTGTCCATCTTTTGGTAGAAAAAATATCTCACAGCAATTCATTCATACAGCTCCGGGCTCCTTGTTTAGATCCTAAGCTCAGATTGTTGTCTTCCTAGAGGTTTTCATGTTCGTCCCCTGCCTGTGTGAGTTTCCCTGGGTTCTCTGGTTTCCTCTTATCCCTCAAATATCCGTAGGCTATCTGGCTACACTAAATCGCCTTTAGGTTTGTTTGACAGTGTGAATGTGTGTACATGGTGTCCAGTAATGAACATCCTACTGTGACCCTGGCCACGATCAAGCTGTTCCTGAAGATGAATAAATAAATGAACGAATGAATGAGTGCATCTGTAGCCAAGACAACAAACTGGTTTAGATGCTAATTTGGTATGCTATGATTTATTGAGCATATTAGAGCTCTGGCAAGACATCTGCATGGAAAATGACTAAGCTAATTAAAGAAATCCTTAGCAAATTATTTTGCAGGTGCTTTTTAACCCCTAAACTCAAAGCAACCGCCTGCAAGTCCACATTTATATTCATCACTCTTATACCTTTATAGATTTTCCTGTCACTATTACACTAGTTACTGAATAACATGTTTTTAGATGAATAACAGAATAATACGTTGTGACTTTAAAAAGAAGCAGCTGGATTTTACAGTGCGAATACCTTGAATGTGTGCCTGCTAGCTTGTAGAGTACAAAAAAAGGCTAATCTTGCTTAAGTCAGGTGCTAATATGCAGTAAGTAGACATAGAGAATCTAATAGTGATGTATCTGCCTGTTTCGCTAGTCTCCAGCAGATGGTACACTGAAAACTAGGAGCAGACAAGAGTGGAGGAGATTGAATCAACACATCCTCATTCCCTCGTCTGATTCCCCAACCTCACTTCCCACTCTAGACGCTCCTAAATGATTTCATTACACCTCCATAAGCAAGCCATTAGATCAGAACAGGCTTCATTGGGCCTTGCAAAGTTCTTGCAGTTTATATAGCTGTTGGGGATCGATGCAACATAAGGTAATGCAAGGACTGCAAAGGCATGTACAAGGTAACAAGGATAATGTAGATGTGATAGGGCATCAGAAGTCAGGGGAAAATATCAAACCGCTAGCAAATTACATATACAGTCAAGTTCAAAATTCAGTTCTTTTAATTTTTAGTGTAAAAACAATATAAATCATCAAATCATAGTGGGACTTTAGACAAACAACATATAATGTTTTTTTCCCCCCACTGTACAATTATTTATTTAATAAAAATGCAGCCAACAATTATATATATAATAAAGTGGGCAGTGGGCAGCGGAGGTTTTCAGCATGCAGGGGTGTGTTAACACAATGGCAAGAGGAAATGCATAAGCAATGGACACAGAGAAGCAAATGTTGCTGTACATCGTTCAGGAAAGGGTCATAAAACCTTTTAAAGGGTTAAAAAAAGTAATTTGGAGTTTATTGTTCTACTATTCACAAGTGGGAAGCATTCAAGACAGTTGCCAGTCTTCCAAGGAGTGGACATCCCAGGGCATTCACTCCAAGGTCAGACTGTGCACTGCTCGGAGAAAAACAAAACAAAAACAAGAGCTAGATCTCAGACCCTACAGGCCACACTGAGCATGTTAAATGTTGGAGTGAAAGAAAAAAGTTGGAAGAGTTGCCAGGTGAAAGCCTCTCCTATCTAAAAAGAGCATTGAAGGACTACTAAGATTCACAAAACAGCATATGAACAAATCACAAGGCTTCTGTAGCAATGTCTTATGGACAAACGAGATCAAAGTAGAGTTGTTATAAAGACGAATCGGCCTAAATTCCTCCACAGTGATGTGAGAGACTGATAAAGTCATATAGGAAACTTATTGCACTTAAAGGTGGATCTACCAGCTATTGAATCATGGAGGTACTTAGTACTGCCCCCATTTCTTTTTTGTTAAATAAATAACGGCATGGTGAAAAAAGCTATATGTACTAAGACATGTTATGATTAGTAGATTTTTATTTTGTTTTTACACAAAAACACAATAAATTAATTTTTTTAATAATATTACTAATTCTTGAGCATGACAGCATGATTGTGATCATATGCATGTTTGCCATACAGTAAGTGCAGATTCATCAATTCTTAGAAATGCCAGATGATTTAACATCCTATCTAATAAGACACTTTCAATCTGCTTGGTTGCTCTACATCGTTCAAATACATGTTGAATCCTTGGCATGTGTTTAACTGTGAAACTTAGTAAGTAAAACTGTGAAAGTGTACTGAATTTAACAGCTAATGGAACATCAAGTTTACAGCTAGTGTACAGTGAGAATGAGCTGCATCTTATAACTTTCTTCTTATCTTTACTTATTTTCTCTACCATTTGTCTAGAACTTCCATATCACCCAAATTACAGAAGTTATGGGATTATAAGACTTTAGAATAAGCAGTGTGTTTACTCTGTCTCTGTGCCCATCACTCGGTATTGATTGATTATAATACATGTTTAGCCGATTCTGTTCTCCAAGCTTTCAACAGCAAGGTTTAGTCGATAACGTCCTACAGGCTTTGAGTGACACCAGCGGTCCAGCCCACTATATAAGACTTGTCTCCAGGCTTGGAGTCCAATATTACTTTGAGATAAATGATTGCATGAAGCCAAACGTGATGACAACATTTTGAACTGTTTGGTATGCCATTTACAGCTTCTGAAAGACTGCATATAAAAAGTAGGTCTATATCACATTTTCTTTCTTTTGCTTTTTCAAAACTGTAGATTTGCATGGAGATTATACCGTCTTCTACTTTATGTTAAAATCCATATTTAGACAGGGCCTGAGGTGTTTTATGATATAATTTAATAAGGGAAGTACATTGATTAGGCATATTGTAGATTTAATAGTATACCATTTTTAGAACAAACAAAACACTTTCTTATATTGTCTGCTAGTCATTTTAATTATGATTCATGTTGGGAAGGTATGAGTGCGTATGCAAGTAGGTCTGTCACTTAGGGGAAACTGACTAAAGGTGTGGGAGTTTTACTTTCCCAAACCAATCGATATGACCTCCAGAAAATGTATTGGCATAATCAATCATTCAAGAGTTCAAGCTGTTTTAAAATTCTGTCTCCTGTCAGCAGCAGTTGACATATTATATTACCATCCATTGCGGCTTATCTGCAACAGACAATGTTGCGCGGCTGCTCTCGGCTCAGTAACACAAATTAAATGTACCCATATGAACAGGCTTTTCTTTACTGAATTAATGTGTAACTAGTAGCCAAGCTAAATCAATGAACAGATCATGGGTGGTGTAAGGTAATAGAAAGTAAATGCAAGCATGACCACAGATGCTAATTTAATCTAAACAAGGTAAACCACAAGGACATTTAATGTCAAGATATACATTTTCAAATCTCAATACATGGGATCTCATTCTTCGAATGAAATAATTTCAAAATCTTATCGATCGATTTAATTTTTTTGCAAAAGGCAAGGAGACTTTGTGAACAAGTTAAAAACCAAAAAAAAAAAAAAAACACTTCTTCACGTAATATCTTACAAGAATCTAAACACAAGGAAAGAGCGATATAGCCTGTTCTCAATTATAGGTGATGTTCTATGGTCGGATCTGTAATGCCTCACGCGTTTGGAGTTTTCAAATCAATCAGGTTCAGGCTGACATCAAACCAGCATTACTTATCTGGTGTTCTTGATTTCCAATCTATCTGTCAGGCTGCCTCAAATGGGGAATTTCATTACTTTGAACAAGTAGGGGGAAGGCAGGAGGTGGGAGACAGAAAGCATAAATCATGTTACAGGCACTGGCCGCTGTACAGTGGCATCATTGGTATGACTGCCTATGAATGTAGTGTGTGTATGTGTGTGTGTGTGTGTGTGTGTGTGTGTGTGAGTGTGTGTGCATGTGTGTGTGTGTGTGTGTGTGTGAGTGTGTGTGCATGTGTGTGTGTGTGTGTGTGTGTGCGTGTGCGTGCGTGCGTGCATGCGTGCGTGTGTGTGTGTGTGTGTGTGTGTGTGTGCCTGTGTGTGTCCTCCGTTTTGTCTCTCCCACAGTTTATCAGGGCGAAGTGTCGTTCTGGCAGCTGTGGTGCTTTGACATAATTGAGATATTTGGCAAATATTTCTTTCAGTGAAAGAAGGAAATATAGTTTGGGTCTAGTTCACCATGTTCTTTTAATGTGCTGTATAAAACTCACTCTTATAATCCCTCTTATGCTCTAGTGCTTTGTTCCAATGGATAATTTTCCCTGACATACTGTACACTACAAAGGTTGTTAATTACAAATTACTACAGAATATGAAGAATTTATATATTTCACAATTTTTTTATTGTCTTATGAATTTTGTTCATTATAAAGTGTGAAAATCAGTTACAGTCATTTCAACATTATCACTTGACTTTAAAACCAAAGTGAACCTCCTTGCATTAAGACTGGAATATGTTTTGAAATAACTGTTAGCCAACTATAGAAAACCCAGTGGTATAAAATGATAACACCTTACTGTCATCAGCTCATACTGTTTGTACATTATTGCTAAAAGGATGTCAGCTAATAACTCATATCATCTATGTAAATTGAATTCTAATTTGATCTCTGTTTCCCCTCAAATCCATCACTGTATGATAACCCAATAAGTCATGGAGAACACCAAGCTCTAAATTATTCATTAGCAGAAGTAATGAAAATATGTTAATTAGAGGATGGCTATTAAAGAAGCGATGCTGTCTATTTGCAATGTGCAATTTTACGAATTTTCCTGATTGTGCATAGTTTGAAGCTATGTGCCCTGCAAGTCATTTAGCAAAACACTATGTTCTGGGTGTTTTTATAATAGGGACTCCATATCTATTCATCTCTCCTTCCATGAAACATCTAAATCAACTTCAAAACACTCTAGTTCTGAAGAAAGAAATGCCTGTGCTGCTCATGGAAATCCTGCCATTTCACAGTCATGCCCTGAGCAGAATGTAAAGCTGTCCCCTAGATCTGGGCCTTCAGTAAGTAAACACTTGTTCCCTTTTTGCTTACTTTCTCAGCTGCTTCTGATTAGGCAATGGAAACCATTCACTTTTCATATTCTTTTTAACACACTTTTCTTTATGTCATGTTCGTGTGCCACTTCAACAGAGGCCCATTCTGGATGTTTATCAACAATGGGTGGTCAGAGCTTTGCTCTCTTGTTCAAAGTTGGGCCAAAGAGACAGCCTCTATCTGAGGGTCCAGGCTAAAACAGCCAGATTCATTGCTGGGACACAGTGATGATAACTCTAGCATGTGGGAGACAGCTCCATTCCCATTACAGGCACAGGATTCATTCCTCGCATTTTGCTTGTCACCTTAGTGTCAATAGCAGACTATGTTTTGCAGGATGTTTGCGGAAAAAAGAAAAATCAGGTGCTATCAGAAAAAAGAAGCCTATTGAGGTCGAAGTGGGCTTCTGCTGGTGAAATGAGTGCTGCTTTATACTCTAATCGCACTATATTGGGAGTCCAATATGTCCAATCTTGCATTAATAGAATACAAAGTGCATGTTTTACATTCATTATTTAAAATATTTGTGATGCATATTGAATTTGAAAGAAAAAAAAAACACTTTTTATATATAAAGCTCATTCCATTACTCAGATCAGGCTCATTATAAAATTTTACTAATAAGATAAAAAATATCCCACACAGCAATGCAGGAAATATAAAAAATGATGTAGTTTTTTCATGTTTAACAGAACTACACATATTCACACATATCATGTATTATCAGGAGCCTGTAATCGAAGGATGATCTACCGATACGCGAGCCTCGCAATGGGGGATGAATAGTGCTGACTAATGTCTCCTTGCTGTCTGCCGAGCCCATGCTAGTGCTGATGTAATCATGCCAGGAAACGCATGTCTGCCATCTCCAGTGCTGAAATCAAAGGAAACCGTGCCAAATGGCAACACCTCTGGTCACACACAATTCCCCATTCCACCCCAAGGCCATTCCCATCTTACTTATCAGCCACTATTTCCCTGGATCAGATAAAGCAATACGCGCACAGATTCCGCGTATGCCACCATGCTGGCTCTGGTTACTCACTCACACTACATTAACCGCCAAATCACTTTAGGTTATTCTCATTGTTTTCCCGTTGGAAACTCTGCCCATTTCATGAATGATTTTTTATGCATAGTTGGCCAAGCCTGTCTAGTTTAATAAGTGTGTGTGACAGAGCGCAGTATCTCACTGACCCTCACCAACTTACCATGTCCATCCTTTCATCCTTGAATGACAAGCTCGCTATTGACCCAGAGTCACATAGTGCTTGGTAAATTAGGGCACCTGAGGATTGAAACACTGTACATGACTTCAGCCACAGGAAGCTTGTTACACCAGGCCTAGAGTGGGTAGGGGGAGCTAATGGTTCAGACATTTTAAAATGACAGGCAATATTATGTTTCACTTGTGATCAGCTAGGGCCAGGAATGAAACAGCCAGAGAGATCTGATTAGGCCAATTACCTCATCATTATGGAGAGCTGCAAGCAGACAGTGGAGTTCATTTCACTTGCTGACTGCAGTCTCTGTGCTAGAAGGCTAATCAATTAATGGATTAGGCAACTGATACAAGCACTGTGGGGTTGTGGGTGACACCAAGTGGGATTACAGGGGCCTCTTGCCATTAAAAGGCAAAACATGGATGCTAAGCACTTTTCCCCAGGATATCTACTTTCCCATGGAAAGTTTATAAGATGCCGATAACGGTGTCATCCTTTATTGTCTTTTATGTGCTAGTAATAGTTTTCTGCCCATAAATCAGATATAATCTATACAACCTAATACTTTTGTTACAGTATGAGTACACGGCTTACTCTAACGATCCAATTTCAGTATGGATAAGTCAAAATATTTTACATGAGTTGTGAAAATTATATATACAGTAACTTTGCTAAAATTATTTTGGATAGTTAAATAACTAATAAACAGATTAATGCATTGAACCCTATTTAACCATGAACCTATATATGCAAATTTAATTTATCATTCATTTTTAAGATCCAATCAAAATTAAAATTAAGATGCCCTTTTGGTGCAGTAATTGCTGATTGTGTTAAATATATTTTAAATGCTAATAATTGAGAGCCCACAGATAATTAACAGAATAATGTGTACTCAAGTCATTCATGTGTTACATGAGTCATTTTTATGACTATTTATACTTTTTTCCCACATAAATTAATACTACAGTTGAACTACTTTTTATCAACACCATTATTTATAAAAGTCTATGACTTTTATTATGTACTTACCCAATCTACTAATTAATTACAGAGCATAATTCTGTAATCAAGAAGTACAGTATAGACTTAACAAACAGAATGTCTGCATGTAAATAATGAAAACTGAGTTGTTCAATCACCCTATCAAATCTTTCCCTCTACAGAAGAGTGCCACAACTTCCTTCTTGTCAAGCAGGCGGGAAGGCTTGATGCTCGTGAAGCTGACAGACCTTGACACAGACAGGCATAAAAGCCTTGCCCACACCACTTTTCTTCCACTTAAACTTCCCTTTGCCACCTGCTGAGAAGCCTTGAACAGCCTCACTCTCTATGTCACTGCTGCAGACACAACCCCCCTCCCTGCATGCGGTTTCTTCCCCTTTCACATTTTCAGAGAGGACGGGTGATGACAGAGGTGTCAGTACAGGTCATGGTGATCTACAAAGCTTGTTCCCACTAGCTTCCTCCCCTCTTTGGTTATCCCTTCCCCTGGATAGGTTCACAGGGTCCAAATTCCTCACTGTCAGCAGGTATATGTATGTAGTGTGGGGTTACATGAACTCCCCTGAGTATAGACCCACTCAGAGTTTTGTCCTGGTACGGACAGACACTCATGAGTCTGTCATAAGTTACAGGAAGGGAGCATTTACCTCACCGCTCAGGCTATTACATAATTGGTATATCATTTATATAGTATATAGTGTATACTGGTGTAAGTGTTTATACTAAGTATTAAGTTAATATATGCCAAATATGCTTTTAAATGTGTCTGCTACTTATGCTCTGCAAAGCCTTTATAATGAATCTAATCTGAGGTGCGGGCAATTGGTGATTTTTGAGGCTGAAAACTCTAAATGAACTTTTCCTCGGCGGCAGAGGTAGGTTTTGGTCTTGGTTTCCTGGGATGGTCTTCATGAGAGCCAGTTTCATCATCATGCGTGATGGGTTTTGCAAATGCACTTGACAATACTGATCTAGCAAGAACTATTTCAGAACAGCTGACCTTCATGTCCTAAAATAACAAGTTGTTAAAATAAGTTTTTTAAAATAACTGTTGTTATTGGTGTTACTTAGTTAATTATGTAATGCAATGTGTGTTATTTAATTTTAATCCAGTATTTTTCTAGAATGTAGTATAAAACACATTTTTTGGCTGGTGTGTCCTAACTTTTGACTGGTACTGTATCTAATTAAATATCCAATGTAGTTCAAGATATATAATGTTTTAAACTTCTGTATCCCGGAAATGTCAGTGATGGGCCCTTGACCTTCTGATCTGACTTGCTCGATTGTTGCATGAGATAAAATGCATCAGCAAAATTAATACAGTTAAGTCTATTTTAAAATATTAGTTATTTCACTAACAGAATGTTTACATGAATAACTGCAATTGTTTCTAAGTCTCCTTGGCTGGGATGTACACCCTTCTTGAAAACATTTGTACAATTCAAACGTTTTACTGCAGCTAAGAGTCTCATGGCAAAATGAATCTGCTGTAAATGTAAATCAGCTTTATGCCTTAATTCATGAAATATTTCATCACCAGTCCCAGTTTAACTTGTACACCACTAGTATTATTAATGCTACAAATTCCCAGGTGCGATCATGCACTAACTATTATTTTTATTACTAAAAACAAAATTGATGCTGGTTATGTTGCCACCAAGAAGTCTAGTCTATCTTGTTAATTTGTATGCAAGTAATATAAACATGTGGGATGCAGAAAAATAAATGAATAAATTAATTAACACAGAGCCAGCCAATAAAATGTATACACAATTCAGGAAAACAAAAACAGTATGATGTATTTTATATTGATGAAATATTATTAATATGATCATATTGTTATCATAATAATATCAATGTATAACTTATAGCAATAAATTTAGTATTTGAATATTTCTTCTCTTTTCCTGAAGTGTGTGTACATATAATATTTTTCCCCAGACATTTGATCTTGACCACTAAACTGAATATAATCCTAATTCTGATTCCACCACCCAATTCTTGAGAATCCTGGACGTACACTTGGATACAAATGCAGACAGTTGGACAGATGGCAAAACTCATCAATAGTAATGAAAATGAGTTCCTAAAGACTTAAGTAGCATCATTTACAAAACAAACAGTCAGGAAGGATTTTTGACTAAATATTTCACACAGTTGCCCTTGCTTTGACCTCTGGCTAATTTTTAAAACCTGTTTACAATTATAATTTCACATAAATTATACAAACATTTTAGACTATTAGTTCCTAAGAGTTTATTATAACAATCAGCTGTACTGACACATGGGTGGACAATGCAAGAACAATGCCTACATAGATGAAGAAGGCATTTCAACGTAAATATATATACTGTACAGTTGAACAAAAATGGAAAAACAGATGTTTAAGTGCTGATAGACACCAGAGTGTGAAGTATTCGACAGATAAGATTATGAAATAAATGCGTGAGATTAGGAAATACGCACTTTCTGCAGATGACACAGTTGTTACTAATTTCATTCTCACTCATCAGAGCTAAGTCATATTAGTTTCCTGGAAAAGTCCCAAGGATTTCTGTCGATGCATAAGTGTATTCCTAGGCAACAAAACGTCCAGTTCTTCCACACACATTGTCAAAACAACCAAGATGGAAGTTGGAATAATCATCTATTAAAATTGTTTAGTTCTTTGAATTTAATTGATGAATCGTTGATTGGCAGAATCTAAATATAATAAACTTTATTAATGGAGATGTTAATATACTGTATGTTTTAGTTTGAATTGTTTTTATGTTTCCAGGTTTTTAAGTTGTTAAGCTGTTTGCTGTTTGTACGTATAGCAGCTTTAATTATTTTAAAGGAATGTGTCCTGGCTGAATATACAGCATGGCAAGGCATGTGTTGTCTTTCACCAATTAGCATATCTGTTGCAAAATGCTTTAATTGTATGCTCAATTTGGGATTAAAGATTCCACAACAAAGCACCATTTTAACTTGAAGATGTGTCTGGGAATTTGTTCAGCATTCATTTATTGTTTTGGAGATGCATAAGTTGTTGGGTCTTTGGACAACAAAACATGTTTTTGTTACAGTATTTTTCCTCTGTATGTTACTACAATGGATTTGAAAATTAAGCAAGATAATTGAAATCTATGTAAACTTTCAGCTTGAACTCATGGGGTTTAAAAATACTGCATTAACGTTCAGGACTCACAGCCATTTTACAGGTTCAAACGTACAGTGACTACATAATTACAAACATAAGGATTATTTTTGATACTTCTAAGTTCCAGTCAAGATTTTTTTCCAGGGTTATACTGTAGTTACATCTATCAGGGTGACTGACATGAAACTCTTGAGCTTGTTTTTACTTAATTGTTTGTGTTATTATTCATTTGAAATATAAAACATATTTGGCCACATTTAAGCAGAAGGTATACCACTATACAGGTCAGAATTTGTCCTGCTCCTTTTATTAGAAGCCACATCTATTTATTAAAATACACCAGTGACCCAGTTCCATTGTCACCCATTGATGTCCATCCCATAAAACTGACCATGTTTGACAGATCCACCAGATTCCTTCTGCATACTCTTTTTCTTCCATATTTTTATTAAAGTTGAATCTGGCCTTTGTATTCTCGAGTATTACCACTAGATTGCATCTTAAAATAAATTCAGTATATGAACATCCATTAAGCCAGATATTGATTGTAGACTAGGTAACTGCCGGTCAATTCTTCTTCACTTGGCTAGATGTTGTGAAGCATTTTATTTCACCAAGGAAGGAATTCTGAGATCACCCCCTCTTTAGTTTTCTCACATGGTTGTCTTGCCTTTCTTGCTGTTTCCAGAGCTTTTCTTTTTTAAGAATGTACCAGGTTGTTGATTTCACCATTCCCGAAGTTTCTGCTGTCTTCCTGATAGGTCTAAGTTGCTTTTTTAGCATAATGATGGCTTTATTCCACACCCTTTTGGACTACATATTGGCAGCTCTCATGAACAGCTACCAAATGCAAATTCAACACTTATAATCAACTACAGACCTTCTATCTACTTAATCTGCCATAAAATAATGTGGAAATGGGCCACACTTGGCTATGAAGTTGCTTGTCAGTCAATTGTTCAATAACTATAAAGTGTAGGATATACTGTATATAAAAGTGGCTGTAATTTTTAAATAGTCAATGCAATATTTTTGTTAAAACATTTGAATAAAACTGTTCATTCCTTGTAATTACTTTATTGTAAATCCATCGTTGAAGCTAAATTACAAAATAAAATCTAAATAAATGAATAAATAAATAAATAAAACTGTATCATTGCCCAAATATGTATAAGCATAACTATTGTATATGTTCACACTTTACTGTCATTCATAGATCAGTCTCTGCTCTAACTGCAGTTAAACAGCATTTTTTTAACCAATATGTCATTTTGTCAAATTACTGACTGTGCAGTAAAGGGTCCAAGTAAATAAGAGAGAACAGTTTTGGGCTACAAATGCAAATGCACAATTCAGTTCTGGACCACCTGCTTGTACCACTTGGGAGCTACTTAATATAATTGAGCCAAAATTTTTAAATTGGGCACACATGACAGCATTTGAAAGCATACTTTGGACTCGGGGCTTCTAATTTAATTTGCTCCATCCACAAGTTACCCTTTCTTTAGCCAAAATTTGATAGAAGATTTTATTCCCATAATATCTGTTGCCAGTTGTATCCAAGTAAATGTGATAAACACCTGGACAGCAGGTTTGTGCATGTCTGTTTCTTGTCTTGTTTTACTGATTATATATCTTTGTTGTTTTTGTTTCCCTAAAAATGCTCTCACTGCCAATGTTAATCTAATTCTATTCTGGTTTAATGCCAGCCTTCCAAGAGCGTAAGCTGTGTTTGCACATATCCCAGAGTTCAATGTACTCTTTATGCATTCATAGGCCTAGAGACTCATAAAGTTTTTATGACTTTTGGATACCATCTGTGCATACATACAGTACATCTACCTTTTATTCACATCTGTGTACATGTAGGACATTTTTGTTGCTAAGCTGTTTAGAAGGGGGAAAAGTATAAGATTTAGACTGCTGACAAATCATGACGGAAATGCTAATGAGAAAAGCAGAGACAAAATATGTGACACAGGCTGCCCATACAAATTACAGTAATAAGCAGATCTGGATTAGAACTGCATAATGTCTTCCATCACTGGGCTTATCACGAAGAGATGCACCAGAAACGTCTATTCGGAGTGATTCAGAATTAATGTCCCATTACTCTTAAGCATCATCATTTTTGGCTTTCATATCGAAATGGCAGCAAATTACACAGTAATTAGATATTTCGAAAAGGAAGAATAGCCTCTGGCACTGGGGTAAAATTGCATTTCGGCTTAAAATGGAAGTGCAGTGATGTTGCAGGGAGAAGACACCAGCCATCAATTGTCAGCTATAGAGTCTATAAGTGTTTGAGCATGACCTCACACAGAAGATTAAGCATGCTTTATGTCATCCATATCACAGTTTTATGGAGTCAGACTTACCCAGATGATCGCATTTTTCAAACTTAGAATACGTAGTCATAAAAGAATACCGTCTATTCATTTAAAGAATTAAATTTTTAGTAAAATGAGGATGCGGTTGTGTGATTTGTCTTTTGCATATACTATATAAATGACCCTTATTTACCTTAGTTGGAAAAATCATAGCTACTGTAACATTTTTGCACTAACTGTCATACTGTCATTAGAAATAAGCTATCACTGGAATCATAAATAATAAGCAATAAGATAAATTATTCTGTCAATCTATAATAGTAATGTTTATGTATGACATTGACAGTGATCTTGCATGCGGGGTGGTGAAAGCGAGGAGCATCTGCCGAGTCATGGACTGATAGCGATCTCATTTCCCAGAAATCCCTTGGGTCTTACAAGAACATCTGAGGCCCTGGACACACTGCATTCATCTGCCCCACCAGCCGTGCCTGGCCCTCTCTCAAACGGCTTCAAAACGCATGTGCCAGTGCGGTGAACCAGGCTGCATGGCAGAACCACTGAGCAAGCAATAACAAAGACAACGCGGAGAGTGTGAGAGAGAGGAAGCAAGAAATGGAAAGCAGTTGGAGGCAGGAAAGTGAAACCGTAACTCTACATATATTACACAGCAATTTCGGTGGCATGCTGAGAATGCGAGTTACTCTACACTGCAAGAGGGACTGCTGTTTACATCCTGCATCTTGTGTTCAAACTTTACATTTATCACCTGACCTGAGACTACAGGAATCTTGGAACGGACACGAGGAAAGCTTCCATCCTTGTCTAGCCGTAGCTTTTAATCTATCTAGTGCTTCCTTCCTTCAGGAATATTATGTTATTTCAATTAACTCTGGGTTAAATGAATATTAGCAGATCTGCTCGATGAGGAGAGTATGTGACACTTTTTGGGTTTTTTTGATGAAGTTACAGACAGCATTACCCAAGGCAAATCTAATTATAATTGGTAATATTCTCACTGCAACCCCCTTTTTTGGATTCCTTAAATTAGTTGCTATAGTTTTCATTATTTATTCTTTTGTTTTGACAGTCTCTGATGTACAAGATCTCTGAACGGATTAAATTAAGGACATTAATATTGAGAGCGAGTCCCAGCTTGAGCAGCCAGGCTATGTGACTAATATATAGATTTAATAACACGAGACAGTGGTAGAAAGAGATAAAAATGGGGCAGAAAAACTGGCGTTTTTTTCTTTTTTAAGAGTAGTTTGAAGTGCTTAGTGAGCAATCTAGGTGATCTCTGCAAGCCCACAAAAAATGTTATATTTATTATTTATAATATGTTATTTCATATGTAGACAATAGACCATTAATAAAAGGTTTAAACCACCCTCTTACAGTACTTTCTTGGTACATTAAGTATCCAGAGCTCTGATATCCACCATGCAAATGATTCTATGCTGTACAGAACAGTTATAAATGTGTAAATAGAAATTTTATATGTTTCACTTTACAAAAATGTTTTACAACCACAGCCTATACAATTTGTTACTTTCAATGATTGTAGTATAATCCAAATTGATTAATGTATAAGGAAACGTTAAGGCCATCAGAATCTTAGAGTTAACTAACTTGTGTTTAGACAAGTTTAGAATGCTTGTGTATGTGTGAGAGAGTGTGTGTGTGTGTGTTTCTAGACTCAGTTCAATGGAATTTTAACCAGAGGTGCCTTCTTTTGAGACCTTTATCATTAATTTAATAAGTAATTAGAATTTCTCTTCTTTAATATAATCATCTACAGTGGCACTCGTCGAGTTTGAGGATCACTTAATTATTTATTCAAGAGTGAGAAAAATGACTGTGATCAAATGCACACTTCAGTGTACTGCTATTTTTAGGTAACCTATCATGTAGGTAACTTGACCAGAGGCATCTCATGACAAGATAAACTCCTCTGCTTGCATCCTTGAGAACATGGCATGATTCTGGAAAACAGCTTTAATTAACTCAAGGTTTATGCTTAAATCAGCTTCAGCTCCTCTGTCGATTAGCTCTCATGAAATATTACTGCAGTCTTGAGTCTGAGCATGGAGAAAACACTGGTTAATTAATTAATCAACAAACACTCTCACCTCCGATCCGCACCATGTTAATTTGATGACAAGATTCACCTGGACATCATTATGATGAATAATTTGCCCGGCTTTCTTGTGCCGAGTCGTTAGCAGAAATCCGTTGCTGAGGAATGCATGCAAAACGCTCGCATTTATAAGGATTCACATGTTCCTTCAACCTGACAGTGGCAGATGATTCATCAACACATTCCTGCTGTACACTTTGAAATACATAATCAGCCCACTAGTGTGTCTGCATGCGTGAAAGTGTCTACAGTAATTTAGTGAAGTCTGGAAATTCCCTGCAACACAAGACATCGTTATAGTTGACGTGACTTGCAACACATCCCCTGGTTTGACTGTAATTGTAGATTGCTGTTTTGGAGGAAAACCTTCAAAAGAAGAATGCGGGGAAAATGAGGTCAAATACTAAATCATCTCTTTACTAGGAAAGAGCTTTGACATTATACAGGCTTACATCAACTTGTTTGTTTTGACGAAACCACATGGCCTAATGAATGGAAATGACCGTATGTTTGTGTTACCGAAATAACACATAATTACACAATTACATTCCAATAACGAAGGTATGTAACAATTTACACCTACAGATACCAAAGTCTCAGGCCAAATGGGCCTTTGACATGACATTGTAAACAAATTACTGTAATGAAAATATTAGCGTCATTCTAAGTTAAATATTTAGCGGCATTGCGCGAATGCATTCCATTCATATTACATAACAGCGTATGATGTTCAATGTTATATATATATATATATATATATATATATATATATATATATATATATATATCCTGTTTCTTTCTTTTTTTTTTAACCGATCCCTGTCAGTGATTCTTTTAGTATTCCACGAGCAGTCTGTCATTGTACCAGACATACACCTAAAAAAGAAAATGTCCTTATAGTACTGTGAAACAGCAGCCCACAGGATTTTTCCTAGGTATGATTATCACTCTTTCTTTAAGTTGGATTTGCACAAACGCTTTACAATCCTTTTAAATGATGCACCATGTGAAGACAAAGCAGTAGCAAATAATAGCACTATATGAACACTGTAGATGGTAATTACACTTAGCAATACCATGGTTCATTATGAACTAAGCAATAATTACAGAACCTTATACAATATCTCCTGGAGAACTTTAAGCAGTTGGTTAATCACATCAGCTTCTTAAGTGTTCTCTGACCATATTCGTTGTTAAAATGCTATAGAAATGAAATGGAAATACATTTAATTAAAAGCAGTCAAAAACCTAAGCTACATCCAAAGTATTCTCTTGATATACTGTACAATAATAGTTAGCTGAACTCCAAGCTATTTAAGAAAAGAAGATAGGTACAATGAAGCTACTTTGTCAGACTCCGAATTTCTTTTTATTTTATTTTATTTTTCAGCTAATTTACAGCACAAAAGTAAATGCTCATGCTTTTGCACAGGGTGTGGCATTACAAATTGCTTTAGAAAAGAAAAAAGAAAAAGCAATACATACTGATCTAGCACTGTCCTCTATTCCTGATACAGTCTGTTTATGGAAATAGCAAGGTTAATGGGCACACGGCAATTCAAATACTAATTCTTAACCACAGCTGAGGTCACCTGCCATGTTTTTTTTCAAGCACTTCTCCATAATTTACAAGTTCATTACTTTAATTGAAAAGAAGGTGCTCAGTAGTTAACACTAATACTCTTAATCATACTTTTTAAATTAACTAACTAAATAACCAAGAACAATGTAAAGAAAAGGTTAAGATATATAAAGATAAAAGGGAATAAAGTGTACATTCATGTCCTTTAATTTTACGGTAGGTATCTTGATTGGTACTGTAGAACTGATGATGGTTGAGAAGACCTGGTATGCAGTCTGTGTTCACATTCATTTCAAAGGTGTTAAGTGGGGTTAGGGAGAGAGCAATGATATATGGCTAAACAGTTTCTTCCACAATGACATTAGTAAGCTATGTTTTTATGGATCTCTCTTTGCTCAATGGGGCATTGATATATTGGAACAATCGCTGGACTTCTTATTTCCAGTGAAGGGAAATCACCAGCATACATCTACAGCGAGTTATAAAACCCTTAAAATTTAAGCAGCACAGATGCGTACCAGCAATATAGCATGGGTCAATAACAAAAAAAAAGTGTTTATATGGAAGCTTGGTGGTCAGTGTTAACGAGGAGACTTCAGACTTTAAACTGTGTACAGTATGTGGGTTTTCGGATGTGTCAGGTAGAAAGAAAGTTACCATTACTTTATAAAGCGTAACATTTACCACTTCTGGAATATGGTAATGATGAACTCTTAAATGAGTATTTTTATTACATTTATTTATTATATTTTTATAATTTTTTTGGTCATAGAGACAACAAAAAACAACAATAAAAACACCTGATCATGTGTATCTGTGCTATTTTTTTGCCTATGTGCCAAAGTTTAGGTAGGTTAAAATTAACTAAAATTCAATTCATTATATTGCCCTATAAATGTTTAATTAAAAAAAAAACAGCAGAATAAATAAGGGGTAAAATGCTCTGAGCTTCAAGGGCTAATTGTGTGTTTCTGTCATTTGGATAACATTTTTATGAAGACCCACAAAAACAGGTGTGACATTCAGGTGTCCTCGTACCTGAGGCCATACAGTCTGTAGTTCAGGTAGTAGGGTTGCTACTGTACTTCTACCTAGTTATTCCTAAGCAATATTTAGCGTAGGCAGCGATAAAGGCACTCTGTAATCACCACTGTCCCTTCTGAGCGCTCTATGAAACATTGAATGTAGCAATATTAGTCAACTTGTGAGAAAATGAGACTAAAGTTTAGTGTTTAGTAAAATAATTTATTCTTATTTTATTATAATTATTCATGTATTCCATACATCATTCTGGATAACTCTATTATTATTAATATTGATGTCCAAATATTATTGATTAACTAAATAATATAATAATGATAAAAATGTTTCCTTACCAGTTAAAGGAGGCAATGATCAAAAATTATGTTACTCTGTCCTGAAAAAAAGATGCCTTCAAATGGTGTTAGACAGTGAAACACATACAGATAATTCATAATTTATGCCTAGTTATCTAGTAGTTCTTCAAGAGACTGTAATTATTGTTAGCTCATAGTAAATTACCAAACCATTACCTTTTTATTGCTTACTTACTAAGTAATTACAGAGTGTTAATTACTAGGTAATAGTAATTTGGGTGTTATTATAGTGCTGCTCATTACCATTAATTCTAAAATCAAAAAATGTCTTAAATGATGTCATTGCACATCAGGGCCTTTCAGCCAGACTTATATTTTACCTTTATGGTTATATAATTACCTAAAAAAAAACTTGTCACCATTCGTTTCCCAAAAAATAAGGCTGGTGTGATTATAAAGTGGAGCTTAAATTAAAGTTCACTGGGTTCTGTTCAGCACTGACACTTTTCCCAGAAACTTACAAAAGCTGGGACATGATTTGTTCACACAGATGCGGCCACCTAATTGTGTGGTCAGTGCATGTTCCAGGCTCACTAATGCCGAACATCAGTCTCATTATTCCCATTTGCCCGAAGTGCCTATTTTCTCCCACATTCGAATTGGAATTAATGAAATAATAAAATGCCATTTGAATTGTCTGACCACTCAGACGGCTCTCTGGTTTCCATGTACAATTACACATTAAGCGTGATGCTCTATGATAGACAAAACAGCAGGAGCTCATGAATATGCATGCAGTGCCTCCGAATATAAATTAAAAGGGGTTGGCCTCACTGCTGACCCACTTAGGCTGTCAATTACCATTCAGGCAATATTCTTCTGATACGACCTCTCCATCACCACTCACTGCTTCTCTAGCTGTTCTCAGCTCAACTCTACAAGCACTTCAGTATCACACTTCTGACTTTAATTAAGGTGTTGCTTATTTGTAAATGTTGTGATATAACTAAAATAAAAAAGAAATCTAAAATTTAGGCAGATATTGCCAACAAATTTAGCAATGAAATAAGAAAAGTGAGCTTTGATAAGTATGCAAGTTAAATGTTATAGTGATGGGTCTTTACCTTTACTAGAAAAAAGAATAGTAAGCAAACAGAAGGGCTAGTTATAATAAGACTAATGTATTAGTAGAAGGGCTACTAATACAACAGCTGTAAAAAATTATTACTGGCAAAATACCATGCTCCAGAATGATTCAGAATTCAATTAAATATTTTACAGATTCTAAGAAGACTAGGTCAAATGTTACAAAAGTAACATTTCTGAGATGTTCTTTATACATCTGCAGTAATACAGTTACTCAAATGTTGCGTTATTATCATGGCATCTTCAATTAAAACAAATCAGCCTTAGTTTAATTTTATCTAAAATAATGCATCAACATTGTGGCAATGTTTATTAAGGTTAAACAAGAATGTTTGTGTGCCGAATGACCGGGGAAGCTGACGAATTAAATGTTCATTGAATCAAAATTCACCAGAAGCGTGGCATTTAGAATGCAGGAAATTGCTTGGTTGGATAATACTAAACAATGAGACAATCAAAAGCTAAAAAAAAACACAGCAATATTTTGCATTTAAAACAACTTTACTTGTTAGAGGCACTGAAGACCAGTTTTAGACAAACTATAACAGATGGGTAAGAAAGCAGCAAGAAATCTACGAGGGAGAAGTCAGCCTCTATCCGTTCAAAATGACACATTAAACACTCAGCCACTGTCGCTTTCATATGCAAATGACTGGAGTGTTGTGTGCATAATGGGGAACCGACTCCACTATTCAACTGTCTGCTGCATTATCAGCCCTCTCAGTGGGTATTCGTGTGTGTGTGTGTGTGTGTGTGTCTGCACCATGTTCAGGAGTGAAAGAGAGAAAGTAACACATAAGCAAATGCAAGCGTGTCTCTATGTGTCTGCCAATTAAATTGCATGTGTGTGAGTGTACTCTTTTGTGTTTCCTGCTGAGGGCCTCTAGATGGTAAATCCAACTATCGGCCATTTCTCCACCTCTAACATGCGACACAGCGTGATTCCAGGAAAAAATCTCTGGAGTGCTGTGATTTTCTTTAGATGGAAATCAGTGACACAAAAAAATTATGATTAAAGTTTCAATACAGCTGCTTTTGATTAATACCTGATTGAGTATGTGTTTTATCAAAATAAATTTCTTTATGCATGCAAATCTGCAATATACAGACACCATCTGCAGGATGCCACATTGTTAGACAAGGTGTGCCAGTCCAGGTGTTATATGGAGGTACTGATTTCAGCCCTTCTTAGTCCTAATGCAAATGGCCTTCAACAGCTTTTAATGTGGCTAACCTTCTTTGAGTTGGGATAGATGTAATGAGACTTTTCATAGGCAAATACAATTTTAACGCTCTAAAGCTCCTTTGGCTTTCTGCCTACACTGGTGCTTTAGACCCACAGCCTCTTGGAGCTCTCTGCATTTGCATAACGTTACTCTGCTGGCAGTAAACACCAGCAGAAAAATCAATAACCCTATGAGACTCTTGAGTCCTCACTTAACACCCAGCAACATGGCTGGCAAATGCTGCCTGGTCTCACAAACCTATCAGATTGGTGTAATCCTCAAGTCTGCCCAGTGACAGCCCTTTCCCTTACCACACACCTCCCAGTTTGTGGCCTTGCAGGAGCTCTGTTGGCATTGTTAATGGCTATTGTTGCTGAATGCAGGGCTCTGCTCTGTCCCGTTCACACCGGGCCCCTCAGCCTCGCAGATGGATGGGCTTGATGGGCCTGACCTCGCTATCAGCTGCTCCCAGACATGAGGGCCGAGAGTGGCGGAACAAAGTAGGAGGAATGGCTCCTCAGTGGGGAGAGTGGCCCAGAGACATGCCTTCATAATGAAGGCTGGGCTTTTGTGGCGAAGCACTGAGGGTAGCGGAGAGGTGAGGGGCCTGGACTACACTGCTCTGCGAGCCGTGAGAGAAGAGAGGAGGGGAGGCACAGCCCCTTAGACACCCCCTGCTTCATGATGAATGGTAGCTATGGCTAGAAGTGAAGCCCACTGGTGTTTCTTTGGCATAGGGACAGAGATGAGGGAGTCTGCCTAGAAACTAGGAGCCAAAATCAGCAAAGGGGTTGTCCTTGACAGACCAGACCCTGATGTACGTGGTCTTAGGTGCAGAGGGGGGGAAAAAATCAAATTTGATAAAAGCCAAGCAGTACTAACATTACTGTAGGTTAATTAGCTACTGGGACAACCTGATTTTGTGACAACAAGTTTAAACAAAGAAAGTTGAAAATAATGTAAAAATAACTCTCATAGCCCTACCCTTAACTGTAATATTTCATACAATTTCTATCATTTGAATATTTTTTAACTTACATGCAATTTCATGTCCTCGAACTGGCAACTAAAGAAGAAATAGAACACAAGTAGGTAGTCTGTGTTGTCGCGGTTGGATAGTTTCTTGGTAAAAAAAAAAAAAAATCAATTAAAAATAGGATGGCAAAATTACCATATTGGCAACCATGGAAGCATTGTAAAAATTCTGCACAAACAAAAGTAAGAGAACCCTTAATTTGGGTGAACTTGTATGATTAAAAAACATGGAATGT
Source organism: Clarias gariepinus (assembly GCF_024256425.1). Classification (NCBI taxonomy): domain Eukaryota; kingdom Metazoa; phylum Chordata; class Actinopteri; order Siluriformes; family Clariidae; genus Clarias; species Clarias gariepinus. Next base: position 20,725,915 of record NC_071112.1, read on the forward strand.
AAATAAGTCTTATGAATATGTCAAGTGTCATTGAAGACTCTCGTTTAATTATAGCAAATGATACTGCGAAAGCCAATCACTAAGTCAATTTCTCTCTCTCTCTCTCTCTCTCTCTCTCTCTCTCTCTCTCTCTCAGATCCCTACTTGTAGATGCAGTTAAGTAGTGTGAGAGAAAGAGCAGGGCCTGAGGGTTGGCCCCTGTCCTGGTTCCCCAGCCCTGTTGGATCCCCACCATCTGCCCCAGCTGCTGCTTCCCTTTAAGTGCCACTCTGATTGACAATGAACCCAAAGCTCTGTGATAATTGTGGTTGCTTGGTGACTTGGGCAGGTAATGCCTCCCTTTCAGGATTTATCATGCTCCATCTGTTTCTCTTGGTATCTGACAGAGTTAAATCCCTCCACCCCTCCTCCTCACACCGTACCCCATGTGCTCCTTTTCTCTGGGACGTGGCAGGCCTCTGCTAGTCAACCAAATACCAAGCTTTTGTGAGGAGATGCTTATTAGAAAGCTGCACTACGACCTCCAGGGACAACAGCCCCGACAGAAAAGGGGAATTCGAAGGCTAGGCTTGTTTGTCCAATCATTAACTAGAGATAAAAGACTCCTTGTGGTGGCCAACCTCCTTCCTCAGCCTGGCTGTAGGCTTAGTTCCATAGAAAGTGTTGTATGTCGTGTGTCAAGAACAATTGGAGAGGGAGTTCCCGGCGCTTCATTTTTCCTCCTCTCTCTTTCTGTATTACACAGCACCTAGCTCACATGGAGCTTTTCTGAACAGCCGGACACCAGCAGCTGTCAAATCACCTGGAGCAGGTGCACTTTCAGTCTTATGCTTATCTAAGACCAGTTGCAAGGTTCCTTTTACAAGTTGATTAGGGATAGGATTTGGCAAGTATAAGCTGTTTCTAAATCAGCTAAAAATGGGAACCGAGCCATGCGAGCAGAGTGGAGATTGCAATGAAGCAGCTGCATCCCACAGATTTTGCTTACAGCAATGTATCAAGCTTTTAAATAAGTCTATAAATGTTTTGTTTGATTTAAACAGGCACTTCTTTACTGTGTTGAAATATGTTTTGGTCACATCTTACATTCGTCAAAAAGGGGTAGGGAGACGTTAATTATTTCTGATGTTTAAAAATTGATACATGGGTCCATCAAAGTGTCAATTCAAATTGAGCATTTAGCTCTGTGCATAGTGCAGTCAAACAGATAATGGAGTGAAGACACTAAATCTAAGTAAAACATAAAAACAGATGCTCATTCATCCAGTCCTTCTGCAGGATAGAATAGCAAACATCCTGGTTGCACTTGGCTTTTTTTTTTTTTTGGAGCTACACCAAATTTCCATACAAAAATAGGAGAATAAACTAATATACAAACTGTAGAATCCACAGACAGAAGCGTGTCACTGCCATAGTAGTCTCTGCCAAATCTGTTCCTCCTCCAGATTCTTGTCACAATTTGGCAGATAATCACAAAATATGTCAGTTTTACTTTGCAGAAATAGGGTGAACTTATCCATGTGCTTTACTAATTGTGGGCAGTATATCACCATAACCATCTGCTCAGAAAAGATATGTCTCATGAAAATGGTCGGAGTACACTTATTTTATTAGCATACATAGATGCAACTGTTAATTCATGATAGGAATGATACAATTCAATGTGCATAACATAATAGATATAATAATAATAATAATAATAAGTTATTATTATTATTATTATTATTATTATTATCTTAAAATTGAGCAAACAAGTGTAAAGAAAATAAATTTTGAATGCAATTACTGCATAAACATATATATATATATATATATATATATATATATATATATATATATATATATATATATATATATAAGTATATATATATATATATATATATATATATATATATATATATACTACCGTTCAAAAGGTTTAGAACACTTGCAAATTTCTTTGTTTTATTTTCTACATTCTACAACATTACTGGGGATTTCAAAACTATAAAATAACACATATGGGATTAGGTAATTACGTAACAACAAGAAAAACAACAGTTAGTTGTTATTTTAAGACATACAGGTCAGCCTTTCTGTAATAGTTCTTGCAAGAACAGTATTTTCCAGTGCATTTGCAAAATCCGTCAAGCACCATAATGAAACTGGCTCTCATGAAGACCATCCCAGGAGGGTGAGACCAAAACCTACCTCTGCCGCAGACCAGAAGTTCATTTAGAGTTATCAGCATGAAAAATAACCAATTAACAGCACCTCAGATTAGAGGCGTTACAGAGCATAAGTAGCAGAAACATCCCAATATCAACTGTTTAAAGGAGATTAATGCATTTTTTGGAAGCCTTCAGCATTCCTTTACAATGTAGAAAGAAATAAAAATCAGGAACCATCATGAAGTTAGAAAGTGTTCTAAAACTTTTGAACGGTAGTATATACACGTATATATATATTATTTTTGTTTTAATTATCATTTCACCAAATGTTTAGGTGGTCTCCAATAACAGTCATTACATTTTCTTTTGACCTGGCTTTGCATAATGGGATAATCTTATATTATTTACATTACTTAGCAGATTCTCAAACTGATCATTTATAATGCATTCTTTTTTAATAGAGTTTGTAGCTGTTTTGTTATTTGTTAAGAGGGAATAACTTTTTGAGTAACACTGACTCCAAGTTTAAAGGCAGACTCCATTACTGTTTCTGCAGTTTTGTGCACAGCCTGTAAAGTCATGTACAGTACAGTGTGGTCTCTGAGCAGGCCAACAGGACAGTCCATCATTGTGTTAATCAGTCAACCTGTCCAGGCCTAACCCCAATATGGCCCCACAGGATGGCACTGCTTAGACTCGAGGAACTGTCCCCTGGCCCTGAGGCTACAGGCGCTTGAGATTACCACCACAGACATCATTTGTATCTGTCAGCCACTCTGTGTTCATTGGAAGCATGGGACAGGATTAACCATGTTACAAGCAAATCTAGTCCACATTTTAGCGGGCTAATGGAAGCTTGGATCCCAACCCCTCACTGCTAGAGGGAATGTCTGGACCAGTTGATTGCAAGTTGTGGTGGTGGTGGGGGTTGTGGTGGTGCTCAAATAAAGGTAATGGCTAGATATCAGACACGGATATAGAAGGCTGTATTTTTGTCTTTTCCAGATTTTTCAATTATATGCTATGTATGTATAAAAGATAACTTGGTAGGAGCTGTGCTGTACACAAGGGGACCAAATACTGTCACATAGCAAAGTATTTTCTATCTTGACCCTTTGAAGCAGCAGAAATATTAATGCCCCTTTAGCCAGGGAGCAAAATCTTACCATGGCCACTTACACTCAGTCCAAACGTGCTTTTGTGTTGAGCCTGAGGATGAAGAGTGATGAAGATCAAATCATGCAATAAATGCCAACCATCCAAGAGAGATTACTGGATTACTTTTAAGACCTTCCTTGGTCTGACACCCAGTTCAGTTAACAGGATGCAACTGTTATGATCTCTGGATAATCTTCACAGCAGGATTCAGTCTTGGGGCTTATGTACGCTACTGCCTTTGTCATCCACTGCCTGTCTTGTCAGGAAGAAATGATTTTCTGAGATTAATGATATCTGCTCTAGTGAAATTGGCTGTCTACAGATCAAATGTCTGTTCTCAGATGTCCAACAGGCCTGGTAAATAAAAGTGCTGACAGCTGCCTAAGTTTGAGTGTCAGTTAGTTTCATGTAAAAAAAAAAAAAAGAGCAATAATTCATCCTACAAAATCTATTAGGATTCAATAAACCAGTGAACATTTATGTGGAATTTGTTTGTAGTGATAATGGAATTGTCCTTCGTTTACCATGTTTTTTATTATTTATTTATTTTTTGGAATAGGGACAATGAATAGCTCCAGCTATGTACAGTACACTGGTTAAAACATATATATCACCATTCAGGTCCATGTTATTTACAACCAAATTGAGAGATGGCAGTGTTCAGCTCAATAATTTTTTTCATTCATCTTCTATACTGCTAAACCTTTACAGGCTCGCATCTCAGGAAACTTTGGGGGGTACACCCTGTACAGGATGCCAATCCATCGTAGGGCATTCACATGCTTACACCACAAACAATTCTTTTGGGAAAACCAGTTAGCCTAATCTGCATGGCTTTGGACTGTGGGATGAAACCCCAGGGAGAACATACAACCTCCAAACACACAGTCAGGAATCCAGCCTTCAACTGGAGATGCAAGGCCACAGTGCTAACCACTAAGCCAATCCTTTAAGTGTGAAGCACTATACATATATAAAATTTATTTGTGGTTTTAACCCCGGTCGGGTACATGCGTGACTCAGACATGAACTTTTTACGGATCAGAGCAATCACCCCTCAAAATGTATTTACACATCCCTGCTGGTTAAGGTAATGTAATCTGAACTTCTGGATATCCTAAAAATATTCCATGACTTCTGCTTTGCCAACTACTTGTAACCAGATCTGATAATTACAGGTAGCAAGCAACTACACATTTAAAGAACATATGCTGGTCCCAAAACAGATAAGCTGTAAAAACTATCATGGAGAGCTGAAGTCACATTTGGAAGGTAGTGGAATAAAATTCACTTACTTTAGCACCTATTAAACATAACATTAAATATGCATTTGTAAAATCAGATTACATCTAAGTATTTAGCTAATCTAATCAGTAAATCAACAAATTAGATTTTTTTGTGCATAGTCTGATAAACACATTTAGACAAACAGAGGACCATAAACAATTAACCGTTAAAGTTGCTACATTAATGGCTCTAAATCTGTCTTGTAAAACATGATCAAGCCTTGTTTTACACAATTTTTATGCTAAAACAGCAATGGCACTTGGTGTACTAATTCTCTATTGATGTAAGACTTTTCATATTTAGAATTAATAATATTTAAAATACTTAGGAATAAAAAACAAACGACAAAAAAATTTTGTGCACATTAATAAAAGGAGGCAATTACTGAGTACTAAGTGAAGGAAAAATTTAGACAAATTTTAATTTTATTAAGAGAGTCAATTTAATTAAGAAGTAAGGACTGTCTTTGGACTGTGGGAGGAAACCCAAGTACCCAGATAAAACCCATCAAGCATGGGGAGAACATGCAAATTCCATGCACACAGAGACAGGAATCAAACCTGGACACTAGAGGTGCAAGGCGACAGTGCGTGTTTATTCAAAAATTTAAAAATATGCATTATTGTAATATATGTGATCAATTACAATAACATTTTATAAAGGATTGTACTGTATATATTTATCAAACAGTTGTAACACCATGGCCAGACAACTTGATTTCCAATATGATGCAAGCATTTTAGTTAAATATTTTTACAACTGTGACTGAAAAATTCTATACGGTATATATAACATCATTCATATAGAGTTAAAACTTAACCTGATCATTGTATTTTTGTGAGGTGCGAAAAAAACACACATACAATAAACTGAGCTCAAGGTCAAACTGGGTGCCCTGCAACTGTAAGCCAATATATGACTTATATATATAGTAAGTTAATTTTCAGATGTGTAATAGTTTCAGCTGCTGAAAAAGAATTTCTCCAAAGATTTAGTAGTTTCCCTTAAGCAATAGATTCTACATTGTTTTCAGTGCTGGTGTTTTTAGTTCTGGTGGTTAGTTTTTTATGACCAGGGTGGCCCGGGCCTGAGGGTTATACCGTATTGCCTTTATTGTGGCTGCTTTCAGTGGATGTTCCAGCCGTTAGAGGAAATTTTGTTTTGCTTTATTTGCAGAAAGTCATTTGGCTGGGTTTAGGACTGATTTTCTATTTTGCAACAGCTTTATTTTATAAAGACTATCAGGAACAAGGGATAGAGGTTTTAGAATCCTACTGTATTATCTGCACAGTCTGGTTCTATTTACACTGGGTTTATGGTGAGTCTATGATAAATCATGTTTGAAAAAAATACAGTGATGCTTAAAATAAGTTAAGCAATATAACGCTTATTAATAGAAGCCTTTGTTCATTATTCTTCTCATGTTAGATTTTTTAATTCTCTAATTGATCCAGAAATAAATTATATAGATCGATTTATAATCAATTTAGGCAAATCCTGCCTAAAGCTGCGATTTAAAAATTGCTCGTTTATCCTCAGCACCAACCTTATTTCCCCTCTCGTCTGTTCCAACCATCCTGCAATTAGCATCACCAGTATACTAATCACAGGCCTGATCATATGTCATCATCTGCACCTGTTTCTCACTGGTTTATGCCTTAATTTAGATGTTTTTTCTTTTTTAATGCTTGAATGATTCATAGGTCACTGTGGCTTAACAAAAAACTTGCAAAAATTAAGTGCCAGAAACCTTTTCAAGTCTAAATTTAAAAATCAAAAAGCAAAGTGTAAAGAAATGCAGGATACCTTAAGACTTTTACACAATATTATATATGCAAAGGCGGATCAGGGTAAGAAGAGAGACGGATGAAGTGATGCACCCATCATGTCTAGTGCCTACTAAACAAGCCAGTGTGGGCAGTGATGACCTGGGAATGCTTCTATTGGTCAAGTCTAGGTTTAGCCATGGTATGTGCCCCAAAAATGAGGTCAGCTGACTACCATACCACATGGCACTTATTTATTAACTTAGTTAACCCAGTGTAAGTATGTACCCAGTGTAAGTATGTATCCAATTATGTAAACATTAAAGCACTTTTTGTAAGTCGCTCTGGATAAGAGCGTCCACCAAATGCCCAAATGTAAATGTACCTGATTGATGCCCTAATCCAAAGCGCCTAACATCTCATTATACATCTGAGCATTTGAGGGCTAAGGGCCTTGCTCAAGGGCCCAACTTGTTGGTTGTGGTGGTGGGGTTTGAACCTAGGACCTTCTGGGCCATAGGTCAGTGCCTTAATCACTAAGTTACCCCTGACCCCCTACCCCTCAATGTGTTGAATGACCAGGTTTTTCCATGAATGGATTTTTTCTTCTCTGGTGGAACAGACATTAAGCCTGTGTAGTATGGACTGTTTAGTGGTCTAATTTTAATACAATATTAATACAAGTTTTTTTTTCGGTTGGTCGGTGTAACATACTGTATAATATATATTGTTGGTACTGTGGCCTCCAGGGTTAGGGTTTGATTCCCGTGTCTGTGTTCGTGGAGTTCTCCTCCAGATACTCTCCCCAGGCTTGGTGGATTTCCTCCAGATACCCGGTTTTCCTCCCACAGTCAGAAGACATGAAGATTAAGTTCCAGATTTCAACACCAACATTAAAATTTCTTACAATTCTCACTTTGTTTTTGAAGAGATTGCTTTAAAGCTAGTATTTCGGCATAGCCAAAAGGAGAAAAAAAAGATTTGTGTTGCTAATTTGTTAAGAAATGCACAGACCCACATCTCAAATGCTCATTTTCCTTCAGCAAACTGATTTAGACAGCTGAATTCATCAAGCGCTCATCTGGGTTGTTTACAGTCTTTAATTGTTTGACAGTTCCTGTTTAGGCTATGTCGCTTCCAATTGCACTGACCAAGACACTAAAGTAAGCCATGTGCAGTCAGTGGATTACATTCCCTATCCAGCAGAAGACCGCTGCTGGAATCTATCAAATAAAATTTTGTCTTTATATCACTCTCTGCCTCTCACTCCCTTTGCTTTTAAATGAATTTCTGCTTGACTTTTAAGACCACCAACATATTTACCCTCATACCGAACTATACAACAAAGCAACACTGGCTTTCAAATGTCATTTAATAAGTTGAAACAAGAAGGAGCATGAGCCAAAGGAAAAAAAGCACAATTAATCATACATGCTCTCCTCTTTCATTGCTCCTTGAAAAACAGCTTTAATGTAATGGCCAATAAATGTGTGATACATGTACCCTGGAGGCCAGACTGGTCTATGGTCTACATGTGATAACTACTCAACCTTCTGTGTCTCCGGTGAAGGCACAGACCCAGAGAGTGAGCAAGTCCATGCAAGGATCAAAGACAACACAATCAATAAGATATATAACATAACAAATAATGCTGTGGGTAGCTCATTAATCCTAACATGGACTTATTATGCTGAGTGCAGGTTTGTCCTGCCAGGTCACTTTGGAGTGTTTATTGAAATTCAGCACACTGAAGCCAAAAAGCCAGGAGAAATCCCAGACTTCAGGGATACCACGGTCAGGACAAAGTGAGCCCAAAGTTAAAGTAAAAGACTGTCTTGAGGTGTCTTTTTGATTATTTAAAAAATACATGTATAAACAAGTACAACCAAACTTATTGACCTTTTGTATATTAATGCTTTAATTCTAATTGTGTTCTCAGGTTTGGACACATTAGTTAGTGTTAGATGATGCGGAGGAGTTTTCATAGGCACAGGTGACACCAGCCTCATTTGATGCTGCAGGCAAGAATGATGGCTTATTCCCTATGTGCCCTTGAAGCCAAAGTGTCTCTGCCTAGCCTATCCATCACAATCAGTCCGAGATCATTTATATTAAATGCTCTTTTAAAGTGCACCCAATGACACTGTATTTGGAAACAGGAATGACTGGAAGCCAAGTAACACACTGGCCCATACCTGTCCCCCTAATTTATGACCTGGGCATACTGCAAGGCTAAAGATGGCAAGGTCCGGAGCCTGATGCATAATAACCCTCAAGTCGATTTGATCTTTGTTCTTGGGTTGCTGTAGCTTTCTGCAGAGAGGTGAACAAATCCATTAGAGAGGTCTGTAGTTTACAAAGAGTAATTCTGCAATTTACATAAATAGTGCATCTGCTGCCTCGTCCATTAATCTTGCTGACATGTCAACCAGGTAATTTATGTATATGTGACTAGTGTAATAGCGGATTAATTAAAAGGCTCCGTTATTAGCATATGGGAGAGGTGTTACTTACACAGTCTCATACCAAAAAGAGCTATAATAACATTGATTCACTGTGCACTTTTCATAGTACGAGGGGGGTTCAGGTCAAACTGGGACTTTTGATTGTGAAGAATAACAGAATATTAATGAAAGTAAAAACTATTAAAATTTTCTATATACATCAATGCACTTAACTCATTGTTTAATTAATGCTTAGATACCATCAAAGTTGAAAGTTTTTTCAGTACCCCAGAACCTGCTTCATGTCTGAAACACATGCCTCACAGGAAATACTTTAATGTCCCAAACATGTGGAAGTTGCTTGGAGTTAGGTTAGGACATTTATGCAGGATGTGACAATAACTCCCAGCCTCATTCCTTTAATGTTCAAATACAGCTATACTATAGCTGGTTACAGGTTTTCATGAAAATATAGACAAATTCATCCTTTCCACAAGTTGACAAAAGGTTGTCTGATCATTTTTAAAAGGATCAGGCGTTCCACTCACTAAATGCTCGACTTCTGTGGACTCTGAGCCAACTCGGCTGGGATCATCATTCACAGAGGTACAGCCTTGTTTAGAATGTTTGCTAAGTGTCTCATCACTGTACCGTGCTTAAAGTTGTTGGTAAATGTCAAGCAATTTTATGCCTTAATTCACATCACAAGTCCTGGTTTGACTTGAACACACTATATATACTGTAATATAGATGTATTTGTGTGTCTTTTTTTATCAGCTCTAAATTTCCATTCTGTACTTTTAAACAAGAAGTGCTAAGGCAGTATTTGGTTTAAGTGTACATTCTTCTACCCAAGTAATAACCTTAAATAGAGAAAAAAAACAATAAGAGATATGTCTAGTATAAGGGTATGTGTGGTGTGGAGCCCTACTGTACACTGCTTGACTAATCGAATGTTTTGTTTTACACTGCAAGGGACTTACAGTAATACTGAGGCAGAGATTCACCTTTTAACAGGACAATAGCCATAAACATGTTGCAATCATGAGAGCAAAATGATGTAGCCCTTCTTTAAATGTATGTTATGTTTTTGTGAACATCATCAACTGACAGTCTCGCACACACACATGCGCACACACACACACACACACATGCACTTGCATGGACATTCTTGTATTACTAACGTTCAGCTCAAATTCCTAATGTTTACCCCGAGCTTCTTTTAATGTCTTAAATAAAAGTTATGTAAATCTGAGTATTATACAAAACTGTCATATATTTAAAGTACCATGGATCTCACATCACTGTTCCCAAGAGCAAGAGGACCACTACATGCTCATCTTTCACTGAATCCAATGGAGGTGGACTTGCCCTTGATTTTCCATAAAGGAAAATTGCTATCGATATGAGCTATGACGAAGATGTCCATGGGCATGTGTTTGCAGATAACTAGGTGTCTAAATTTCACAAAAGGTGTGGTCCTTCTTACACTACCCCTCTGCTGTAATCAATATTTTGCAGAAGCTGGAAACGAACTGAGAGTCTTTCGGGCATGGCTCCTGATATTGAATTTGCAGCCATAAATGTAAGGATTAACTAGAACAAATGACCTGGCTTGCTGGGCTATACTGCCATGCTTTTTTTGCCATGCATGAGCTTTCAGGTCTGGCTGTTGGCCTGTCATCAAGTTCATTACCCTGACTGCATTACAGCCTGGTGACCTGAGTTCAATCCCACTATACTGAGAATATTCACAAGATGAAAACACAGCGAGGTCAGGTGTGAAGTCATCAGTGCAGCCAATACTAAATATGATAAACAAGCCAGAGGACATCCATTACACTTTGTCAAAATCTTTAACATTGACATAAATAATAAATAGGAAAACTGATGGGTTTTACGAGTCACAAAAGGGGGTTGAGGTATTTCCATCATTACCGCAGCAATAAAAAAAATCATTTGAGAAAGGTTTATTATGTATGTCCTATAAGGAAGGATTATATGACAAGCTGTTCATAACGATGGCCTTGATGAAGCCGTTTTACACATACCTTAGTAAAGCTTTTAAACATTAAAGTCCAGGCATGTGCATTTTGCAGGTAATTGCTCACTCATAAATATTTGACAGACTGAAATGAGCAGTATACATCAGCTATAGGAAGGTTGTGGTTGATATACCACTGACTGTAAACAAGTGCAAGAAGATAAACCAATCCACAGACAAGCAGAAACATAAGGAAGCAGAGAACTTCTTTCATATACACAATACTTTCATATACACAATATATACAGTATATACAATCCACATGGATAAGTGGTTTACATGGCACAGTAGCCTTAAACCTCCAGGTCCTGGGTTTGATTTCCATGTCGGGTCTTTGTGCATGGAATTTGTATGTTCACCCAATGCTTGGTGGATTTCCTCCATGTTCTCCGGTTTCCTTCCACCGCCCAAAGACATGCAGATTAGGCTAAGTGGCATTCACAAATTGCCCGTAGTGTGTGAATGCATGTATGAATGTTGACCCGAGGTCCTACCATGGTCAGACAAACGGGAATAAACATAGTGGTCACCGTTGGCCTCCATGGTCCCTGGTTGAACTACAGAAGTTCCAAGATTCTAAACAAACTTCTTCTCTGCTGCAGAGGTAGCTTGCTTTCCTGTGATGGTCTTCATGAGAGCCAGTTTCATCATGATGCTTGATGGATTTTGCAAATGCACTCGACAAAACTATTGCTGCAGGTCCTATTACAAAACAGCTAACCTTTGTGTCTTAAAATAACACCACGTTGTTGCTGTTACTTAATTGGTTAATGCCATATTTGCTATTTTAAAGTTTTGAAATCTTGTTACAGTATTGTTCTAGAATGTAGAAAAATAAATCCAAACTTGCGCAGAAACTCTTTTAGTTTTACTAAAGTTTTACCTTCACCTTGGTAGTTGTGAACAGTGCCTTATGGTAGTGCAGAGATATGCCATATAATGTCCAATCAGCCATTAATCAACTGTATATACTGTATGTTTGTGGAGAACAGGACATATCAGAAATAACCAGGCATATCAAACACTTTCTTAAATTTCACCCACACAGGGAGTATCTTACGGCTCTTGTAGACAAACTAATTGTACTAATAATCTTCTGAGTGTTCTAGCATAATCCCTATGATGTTTTCTTTTTCTCATTTTTTTTTGGACTGTAAATGTTACTTTCATAAATACTGAAGTGCATCATGGCTTCCAACTGCAGCAAGATCTACACTAATGATGCTTTGAAACTTTTACAAACAAGAAGTATATTTGGGTCGGGAAAAATGGGGAAAAAGTGATTTTTAGTTAATTTTCTGTAGAATCCATAATTTTACAAAACCTTGTGTTGCCAAAAACTCCCAAAGAGACATTATGGCAGTTCTGTGAAAAATCTAAAGAGAACACAGTGGTGTGCCTTGATATTATTAGCAACCCTTGACAGAACAGAAGTTGTCTGTAGCAAAGGTTTCTCTTGTGTTAATGAACTTGAGTTCTGACCTTTCTGTGGGGAATTTTACTGCAGTAGTACTTGTCAGGCATGTATGACTGCTGCCTTGTGAATGCATAGGAAGTAATCAACATTGTATAAATGCTTCTTTGCATATGCATGCATCTTTAATGAAATGCAAATCACACCTGGCCCACCCAAGCGGCTCACCTTGTAACCTCCTGCTGAAGACGTCAAAGAAAGGTTACAGCTGAAGGAGAATGATCTGCTTGATTTAGAAAGTTGTGCCCTGTCCGTTTATTTATTCATTTTACATTTAGTAGACTGGATAATATTTGAAGCTTAGAAGATTATTTGATTAAACTGCTCCATCAGATGCTTCATCACACCTTTATGTGTAATATAGGGAAAAAAAACATAAAATATTACAAATGCACCCATCCATGCAGAACACAGATGTATGCATCCCTATAAAGATTTCATCTTGTAAATTTATTAACTCTAGTAGTCAGGTGCTATTTCCACTTGCAGCATTTGGAAAACAGAGCTTTAGACAGCAATAATATAAATTATTGATTGTGAGCATATGGATTTTCATGAAAGTGAAATTCACACCATGTTGATGTTGTCATTTCCTGTCTGTCGCCGGGGTTGGGTTTGGGGTTGGGGGGGGGGGGGGTGGGCTGGTTGGAATGTTGTCAAAGACACGCATAATTTTGCACCTCACCAGGCTGAAAGTGTTCTGAGGCCAGCAAGTAATCCCATCTCATTCAAAACACCAGCTGGATCCTGGAGAAGGAGAAAAAGATACATTATGACAACACCAGGGCGGAAGAAAAATGAAGAGTGAGATGCATAACACATGAAATAGGGACTCCAGTGCCACCAACCCGAATAAACAGGTGTGCACGCTGCCAAAATATGAATTAGCTGACAAAGTTTCTAAAAATCCACTTGGTGAAGACTTCTTCACTTTGAGAAGACATAGAGTTTAAATCTTGCATTATTTTTAGTAACTATTTTACACAGTCAGGTTTGGGGTGAATCTGGCACCAAACCAAGGAGCACTGAAGGCAAGGTGGGAGAACTTTACCTGGATATAATGTCAGTTAGGGCATTAGCTATTATGTGGACAAAATCCCCAAACATTCATAAACATGGGGAGAACATGCAAAACCCACACAGACAATACCCCAAGCTCAGGACTGAACAGGGGTTCTAGAAGATGGGAATGCGTCAATTACACTATGAAATACCACATATGGAATTATGCAGTGACTAGGTGTTAAATAAAAACTATGAATAGTATTCATGATGAATCTGTGCACACTCTTAGCACTTTCTTAAACTTAAACAATAAAACATATCTGGTATATTCATGTAATTTGTATATCTAGTGTGTTTACTAGTCATATGTGCTAGACTGTATCAGTTACAAAATTCGATTTAGCCACTTCTACCACTGAATTAACTAGAACTAAAACTTCCTCTTTGTCTTTCGGCTGTTCCCTTTCAGGGGTCGCCAAAGCGAATCATCTGCCTCCATCTAACCCTATCCTCTGCTTTCTCTTCTCTCACACCAACTAACTTCATGTCCTCTCTCACTGCATCCATAAACCTCCTCTTTGGTCTTCCTGTAGACCTCCTGCCTGGCAGTTCCAACCTCAGCATCCTTCTACCGATATATTTACAATCTCTCCTCTGAACATGTCCAAACCACCTCAATCTGGCCTCTCTGACTTTATCTCCAAAACATCTAACATGGGTTGTCCCTCTGATTAACTCATTCTTGATCCTATTCATCCTTGTCACTCCCAAAGAGAACCTCAACATCTTCATCTCTGCTACCTCCAACTCTACCTCCTGTCTTTTCTTCAGTGCCACTGTCTCTAAGCCATAGAGCATTGCTGGTCTCACCACTGTCCTGTACACCTTTCCTTTCATTCTCGCTGATACTCTTTCATCACACAACACACCTGACACTTTTCTCCACCTATTCCAACCTGCCTGTACCCGCCTCTTCACCTCTTTTTCACACTCTCCGTTGCTCTGGACCCTTGACCCTAAATACTTAAAATCCTGCACCATCTTTACCTCTGCTCCCTGTATCCTCACCGTTCCTCTTGGGTCCCTCTCATTCACACACATGTATTCCGTCTTGCCGCGGCTAATCTTCATTCCTCTGCTTTCCAGAGAATACCTTCACCTCTCCAAATTTTCCTCCACCTGTTCCCTGCTCTCGCTACAAAGCACAATGTCTAACTAGCACTAAAACATTGTATTGGATTAATGCTGATGTGCTGTGCTTCTTGTGGTAGTTCAGTGGTTTAGAATTAGATTTACTGCACAAAGCATTGTTGGGACCATGATTGGAGTGTTGAGTTTTAGCTCACTTGTGTCCAGCATCAAATGTAATTTACTCTTTTTTTTAAAGCATTGTCCAAATGAGTAAATGATAACATTAGACAGCTACAAGAGTAAAAACTAACTATATTTCTCTATATAAACCCGTGCTACACTAAGGCACTTATCCCAATGTTACAAATGGTATCCCAATGAAACCATCCAGATAGAAAAATACCATCCAGATAGAAAGTTTTCTCAGAATGCTGGAATCATGATCGGACTGCCTGCTTCACGTCTGGTACGTTGGCCTCCCAGGAACTCCATAATCTACACATTGAGAACAGGACTGTACAAACATGTGGCAGTAACTTCCAGCTGAGTTCCTGTAATGTGCAAGCAGTGTTAATGTTAATGCCTTTACACATGGAAAATTTCTTCACAAGTCCAAATTTGACTAAAATGCCCCGTGTACCATGGACAATGTGTTACTTTACAAAAATGTACAATATTACAGTACTTTATTGTAAAACTGTATCACAATCAGATTTGTATGGCAACTATGTCAGAATACACAAGGAATTTAACTTTTTTTATCTTTTTTTTTACAAATGAGGCGCAATGGGTTGTTATGAACTTTCTAAAAATCAGCCACTCTATCTGTCTGAGCATGATTTATTGTGGAAGCTTGCTTTCTGTAAATTGCTTAGGTTGTGATATCAAGAACTGTATATGTGTGTGTGTGTGTGTGTGTGTGTGTGTGTGTGTGTGTGTTTCACTGGTCCATCTCTCTCAGTTAGTCCTGATTTAGCAAGCTGGAAGCCCATGACTAACAGCTAACAGCTGAGATTTGCTTTCATCCGTGACTGCTACTGAGGAGGTCATTCGGAATTACTTGAGCGCGAGAGAGACGGAGAGAGTGTTGAGGAACTAAAAAAACAGTCCACGCAAGATGTGTTTCCTCTGCTTGTCTGCTGGCTAATAAAAATGCTTACATAAAATGAGAGAAATACATGAGAGCAATCAATATTTTATTTAACACTCAGTGCTCTGGCACAGCTGTGCGGGAAGAGGGAATCAAGAAGAGATGAAAAATAGATTGTGCGGATCCACAGCCATGATTTACTGCAATTATGGGATCTGTCAGAGTCTGATGTTTGGACTGAGAGAGAGAGAGAGAGAGAGAGAGAGAGATATTGTAAGTAGATTTTTTGGGCTCTCCCACCTTTGTTTTTTTTTTTTGAGGTTACTGGTAAAGAGAAGACTCACCACCATGCCATGCAGCTCTTTAGTTTCAAGCTTTAAGCTACGAGGTGGGTGGTGGTGGTGTGTGGGGGGGGGACTTCAGGAGACAAGTGCACCACGAGGCTCAGGCATGGGTCCAAGACGAGGCCGTCTACATTCTCCTTCCCTGCTCAATGTTCCATGACAACAAGGTGAGGCGGATGGTGCAGGTTTGTGTGAGCAGCTGCTTCCTGGGCTGCAGATTTAGGCATTGAGGACCTGAGGGCCATCTGTCTATATGCTGGCAGAGCTATATGGGAGCCATCTATCAGACTGCAGCCCACAGCTGCTGGTTGGTCAGCTCCACTGCTTTTCACCCCATGACAAAGGGAACCCGTTCTTCACTTTGTGCCATGCAGAATGGCTGATTTGATTAAGTTCCGCACTCTCATTATGTTAGGTATGGGTGTAGAATTTCAATGAAATCCATAATGCATGACCAGTTTTTTTCTATTTATTTTCTTTCTTTCTTTCTTTTCTTTCTTTCTTTCTTTCCTTCCTTCACCGTTGCCATGGTGACATAAATTCAAGGTTACTGTCTCTGATGCATAATTGGATGCGCATTGAGTGCTGAAGAGGTGCTGTTAAAATTCTCCTCATGAAAGTGGAGCATCAATCATGCTGTCGCAGATTGCAAAGTACTCATAATCAGATGAAATGTGTCACATGGAGACAGGGATAGGGAGATAGAAAGCTTGTCGGCACCAGCAAGATTCAGCAAAAGGAAGTGTTTATTTCTTCCCCCAATTCTCAGATTCACTTAGTCTCTATTTCTTGGCATAGTAAAACGGAGCTATTTCAGAAGCGTCTCATGAGAGTTGTACAAGCTGTTTCATGCACTTTCTTGTAACTTGCTTTCACTTCATTTGGCTGCTTTCAGGCTGTGGTAGGCGAGGACTGTAGCTGGACTGTGCAACCCCAAAATGATAGGAATCAATTTTCACCAGGGATCAGTGGCCCTGCGCAGGCTGCAAGCTGTAGCTCATCAGGCCTATTTTAACACCAGACAAGAAAAGAGATTTCAGTCTCCGTGTCTTCTTGTATAGAGCTATTGAAAATCACATCATGTTCCTCATGTCTACTGTTTGGCCCCTCTTTTTTAGGTGTATGAGCTTGCCAAGATGAGCAGAATATAGAAGGTAAGCTTTTGTGTCTGTGTAGTAGCAGTGGAAGTAGTCACTTTATTATAGAATTATTTCATTAATGCCTTTTCCATAAAGTTTGAATATGTTTAAGTCTTTATTAAGCTCTTAAATATGTATTTATCATCGTCTTGCCTCTATCATAGCAGTAAACTACAAAACTGCATTTCATATCATTCTATACTGCTTACCACCTATTTAATTATTTAGCCATCTTCAGTATTCACCTCACCCTGATCAAGGTTGCAGTGGAGCTTGTGAAACCTGGCCATGAGGCAAGATTACAGCCCAGCTACTGTAGGATGCAAGGCCACCAGAGGGTATCGTGCACACAGCCATTTACACAATCATCTACACCAAAGTGGAAAATTTAATGTTGCCAGTCTACCCACAGAGATGGCAGGTAACTGGATAACCCTGATTAAACCCACACAAACACTGGGAGAACTTGGGAAACTCAACATAGAGAGTAAAATGAACTCAGCGTTGAAGTAAAGAAATAATGTGAACCTGGAACCGTTGTGCAGTTACACCACCCACAACATACAATCATTATCACAAATTTAAGCATTTGTTCACTCATTTGTTCATACATTAATTAATTTGTTTGCTCATTTATTAATTCATTTATTTATTGTATTTTATAATAAATAATCATTTTATCCTGGGCAAGGCCCCAGAGCCAGTCTTGGAATGATGCTTGACTTAGCCCTCAATGGGATGCAATAACATCACAAATCTCAACACTTTTTTAAAATTACACACCATAAACCAGCTTATATATACAATTTAAGATTTTATATATATATATATATATATATATATATATATATATATATATATACACACACACACACATACACATGTAATGCGGTTTCCTCCTGCAATCCAAAGATTCAAGAACAATTTGGTGACGAACAATGCCTTGTCCAGAATGATGGAGTTATCATAAGGCAAATTTAATAACTAAGTAGCTCAAAGTTTTTTTTTTTGTATTAAAGTATCAAAGGTTTTTTTTTTTTGTTAATAACTTTTTCAATTATTTAACAAAGTCTATAGCACCAGTTCAAGAATTTATTGTTTGAAATATTAAACTTTTGAGTCCATGACCAGGAAACTCTCCAGATCTTCATCCTATCAAGATCTTCATAATCAATCATCAAGAGGCAGGTCTACAAACAAAAACCCAACAATTCTGACAAACTCCAAGCATTGATTTATGCAAGAATGGGCTTCCATTAGTCAAGATGTGTGTGTTATTAAAAAAATCTTTGGCCACAGCTGTTTGTCGATTAACGTTTCCAAATTGTCCATAGTGTGTGATTGTTGGTGTGAATGTCTGTGCTTGTGCCCTGCAACGGGTTGGCAAAAGGTATAGATATTAATTACATTTAGGCATTTATGCTATGCTGATGCTCTTATCCAGAGCGACTTACATTTTTATCTCATTACACATCTGAGCAGTTGAGGGTTAAGGGCCTTGCTCAAGGGCCCAACAGTGCCAACTTGGTGGTTGTGGGGTTTGAACCTGGGATCTTCCGAACCGTAGTCTAATGCCTTAATCACTTAAATTGATAGTTCAGAGTTTCCTACAGTCTACCTGAGCCTCCATAGCTTAAACGCAGCTCCTGTTATACTAACTTCTAGCCTCCTAACACACAGTATGACTGCAGATCAATCCCTGCCATCCGTTATCACCCAAATGAGGATGGGTTCCCTGCTGAGACTGGTTTCACTTAAGGTTTCTTCCTATTGCCATCTCAGGGAGTTTTTCCTTGCCACTGTCGCCGTCGCCCTTGGCTAATTCCTCAGGGACAATCTGATCATTTTGATTCATACACATTTACATTTCATAGTCTTTCAGAATTCTTATGATTGTGTACAGCTGCTTTGCGACAATTACCATTGTTAAAAGCACTATACTGTACAAATAAAATTGAATTGAAATAAAGCATATTGACAATTTACCCAGTACAACTGCTTTTGCTAGCTGTCTGTAAAATAAGACTTTCTTTAAACAATAAAATTACAATGTAATACTAAGCTGGACCACTTACTGACTATGGAAATTTCACTTGTGCAAAGAGACACAGCTTTGGGATGTTTTAGTTTCATAAGAAACATTCTCACCATCCCAATAACCAATATAGGCTTGATTTCTCAGTCCCTGCTGTGTATATGAACCAACCTCACCTTTATGAAAAAGACACAGGAGAACCAATGCCACAAATTACAGAGAGTAAATCCACTCTTATGTACCCTGCTCCAATACAAGCTACAAATTACGCTTTAATTATGTGTCTGCTTCTACTGTATGGGCAACTCAGGCTATAAAAGTCCAAGAGCAGTCTCAGTTCAAAAAGAGAAGCGGGTTGTTATCAGGATGGCTTTTTTAAAGCGAGACAGACAGGTCTTTTCAAGACCCATTTCTCTGTCTGCCACTGTGTTTATCAGGTAACGGTAAAGGCTACCTCTGGGCCCTTTCCACAAGGCTCCTCAGAGATTTCTTATCAGATTTTAATAGGCTTAGGATCCTGTACTTAAGCCTTCGTTTGATATTAAGGTGTGGATTTTGACATTTTGAAAGCTGGCCTTATAGCGTTCCAACTTTAGTTGTTGTACTAAAAGCTTAGAGTTTCACCAGGATGTCTTTCATCACTTCCTTCACTGCAGAAAGTACTACATGACCTTAAAACATCCTTCAGCCATTGAACATTGTAACTGTCTCAAATAAACAGACATGCACATCTTAAGAAGACAGGCTAATTCAACAGCTTGACCTGCAGAATGTATTCAAATCATTCATATCATATATACACATATATATATAATGTGTGTGTTAAAATTATAATCCAAATTGTCACTGTGCATATTAACCTGATTAATCTGTGCCTGAGTGATGACAGCATTAGAAGCCCAGTACAGCATCACCAGAAAAAACGAGGTAAAAAAAAAAAACATGGTAAGTGACTTTTATATTGTTTAATCCATAGAAATGCCCATAGAAAATCCACATTAAATCTACAGAATCGGATCTTTATAAGAAACTGGGGGAAAGAGCCTCTATGACATGTTTGATTGACAGGTAAATTCCATCCATCCGTCCTTCCATCCATCCAGTTAACATATATGTTCCGTCATACCAGACTTTAATACTAAGTTTTTAACAAACCTTGTTAAATAATAACTTCACAACTCGATGTGTAAGCCACAGGAATATCCACATGGCTAAACATTAGTGATATGGCATATTATTTCACGCAGCATTTTTGCTGGTTTAAAGAAAATGTCATCTTTTAAATGTTTGAAGGGGAAAAAAAAACCTTTTATTGCATTCTGACCAGATCCCTCAGGCCTCTTAAGGGTCATAACGTTTTTTGACACAATACAGTGTTGGAATGGCTCTTAATATGATTCCCCCAAGGGAATATTGTAAAAGGAAGCTGACAAGAGTGTGTTACAAACTGTACCAGAGCCTTGGCATTCAGTGCACAATTTCACATGGCCTGCGTTTTCCTTTCTAAAGTTTCAGCATCCTGGACTTTTTAAACATCAGAAAGCTGAATATAATAATAATAGAAATAAGTACATGTTAAAATGCATAAAAGATACCAAACTATCTTAAGTGCCTTTTTTTTTTTTTTGTTGAGAAAAAAAGCATCAATTAATAAGGCTGTCTCTTATTATATTACAGTACTAACATCCTATATGTTAATTGAAATGCATGTGCATTTTGTTGGTATAAGGGGTAGTTTGTTTACAACTGCTTTAGCTTCTGCAAGAATCAAATGCTCTAAATCAAATCCAATTTAAATTTTATTTGTCACATACACAGTTATACATATGATATTTAGTGAAATGCTTATTTGGAAAAGTAAAAAAAGAATACTAGAGTATTCAAATGAAGATTATCAATTATGAATACTGTGAAAAACTATTTGCCCCCTTCCTGATTTCTTATTCTTTTGCATGTTTGTCACACAAAATGTTTCTGATCATCAAACACATTTAACTATTAGTCAAAGATAACACAAGTAAACACAAAATGCAGTTTTTAAATGATGGTTTTTATTATTTAGGGAAAAAAATAGAAACCTACATGGCCCTGTGTGAAAAAGTAATTGCCCCCTGAACCTAATAACTGGTTGGGCCACCCTTAGCAGCAATAACTGCAATCAAGCGTTTGCGATAACTTGCAACGAGTCTTTTACAGCGCTCTGGAGGAATTTTGGCCCACTCATCTTTGCAGAATTGTTGTAATTCAACTTTATTTGAGGGTTTTCTAGCATAAACCGCCTTTTTAAGGTCATGCCACAACATCTCAATAGGATTCAGGTCAGGACTTTGACTAGGCCACTCCAAAGTCTTCATTTTGTTTTCAGCCATTCAGAGGTGGATTTGCTGGTGTGTTTTGGGTCATTGTCCTGCTGCAGCAGCCAAGATCGCTTCAGCTTGAGTTGATGAACAGATGGCCGGACATTCTCCTTCAGGATTTTTTGGTAGACAGTAGAATTCATGGTTCCATCTATCACAGCAAGCCTTCCAGGTCCTGAAGCAGCAAAATAACCCCAGACCATCACACTACCACCACCATATTTTACTGTTGGTATGATGTTCTTTTGCTGAAATGCTGTGTTACTTTTACGCCAGATGTAATGGGACACGCACCTCCCAAAAAGTTTAACTTTTGTCTCGTCGGTCCACAAGGTATTTTCCCAAACGTCTTGGCAATCATTGAGATGTTTTTTTAGCAAAATTGAGACGAGCCTTAATGTTCTTTTTGCTTAAAAGTGGTTTGCACCTTGGAAATCTGTCATGCAGGCCGTTTTTGCCCAGTCTCTTTCTTATGGTGGAGTCGTGAACACTGACCTTAATTGAGGCAAGTGAGGCCTGCAGTTCTTTAGATGTTGTCCTGGGGTCTTTTGTGGCCTTTTGGATGAGTTGTCTCTGCGCTCTTGGGGTAATTTTGGTCGGCCGGCCACTCCTGGGAAGGTTCACCACTGTTCCATGTTTTTGCCATTTGTGGATAATGGCTCTCACTGTGGTTCGCTGGAGTCCCAAAGCTTTAGAAATGGCTTTATAACCTTTACCAGACTGATAGATCTCAATTACTTTTGTTCTTATTTGTTCCTGAATTTCTTTGGATCTTGGCATGATGTCTAGCTTTTGCGGTGCTTTTGGTCTTCTTCTCTGTGTCAGGTAGCTCCTATTTAAGTGATTTCTTGATTGAAACAGGTGTGGCAGTAATCAGGCCTGGGGGTGACTACAAAAATTGAACTCAGGTGTGATAAACCACAGTTAAGTTATTTTTTAACAAGGGGGGCAATCACTTTTTCACACAGGGCCATGTAGATTTGGAGTTTTTTTTTCTCCCTTAATAATGTAAACCTTCATTTAAAAACTGCATTTTGTGTTCAATTATGTTATCTTTGACTAATAGTTAACGGTTTTTGATGATCAGAAACATTTAAGTGTGACAAACATGCAAAAGAATAAGAAATCAGGAAGGGGGCAAATAGTTTTTCACACCACTGTATAATAGAAATTATAAAAAATAGAGAAAATATAGAACACTTTAAGCTGTAAAACTTACAATATAAAATGAATAAATCTATAATTATAGGTACTTTAAAAAGTATATGTTTTTAGTTATATATTTTGGTTAATGTTTTTTGTCAGCTTAGAAAATACTTAATGGTAAAATCTTTCTTTTTTCACTAAAGAAAATCCTATGTATATAAAACCACAAGATTTTTCTAAACTGAAATAGAGTTCTATTTTGCATCCATCTGAATCCCAAGTAAAACGTTTAACTTTTAAAGTCCAGTTAACTCCTAAAGCAAAAGGGGAGAAGAGGAACGCTGCATTTAAATATTTTATTATGAATTGGTAGCAGGAGAATTATGAACATTTTGACCGATTGATTGCAGCTGATTACACCTGATTACAAACTGACTGGATTAGGTTTATATCTGTTTTTGTCCATGTTAGCTGGAATTCAATCCCTGGGCCAATAGTCTTTTTCTATATAGTCATGTGTAAAAGTTAGTGCCCCATCTTTTTTTTTTGTTGTTGTTGTAAACATCTGATCGTAGCATGTCTTAATACTAGGGAAATACAACCTCAGGTAATCAACATAATTTATATAACAAAACTAAATCAAAAAGCAAAAAAATGTGTGGAATACCAAGTACCTTCTTACTGCTTCCACAGGATTTACGAGGGTAAGTTGCAGCCAGATACTGCTTATCATAAGCCCTTGATGAATTGATCATTAGTAGGTGTGAACATCTCTATAAAAGCACAAGACCTCTGGGTTAATACCCTATGGACAAGCGATACTAAAGTGGAGTTATTTGCCCTTAATGGCCAGTTCCATTTTTAGCAAAAAAAAACAAACAGCATTTTAGTAGAAACACTTCATACCCACTGTCAAGCATGGCAGTGGAGGGTTGATGATTTGGGACCAATGAGTGAACCATGACCTCCTCTGTATACCAGAGTATTCTAGAGGCAAATGTGAGGCTATTTGTCAGACAGCTAAAACTTGGTTGAAAATTGGGCGAGGCAACAGGACAATGCTCCAAAGCACATCAGAATGGCTAATTCTTTTTTTTAAATCTAGTAAAAACTAGAATGGCCTAGTCAAAGTCCAGACCCAAGTGAAATGAATTTAAGCAATGTTGTAAAGAGTAATGTGAGAGACTGATCATCATACAGGACAAGATTACTTTAAGGTAGTGCTATTAAAGGTGGATCTACAGTAAGCTATTGAACCATGGGGGTACTTAGTCTTGCCCACATTTTTTTTTGCTTCATTTTTGTTAAAAAAATAATGGCACCATGAAAAACATTATGTTGGTTGTCTGAGCTTGTATGTGCAATTAGCCTAGATTATGTTGTTACACAAAACAACAAGACAAAATTTTAAAAAGGAAGGAACTTTTACATGTGAGTGTAGAACGCTACACAAAATGAAAAGCATTAATAAATACACCCAACACCTTAGGCCTGATAAATTGTGTGTGTGTGTGTGTGTGTGTGTGTGTGTGTTTGTGCAAATCAATGAAACCAGTAAAAGAGAAGCTAATTCTGTGTTCCTGTCTACAATAACATTAGCAGTTGATGCTAATCAACAATATTAAAATAAAGAACACCTGTTATGGATTTAAGTTATTTTCATTGGTCTCCATTGGCTTCTTTATTTATACTGTAAATGCGATTTGATTTTAGCTTATCATTGAGTTTGATGGTCAAACGAGACTTCTAAGAAAAATCCTTGATTTGGATCACATAAATGTGCTAGAATCAAAAACAACTTTGGAAAAATAGATAATTGTAACTTTATTCGCAGATGTACTTAAAAAAAAAGTGATGTATGAAGCACATGAAAGTAGCATAGTCTGATGGCTGATATTGCATGTGTTGTTTTTTTGCTCTCTGTCTCTGAGGCCTCTTCTCTGTTGGCCTCAGTCTTGTTTCCTCAGCATTTTGACAGTGTATCAACCAGCTATGCATTTGTTTTGTGTCCAGGGAACAGCTGTTTGGGATCATGCTAAATTTGGTCTGAGCTGAACTCCATTTACGCCGATTCATTACAGATGTTTTTGTCCACAGCATTAATGGTGAGCGACGCGGGCCTGCTCGATTTCAAGCAATCTCTACTGTTTTATTTACCAGAGAACTTCATGAAATAGCCTGGAAAGTGATAAGTCACTTATGTAAGTTTTATAATGAGCTGAAAAATGCAGTCAATAAAAAAAAGACTCTCTTGGCAACAAGAATTTATGTTTCAGAGCTACATTTTATGCTTTTTGTTTATCATAAGTTTACATGCATATGTTTCTTTTTGCCCGCCATCTGACTGTGTCACTCTAACCGAACTGTTTAAACATTTCGCTCTCTATTATTTATATATATAAATGCAGACGTCAAAAAGCAACTTGTCATTTAAGATGCCTTTTTAGATTTCAGACCCCAGTATGATAAACAATAAAAAATAATAAATTGTCACATCTGAGAAAAATCAAATATTTCAAGGTTTCAAGTCCTTAAGCCTTTCCCTTCTGTTGAAGTCTTGCAGAAAACATCCAGATGAGAAGCTTTGCCCCATCATCCAGTTTAAAGGTCAAGGGCAGAGGGTCATTGCTTAGTGGCGTAATTATATTGGTATGTTGTTTCTTTATAATGGATTCGCATGGTGATAGCTGTACAGAACACTTTTATCACAGCAAATGATATCAGCGACTTTTCAAGCATTTCAGGATGGATTAAGCATAAACTCAACCAACAATGATAGAATTTAATAAAACCTTGTGGCGCCACTGTTAAACCAGCAAGCTGACAGATGGTTTGTGTGATTTATGAATGTAAATTATACCGAGAGAGATAACTGATTAAAAAGGCAGCCTTAGGCCATTGCTAAAGACATTTCGACTTTTTGGGGAAAATTACTTTTACAAATTTTGAAGAGAAAATGATAAGCACTTCCTCTGATATGTAAGCATTGGATGTCATGTACTGTATATGTTTATAGTAATGTGCTTAAAAACTGGTGCAAATCATGACTGTATGTAAAAATGTAAAAAGTTACAGGACATTCAACACAACTGTTTTGATAAAAGCATAATGCGTAGAGAATTATGTACCAGCTATGCCATAATTTTAAAATAGTAACTGGTAACCAATATTTAAATCAGCATTAACTAATGGTTAGGGTTTTTGCTAAGATTTTTCACTAAACGAGTGTAATGCATCATATATGCCTCTGTTTTCTCTTAGTCTCTCTGCTCTAGTTGTGGGTTGTAAATGTTTAAGGAAGAAGGATTGGGGGAGCTCTTAATGACTCGGACACAAAAGGGCCTCTGTGTGTGTTGAGGAGGTCACATCTGCCCAATCTCTCCCTCCCCACCCCACAAAACACACACAGCAATTTTTGAACAGGGTCTTCACCTCACAGCCCTGCATCTGTGCTACTTTCAGGGTGTGATAGGGAATGACATTTCACGGCATGTCCATTATCATGCCTGTCACTCTGTTCGCTATTGCTCAGTCCCATTCCAAAATCTGACATCATAAAACCCCATATCCATACTGAAAGTACCTTTAAATAGTAGTAACTATTAGTAATCTTAATAGAAGTTGATATGTTATTTTTGCTCAATCTCTGGGATTTCAGCTGCCCATGATGTGCACTTGGACAGAGGCAAACTCTGATCTTAAGACAACAGACAAATGCAACACTAGTACTCCTTCCACCTGTTGTCCTTGAAGAAAAGCTGGACCATGTTTTAGTAATTAACCCCTCTATTGACTGGGTAAACAGTGATTAAATATACTTGCCTCTAATGATCCTAGGAGGAAGAAGGGCTACTGTAAAAATCATTAGCAATGTACAGTGGAGTGTTACATTACTGTCGGCATGACGACTCAATACTCTCTGTGGCCATCGGTGTGGACTTCCTGACTGTGAAAGTGAGCTGAAGGTCATTCACTCAGTATAAACTTAAAATATTTGATTTGAAACATACCCTGGAGTCTTAATATTGGAGAGAAAAAAAAAGAAAAACAGATGGTCTTCTAGATTATCAGTGAATAGCTGTCTTAACATTTTAAAGTAACTCAGAAGCATTTATACCATAATAAGCAAAAGTCTAAGACCTATGTGAAGACAATATTTAAAATTATTTTCAAAAATAGCATATAGTGCAGTAAACAATAAAACAATAGATCAAATCAGTTTATGATGTTATGAAGAAAGGTAAGGCATGATGCAGGTGCAGAGTTATTATTCATTGTGAGAAATAAACAAAAATTTGAGCCTGGAGAATTGCAGTGACAAACCTCTTCTCTACAGCACAGCTTCAGACATGTCTATACGTGGTCCAGGGCAACCTATTCACTGTCCCAAGCTGGCTGTCCAAACACTGAGGTTACAGGGTTACAGGGCAAAGATGCTGGGTGGGACTTGGCACAGGGGCTATGATATAACTTGGCTGGTGTGCTTGGCCTGGGACCTGTGACGAAGCTTAGCTTGGCACCCAACCAAGGATCTGGGATGAGGATTGGCATGGTGAGTGAACTTAAGCTAGGCACCAGTAATTTGCCTGAACTGGACATGGGAGTTGGGACTCAACTTGTTACATGAGCTAGAGGTGAGCATGGCTTGAGCACAGGGCTAGAAGTTGCCATGAGCTCTGTAATAGGGATGTAATGATGACTGGAACAGAGCTGGGCAGAGAACCTAGGTTTGCATCTGATATAATTACTGCACTGAATTTGAACATGGTGGCTGTACTGGGATTTAGCATAAGCATGGAGCAAAAACTTGGTCGACTGGAATTAGAGCTTGAGACACTGGAACTTTGCAAGGGCAGTAGGTTGGTGCTTGGCATGCTGGAACTTCTCATGGTCTCAAGACTTTTTGAAGAGACTTTGGCACCAGGATGGCATCCTCAAAGCCAGGTGGTGGCACTATAATGTCTTTGAAGCTAGGCAATGCATGATACAGGCAGATCATGGGTTGGAACAGGAAATAATTCCTACCTGGAATGAGAAGTCATCTTGTGTTTCCCACCAGAGTGGGATTGAAGATCACCTAGTTTTTTACCCTTCACACCTTTATACTTTATAAACCAAGATAGTCACTGGAGTCCCAAGTGAGAAGTCATCCTAATAGCTTGGTTGGTGGCCTTGGGATCTTCGCCTGCTGTACCCTATGTGTGTGCACTGGGTTTTTTACATGCATGGATGAGCCTTGGGTGCCCATGATACCTGAACTATATAAACAAAATACAGGCAACAGAATCAGTGAAGCTAGAAACATAGGAGAATAAAAGTTAAAATAGCAGTCCCAGGGTAACATGGTACCGTACATGTGTGCATGGTATATAGCGCCTAGGGGACTTTCATGACAAACTGCATCTGTTTAGATATTTATACCATATATAGACTTTTTAGGCAGTTGACTAGTATGTTGCATTAAACATCTTGGAGAGGATTATATGTCTTGTTGCAGACTTTAAATTTAAGAAAATGTCTACAGAATAATTATTGTGCCTCCGTCTTTTGCACACTACTGCATATCAGTTGTATATATAAACATCTAGCAATTACTGTATATACCTCATATCCATTATAATTTACTTATTTAAGTAAATTAAAAAGCAGTTTCCTTTTAGCTGTTTCAGCACTTAGTTTTAAAGCTGTTTTATAACTCTTGCATTGTCTTGTTCTTCACCAGAACTTAATTATAAAGGTGGTATTTGGGAAATTTACCATTTGACCTTGTTTACAACTAAAGATAATGCTGCCCAAATTGGTGACCGTTGCCCTGATGCCAAAAACTGGCTCACTGGAAAGAGAACAGCCTTTCACAAGGTGACAAAGAAAGGGTCAAAGCAGGTCACAGAGTATGATACTCCCTATTCAAAGCTTAATTACAGCTAGAGACACGGAGAGGCCCCTGTGCGCTTCATGGATAAGTCTTAATGTGCAAGAGGGGTAATTTATGACAGGAAAAAATGAGCTTGCAGAGAAAGGCACTAAAATCAGACTATAAAAAGGGACTGCTTGGTGGCTCACACTAAGTCCGAATATATGCCTAACGATTAGCAGGAATTGTATTGTGATGTTATGCTTTATTTGGGACTAAGACACACATTTGAGATAAATAAATACAGCTACACTCCCCAGATTAGCTCAGCTCGTATCAGAAAGGGCTGTGTATAGCACCTCCAGTCAGTCAATGAAGCCATGGACAGCTGCAAACATTTCATCTTCCCTAAGGCCTTTTTTCTGAGCCAGGCAGTGTACATGCTGTTTATGCTCTGCAACAATGATTTCTTTTCTTTTGGGTATACTGCAAGTACAGTGATAACAGCTTTTTGGATTCATTGCATGTGTTTACACACAAAAACACAGGGACCGTATGTTCATGCGTTTATGTAGACATGTTCTAACATGAAAGCAGATAGTAGGATGTCAGCATGCTCACGCTTTTCAGCTAACAGATGACGTTTTAAGGTTAAAGGTCTAGTCTATGCATTTCTTCTTATCACTTTTGCATTTTTGTCAATAATAAAGCAGCGATTTGGTCACTGTATCCTCAAATTAGCTGTCCAAAGTGAAAAGCAAATTGTGTCTCACAAAAGAAAAAAAAAAACTGATTAAATTCTGATGAATGATTGTAATCTGTAATTATGATTTCCATATTTCCAAGCCTGTCAAAGCATGTTTTATGTTGCACTTCATGTTACTAAGGGCAAGGGAATATTACTTTGGACCTAGTCAAATAAGAAGCTTAGCATAGTTCTTTCTCACACAGAAACAGACACCGATAACTCCACCAAGGTAATGAATGCTTAGATTCTACTGCATTTTGAAGATGCAAAAGCTGAAAATAAAGTTCCGTTCAACACAGCCAAAACAAATCCTTACCCCTTTTCATGGTATAAGTAACTGGGTTGTACCACTTTTTTGTCAAACATAAAGGTATTATGCATGCTCCAGAGTGGATTATAGCTTCTACCTAATAAAAGAATAAGCCTACAGGCTGCAATGGCATACTGTATGTAAAGGCATAAAGTTTAGATCAGACGCTCCAGTTGAAAGAACAGTGCCTGAAAAGTGACAGACAATGAATAAAAGGCACATGCTGGTTTCCTATGGGTGAATGTACAGGAAGTAATGGCCTCTTTATAACTACAGAATGCATAGAGGTATATGTAAATGTAACCATGGTTTATGGACTAAGTGACTGCCAGTCCCTTTGCTTGATGACAGTAAACAATGGATAAGTGTGACATAGCAATGATATTTTTACAGGCTACCTTCAGGTGTCACAGTCATACAGTTAATATTTTGCTCCTGTTACTCAGCAAGGAATCGAACACACAGCTATTTGCATTTGTTCCAAAGGAAACCACACTGGCAATTGTAGAACCATGGTTACATAAGCACACTTCTATTCTTTGTCTCGGCAAATGTTGTCTGGTTTCTTTTATCCCATTTCAGATGCTATTCACACTCAACTGCAGCATGAAAATGAACAAAATGGCAGAAATTATGTAAAGGTCATGAGCCAGAAAGCCAGGTCATATGCCCAGCATATTCACATTTTATTGTGGGAACGTTTGGGAAAACAAACTGAAAACACTAATGTTGCCAAAACACAAAATTTACCCTGAGGGAGTGAGTGTGTGTTCTGAGCTTTAGGATTTGTTTTGTAGCTTATCCTCCCAGCTACATGCCAGCACTCTTAAAGAAGCTGGGCAGAAAACCATGAGTGACTCACTTACTGCCAGGTTATATAAACTTAAGTTTAAAAAGATGATTTTTGTCCCGCCCTCATCCTCTAGCTTTTTAACCAATAATAGACAAGACTGAATTATTCTAATCAATCATAATGAGGAAGGCAGGATTTTTTTTTCCTTACACAAGTCTACTATACTAACAAAAGCTGGTTAACAGTTTTGCAATTGTTTATTATTATTATTATTATTAAAAGCATCAAGCTTTCCAGCATCAAGAGAATTTTCCAAAAAATACATTTTAAAAAATGTACAGTGTTCTACATTCATGCTTATATTACTGATATGTTAAGTTCGGTTTGATGTCAATGTAACAATACTTAAGGTCAAGGTTAGCTAAATTAAACAGAATTTAAAGTCAAAAAGGTATGATACCTTTTTAAATATGTACGAATTCTAAACCACTGGTGCTACCAAACTAACCAGGGCAGGCAATCTAAAGCTCATACTGTAGGTGTACTGAAAGTGTATTTAATCCTTTCAAGAAGGCAAGTAGCTTTGAACATGTATTACCATATTGAAAACATTAACAAATGGTTACAGAGTGTGGTTTAAAATATTGTACATAAAGTATGAGCCATCACAGACATGCAGACATTCCACATCTCCCGGAAGTTCTGGGATTGTCCCTCAAATTGCTAGAAGGTCCTTGACTCCCACAAATCATATACAATATCTTGGAAATCAAGGTAGATAGAGAGATGGGGGTGGTGGGGGGGGGGGGTGAGGTGAGAGAGTGTGAAAGAAAGATATGCACCCATGCACGTACTGATTCTGACTGGTGTCCAGGAAGCACTCCCTGAAAAAGTTTGCGCAGGGTGGAATTTTTACTGCACTGTAATTTGACTACTAAACACTTATTGTACTCTTAATCCTTTAAACAGTTCCAGCTCAGAGTAAACCGTCTCATTTCGAACTTAAAGGAATAATTTATGTCCTAGGCTAAATATGGAACAGTATATTCAGGAACATGTTTTAAAACACTGCATAAAGTGGTTTAGATAAGACACATGGAGAGTGTGATGCTTGATCTCAGTTCAGCTCTTCAGCCTGTCTCTACAATGAACACACTGGTTGAACGAGAGGCAAAATAATAACAGTCCTCAACACACGGATTTGTTAAACATCCAACATAACTCATTATTTTAGTTTTGTTTTTTCTACAACAGAGGACAGTATGGCTACATTGTGGCACGGATTAAGCAGGGGGAAAAAAATCAATCACTCTTGTTTTTAAGTAACGCACCTTTCCTCTATTCCAAAGCAGGATAATTGCATTTCATGTGGGCTTTTTGTGTGGCTTGAATGTGTTGTCGTGGTGGGGGCTGGCTTGAAGTGCAGCCCAGCCTGTGCCGTTTGTAATTTAAGGCCTGCGCTTATCTGTGCCATCACCCTGGATTGTAATTCAAGGAGCAGCAGTGTTGGAGGGCCCTCTTTTTTATGTATGCCCCATTATTAGGACAGAGGGGAGATAGCTTTTAGTGGCAAATAGGGCCTGGCTGGATGGGGCTCGTCCAAGTGTTTTACAAATGAATGTGGAGAAAGGGAGTGAGGGAGGGAGTGAAGGAGGCAGGCGGCCGGCTGGCCAGTAGAGGCTGCGATTCACACATTAGGGGACCCCCACCCCCAACTTCACCAACTCCAGCCTATGATGGACATAGAGTGAGAGCCCTGGCTGTTTCTCCCTGCTGGTAATTACTGCTATTAAAGCTAATCTTGCTACTATTCAGGCCTGCTTTTGTTTTGGGATTTAGCTTCTCAATGCTTGGAGAGTTTCTCCTTTCAGTCCGGTGCACAAAAGAGACATTTCTTCCAGTTGGTAATTATCTGGTATATCCTCTCCACCAGGAGCAGCCAGTCAAAAAAACTCTTTGTCAACTAGAGCTAGCGAGGGCTATGCTCTCTCTTTTCCTAGCACATGCTAAATGTTATCAGATTATGTTATATTATTTTATGTTAATTAATATTCTATGCTGTGCTTATTTGCATGGCGGGATTACAGAAGTTATAATTTACATCCAGTAATTGGTTGTCTATTTTTATGGTACATGATTTGCTATCAATTATACTATTGTTGGAGTAAATGTAGCGAAAACATTTGTATTCTCTTCCTTTTTCCCTTAAAAAATCTATGATCCAGGGAATTTTCACAATATAACATAAAAAAGGTCTAAGAATTTATTTGCACAACATAGACAATTGCATTCCCTGATAAAACTGAACAAGAGATCGCGCCACATTGCCCACATGACTATAGTGTCATCATTAATTAGGTATCTCTTGTCTTTTGTTTTTATGTCCATGGACAAATAGTTTCATTTGGCAATATATCACATGTACATGTTCCAGTTAATACTGTAGTCAAATTAGGTCTGCTATACTGCATTTTAACCAACATACTACTGTATGCTAATATTGTTCTGTTGATTCATAATTACAAGAAGTCTATGCCTAAAGAGCTGTGTAAATTATCCTGTTAGTGAAGATGACAACATGCAAGTTGAGGACAATGCAAGTTGTGAATCAACATAATCAGAGTGAAACTCTATAGTGTAATATGCTTTAGTTTGTGTAACAGATTCCAGTTTGTCAGTTCCCAGTGAGTCCCCCTTCTGTCACTGGTTCACTGAACGCCCCTTGCAGACTCCATCCTCCATCCATATGGCTCCTCACTTCCTAGTCTCATGCCTGCTGTGCTGGGACATCTTCTGATTGGCCAGTCACAGAGCCTCTCATAAGATTGACATGTGCCTTTTTTGAAACAGCAGGTTTTGTAGCACTTATTCTCCCATGCCTGCTACTCTGGGTCATCTCCTGATTGTCCAGTGATGCTGCCTTAAATAGGATTGACAAGTGCTTTTTCCAAACAGCTGGTTTTGTAGCACCTACTCTCTATTCTTGATGGATAGCCCATTCCTACAGCTTATGGTTCTCATTTGAAGATTCTTGTCCAGACCTCATTAGTTCCTGACATATGAGTAGGAATGCATTCATATTAAATGAAAGTCTCCAGCAAGCTGTACCAAGTGGCTATAGGAACATAGTGGAGCAGGTGCTTCCAATAAATAGCTTAAGTCCCATTTTGACACAGGTTTCATTTTTCATGGTAGGCAGAGTTCTGAAACTGCCCAGAATGGAATGCCTAGATTAATCGCACTCAAGCGCTGGACCGAAGGAATGCCACCTGTGTTTGAGAGCTGATGATCACGGGCTGAGTGGCTGGAAACCTTTGAAGTGTGTACGATGGCATATTCCAGGTCCAGACGGTGAGCGAGGCAGCAGGTACGTGAGTCAGCAAGGTGCCATGTAGAAGCGGGTAAATCAAAACGCAGCAGGTGCGGTAGATAAGGCAGCAGAGGGTTTGGCAGCAAGTACTTGGGACAGCTGAGTGAGCAAGGTGCTGTGGGGAGGGTTCACAGATTCGACAGCTGTGTGTTGGACCAAGTGATCGGAAAGAACAGGTTCACATACACCATCTTTGAAGCTTCTTGGAAATTCTGTATTGCTCAATATTAGTAACTTTATAATTATTATAAATAAGCCTATGAAACTTTAATCACATCATCACATTCACTGCCGAGCTAGGTTTTACTGCAATGCCACATCCCACTCCAGTCTGGATATTATAACACTTTCACCCACTTACTGAGCACCTGTTTACTGTTTCTATTACATTACATTGATGTATTTATATGGTTCTCTCATTTTATTAGCAAAGATTTCCCATTATTTGCTGCAAGTGTGTATAAGTGAACTAATTGAGTTTTTCTGCTTTACCTCCAGTTCTGACTTTGTTTGCCTGATTGATTGACTTAAGCCTGCTTACTTATTGGCTGCCAATTTTTTTTTGCAAGAACTTGCACTTAATCCAACATTTTTTTGATATAGAATAAGTAGTTCACAACTGCTGATTGTCACAAATTTAATCGTTTATTTATTCAACTCCCTTGGATAAACATAGCCATTCCCCCTAATGGATGAGCTGTATTTGATGAGTTGTATTTGATCCCAGACTTTCACACTGTGCAGTCAGAGCTACCGTAGCGTGCTGTGGTGATGGCCAGAGTGAGCTCTTTTTTTGGCCATCTGGCACAAAGAGGCAGAGCAAGGAGTTTTAGAGCTCGTTAGCGCCTGAATCCCACAGTGCTCCCACTGCCTGGCTCAAAGGGAGAGAGAGCTGTGAGGGATACTCTGCCCACTCGTACTCATAAACAACACTGTTAGCATGGGCTGGCAGCATATGCAAACAGTGTGCTATAGCATATTGGTGGAGACACAGCTAGGGTGAGACCACATGTGTGTTTGTGTGCAACATAATATGGAAACTAACCCGTTTGCTTTCTATGATAAATGCAATCAGGTAAAGGCTTAATTCTGAAAAGAGGAGCTGTGGCATAGCAGTGTGCATGATTCTCCGAAGCTGTCATTTTCCAGCTGTGGCCTTAACAACATGCAGTCCATGTTTCACCAAATCAGCTCTGAAGTGTTGGGTTACATAAGAAAAGCTTATTGAAGCTGACATCAAGCTTAGGTTTGGGTTTGTCTTCGTACGCCTGAGCTGCATTAATCATAATCCACATGTTCAAGTCATGAGGGCTTGTTGTAGTTCTTGTCCATTTGCATTGACAAGTTGTCCTCCAAGCAGTTCTAAAAGATCTGATTTTATTACAGCTCCATAAGGGGAAGGCCATACATGACATTAGGATACTTTGAAGCATGGTTTCTGGTTGAAATATGCTGATGCTTTAAAAACCTGCATATCTGTCAAAGACTATAACATTTTGCAAGGTGAATATGCATACGGAGGAGGTCATATGAGGTCATATATTCAGCGTGATCAAAGAAACATCATGCTTTATATACTTCTTTTAAGAGTGGTCAGAGACGTAACTCAATGACTGATCGCGCAAAAATCTAAATCTCTCTGCTTCTCTCGTCTTTTATATTTTGTTCTTATTTAACCCATATCCAATCAGACTAAAAAAAAAGGAAATTAACCCAGGAAATAGGGTTCATTAGAAAATAGGCAAATTAATAAAGCAATCAGTAAGAGCAACTAAGGTTTGCATTCTAAATACCTACAGAAATACAACCATACATAATTTCCGGACCAAGTAGCAGGTTAGATTAGGGCCAATGGGGTAGAGGGCCTCAGTCTTCAGACGGCAGCCTGTCGGTGCTGATAAAAGCCACTTGTCTGTCATCGCTGATTTTTACCTCCAGTCAGCCAGGCTGTCAGGATGTCAAAGGCAATCTGGTAAAGTGCCAGAGGCAGGAGAGCCAATGAGGAGGAGGGACAATGGAGGGGTACAAGTTCAGATCCACTCTGTAGATGATGGAGAGAATGCTCTATAAAAGGCCTCAAAGGGGCCATGACAGCATTTTGTGCTGTTATTTATTGCGAAAGGATGCTTTATGACTTGGGTGTGTCTGTTTGAAGGTAGAATCAGATGGCACACTATTGTTTATGTGCCATATGCAAGAATTGGTTGGTGATGCACTGGCCCGTCTGCGTATCTCTTCTACATCCAAAACGTCATTTGATTTTGGAGTTCTGGTACTTAAAATTCACTTGTCATCTAGCTGCATATTTAGAGGACAAAGCAAGGTCGTTCGGTTTTACAATTGCCCACTGCTGGGCATGATAAATGCATTCATTTTGTATTGATTCATTCATAAAGTGGCACATTTATGCCAAAGCCCATGTCTCCATTTCCTGTAGAGGAATCACATCACTGGAACAAATAACCATTTGGTAGCACATATTTAGCAATTATTGTTGAGTTCCAAAGCCAAGTTTCGGATATGCACAGTGCCAGATGGCCACTGATGGCATCATTTTTTCAGCCAAGTGTATCATATAAAATATTTTCATTTCATTCAATTTTAATGACAGGCTTACATGCATAAAAAGGGAAACTTATAGCAGTTTTTTTTAATGATTGAGGAAATTAATGTCTGAAACATACACATGCATGCACATGGCCTTTGATATACTGATTGCGTTTCTTGTTAGGTTTTCATATGCCAAGCTGTTTATCATATAGAATTTTTTTTTACCTATATATTTTGTAATTACAAACATTTTCAAACAAACATTGCATGTTTTCATTAATCTTTTTTTATATGATACGGCATTTACCAGCAAGCAATTCTGCTTTGGTTTTTGTATAATATTGTACTGTAAATGTATAAGGTGGCACAATAGTGTAATGTTTAGCAAAGTGGCAAGGGTCGAGGGTTTGATTCTAACCTTGTGTATGTGTGCATGAAGTTTCCATGTTCTCCCCATGCTTAGTGGGTTTCCTCTCACAGTCCAAATGTATGGTTTATGGATCAGGCTAATTGGCGTTTCCAAATGTGTGTGAGTGATTGTTTGTGTGTGTGCTTGTATGCCCTAAGATGGATTGGTATCTCATCCAGGGTGTGTCCCACCCCACCTGATTGAGTGAGTGAGTGAGTGAAAGTATATGTATAATTTATTTTTAAAGGTAGCCTTTGGTTACAGTAATCATTCATTCATCTCCAGTTACTTCCTCATTCATCTCAGGGTTGCCATTACTCCTATTCCAGAGAGCCTGAGAAATACACCCTGCGTTTAGATGTTAGTAAATCACATGTAATTCATTCATGTATAAGCATAGCAAAATAATTTAGAGAGATGTCCCCCCCACCCTCCCATTTTACATTTAAAAATGTAACCTTACCAGCATTTATCTTCATATAGTAGTGTATATTTCAGAGAAAGGAGCCCCATGGCTAGGCCACCAACAGTGGACTAAATGTCATTAGTCTTAGTTCTTAGTTAATGAGTTCTGCAGTGATGTCTGCAGATTATTCAAAGTCAGTTTGGAACAGAGCAGGATAAAATATGATTCTGCTTAGTTCAAGCTGTAAGGGGGCGTTCGAGTGACAGCTCTGTACTGCATCGGTCAGCCTGTGCAGCTTCGTTAATCTCACAGACACACAAATTAAAGATTTTTGGATGAAATTTCTGGGTCTGGGTCTGTGCACGGAGAACATTAGACTTAAGACTTTAAATTACCTGGGGTTAAATACAGCACCTCCAGGACCCAAAGAAAACCACATCTAATTCAAGATGAGGTTTGAAATAATAATTAAACATCTCAAGACACCACATCTTTCCATGCCATCTGTTTTCATCCTTCTTTGCTGCCCAGTTTATTCCAATATAACCTTCAAATAGGGATTATGGCATGATGAGGACACACTTGACCTTACCCCCAAAGATCCCTCAGCATAAATAACCAGCGGACTTCTATTTCACCAGGAAATGGATGGAACTTGTTTGTTTGGGTTGCAGTCACACAATAGCCGGTCCTCACTGCCCTTCACATGGACTTTGTATCAGATATCATGCTGTAGACCAGAGCGGTTTTAAAAGTTCAGAGTTCAGCATGCAGGTTGAACTGGTTTGGATCTGGCACTGCAGTAATTCCTATTTAACTGTTTGTATAGGAAATCATTGTTAGCATCAGGGTCAGCAGGGATCCGTTATTCTCAAGGCTATCTTATTTGTGTTTAATGCAATTTCTATCTGGGGAGCAACACAATCTGATGACACACCACATTCTGCATGAATGCGTTTGAAGTAAGGAATGTAACTGAAAATGTATATAAATGCATTATTTGGAATTAAGTAATTGTGTAGACACAAATAGAAAGTGCACTATTTTTCCCCCACGACGCATCTGGTTTGGCTAGAGGTGTGTATCGGGACTAGAATCCCACAACAACAAGGTGGAAAAACATGAGGTTTTTACTTACATATGAGCATGAGCAAGCTGTCACATGTGAAGCGTGTGACACAAAGAGCAACAAAAACACACTCAGGATCATAAATGAGCAATGTTTGTTTATATACTCGATGTAATTTGTTAAGAAATATTGTAATCAGGTACACACAAATATAAGCCACCCATGCAGAATTGAAAAGAAAAGAAAAAATGTCTTGCACATCATCGATAACTAAGACTAGTTGTCAAAAACACAGCCAAAATCCACCTCAAACTCTATTACCCACTACACTGGCCATCATGGACTACAATTCCCAGTACTGTGTTACTCACGTTCACACTCAAGTGTTCTAACCATGCACACCAGTTTCTAATCAGTCATACTCAAAGTATTAGATTAGTTGTTCTTGCCTGAGGTGACACGGTGGTGTCGTGGTTAGTACTGTCGCCATGCACCTCCAGGATCCGGGTTCGATTCCCAGCCAGACTCGATTCCCGATTCGTGTGCATGGAGTTTGCATGTTCTCCCCATGTTTGGTGGGTATTCCAGTTACCTTCCACATTCCAAAGACATGTAGGTTGGGCGTAGTGTGTGTATGTGTTGATGGATTGGCACCCTGTCCAGGGTGAACCTGACCAACCTTCTGCCTGTCCTTGTTGATGATTATGTTTTAATCATCTTTAATGAATATGCATTTGCTGTAAGTAAAAAAACACTAATCTGTCAAAGCTCCTGTCAATTCTGACAAAATTATTAATTCAAACGATGTACAGTAGATGAGGTTGACTATGATTTTAAATACAAATAAAGAGAAATACAATCCCTGGCCAAAAAAAAGTCAAACACTCTAATATTTTATTGGAGCACAATTTGCTTTAATTACTGCCAGTGCATTGTTTTAGTACGCTTATTATCATTTATTTCATTTCAGATCCGCATTAATTTTTTTCCAAGATGTTGTATTGATGATGGGAGAGTCAGACTGCTGTATAAAGTCTTCTCCAGCACATCCTTAAGATTCTCAATAGGCTTAAAGTCCGGACTCACTGGTGACCAATCCATGTGTAAAAATAATGCTGGTCTCAGGCTCCCTGAACTACTCTTTCACTATTTGAGAACATAGAATCTTGGAATATGTCCATGCTATCAAAGAAGTGGGAAAAATCCACTAATGGAAAAACCAGGTTATTCATTATATTCTGGGAGTCGACTGACCTCCTTTCTTTCGGGCACATAACGTTACTGAACCTAGACATGGCCAACAGAAGCAACCCCAGATCATAACACTGCCCCCTCAGGCTTGTATGGTAGGCGCTAGGTACGAGGGAACAGGATAAATCTGGACTCATCACACCATACAGTGTGACCTTATTCGAATGCTCTACATTCCATTCTTTATGCTTTCTAGCAAATTAAAGCTTTTATTTTTTTTTCTATTATACTCACTAATAAGTGGTTTTCTTAAGACTATACAGATTTTTAGTCCCAATCCTTTGAGTTATCTTCAAAATAAGAAATGCTCTTACGTTTCCACAAAAGTGGAACTCCACAAGTTTTTTTTTTTTTTTTACTATTTCAAGCATTTAAGTGATTCCCTATCCTGATCATCCAGGATGTTTTTTATATATATAAATAAAATATATAGCCCATCCCGTAGATAGATAGATAAATAGACTTACTTAGTTATATAATAATAAGTAGCCTCATTAATTTCAGTTTTATTTAGTGCAACACATGTCTTCGCTTATAGATATGCAGGTTTGATTTACTTACTTAATGTATCCTGCAAGCTCCTCTACAGAGATAGATCTATCTGAATGCTTGCCTCCCCCATCCCATAACCATATACAACCTTAAGATGAGTTGACTTTTCTTGCACCCTGACTTCAAACGCAAGATTTGCAGCAGAGAACTTCATCTGTGACTGACCCTGCCAGAGTTAACCTTGCCACGGCTTGCCTACATTATTCGATGTTCCCTCTGCCCTCCATTTCTCAGCCTTAAAGCACTGACTGTCTCCATGGATGCATCTTTGAAGTCGGCAGATTGGGATTTACGTTATTCAGGGTGAGTGGCTTAAAACAAAAGTGGCATTCTTCATTCGCAGCTCATTCCCAACTGTGCCTCCCGAATGAACCTGCTGCAAACAGCCAGGATCCTTCCCATTGCTGTCCAATTAACTCTGCCACCAAGCCGTGCTAGCAAATCACCCAGCCAGATTAAAAGATCAGCCCAAATTAATGTCGACATTGTGGAGCAGGCTTGCACTGCTCCCTCTTTGGGACGTCTTTCTGATTTGAAATATAGAGAACAGATAGCAGCCCAGGGGGTCGGCTTGTAAAAAGATGAGACAAGTTTAAAATAGTGATTCAAAATGAGCTTATGTGTTTCTGCCCCATATGACTATATTTTGTCTTATTTAAACATAATTTATTTATTACAAGTCGACTCTGTGTGTGTTCACACAGGGTCAGATTTTGTATGTGCGTTTGCATTCATGTGTTGGAGGTCATGTATGACTGACAAGCAGAACAGATGGTGAATAAAGCTCATGCTTCAGATTCCAACAGGGGGAATTCCTTCTTTTGTTTTTCCCCTTATCTCCTGTAAGTCGAGTGGATGAAAGTTTCTCTTGCTGTGCCGGTCACTGACCTCTCATAATGCCCATGCACATCCTGTCCAAAAGCATGTTATTTATTATTTTTGTAGGAAATTTTTTATCTTCTAATTCATCCAGATTTTAAAGTTTATCCAGCCTTTTTATGAACATGTAGAGTATGTACATATGTGTATACAGATCAATATATGACTACTAAATGGAAACACTTATGATGCTCTTGGACAATGCCAAACATAACATCTGAAATATGGTCAAGCATCTACAGTGGCCTTAAGTTAAGGAATGAAAGTCATAAACAGCATAAGGTCACACTGGTCTCTCTCTCTTTCTCTCCGGACAGTGTGCACATAGTGTCTCTCCCTGTCTCTTCCACTGTGAAATGCTCTACCCTCTTTTAACCTTCTCTGTTGTGCTGCTGTTTCAGCAATAGCTGTCACTCAAAGGAGTATTTGCCTTTAATCTGGATTTTTCCTTGTGCCCTGTGTTGCATAATATGTAAAAATAATATGTGAAAAACATAATAAAAAAATTATTTGATTGTAGCAGGTCTTCTATTAGGCAAATGGAACCTCAAATGTATTTCTTTCTGAATTGCAATACATATTGTGTGTGTGTGTGTGTGTGTGTGTGTGTGTGTGTGTGTGTGTGTGCGTGCATGCTGTGCAATGGACTGTACCTTGCCCAAAGTCTCCTGGGATAGGCTACAGGTCCCATATATATATATATATATATATATATATATATATATATATATATATATATATATATATATATATATATATATATATATATACATTAAATGCAGCACAAATTGCTGAAAAAGTCAACCCCGACCATAATAGGAGGGTATCCAGGAGGGTAGAGAACACCCAGTGCATCAGTGCATTATATCCTGTAGGGTTTAGCAGGCAGTGGGTTCAAGCTCTCTCCAAATTCCCCATATCTTAATCTAACAGAGCAACCCTGGAATGTGTCAGACAAACAAGTCCAATCCATGGAGGACCCACAACACAACCCACAACACCCAAAGGATCTGCTTCTAATGTGCCAGACATTCCCAGTTTTCTGGAGTCATGAGCAGTCATAGCCAGAGCTGCCCCAGCAGCACAATGGG
Source organism: Clarias gariepinus (assembly GCF_024256425.1). Classification (NCBI taxonomy): domain Eukaryota; kingdom Metazoa; phylum Chordata; class Actinopteri; order Siluriformes; family Clariidae; genus Clarias; species Clarias gariepinus. The sequence continues at coordinate 20,767,767 of NC_071112.1, forward strand.
AACCTACACACTTTTGGGCCTAATATTTTGCATTTTAATGTTATAGCTGATTGGTTTGTGTATATTGGTTATTTGGTTGACATTCTCATTACTTATATTCAGTGCTGCTGCTGATGGCCTTACATGGACAGCCTAAAGATACACCATTAGGATGGCTCTGGATGACAAAAGAGACCATCAATAACAATTTGTTTATAACGTCAATAAAACAAGTTTCATGTCATAACTATAATGAATTCCCCAGTCATAGAAGGGATCTAGTTAGAATCATACTATCCGGTGTCACAAGATCAAGTCTCACTCCTCTCAAGGTTTCTTCCTCATATCAAGGATTTATTTCTTGCCCTTAGGGATGAATTAATAACTTAAAAAAAGTAAAGCTGCTTTGTGACAATATCCACTGTTAAAAGTACATCCAAAAAATGTGATTGAATCGAATCTCATAAAAAAAAAAAAAAAAAAGGTCTATTCTGATATTAAATTCACGGTGCACAAATGATTACTTGATGTAAGATAAGTCTGAAAATGTATGCTTCATTGTCACCTGAGCACATCCCTGTTAAACAAATTTCAGATATAGAATTACTTACTTACTTAAAATCCACACCAGCTTTGTTGTGTTGCATTGCAGTGCTTGTGCTTATTCACAACTCTATTCCATCCCTATTAAGTAGAAGCTAACTTCACTCTTTTTAAATGCTGTAGACTTCCACTTCCAAACTTCTGAGTGTAAAGTCAATGATACTTTTATTATTAGCCAGATCATCCATTCAACGTTATGGTTATACCATGTTCTTTGACTACTTCCTTTTTCCTGGTAAATGGTGGATCTGAATGCCCTACTGGGAGCACTGGTTATGGAGCTGGAATTTACCCTGGATGGGATGGCAGTACATCACACAAAGTATCCTGCACAGCGATTTTTACCTTGGGGCAATAAGCCTGGCTTACCCAAATTGTTTTCAAAGCTTAAAAGAGCCAAATATAGACACCCTAAGACGTTTTATAATGTAGCCTGCATTATGTAATATGACATACCATATAAAATTATGCTTTGTAGCTGCTGTAAGTATTAATAAACGCTACCACCAGTCATTATGAGGTATTATGTATACTGTCTGACCCAATTATGTGTTATTATAATACATTGTAGAAACAAGACTTACAGGAAGTGTTACCATATTTGTTCTATATGGTATTTTCTTTCAAGTTGAGCAGCTAATTTGTTCTGTTGGAAAACCATAGCCTGCTAAAGATGCCAAGAATGTGCAAAGCTGTCATCACGGCTGCTTTGAAGAAAATAAAATATGAGAAATTTTATTTCGCTTTTATCTGCCTAACAAATGCATGGACTGAACAGGATAATAAAATGGCATAATTAGTTTAAGGAGTAGACTGTTTACCTAATATTAAATGACTGGATTCAACGCTGTAGCGATTTTTTTTTTTTGTTGTCAGATACACTAGCCTCTTTAAAAAAATGAATGGTGCCTTAGTATAATCCGAAAATAATGATTTAGTGGTGTATAGTTGACTGGAATAATATTTACTGAATGGCAAATGAAACTTTAGAAGTTGATCACGGCACATGGCCGCACTGCTGTGGTTTTCAACGGTTTATCTGGTGGTGGACATGATTACAGAAGGCTATTATTAATCCATTGTGCTTCACAGAGTGTTAAAATGAACTATGCATGGTCTGAAAGTGATGTATGGTCTTAAAAATAACTCCACCTGCAGAAGGCCTAACAAAAACACCAACTCCAGTGTCTTAACACTGACGTCTCCTGTTTCGGAACAGCTGCAGCCCACACAAGTACACAAGTACATGCAAAGACTTATGGGGTACGTTAGTGTTAGGGCTTAAACATTTTTAAAAATGTTTTTAAGCTTTTAAAATGACTCTGATGGTCTAAAACCAATTTTAGTAAGCAGTTTTGTAATTTAAAATTAATTTTTTAATTAATAATCCATAATTTCTCGTTTTGAGTCGAAAACTGATTCTTATACTATGTGCTGTACTATTTTTAAAAGTTGGCTTACAGTAGATTTAGCTCTAGCTGTGTAGTTGTACAGTGTTTCATTACAGTGTGTGCTGTACAGTGTATCTAATGCAGCGTGTCTGTAATTAGAGCGAGCAATTCGAACGTCTGCGTTCCTCCTGCCTGTTTTGCTTAGATGGCCATTCAGAGCATGCATGCTAAAAGATGTTTTCATTGGCCTGCTACTGAGAAAATGCACTGGCCGGCGACCCCTCGACTTGGAACAGAGAGTGGAGGTAGAAAAAAACCATGTTGACTCTGACAAATGCAAGCGATTGGACATGCTCTATAAATCATCACCCACATCCTTCTAGACTGCAGGGAAAATGAGATGAGGGGGTAAGGGAGGAACCTGTGTGTGTGTGTGTGTGTGTGTGTAATAGTAGGAGATCGGGTAGATGAAGTGTGATTGTGCAGCAGGATCCAAACTTCCAACTTGCAGAGATACTGTACTATACAAGTAAAAAAAAAGATAGTGAGAGAGAGAGAGAGAGTTGACAGCAGAGGTGCTGCTTATGACAGAAAACGAGATTGATTATGATGATGTAGGAGACGGGGAGTTAGGTCTAGATATGGGAGTGTGTGCACAAGAAAACAAGAGGGAGAATGTATAGAGAGTGCATAGAGATGGGGTGTGCATGTGTAGGCCTGGTTTCTGTGCATGTGTGCGTGCGCGCGTGTGTGTGTAAAGACCGCTATTCATTGCAGGCAGCTGGAAGTACTCAGAGCCGCTGCACAGAGCGTGAACAGTACCAGCCCAGACTCCACTCTCCCCTCACTGAGTGCTGCCTCAGTCAAAGCCCCTATAGAGGGAGAGGCCTGCGTCTCACCAGTGGCGTAGCCTCTAAACTAGAACAACACAAAGGCCAGCAGGAGCACACAGCAGCCCCTCTCAGGAAATCGGCCTTGTTTTGACTGTACACTGCCGTGCTAAGAATAAAACCAGGGCAGGCCACTGTTAGTTCAGACATTCAATATTCTCCCTGATGTGCCATGCTTTTAAGTCCCATATTTTGGGCTTCTAAGATGAAAGAGGATTTACATATCAATTACTAGACAACACACGTTCCAAGTCCTATTTAGCTTAGAAGCCTGTTTCCTTTTTAAGTTGAGATGGTTTAGAGAAGCAAACTCCAAAGCATAAATACAGATCCATAGTGTAATCTGGCTATATATGCTTCTTGGATACAAAAACCGAGGAAAATATGGTCAGACTGGGAGGGACCAGCATTTTCCTTAAAAGCTACATTAAAACAGTAAAATGTTTCCGTGCACAGCTGGGGACTAGATGGAGGGGTATTCAAGCAACTGTCACAAAACAGATCCTGCTGAAAACCCATATGTTTCAAACGTCAGACCAGGACAAGAGAGAACAGGTGCTGGAACCCAGCCTGGAAGCTCAGGGTTATTGAATACTTCTCCTTTTTGTAACTTCAAGACTTTTCTGTCTGGCTCAGTGCCTTACAGTTTAACTGTCTCTGTTGCTGGACGTAGACGCCTTATCTGCCGTTGGGAAAAAAAAAAAAGTAATCAGGTCTCATCGTCAGTTTCTCACCAAAGGAAAATCATCAAATCATGGTAATGTTTTTAATAGGTCATTTGAGTCGCTTTAATTTAGGTTTAACAAATACAATGGAACCAGCATAATTCGTTTTGGAAGTGGGCTCGCATTCAAAAACACTCATAAACCATATCGAAATAATGGGAACTCAAATTATTCATTCCACAGCCCGAAATAAATAAATAAATAAAAATAATTAAGCTGCACTTTACCTTTAAAAATATATAAATATATAAATATATATAAATCCCGACAGATAACATTTGCGCGCAGGCGGTGTGTGTGTGTGAATCTAAAGTAAGCTCCCCTGCCCCCCTTCTTGTCTTACACAGTTACCCTTCCTCCACTCTTTTCACACACACTCGAGCACACAACAGAAACACTGTTTTATCAGAAAAATAAACAAGAAATCTCTCTAATGACACTTGATTGAGTGAACGTAATCACTGCTGTAAAGTTAAAATAAAACAAATTAACCTGAACTTTACCTTTGAAAAGGGTCGTGACAGAGCAGTGTTTCTCTGTAGAGCAGAGAGAAATAATGTGTGTGTGTGCGTGTGTGATGGGGGTGTCCAATGACGTGTGTCAACACAGACACAAAGAGCAGGCTGGACCTTGAGCAGAGAAAGAAAATGGATCATTAACCTCTCTAATGAGACTTGCTTTTGCTTTACACGCATGCTGTACACACACGCATACAGACAAAAAAGTGTTAAAGCAAACAGTACATGCGTGCACGGATGTTAATTATACCAGTAAGAGACATGCCATAAGACCCAGCATGGGAGATAATTACCCACAATTCCGCAGTGAAAGAGAGAGAAACACCGTTGGCATCAAAACAAGCAGTGCATGCATGATACATGATACTTAGTACTCCTAAACCAAGACTTGTTCATTTTCCAAGTCAAAATTTATTAAAAATCTTTTCTCATCACTCGCAAACCGCGTTACTCGCAATCCGAGGTTTCATTGTAGGTCCCTGGCTTAAGGGCAAGGAGAGGACAGAGAGAGAGAGAAGGAGTGATAACACCCGCAAAAAATCTGTTACCAGTTATGCCGATGGATAATATCGAAACAGCATAGTTTGAGCATAGCTATGCTGTGCTCTGCATAGCTTGAGCTCTGAGCACACTTTATCACCATCTTAAGTTTACAGAACACTCAAACACACTGGCAGTTAGTTATTGCCCACTGTTTGGGGATTTCAAACAAATGACTGAACTTCAAAGCAATGACAAATCAGATCAGACTGAGATTCAATCAGGATATATGTGTGATTTACCACCTGATGTTCAGTGTGATTCATAATTTACATTTAAACATTTGATCATAAAAACTGTGGAAGCACCAAAGAAACAAAAAAAAAAAAGCTTAGTTTATCCTCTAAAATCTACTGCATATGTACTTCTGACTAATGCAACTCTGTCCAAAAATTGTGTTTGACTTTGATATGAAAAAAATATATATATCTGGGAAATGGACAAAGAAAATGGATAGATGCAAAAAAAAATAAAAAATCTTTTAAAGGAGCAGCAAACGACTCCCCATTCAACAGTATTAATGGTGAGAATCCTGAACCACTTGTAGGGCTGGAATACACTCTGGATAGGATACTGGTACATCACTGGGAATTATAAACATACACAACCATACCTATGAGTAATTCAGCATTGCCAATCCACAAACTATGCACACACTAACCTGAGCTAAGGCCCTTGTCACACTTGGACGAAGACGATGAAGTTCCCATGGAATCCTAAAAATACTAATGATCGCAGTGGGAGCAGGGAAAAAAATGTGCATTTATCAAGTTTGTCACTAATTTCCTATCACGCACATGATCATGCACTCGCTACGTCCATTTAGGACAAACAGATTTATTACTGTGTCCGATCAGTTCATATTATTTATGCTCTTACCAGGTGCTTCCGGCTAGTTGATGTTAATACCACAACATGTTCAAGTGCTTTTCAGTATGAAGCAGTGGTGTGAGGATTTGGATCCAGTTTTTATACTAAATTCTTTAAAAACGTGACCAACAGACTGATAACCTGCTACATAGATGCTATAAATGTCATAAGCACTGAAAGAAAATAATATGAACTTAAAACATTAAGTTCCTTTGCATTGTCTTTTACAATGTGGCATGGACGTAGCACATGTGAAAACTTAATTGACATAGCATGCATTTGTATCTGGATGATCAGGCTGTACATTTGGGAAAGATTTGCTTTTCTGAACATTATTTTAAGAAACAATTGTTGAAACTGTTGGTGATTTTATTTTTTAGAAACTCATAAAACTATTAGAAGAGTACATACATGATATTAGTCGGACGTTTGGATACACCTTCTAATTGCATGGACTTTCCTGATTACAGACTCAGCTGTTCAACAGAGATTATTGCACAATTTAGATGCCTTTAACATTGTTTTGAAATGTAAAAAAAAAATAAAGTCTTCAATCTGAGGTATGTATGCATGCATATATGTATGTGTGCACACATATGTATGCACACATACATATATGTATATATGCACACATACATACATACACTCACCTAAAGGATTATTAGGAACGTCTCGGGTTACTTTGCTGTAACCCTGTTCCCCAAAAAGGAGGGAACGAGATGCTGCGTGAAAACGCTATGGGAAACATCTTGTCATGTTGCCGATTGTGAAGCATGTGTGTATCAAACACGACAAAATTTTGGCTTATATAACCTCGGTAGGGTGATGTCATCTGAAAAGACGCACCTGCAGGTTATAAATTTTAGTGAACCGGAAACATTCCTCGGATTGATTTGTCTGAACGGACGTCCGGTCACGTAGGCAGTGCGGCATCGGGACGCAGCATCTCGCTCCCACCTTTTCAGGGAACAGGGTTACAGCAAAGTAACCCGAGATGTTCCCTTTCAAAGGTTACACTCGATGCTGGGTAAAAACGCTATGGAAATGAGAGTGCCAACGCCGGCGCACTGCAAGTGTCTGGACTCCAAGGTTGTGTAGCGTGTGCGCACAAGGCCGAGAAAGTCTCAGAACTATGTCTGGGTAGCTGACTTGAGGACCTGTGAGCCCGGAGTAGCATGGACATCCAGACTATAAATGTAACAAATGTGTGCAGAGAGGACAACCCTCCGGGTCACACACTTGCTGCAGGGGAATACCTCTTGTGGGTGCAATAGATGAGGCGATCCCCCTGGTTGAATGAGCCCTGATTCCTAGAGGCGAAGTGAGCCCACGTGCCTCATAGGAGAGGGCAATAGCATCTCTCACGCAGCTTGCAGCCCCAAAACATGTAAAAGCTGCTCTGACTTACGCCACTAGCTAATGCGGTGGATGTAATTCTGAAGAGCACGTACTGGACACAGAAAGTGAAGTCTCTCCTGCTCCGAAGCTGTAAAGGCGGAGGACAGAAGGCTTTAAAAACAATAGGGTGCATGTTGGAAAATGTGTGTGGAGAGGACCAACCCTCCGCGTCACACACTTGCTGCAGCGGAATACCTCTTGTGGGTGCAATAGATGAGGCAATCCCCCGGTTAAATCCTGCTCAGAAGCTGTAAAGGCGGAGGACAGAAGGCTTCAAAAACAATAGGGTGCATGTTGGGAATGGAACTTTCGGAAGATAGTTCAGTGAGGATGCAAAATGGCCCTGACTAGCCCAGGGGCAAAGTCTAGGCAGGATGGGGAGACTGACAGATCTCCGATCCTCTTAGAGAGGCAACGGCTTGAAATCCCATGTGACACCCAAATATGTTGTCCTCTGAACAGGAAAGAGCACGCTTTCATGGCGTTGGATCTCAATCCTAAGAAACAAAGATGAGCAAGGACGACATGCTGATGTCGAAGCACTAGCTACTGAGACTGGGCCAGCCAGTCAATGTAATTCAAATACGGATGCTCTGGAGTTGTAAGAGCCAGAACTACATCCATGTATTTTGTGTATGTGCGGGTGAGAGAGCTAGACCAAATGGAAGGATCCGATAGGGGTAAGCTTCGCCCCCAAAAGCGAACCTCAGGAACATCCTGTGTTGTGGCAATATTTCTATTTATTTATAGATAGCGGTAAAGCCCCCTGTTCCTCTTGGGAACCAAGAAATACCGACTGTAGTAGTCTGACTCTCTGTCTGGTAGGGGAACATGTTACATGGCCCCATTCCCCAGCAACCTCTGTCAGCAGATGCACACTTTCCGGTTTCATGGAAGTGTGGTCCTGGTCAAGACAACCTCCTGAACTCCAAACTGAATGTCAGAATTTTTAAGCAAAAAGCTTTAAGCTGATTTAAGCAATTTTGAGCGTGGCATGGTTGTTGGTGACAGACGGGCCAGTCTGAGTATTTCACAATCTGCTCAGTTACTGGGATTTTCACGCACAACCATTTCTATGGTTTACAAAGAATGGTGTGAAAAGGGAAAAACATCCAGTATGCGGCAGTCCTGTGGGCGAAATGCCTTGTTGATGCTAGAGGTCAGAGGAGAATGGGCCGACTGATTTAAGCTGATATAAGAGCAACTTTGACCGAAATAACCACTTGTTACAACAGAGATATGCAGAAAAGCATTTGTAAAGCCACAACACGCACAACCTTGAGGCAGATGGGCTACAACAGCAGAAGACCCCACTGGGTACCACTCATCTCCACTACAAATAGAAAAAAGAGGCTACAATTTGCACAAGCTCACCAAAATTGGACAAAGTTGAAGACTGGAAAAATGTTGCCTGGTCTGATGAGTCTCGATTTCTGTTGAGATATTCAAATGGTGGAGTCAGAATTTGGCGTAAACAGAATGAGAACATGGATCCATCATGCCTTGTTACCACTGTGCAGGCTGGTGGTGGTGGTGTAATGGTGTGGGGGTTGTTTTCTTGGCACACTTTAGGCTCCTTAGTGCCAATTGGGCATCATTTAAATGCCACGAGCTACCTGAGCATTGTTTCTGACCATGTCCATCCCTTTATGACCACCATGTAACCATCCTCTGATGGCTACTTCCAGCAGAATAATGTACCATGTTACAAAGCTCGAATCAGTTTAAATTGGTTTCTTGAACATGACAATGAGTTCACTGTACTAAAATGGCCTCCACAGTCACCAGATCTCAACCCAATAGAGCATCTTTGGGATGTGGTGGACGGGAGCTTGTGCCCTGGATGTCCATCCCACAAATCTCCATCAACTGCAAGATGCTATCCTATCAACATGGGCCAACATTTCTAAAGAATGCTTTCAGCACCTTGTTGAATCAATGCCACGTAGAATTAAGGCAGTTCTGAAGGCGAAAAGGGGTCAAACACCGTATTAGTATGGTGTTCCTAAAAATCCTTTAGGTGAATGTATATATATATATATATATATATATATATATATATATTAAATGCACGCACACACACACACAGTATATATATAATTGCTTTACCTATGCTGGTGTTCATCATCTTTATAATAAAATAGAGCTTTTACAGATTGCCCAGTGGCAATAACAACACTAGGACAAAGAAGTGTCAGAATTCCACTATTCCCATCCTGGACACCACGCCAAGACACTTAAATGAGAAACTGGACATTAGCCAATGGACACTGGGAGAGATAAATGGACCTCTGCTTTATTATATATTTTTTGGCTTGAGTACATCAGACCATATGGAATGAAATGCTACATTAAATTCATCCTGTATGTGCTTCATCCATCAATAGTTGTCACCATGCTGAACTTGTTTCCAACATAAATGAGTGTTCAAATGGCTATCTTAAAAGCATCTATCTGTGCAATAATTGGTTAATTGTTTATATAATATTAAAATAAAAAACAGCATTCTTGCCCAAAATGTATTCATATTTCTATGAGATGGCTTGTAGGACACTAGGAGACGCATTTATGTTTTTTCTGACTCTTTTTAAAATTATTTTGATATTCTTGACACACAGGGATTTTAAAAGCAAAAATGTCTATGATTTTCTTCACCTTGTTCTGCCATCCAGTGGATGAAGATCAGTTTGATCTCAACCATAATGTTATACAGTTCAACTGCTTTGAGAATGCTGGGTTTAAAGCAGGGAATACGACACTGATCTAATCCCAACAGCATAATAGGGCATGTTACATAACATGAATTCCTGCACTCAGTGCCCTTTCAATGGCTCTTTTCATACTGCACAGAACCAGACATGGCCTCACCCTACTGCCAGCCATATTTATGTATATCATGTTTAAACTCAACACAACCTATTGTAAAGACGTTGATAAAGTGTTAAACAGTGTACAATACTTGTAAATAAGACAAAACAGTTGAGTGCCTTTGTGTCTCTCACTGTACAGTTCTTATCAGCTTAAACTTATCAGCTGTATCCTCATTTTGAAAGCTTGTGATAAAAACTATTATGTAGAAATGAAATGATTTAAGGAAGGCATGGTGGCACACTGGGTAGCATTGTCACCTGATGGCTCCAGGGTGTGAATGAGTGTGTGGATGGTTCTCTGGGATGGATATGTGGCCAATCCGGGCTGTATTCTTGCTCACACAATAGCGTTCTGGGATAGAACCTGGATTGATCTGGGCTTTAAACAGGACACTGATGAATAGATTCATTAATTAGTTGATGTTATAGGTAATGCAGAAGATCATATATTCAGTGTGATGTATATCTATATTCATTTCTGCTCTCATGCATTACATAAAACCATGTTTTCTTTTCTCAGTATAGCTGGTTTCCTATTATCTTGAGCCGTATCTACCGTATTATTATTAATGTACTTTATACTGCACACTTTCAAAAAATAAAAAATAAAACTTTTAATCTTCTAACCACTTGGAATACCCCACTCCTGGTACCAAAATTTGTAGCCATTGGAATAATGCACAGAAGACCAACAAATAAAACTGGGAGTTGTTTTATTCCAATCAACAATGCACGGTTACGGTTAATTTTTATGTGGAAGAAGAGTAAATAAAACAGAATTTTAGAGCCAATCTTTTCCCAGAAATGGACAAATGTTGACACAAAATATTATCATATACATCAACACAGAGAAATCAATAACCCAAGAAAATAAACAAATGTACAGAATCACTATGGTGTGCAGTATAATATAAAAAAGAACGAACAGCCAGTAAAGAAAATACGGCAGTGGCAGTTCTAAAAAAAAATTAAAATAGAGCATACAACATGCCCTTGGCATTAACTATATCATTGGCAAAAACCAAAAACAACAGTAAATGATACCTGTAAGATCCTATTGTACAGTTCACTTACTTGCCAACCTCAGTTTCAAACACACACCCCAATAGGCCAAACACACCAGGGAAACTTGTATAGCTTGCACGTCCTACATGAAAATCAACACATAACTTCAAAATGAATGCTTCTAAACTGTTTTTAGAGAAACAAAAACAAAAAGCGTATTTAAGGCATTTAAAAGAAATATTAATCAGAGTACACTGACCTGATGTTAACTTACACTATGCTAACAGTGGAATCCAATCCTTCACTCACACAAATTACTGCAAAAATACATCAGCATAACAAAGAAACTCAGTTACAAGAAACTCGCAATCCTTCCCAAACGTTCTGATTTACTTTATAAAATGGATTATAGTGGATGATTTTTTTTACCTGGAAAACGCTACAGGTGAAACCTCTCACCACATTAACTTCATGGTTTGCATTCTCATATGCACCAAGTCGCACACGCATGTGATGACGTCATCAATCATTTCTTTCAGGGCCCTGTACCCCTTTTCACCCTACAAGCACAAAATATAGAGTACAGACATCCAATGCCCCTTTAACCACCACCCGGTTACATTTACATTGAGTTATTTAGAACGGAGGAGTAGCAATGTAGTAGAATTATGTAAGTCCTGATGGAGGCCAGGATGCCATTTGAACACTGCAGGGAAAAAAAGAAAGAAAGAACATTGGATTCAATGCTAATTTGTGCCAACTGCTCTCCCTGGGTTTGAATAATAACAGGATCATTCTGTTTCTCTTTTCCCTAATGACAACTAACAAGCAATTTACCAGCCAGTCAGTGAAGCTCCCCTCCAAGCTTTATTCTAAAATCAATTCTGAATTTTGGAAGGAAAGAAACGATCCAATCCTGCTCTGTAATACAGGAATTGTCACATTTTACAGCAAAAATATAAATGAAGGTGAAATTCTCAGCTAAACCTAAGAATTGTTAACAACTGACAACTGACATGAATGATAAGTGACTCCTGTACTTACTGTAAAGCTTGCTTGTCAGCATATCTGCCTGGGAATATGACAGCTTAAAGATTCGTGCTTATTTTTCACATGTAGCAAATTTATGACTAGTTGTTCACTTTTATAAAGACCGAACGTTGTGCTTTTCAAAAGTAGTTTTTGTCTGGAGCGCAACCAAACCTTTTGATGTTTTCCTCATCCTCATGTTTTACTATCATCTCCATTCATTCACTTCTGTCAAATAATCTCTCCTGGGAGAACAGTTTCATTAGAAACACCTGTGTGAACACTTTGTACGTACATACTTCTATTCTCAACTTTCTGTCTGATGTCTTAAGAGAAGAATTAACATCTAATTCCTAAATGTGATGTACTGTATGAATTTAGTTGATTTATGATCCCTAAACAATGTATAGGTTCTGATTTTATGAATTTAAGCTATAACCTACATATGTGTGTATAAAGCTAAATTTATCATCTATATTTGTATACATGTATATATGCCATTAATATGCAATGCTTGTGGTGTAATATTATAATTATATTGTATGTATCACTATTTAGTCTAATAAACCACATATGTTTGGTCAGACTATTATATTTTGCAGCACTTACACAAACACCATTTCCAAAGACGTTTACATGCTGTTTAGATGTTCACATGTTGTTTTGATCCCGTTCCGACAAACCCCCCTCTGAGGGCGGCTAACGTGTGTGCGAGTGTGTTATCATAGCGAGAAAGAAGTAGAAGTGATTTGAAGGACATGGATCTTAGCCAGCACATATCTTACATGCTCTACATCATAAAAACGCAAAAAGCCGTGGCCCCACAGTTTCTCCCATCTGCCATGAGGCCCTAAACCCTTCATGCAAACCCAAAGCCTGCCACCACCCTTGATCACTATACAGCCAAATTACACTTTTCCACATTCAGTTCCTATATGTCACCCTCCACATGAGGTGAGATTTTTGACTTTTGCCCTAATGCCGGAAGCCTTATGTTTCTTTTAGTGCCTAAGTCATTTCCTGCTTAAAGGTGCCTACCATGCAAGAGAACTGTAGGCCTGTCTTTACACATAATTGGAGATTTCCTCCAGCTGTCACATTCAGGTAAACACCTTGCCCTCTTTCCCCTATTACCTCCCTTCCATGTGTCTCTTGAGATATTTTATAGTTACCTTGAGCTCTGCAGTCATGCTGTCAGTTTAAACTATTAAAAGTCAAGAGGACAGCATTTCCAGAACGTAAAAAAGCTGATGAACTCAATCCAAGAGTTACATTCATCACGCTCATGTCTACATTTGGGTTTATGTAGAGGCATGGTGTAAAACCTGTCAGGAGTTGCTAATGTGCTATTATATGATAAGGATCAGCACTGATCCAAAGCCCTTCCTCTGCTTTCATCAGTAAACAGGCAGTACGTGAGTAATAGTGGATGAGCCGACTGAGTCATGAGCGTTCACCAAGCTCAGGCTGGCCTGACCACAATTAGCATGTCACTGGAGTCAAACCTCTATCAATCACAAACTAAACTTTCTGTATATAGGGGAAAAAACTCATATGTCTGCTCAAAATCTTTGCTGTTTTTGAGTTCTTGAATAGTATTAACATTCATAATTAGGGACCGGGGCGAAAAAGTGTTACACAGTTAATATTTATCCTCCCATTTACAAGAAGCTATTGCACTCCACCTGAGCAATCGCACTCACTCACTCACTTGGGAGAGAAAGAAGAGGCAAGACGTTACCTCTCCCCCTAATTAATCTTCAGCCATAGTCTATTGACATGTCCGGCTTTTGATTAAATAATCACCTAAGCACTATAAGCCTCTGTGATTGAGTAGTAATCCAGAAAGACATGGGGATGTGGTCAGCATCAGCCTCCCAGGTTTGATTAGCTCACTGTTTTATCATCAGAGACTTAGGGTTTTATCTTTACCCCCAGTGGTGTTTTCCCCTATTCTCCTCCTGTCATTGAGGTCACCCTTGTGTTCATCCTGTGAACCAAGTACACACCTTCTGACCCAGTGACAGGTACAAGTGGGAGGAAAAAAGGAAGCACCCAGAGCTGCACTTCATCTCACTGATGTGCCCTCTTCGTTGCTACCTGTCTTTTCTCTATCACATGCACACACACTTACACATACCCCTGGGAGAAAGATAAATCTCTCCCAGGATGGAGAAGATGTCGTCTCAGGAAGTAAGGGCAAGCTGGATCGCCAACAGACTCCAAATCAGGAGGGAACTAAGGGCGATGGGTTCGTTCAAGTATGAATTATGCAGCATACCATAACCACACAGAACAGCTATATGAAAGACACGACTGTCTACATAAACACGTTGTCAGATTTGTTGATCAATTACCTTTGCTTGAGTATTACGAAAATTCCCAGCAAATCTTAGCGCTAATCTTTGCCTAGCTACCTCTGTAAACTCACACAGCTGCAGAAGATATAATTAAAATGCAGGTCCTAGTTTCCATTCATGTCAATTTTTTGCTTTGGCTGCTCGCTGTTATATTGTGGCCAGTGGCATAGCCTCAGGAGATGGATGGATGGGACTGGGGTGGACCGTCAGTTGATTTTGGGAAATGAGTCTGGAGGTCCTCATCCATCACGTCTTACAGGGAAGTTTTGACAGCCAGAGGTCAGCTCAGTGTGGCAAGAGTGAACAAGATGGATGTTATTAATTTGGGTAATGAAGAGTTAACTATCTTGGGGAAAGCATTGAAGAAAGTCTTATTTAATTCGTCTCATCTAATGGAAGACACCAGAACGCAAGGCGTGATTGACAACAGGCCCCCAGATGTAATTCCCCGCAGACACTCCGCTTAAGTTCCATCCCTTGTTAATCTCAGCTATAATGAATCGCAAAACTAAGGTTAAACTGTCAGTGTGAATTCATTATCGCTAATAGATTAGTTCATAAGATAATTTACAGTGAGCTTTTTCATTAGCGCTAAATGTCTTTGATTTAACATAGATTTCTTTGGCCTTTCTAGCCCATCAATCTTGGCCGTAGTGGTCATTGTCCCTCTCACTGTGACCTCTCCACTTTATTACTTGGCTGAAGAAAGAATATGACCTGTGCCTGATGACCTAAATGATGATTCTGTTTTCAGCACAGGTACAGGACTCCATTTACCTGCACTTAAAGAATAATGGACAAGAAATGTTATCTGTCAAGTTTATCCTTGACCCGGTGATTTCTACTGAGAGAATTTATAGCAGCCCTAAAATAACACTATTTGCTGATCAAGAACTGTAGCAGCTGCACATTTAATACTCTGACTTCAATATGGGTCAGGATAAACATTTCATTTTAATATGAGTGCTTTGGGCGGGACACGGTGGCTTTGTGGTTAGCACATTCGTCTTGTAACTCCAGGGTCCAGAAGTGATTCCCGTCTCTATGTGCAAGGAGTTTGCATGTTCTCCCCGTGCTTGATGGGTTTCCACCGGGTTCTTTGGTTTCCTTCCACAGTCCAAAGACATGCAGATTAATTGGTGTTCCTAAATTGCCCGTAGTGTGTGAATGAATAAGTGTGTGTATGTATGCCCTGAGATGGATTGGCACCCTGTCCAGGGTTGTCCCCTGCCTTGTGCCCCAAGACTCCAGAATAGGTTCCAGGCCCCACGCGACCCTATATATAGGATAAAGCAGTACATAGATGATAAGTGAGTGATAATTGCTTTCTATGAACCTTCTGGTTGTGTTTAGAGACTGTTTGCTAAAGCTACAGAATTATATATGATCGGTACATTTTACATGCAATTACAGCAAAACATCTTAAAAAGGGGGGCAGGGGTCACTCAGTGGTTAAGTTGTTGGACTACTAACTGGAAGGGCCCAGGTTCAAACCACCAAAACCAACCAAGTTGCCATTTTTGGGCCTTTGAGCAGTTATACATCAACAGCTCAAATGTTTAATAAGATAAAAAAAAAAACTGTAAGTCTGCAGAAGGGTGTCTGCCAAATACTGTAAATGGAATATCAACTGTAATCTTCCAGAGTTAAAATGTGTGGAGTTCAAACATACTTCTTACATACATTATAATATGAACCATAGAACCATGGCATTAAAGAGTTCTGTTTTCCAAATTTCCCATCAGAAGTTTTTGATTGTCACAACATTGTGGTTAAGATGATTTGGCAACATTATGGAACATTAGTATTAAGTTTTTTTTGAAAGTTAGAATTATTTTGATATGATGTTAAACTGACAAGCAGACAAAGGGGTAAAAACACTTAATGTCTGGAATATGGCCTGTAGATGGAATATTATACTGCTGCTGTAAATTGACAATATGGCTGCATTAATATGTTTAGGGTGGCATGGTGGTTTGATTCCAGGTCAGACTCGATTCCCGTCTCTGTGTGCATGGAGTTTGCATGTTCTCTCAGTGTTTGGTGGGTTTCCTCTGGGTACTTCGGTTTCCTCCCACAGTCCAAAGATATGCATTATATATATATATATATATATATATATATATATATATATATATATATATAAATTGTGCAGCCTTTGGACAACAGTAAGCACCTTTTATCTTGTTGACCCTTTTGTATTTTTAAATGACCATAGTGATTACCCTACATATTATGTGATGATGTTGTTGTTGTTAATATTTTTTTAATATGCCTCTGATGTACACATAAAAGCATGCAATATTTTCAGGTCAGTCACTTCATTATATAAATTTGTTTTCCGGCATACCTGAGAGAGACATTGTAATTACACATGGCATAATTAAACTCGCACATTAAAGGCATCAGCTTGGATCAAATTTCCCAAAGTGACAAACAACTACCAGAGTGGTGCTGAAACTAATTATTAGCAGTTGTTGTTAAATGCCCATCACCACAGACAACAGTGATGATTTGTAAGCCTTAATGGGAGTTTGAATCTTTCTAAGTATGTCGAATGGCTTTTCTCTTTAAACATCTCTCTTTACAACACCTCATGTTCCTATATGTGAAAAGAAATCTAGAGGTAAACTGAATGGAAATGTGCATATCTATTCTGCACAGATGTTTATTGGTATGTTTGGCCCCCTTTAAGCAGCCTTCTGAGCTCAAGTGAAAAGCCTTGCGGGTCATTACTCTATTAAGCAGAGCTGTGGCCACATTGAACAAATTTACTGTGAAAACAAGCTCACTTTTAAACAATTTCCTCCATCCAAGCTCTGAATGATCAAACATGGTAAAGCAGATCTCTTTTTTTCCTCATTAAAAAGGCGGTTGCTCTACAAAACGTCTCGTGTTTTCCATTTGTGGAGGAAGAAACTGTAGAAGAAAGATCTGTCTTGTTAAAATGAACATTTTTATCTGTTCAACAGTCATTTTTATTGAGGTTATAATTAGATTATTAGGAGTAAGAGTATGGGGAATCACATTTTTCTTGTGCGCCTTTTTTTAACCATTTTTGACAATAGCTGAGCTTTATAGTGTGACAAAAAAAAAGTTTTTTTAATTATTATTTGTCTTTATGCAAGTGTCCCCAAGTCCTGGTCTTTATTTATTTTTATATTGTGTGGGTGTGTATATGACTTTCTCACTGTAAAACAATGAGGTCCAATAATTTTTTTAAACCCTTTTCAGATTGATGTGCAGCAAAAATTGCTTCTCTAAGACCATTGCTTATATCTTTCCCACTTGGCATTGTGTTGCCCACATGATTTTTTTCCCCTTCCGGCTTCAGACATAGTGGCTAAGTTTCCAGATTGCCCATAGTGTGCGCATGAGCATGTGAGTGTGTGTATGTGTGTGCTCTGTGATTGATTGGCACCCCATCCAGGGTGTACCCCACCTCAGTGCCCCAAGTCTCCTGGGATAGGCTCCAGGCCATCCACGACTCCGTATACAGGATAAAGCTTCATACATAAATAATAACACAGTAAAAAGGGTTATAGGCTGTTCGTCAGAGGTTGTATTGGCCTAATACTACGCTCAATGAGATCAAATTATTTTTATTACTTTTAAAGACAGATAGACTTAAACAAGGGGGTACTCATTTTTGAACATGGCTACACACACAGATCTGCCATAACATTAACACCACATAACATTAATGCGTCAACATTGATTATCAATTTTACACCAGCAAACTGGTGACAGGATCATGGACATTCAAGGTGCATTCAAGCCTGTGGGGACCAAAAGGCCAGGCTGTCCGGTCTGATCAAACAAAAAAGCCAACGCAGCACAAATCATGAAACAAAGTCAATGCTGGTCACGACAGAAAGGCACAGAACACCCAGTGCACTGCATTCCACCACACACAAAACCCAGCAGGCAAAAAGACTGGCGACTCGGCCTCAAACTCCCCAGATCTCATTAGACAAATAAGTATGATCCCTTAAATCTCCCCCTTGTAACCCACAGCACCCAAAGGATCCACCACCAGTGTCCTGGTGTCACTACAGGAGGAAACAAGAACCAAAAAATAAGTGGTTTTAACATTAATGGTTTTATTAGCTAATCAGTATATATAGTTCATTGAAATAAACACATATGTTTGGTTTTTTTTTAATGAATCATGACACATTTTTTTAAATTCAATGTTGAATTCCTTAATATATAGTAAATGATTTTTTTTAAATCATACTTTTGCTAATCTAACCATTCATGAATCATTAAAGCTGTTAACTGCAGAGTTTAAAACGTGTCAGTAGTGCTCCCTGCTTTAGAGCAATGGAGCGTGAAGTGCAGAGCTCGTAAACTAGTAAAGCTTTAGAATACAGGCCTTGCCTGAAATTGTGAGTAAGCACAGCCACGGCTGCTACATAAAAATCCATGTGTCCTGTTTTGACTTGGCAGGCATACGCTGCTTCCTTTATCCCCACCACAAACCGTTTGATTCTTGATGAAGTTGATTAACCATGAATTGAGAAATTTATGTTCATCCGCTGTGCAAAGCAACTGACAAACTGATCCAAAAGGTTTTAGATTTTTTCCCTCAAATACCTTGTAGACAGACAAAAATCAGCAGAACGCTCACTCATTCTCAGCGCTTTAGTGTGTGTTTAGAGGAAGTTAAGCCGTAGCCGTGCAATCCATCAACATTTGTCCCACTCTCTCTAGACTAAACACATTCTCATTACCCAGGTCCTTGGGCCCCGAGGGCAAACTGAATGCATGTTTATTGGCCAAAAAGGCCGAGTACTCACAAACACTCAGAAGGTAGTTGTACAATAAATTAAAGATTCCTAAATGTCACAGCAAAATGAGGGATGTATCAAAATGATAGTGTGAATGCCACTGTGAGAGTTTTTATACTAGGAGGAGTAACGTGACAACAGCCCGTGTTTCACCTTTGTGGGTGAACGAGTGACCGGCACCCCGAACAGAAGTCTCAGCATGTGTTTTCTCAATGAATTCCAGAAGCTAGACGCCAGTTTCACAGCTGTTGCTGCTTCAATTCCTGCGATTCTTTTTGCTCTCAATTTTTCCACCACTTTGCTGTGGTGGCTTTAGCTTTGGCTTTCTCACTAAATTGGTCATTTAGGGATTCTGCCACAAAAGAGGCTTGGTAAATTGTGCCGTGCTCTGGGGGTTGGAGGAGAGCTGGGAACTAAGGATCTGGCCAGCTTTGGTCTGGTTTGAGAGCTGCTTAATGGCATTTGAGATGGGTTCAGTTGGTTCATGTATGGCAAAATACCTATGTTGAGTCCATGTTGCTTCATCTTTTCTTACCAGTGTAAAAGCAGCTATCTTCTCATCCTTTCATCCTTACACTAATTCAAACTTCTGCTGTCCTGGTGTCACACTTGGCATTAAGAACAGTTTTATCCTGGGGGAAACAATGCTGATGTAATGTGAGCAAAACATAGCAAGGATGTATTACTTACAGAAAAAATTATTACGGAGTCTTGATACGCTGTTTTTTATTATCTGTTTCTATTTTTAATATCAAATCAAAGACAGAATTACTCAGAATGATGTCATTACAGAACTCATTACTATCTTATACTGTCTTTTAATAGTTCTCTGTATTATTTGAAGTAGCTGTATTTTTAGTTTGACAGATGGTGTTTGGGAGAGAGATTATAGGCTCTATATGATATCTGCCCATATTAAAAAGCTGCCATCATTCATTCCATACATATCGCTTTATCTTATGACTTATTTGGGAATATTAGCTACACTCTTCAGAAAACAGTACACATCCTGGTGACTCCAGGGATGAATATTTCACCTACTGCATAGTTATGGAGTATTTGAAAACAGACTTTCGAATTAGCATTAAAAACAAATATTTGAGGAGTGCGCAATGTGAGTGGGAACTTCATTCGCCTGTGTAAGTGCCCCCAAAACAACTCCCTTTCCCCTTTTGTTGACCCATCAGATAGCATGCAGAGTAGACACACCTATCTTAAAGCTATGTGGAAGAGATGAATTGTGTTTGGAGGATCAGATAGCCCCCAGTTCGCCTTTGTATTGATCCTTGCTTCACTGCTCCTGTGAAGGAAGAGCAGTTGCTTTGGGGAGATTTAGATAAGCAAACAAAGATTTTATTCTGCATGTGAATTGCATTTTAATGATAAGCATAGCTCTGCATGGTCTAATAAAAGGTGGTCTTTTGAGTATAAATGCAAATATTAAGGAAAAAATTATTAATTTAAATAGGTATTTAACATGCGTTCGGGTTATTAATTGTGCTCTGAAAAGGTTGGCGGGTTGTTACATCATCCTGAGTGATTTTACCTTGTCATAAGCCGGGACAGGTGAGAGCCTATCAGCAAACTTATGATTGGATGCAAAAACAAAAGATCACCACCATCAGTGCCTTATCTGATTACAGACTTACACATTCCTTGCATGTGTGTTCGTGTGTATATGGGACTGTGTATCAGGCGTGGGGCTGAGGGCGTCTCAGATTTCTCTGCGCAGAGGGACCCTCCCTTTTCTGTATGACTCCCACCTCTGCAGCAGCTGACACTCACACCTCATTCACAGCCCTTAACGAGCCATGCTAATGAGCAGCACATCATTAAGCCGCTCTTATTTAGCCCTCTGTGTGTGTGTGTGTGCACACGCATGATGATGCAACCCAGACTAAATTGCAGCAAGACTGCACATACAACCAGAACCCCAATCTCCCCAACTCCCAGCCACCCAATACCCCACCAATGACACACACGCACACACGCTTGTCTGCTCATTTTTCTGCAGGGGACAGAGCTTCTTGCTCTCGTCTTTGTAATAGGTGGGTTCAGGATAAATGGTTATTTTTATTGCCTTAAAGAAATGACTATGGTGATTGTAAAGTGCATGGACAGTTTAATGTTAAAAAGTGAACATGCATAGGTTTAAGAGCTTATTAAATCTGTGCAACTAGTAAATACTTACAAAGCGTATGGTATCAATTGGTTTGAAAGCATAATAAGAATCAGCATACCTCATCTCTATCCAATCCCAAGGTACGGGGAAAAGGGGTTGCTAATAGCAGGAGTTGGGGGGAAGGTAAGGGTGGCAGAGGGGCTAGTGATTGCCCTCTAGGGGACAAAATCAAACCTCACAATTTGAGCAAATGCATAATTTCCAGTAGCATCCCTGAATTCCATAG
This sequence comes from Clarias gariepinus, assembly GCF_024256425.1. Taxonomy (NCBI): domain Eukaryota; kingdom Metazoa; phylum Chordata; class Actinopteri; order Siluriformes; family Clariidae; genus Clarias; species Clarias gariepinus. The sequence goes on from NC_071112.1 coordinate 20,789,146, forward strand.
AGGCACAGTTTTAGAGTCAAGTGCTGGCTCTAGATATAGCAAACTGAACACAAGCAGTATCACGAGTGTTGTTTTTCTTTTACATAAAAAAAAGAAAAAAAAACTTATAATCTATGACTTCCAGGCAAGACATCTGAGCAGTTAGTCACTTGGCATAGATGATTAGATGATGCCTTTGGAGACACAGACACTTATTATATATCTTTTCCTGTTATAGTTTGTTTTAGTGTTCCTGGGCTTACAACTGACAAACTCTAAACCTCAGGGTTATTATAGAGAACTGGCTTACCATGGTAGATAGCTTTGTTAAAAATTAAGGAAATGTAAAATAAACCATACCAAAAAACAGCAGCACGAGTGTCCAATATTGACATATAAATCATGTGGCAAAAAGAAAACCTACTTTTTCTAATATTCAGTCAATTCATGCAGGACAGCTGAAGCAACACGCATGCTTGTGCACACAGGAACAGTGTCCAAGCGCCACCTTCAGTATCCTATTTAGAGAGTGTAAGGGGGAAAAAAGATGAAGAGGGTGGAGGAGGGGCACAAAAATTGCTTCCATCCACATTCATAGATTTCAGTTCTGTGTTTGCTACTCCTGAACATCAATGACTTGATGATTTTTTTTTTTTTTGCTGTTATTGTTTGTTTAAAGTCTTAAAGATCTACAATGTGTCTTGATTCTCAGTCCATTTAGAGTTGCCAGACCGAATTACCCTTTTTCAGCTCAATAACTAATCAATTTCCAGCCTCATAAACCAAACCCAGTGAAATGTTTTATTAATAACATCAATAAACAAAACAACAACAACAACAACATCAAAGGACACCAGGTTATATCTATCACAGCCCGTTGCAGTGTTTTCTTTTTCTTTTTTTGTAGACTGGTTTAAATAGAGATAACACATGCAGTAAGGTAGAAGTGCACACTGGTAACCCTGCGCTTGGCACAGGCCAGGCATCAGCGGGGAGCGCCAAAAGGGTTAAGGAGACGCGGGGAGGGAGGGGGGGGTGATGGGCGGAGCTGTGTGTCTGTGATTGGAGCCCTCGTCGTGACATCACGGCCACGAAAAAAAAAGCAAAAAACTAGTTAAGAAGGCGGTTTGTAAGTCAGGGAAGAGTGGATGAGCGTGCGTTAAAGCAGCGAGCGAGCAGACGCGCACAGGTGAAATCATTGTACAGAGACTCGGGCAGTGTGAGAGCAGAGGTGCTGCGAGGGAGATAACAGAAGCATGGTACAGCAGACAGAGAACTGCGAGACGGAGAGTTTGTCCAGAGAGGCGACCGACTCTGACGAAAGCGAGTTTATGGCGTGCAGCCCGGTGCCCGGCTCCGAGATGAACCCAGACTGGTGCAGGACAGCCACCGGCCACATCAAGCGGCCCATGAACGCGTTTATGGTATGGTCCAAAATCGAGCGGCGAAAGATCATGGAGCAATCGCCGGACATGCACAACGCAGAGATCTCCAAGCGCCTGGGCAAACGCTGGAAAATGTTGAAGGACAGCGAGAAGATCCCGTTCATCCGCGAAGCCGAGCGGTTACGCTTAAAGCACATGGCAGACTACCCTGACTACAAGTATCGTCCGAAGAAAAAACCAAAGCTGGACAGTAAATCGTCCAAATCGGCCTTGTCTCCTGAGAAGTCGTGCGCAAAGGTGCCGAAAAGCGGCAATAACAAGAAGTGTCCCAAACTGAAGACGAGCAAGTCTGGAAGCAAGTACGCAGATGATTACGCGTACAAGAGTGCCAAAGTGGCAAAAATCGTGAAGAGTGAGTTCACGGATGATGATGACGATGACGACTACGAATACGAGGAGGAGAGGACGCGGGCGCGCTTAAAGGACCTGGACGACGAGGAGCAGGCTCGCGCATACGGTGCGGCTAAAGTTCCCGCCAGTCCCACGCTGAGCGCCGGCGCGGACACGGAGACCGCCAGCATGTACGAAGACGCGACGCGGAGCTCAGCGCCACACAGCGCGCGCCTCTATTACAACTTCAAGAACATCACCAAGCAGAGCGCGCCGTGCGCCGCCGCCTCCTCCTCCTCCTCTTCCTCCTCTTCCCCGGGCTCGGCGCGCTCCGTGTCCACATCGTCCAGTTCGAGCGACGAATCGGACGACCTGCTGTTTGACTTTAGCCTCAATCTAGCGGCGGCGTCGCAGTGCTCCGAGTCAGGTGGCCTCGCTTCAAATCTCTCCCTCTCTTTAGTGGATAAAGACTTGGACTCGTTCAGTGAAGGCAGCCTAGGCTCGCACTTTGAGTTTCCCGACTACTGCACACCCGAGCTGAGCGAAATGATCGCCGGCGACTGGCTCGAGAAAAACTTTTCCGACCTGGTGTTTACGTACTAAAACTGTAATTAAGATGGAGTGGAGAAAGAAAGAGAGAGAAAAAAAAACAAACCCGACGTGTCATGTACACGTTTGTTTGTTGTGATCCTCCATCACCTGATGGGTGTTAGCCTGCTTAGCAGTTTGGGGGAAAGGCGAGGAGGAGGAGGAGGAGGGTCGGAGGAGTAGATGCGTATGAAGAAGGGTACTTTAGGCAAAGAAAGGAAGTAAAAGACAGAAGAAAACGTAAATAAAAACATACTTTTTTTCTGGCAGCATGACAGGGTTTTTTCTGTAGGTCTACAATATATTGATCGACTACAGTCGGGTCGCAATGGGGAAAAATCTGAGAACTTCTATGCATCTTTAACCCTCTTTATAACTGCAGGGAGATGAACACATTAAGACTGTGGACTGACGCGAAGCGAATCTGTGAACTTTTTTTTCCCACTGTTCATTCAGGACGCCAACTTAAGAAAAACACGGTCGTTTCTGTTCTTTCTGAAAAGGTCTTCTTTTTGCGTTTTTATACCCGATTCTCGTTTACTTACCGGTGTGAACCTTAAAGCAGCCTATTTTAATCCTCTCTGGAGTCACAGGTGGCGGAGGACTCGTTTTGATACATAAACAGACCTCATGTTTTTAAAAGAAAGCAAACTATTTTCAGGCGTATTTTTGTACAGTGCAAAAGAAAAAAAAACATAAGGGAATGTTCTTTACCGCGCTCAGTGAGTTTCAGGCACTTCTTTCCCACATCAGTTTGTCTGAGCATGCAAAAGCGAGTCCCAGATCAATTCAGACTCGACTCAGCAATGCCTTGTGATTTGCAGCTTTGTTTATTTGTTTAGTTTTCTTTTTGTTTCTTTTTTTTTGTACAGTTGTAGATCAGATTTGTCCAGTATTTGTAGAACATAATGGCATTTGTGAGGGAGAGAGTGAGTAAGAAAGAGTGAGAAAGTGATGTACCTCCATGCTGGTACTAGTTTCCAGATTGTATATGTACTGTAAAATAGTCAAAGTTAGGAGTTTATGTATATCATACTCGTGATATGTGGATGGGTCCCAAATCGCAGGTGTGAAACTGGATTTTTTTTTTTATATAATAATAATTATTATTATTATTTGTTATGGCACATACTGTTTCCCCTTCATTTTTTTTGTTTTGTTTGTGCAATATATTTACTTGTAAATGCAGACCATCTACATTTTTATAGTAGCAAATGGTGGCCAGGCAGACATGTGGGCTGTGAACAATATGATCTGTCACCATGCTGAAGTCTGTCTTTATAGTGATAAGGAAAGTAATCAGCTGGAACTGATGGAAAAGAAATTGAAAATGACCACGTGACACAATACATTACTGTGGAGAAAAAAGTAAATAAAATCAGTATACCTCTAAAAACATTTGATTTACTACAAGATGTCTATAAAAAATGGCCCCTTTTAAAACAATAATAAATAAAAAAGAAAATTGGCAGGTATTGATTGTAGGTGAGCTGGCTAAAAAAAAGTCAAGCAAGCAAAAGAAAAAAAAAGTACATTCCATATCCTTGTTTCATATGATGGAACGTTTTATGTTCAACGTAAGACTGCCTTCTTTTCTAAACGCAACCATAGACATGTATTTTTTTGGTTTCTTGCACTTAAGCAGATTTTGTTTATTTGATGTGGGTCTTACATGAAGTCTGTTTTTTATATGTGTTTGGGAATGTGAAAACTGGGAGAAGTGGTGACGCATTGAGCAGCAGTTGCCTCACATTCCAAGTGTGAATCTCTTTGACTCATGTTTTAATAAATAAATATCTACACCATAAACCGTGCTTGTAGTTTTTTTAAAAGGGGATTTGCTAGACGAAGTAGTGAAGGATTGTGTCATCTGAAAAAGTATATTATTTAAAAACTGTTTGACAGGTTAAATAATATTTGAAGTATTTTATTTTGTCAACCTAAACGTGTTTTGACAACTTAAATAATACAATACAAACATAACTGATATACCAGTTAACCAGTAATATTAGTATTAAAGCTACACTGTGTTTAATATTCTGTAATGCTTAAATGGTTTTCAAATATATTTTCCCAAAACATGCCGTGTGTCTCTTCAAGTTAAGTTTACATCACTTGCATTGCCACTAAGGCAAGACTGCGGCTCCTTTAAGAAATCAAATTTTGCGCCGTTTAAAAGCTGTATGCTGTGATTGGTGGACTCTAGTGGTCTGTTAGAGGGAGAGTAGACGCACAGCGTGGGTGCCCCACAAACATCTACTCCCCCCCAACACACATGCACATGCCTCACACACCCAGTCGGCCTACTTTGACTACTGACACTTAACTGTTTTGTTCTGGACACTGTTTTGGTTTAAAAGAATCTATCTATCTATCTATCTATCTATATAAATTATGATTACAATAATTTAGATCAGTCATATGGTTAAGATTAGCTATGCATACATCTGTTCCCTGAGAGTAAAAGAGAAAGACAATCCCTTTTTTGTGTCAGACACTGAGTAAATACCGGTGCATGATGTCATCTGTCTGTATCAACACACAATATATTTCTCATGCATGGATGTGCAATATATGTTTGCCTTAGTCATTTAGTCCATATGAGAATCTGTAATAAAACATTTATCTAGCTATTACTTTACTTGACCTGCTGGTCAAAATTACTAATGGCTTCGGGAGGCTATTCCCTGCAGAATGTGTGCATTGATTTTGTGCTCTTCTGAAAAATCTGCTCAGGGCTAATGCCGCTGCAACGTGGCGAAATGAAATTAGTGACCCGTTGCTGTTCCTCCCTGTTTCCTCTTTTAAATAAATCGAAATTCAAAATGCTTGGGTGACTCTGAGCGAGATAGCATCTATACCAAATGCAGTTGGGAGAAACAGGGGTGACAAAGGAAATGTAATTTCTCATCATTCATAAATAAAAACTGAATGTCTTGGCCAAATGTCGTATGTGACATCTACATAAAGCACTCTGTAAGAGAGCCGACAGCACAGAAGCATTTTTAAATCTGCAGGTTTTTGAAACGAGAACAAATCTTAGCTTAAGGGAAATCATGAAATGTTTCATCCATGCGATATTCTTTATCCTCCTCTAGCAGTAGTCAGGCACTTTAATCTCAGTCATTTTGCAGATCCTATTGCAGTCTGAATGGTATCAAGATTCTCTAACTAACCCTTACAGTTTCAGAGGCACTGCTTCTGTCTGTAATAGGGGAAAAAAAAGGTCAAAAGTATCTCTACAGTACTGTATCAAAAGGCAAATGACTCTCCCCTGCCTCGAGACCTCATTGCAAATCACAACCAACTGAAGGGAAGCTACACGGTTAGATTCTGAATAATTGACAGCAGTGGGCCTCCATACACTTTCAAATGCATTCACCGAACAATGATTACACACCTCCTGCTTAGACCTAGTTTGTTTCTGTCATTTGTGAACTATCTTTGGAATTTCATGCCAATCAACAGTTCATTGAGAATTATATTGGATTCAACACCTTTTGTTATGCATTCTTTGAGGACCAAACGGTCCAGTGGGCTTTTCTGTCCTTTCCTTTTCTATCGCAGAAAGTCTTACTAAAGACAGAATTACTGAGACAGTAATGACTTGTGGCAATTTAGTTAAAGTGCAAACATTATATTACATATTTATTCATTATTTCCCATTTATTTATAGGAAATCAGTAAAACTTGGCAAATGAAAAAAAAAGGCAAATGTGATCGTGACTGGGTAATATAATGTATATTTTTATGCATACCCATACCTCATGCCATTTTTTCCCCTAGTAAAACATTTCCCTGCTAACTTCCCCTTAGTGTCTTTGCCCGAGCCCCAGGCTGTGCTCCGTGTTAATGGTTTTGCATGTGTTGGCCTTTTGACAGACGCTTGAGAGATTGTCTGCTCCATCTGGCCTGCTGATATTCGCCATAACCTCACGGGGCCTTTCCCCTGCCCCAACACCTCACCACGTGAAGGGATGTGCATCCAATATCAACCAGGAGCAGGATATGTGGGAAATTGACAGACTCAGAGATCCAAGAGGAGCCTGTCACTTACAACAGGCTGACTATCTAACTTTTAAAGCCTGGATGATTTTCACAATTCATTTGGTAAGTCATTTAAAAATGTTAGACATAAAAAATAGAGAGAGAACTGCAAACATTTTGAACAGATGTTGTTTCATTCGCTTCACAGGACAGGAGGTGTTTTCTCTCTCGCGCGCTCTCTCTCTCTCTCTCTTAGAAGAGTGGCCAATATGTGCAACACATTTTCAAAGGCAAAATACAGCAGAAATATTGGAGGACCTGTTTCTCTTGGCTGCTTTGCACAGAGACTCCTGATACAATTTAAGGACATATAATGCAATTCAGAAAAAAACAAACAAATATTTCCTGTATTTTATGGTTGCTTTCATGATTCAGGTCAAACCTGGCTGTTTTGTTGTTGTTTTTTAATTATTTAAAAAATTACAAAACAGCTCCATGGAATTAATTATTCCACACAACTGTAGAAATAGGTGCATAGAATATTACTATTTTAAAAGTGTGGCTTACTCAAAGCAAAATCCTAGCTTAAACAGTTATATTCAGTGAATTTTTGAGCATGGTCTTTATAAAATTCACACAGTGCTTAGATTATTTGAGTGTATTACTCTAAAGCTGAAAATAAATATTGAATATTTTACAGAGAACAATATTAGTGCTCACTGTTCCCTTGTTTTATCTACTAGGTGCAGTCTGTTTGGACTGCTGCCCAGATGCATGGATTTAAGTATGTAATTCTTCCTGCAATCCTTTGTTTCCCCTCTTTAGATTTGGTTCCCTTGAGAGAAAAAGAGAGAAACAGAGAGAGAGCCACGTTAACTCCAGAAGCAGAGTGATTGCCACTCACAACCTCTCAGTCCCAATTTCACCTCATGTTATTCACTCTTGGCTATTTTTGTTTGCCTGCATTTACAGTGGAAAAGAAATAGATGAATAACACCCCATCGCTCTACCTCCTCTTTTTAATCTGCCAATTATCAGACAAGCGACGAAGGTAGCAAACCTTTTGGAGAGTACTAGATGAAAAGACAGTTTCTCCCAAGCTCTGCACAAGCAGTTAAGGACAATAGCTTAAGGGTATGCGGTTTTCAGCAGACCAGCAGCGGACGCTTGGCCATTCAAATGTGGCTGTAATCTAATACTGCTCCGGGGCCCTGGCCTGGCTTCTCCTTTTCTTGCTCTCTATAGGGGCCCTCTCCAATGCACTCTGCCCAGTGACCATTGTAATCCTCAACGTCCCCTGCTTTCTCCCTCAATTCATATGTTACCCCGGTTACCCCATTAGGACAGCCCTTCACCGTTTGCATCAGCACAGGGTCTAATTTGAAAGTCTCTGCAGCTTGAGTAAATAATTAGCACATCAGCCCCCCCATCCTTCTTCCCCCAAGGCTTATTGAGGAAGCGTGGGTGACTAGAAGCTTTTTTTTTTTTTTTTTAATTTTCATAATGAATTCAGTACTGCCACGAATTGGTTTAGCACACGTTCTGCCATAACGACATCCCTTTCAGGGTTAATATTGAACACACACACTTATATGCAGACGCACACATATGCAGTTTTTTTCCCCTTCATGGATCTTGCACAAACAGTGGCGCATTTCAGAGAAAGAGAGAAATTTGCTGTTAGGCGATAAACAAGTGATGCAATAACCGCTTGCTGGTAAATGAACCAGAGAACATACATGTTGCAGTAACCACTAGCCTTTGATGAAAAGTTAAATGTTTCAGTATGAAAAGGAGACCTGTAGCGACTAAACAGCCATGCTGTTACCCTGAAGTGAATAGACAAATCATTGACTAAACCTATATTTAATGTAACAGAAAGTCATAAATGCTAAAAAGTCAGACTGTTATGATATCATGGCCTTTAGTCCTTGGCCTGCTTTCTGGGACGCTGTAAAGCTTGCTGAGTGAACATATAATTCGTTAAGTAGCTCCTCAAACATGGTAATGATTTCTCTACACTTTCACAGATGTGCCTCAACAAGAGCAGTGGTTGCCAAAAATGCCATTAACTGTGTGTACTGCCAGGTCTAATGTTATGAATGTAAGTCATGATATTGTGCCTGCGTATAATTATATGCAGCATACTTTTGGCCTCCTGATCCCTAGATTTTTAGAGCAAATAAAAAAAAAGTCACTTTGAATTTCAATGCCCATCTTTTCATTTAATTCATACACCTATGGCCTGATTTTAATCCAGTGTACTAAATGTCATAGTAATTAGATACACTTTATACTTTAGCTTCACATTCATTACCAGTTACAAAAAAACTAAAAAGTCAGAGGTCCTGACATGTCTTTCAACAAAACCGGAGGGACAAGCTTTCAGAGAAATATTGATGAGAGCACAGATTCATGGTAAAGAGGAGCACGAGACTTGCTAAAAATTATGCATGCCTTTGGGTGGAAGACCCTACATCCTATGTAATGGAGTCATTTTTTAATATCGCCATTGTGTTGGAATTAAAATGCAGAGGGTGCAATTTGCTCTTGTGTTTACTTTTTGAAATAATTAGTTATTTGAACCATAGATAAATAGCTAGATGGATGGAGGGATGGATGAATAGAAGGAGTACTTTATTAATCTCAAAGAAAAAAAGGTATAGTTACAGCTGCCACTTTACATATTCTACAACAAGAAAACAACAGGCAAGAATTACAGTGAGGAAAGGGTAAAAAAAAAAATTGTTTTTACAATTTAAGGTGAATTCAAGAGGTAAAAGTGCTGTCAAATAGTATGAATGATATGATATAGTACCATTGATCATTTCAATGATCTCATGGGGGAAAAAAAAAGAAGTCTTCATTTGCCTGAAAACTGTCGTATTATCTAAAACGGTTAAAATGAAACCCAGATGCAGTTCAAAACTAGGCTTTTGTGTCCTTTACTGGAATCGAGATCAACACTACAAGGCTAAACCTCCACCCCCATACAATCAATTTCAACACAAATATGCTGATACAATGGCCTGCACAGGTGTGAATACTGTCCCGAGGGTCGAACTTTACATTTCATACCACTATAGAATATGGCAGGGTCCTGTGCTGTGGTCCACTGCGAAAGGCGATGTAAGAAAAAAAAACCTTGCAGAGCATAGACCAGCTGGAATAAGCCAAAAGCAGTGGCCCTGAAGACAGTGGAAGCAGATTTATTCTAGATGGGGCATAGAGAGTAATTATGTAGGCTTGTTACTTACAGAAAGTTGCTTTGTTTCCTCCATGTATAGGTTTCAGGCCAATGCAAAGTGACAATGTCAGTGAGGCAAATGATTCAAAGGTTTCTTTACTAATTGATTGATTTTAGATTCTTCACTAACTCATGCGTTATGCATCCTCAGCTCTTTCACCTCAATTCCTGGCAGTGAGGACTATCTAATATTTATACTGTGTGCTGAGATGAAGGACAAGTCTGTGATCCAAAGGGATATTACTTGTTGATTTTCATACCCGCATATTACGCTGCAAACAGATGATATTAGCAGGACTGAAACCTGGATAAAGCAAGTATGAAGTCCAATTCAATTGTGAAGTGGGGTAATGTAATTATTGGCTATCTATAGGTTTGCTATCCTGCCAGAATCCATTATGTCAGTATTTTTTTTTTTTATGGACTGTGAATGTATGTGTCTGGAAAGAGCATGTTCTATTTAACATCTAAGTAAGCTGTAGAAATGACCGCAGGTAATATACTGTATTTCCCATCCACATTAGTCTTTCCATTATATCTTATATATTTTTTATTTGTTTGTTTGTTTTTGGTATTTTGTTTAAGTATAAAGACATTACCGTGACATTCTCATTACTGTGGTCATGTACTGAAAAAGTACTGGCTAGAATCAATATGAAGTACAGACAAAAACAAGAAAGTATGCTTAAAAGGTCTTTAAGTAGCAGTGGTTCTGTTGGCTTTAAACAGGTTTGGCTCCTTAAAATACAGCCTGTGTTCCTTTTATAGTCATGTGACCTACAATACTAATGATCAAATGCAACTTGCACAGCCACAAGCCTTACAAGCGCTTACTGTATAATAAAGGTTAAAACAATCAGTTTGTTTTAAAATGAGGTGTATATAATATGCGTGGCATTTTTAGTATTGCAACCAAGCATATATTGTGAATACACTCACACTTCCATGATTTACACCGAGGCCACAGACATATCTCTGGAAATTTTTTCCCATTTGTATCGTAATTTAGACAAATAGCAACAAACCGGAAAAAAGAAAAAAAAAAGCTTGCTTCATAATTATACTATTCAGGAATAGATGTTAACATTATATTTTAGGTTGCCAAAAACTCCTAAAGAATTATTGTTTAACGTGACACTTAAATGCGAAAATAAAGACAATAGAAAGTGTTTTCTCTTTCTTATATACACTGTAAGGCTCAGTTTTCCACCTTTTACAGGAAATAAAAACATGCCTTGGATTTTTGTGATAATAATTCAATTATTCTGGCTCTCAGTATAGAAGCTATACTTTGATCATTTAAATACTGATCTCAACCATGTTATTGCTCTGCTTTTAACACAGACTTTCTTTTAGTAAAAGTTAATAATACTGAAATGCAATGCCAGGTTCAAGCACTTAAAACAGTTCCACTTCATATGCATGTGCAGTTGGATCTCATGGACCTTATTTATATATGAAGGAATGTTTTCAGGTGACACAGTGACCATTATTGTGGTGCTGCACCTCCAGGGTCAGGGGTTTGAGTCTTACCACAGTCCAAAGACATGCAGATTAGGCTAATTGACATTTCTATATTGCCCTTAGTGTGTGTGTGCGCGTGTGTTTCTGCCCTGCGATGGATAAGCACCCTGAACAGAATACGCAGTACTGTATAGGGAATAAGTAAGTGAGGGTAAGGGATGTTTTGTTAATGCAACGATCCTAGTTTTAGTTCAGGAATATTCTCCTGACTGACGTTATGGTCTACCTGGTGAAAATGATTCCAGTATTTAAAAAGTGAGAGTGAAAATATTTCAATATTGCTAGATGAGAGTTTACAGTCATTTTTCAAAGTTTAATTTATAAAATTTATTCTTTAGAAAAAAAAATCAATCAATTCTAAATGAATTCTAAAATTGTGGCCCTTTACCAATGCTCACTTTTTTTTCTTCAATAAAATTCCTCTACCAGTTCGAAACAAGGTTGATTAAATAAAGATGTGATTTTACAGTTAGTTCCACGATGGCTCCAATTACTGAGTTATTTCCGAGTACAAATTCTGAATTCGATTACCTTCATCAATTGCCAAAGATGGAAATCAACACTACTTTCCTTTCCTTTGGAAATGAATATCATGCTCATGCCAAACAGTTGCAAAACTACACTACCTATTAGCTTCAGCAGGTTGAGTCGCTATACTAACAACTGTTTCCAGTTTTTTACATTAGTTTCTCATTGTCAGGATTTGTATTTGTTGTAATCGTTTTTTGCAGTGTGTGTGCCACAGTACGTCTCTCTTAGTACTTGTATGTTCTTTGCTTTTTATCCACAGGTCATGTTTATGATTTTTGTTTTTACATCTTTGTTTGCTGTTTGTACTTCATCTGATAAAATGAATAAGGTGCCATCACCTGTCTTGATAGCAACGGAAAAGCAATTCATTTAAAACATTAATGATGTTTAAAATATTTACTTACCTAGAACCCTGCTCTTTTACACAAGGATTATATTATATTATATTATATTATATTATATTATATTATATTATAATATTTATAAGAAATTATTCTAATGCAAGTTACTTGATGTCGACTTAATGAAATGGCATAAATTTTCTACATTGTATTTTATATTTACCTGTTTTTAATGTCCTTTGAAGGATGTTTTGGACAAAAATAATTCTGTCTTTTATGTGTTTATAAATAGTCAATTGATGCACACTTTGCCATGCTACACTGATCATAATCCATTACTTTTCTTTTTGTGTGTGTATGTGTGTCTTTGTTATTTATGGCTGTAGTAAAATCTTCCTGGATAACAGCATTTCCCAATTTTGAGTTACTTACACTGTAAACCATGCAACTCATTCTTACAGTTAATGACCAGTGTTGTGTGATACAAGCTCATATATTTTGCAGAGACCATAAAATCACTGGTCAATAACACTGAGCTAGGTTTGAGTTTTCAGCCAAAGCTCCAGGTTCCTTCAACAATGTGTTCTATGATGAATGATTTATGCTACAGTGGGATGATGATTGAAATAGCTCTAGAGTGACTCCTTTTACTGCTGAGACAAATAGCTTTTATATGAAGCATCTATAAAGAAATGAATGGTTTGATGAATCCATTGATTAAACACTGAACAAATGCATGAGTGCTCAAAGACCGTCGCCCTCACTAACACTGTCACGCTCTTCCTTTCGCAGATAGAGTGAACATAAATGCACTGAATCCCCCACCCTTTTGATATCTCTCAGTCTGACACATAATATGTTCTTAGCTTAATTGTTTTTTATATTTATGTTAGGAGAAGCCATTTAGAGAGTAATAGAGAGGGGAGTAGAAAAAGCATGGTGATTTAAATCTCTTTCCCTATGTATAAATTTACATTACAATCCAGACAGTACAGGTTATTTCAATAAGCAGTTAAGGTCTAATGACCCACCTTCTCATGTAATGCGTAGAGAAGTCAGGAAAAGAATTCAAGTGCTATACTACGAGGACAGTCAGTTCACTGTACTAAGGATCGTCATAGAAAAGAAAAAAAAAAGGGGAAAAAAACACACACGTCCCATACAGAATGCTAATCACATGAGAATGTAGTGCCTGCCACTGTGCCTCTGTGGTGGCTCTCTTATTACAACAAGAATCCCATTCGGCCGGTCATCAGACAATCAGACCGGATTAATCAGGCTGGGGATCTCAATTACAGTGGAGGTAATTTTTGTGGCATGGCACTGGGAACTTGTGGGGGGAGAGAAAGGGAGCAGGTTAGCTAAGCCCTACAATAGCACGGTGGAGTTAAAGTGCCTGTAGGAAAATGAACCAGCTGTGTTATTGAAACAGCAATTATTACACATCTTGTTTCACTGTTTATCTGCATGTAAGTGACTGCAGGTACTGGGGAAGACCAGTAGAACTCCATGCACCTTGCTATCCCCTTTTGACCATATTTCCACTGTATCTTGGCCAAGCTAAACAAGTTTAAGCAGAGTTTAAGCTGACCATGACCTAGAAGAACAGTTCTGCCCTGTAGTCAAGGAAACCCATTTTCTTTGGACTCTATCCTGCAGTGGACTTCTTCTCAACCTTTCCACCCAGTGCCGTGTCCATGATTTATGGGGCACAGGGGAAACTGACCATTAAAGCCATGTAAATATTCTTACAAAAGGGAGAGGTGCAGACTGATGGTAGACCACCCACTCAGAGTCATCCTGTCCATTCTCTGTCCCACGAATAGAAGAGGCTTTCATACAAGGGTCAGGGCCAATTAAAAGTCTCCTGAAGCTTTCAGAGGACTTTCCTCTGAATATGTATTACAGGGATCCAGTGTCCCTCCCTATCAGGAAGCAACACAAAGTCATAGAGGGCTGTTAGACCTGCCCTTCACATAGAAAAATACGGAAACCTGTTCGAAGCTGGATAAAGGTGACGGCTAGCAATGCTTTGGGGTATAGCTATCTCTGGAGAGAACACATTGCCAGATCTGTCAGTTCATCCAGCATGAAAATATGCAGAAATAGCTGTCATGCTAGCTATGTCATTAAGGAGGTCATTTCACTGGCATTAGTCAGTTCAGTCTTGTGTGGTGGAAAAAGTCCAGGTTTCTCGCTTCTGTACTTCTCGTCCTGTGTTTCTCACTTATCTTATGTCATAGTGTTATGGTTCATTGCCAGACTCTGCTGGAGTCCTGTGGGTTTTGGCAACTTTTTCTCGATCCCTGCTGCTCCTCCCTCAGTCTTTTTCACCTCTCTACGAAGACAACCACACACTCCCTGCTGAGGCAGCTAAGCCAAGCTTCAGTTGTTTTCTGCTGATTCTCCTGCCAATATCCCGAAGTTCCTCAGGACCTCAGAGCAGACAAGCATCTACAGAAAGATACAAAGCCCCTTTTACATTTGGAGATTTATGCATGCTTGTAACATGGCATAACCATGGGTTTTGTACTGTAAGTGCAGTACAACAGTATTTATTCAAATAAACACAAACTCTAATGTGTTGAAATCTGAAGCGATGCCTGTGAATAAGGTGTGAATTTAATTAACGCACAGATGGTGCAGTATTTGCAATCTTACCATTACACCACCCCTGTCTGATTTGTGCCCATTTATCTCAGCGTGTAAACCCCTATCATATATTGCACAAAGTAGCACATTCCTAAAACAGTCCAAGCATAGAACCTTGTGGGTCACATCCTACTACAGGTCATACTACAATTGGAACTCCTCTTTCTACTTTTGCTGTGTTAGCCTCCCAGCCTCCTCCGAGGCTTTCTCCCTTCCGCTCTCATTTTTATACAATTATGATTTCACACAATAGAGCAAAGCATAATCGTCCACTTAAACTCGATTTCTTTTATTTACTTATTATTTCTCCCTCAAGCTTTTTCTGTCATACAGCAATTACTCTAATGTCTGTGGCATCCTTTTAGTCTGAATATTTACTCTTCTGGTATTGCACTCTCGCTTTCTCTCACTAGTATGCGATAGAAATATAGAGTATAGTATGCGATGTAGTGTCTCAGTGGAGCCATCGTGACGATAACATTTACATCTCATTGTTATCTTCGCATCTCGGAATGCTGCGGAGACATCATCCAGAAAGCACATCCAATTTCCCTCCTCACACGTGTAAAGTAAAGGGGTGATAATAGGAGGTAGCACATGGTTTCCTTCATTCCATTCTTTTTCACTGTTGTTTGCTACTACTACCACAATGGGGTCCTTTTCCGATGGTACGGCGAACTGCTCTGTCTGGTATCATTGTAAACATTGGTTTGCTCTGGTGGGGAAAGTGAAAGGGAGAAGGGTGTGGCTTCGGGGCGAGGAGCGAAATTGCAAACCTAAGGTTTCTGATTCGTCCTGTTATTATTTTTGACATCAGTCATTTACAATAGCTGTGAAGGTGGCAATGGAAAATGTGATATTGATTGTGTGCCCCGCGGGCTTTTCACACCCCTCAGTCCTCGGCTGTGTCTCTTTTTCTTCCACTCACACATACCCTCTCTCTCTCTCTCCACATTCTTCCCTCTCCTCTCTTACTTCTATTTCTTTACGACACCATGAAATGGCGTGCTTGATTAATGATGGATGGTTTGCTGCTGTAGGCCGTCTACACCAAATACCGAGTTGAAAATGCACAAATTGTACCACAATAGCACAGCGGAATGGCCGTTCATAAAGTGTTAACCCAAATTATGTGTACGCAGTGAAAGAAACTCATTGTTGAAGTGCTGCTGCTCAGGCAAGCATCATTAAAACACAGGAACTGAATGAAAGAGTTGGCCCCATGGGAAAGATACACCTGTACCATAAACATTAACGTGCGATGTCTGGAGACTACCTGAGACACTGCCTGGTTTGTTTGCACAGGTCCAGTGTTTATGGATCGTGAGGGCATTGACACAGGCAGAAGAAGCTCATTTCCAGGGCCGAGGTGAAGAAAATAAACCAAAGAGTGAGAGGCAATGCATGCTTTCCCAAACAGCGTGGAGGCTGACAGACCAAAAGCAAACATGTAAAACGAGACCTCTTCAAAGGGAACAAAGCAAATTGTATCTCCCTTAAGGTGATGTGTCGGTGTGTGTGTGTGTTTGAATCTGTCTGCACTGTGATTAAAGCAGGGGAGTAGACCCAATAATCAGTACATGCTCACACATACAATAGTGTGCTCCTTTCTCAAATTAAAATATGACCCTAACTCTTTGTCTCCCCACTGCAAAAACAACTGATTGGCCAGTTAAGAGACACCCTCATCAAAAGTTTCATCTAATCGCTCCTTTTTTGCTTGTGACACATCGTTATACACATGCAAGCTAATCAACAGATAGGGTTTTTTTTGTGTGTGTGTAAAAAGAGTGCAACAAATTTTCCCTCCTGCCAGCTTTCCACCAAAATGCCCTCTATGTAGCGCAAATCAGCCATAAAGCAACAGATAAAGCCACGCTGATGGACGCCAGCATGATAATTATATGAGTCCTGACAAGCGCGGAAAAGAGTGTCATTTTCATGTGCAATAGGCGACTTGTCAGGAAAATAAAAAAAAAATAATCGCACAACATTCTAGCAATTAATTTGTGTTTTTCCTTTTTTTTTTCCAGTCATTTATGTCTGCAGCGAAGAGTGGAGAAATTGTCTTCTCTCATTTAGGTGAGATGTTTTCCCATGTAGCAGCACAAAAACAATCCCTGCTGTAATTTTTGCTTTCTCAGTGTAAACTTGTGGTCACATTCAATAAAGCTCAAACCAATGTCTCACACACACTCCTACCTGTGTAATTAGGCTACAGACTGTCATCGCATTAGTGTGCGTGAGAGAATCGGCCATAATGAGGAGGAGATTATAAGCTTTGTGTGCCAGTTTGCTGGTAAACGTGTGGCGTGCTGAAGGGATTTGGCCTGAAAGCTTGTGCTCTCTGGTTACAATAACTGTTGCATTAAGGCACTTATTCACAGGGGTTAGGAAAACAAAGCACACGCAAGTTAGGATAGATGGCAAAACAAGAGACGATCCTCAGGAAACCATCTTTGGCCTTTGCTTCAGTTGCTCAGATATAGAATATTCTGTTGTGCCTATTTTCAATGGTTCATTTGCAATCTTGCATAGAATAAATAGCAGGTCTGCTTTTTTTTTTTTTTTTCAAAATGAATCAACATGCTTGTTTCGTTTTTCTGGCTCACTCGCTCTTGGGATGATGTCTCTTTAAAAACGAGAGAGCGGAGCACTGCAGAGGCCTATTCGAGACAGGGCCCAGGAGGTTAATAAAAATGCACAGAATAGAGGCTATGAGTTTAGAGGAAGATAACATCACTGGCTTTATTGGCCTTTTCTAGATAAGGACAATAGCACCATAAAACAGTATGAGGCCCAGGAACGTCATTTGAAAATAGAGCTACCTCCCTCTGAAGTGAAAAGAAAGACTGAGGAGGGGCAGACAGAGTGAGAGAGAGACAGAGACAGAGAGAGAGAGAGAGAGAGAGAGATGTGACTGTATGATGCTTTTGATCAGCTCAGGCTGAATGTCCAAGGCCCAAACATGCAAAGCTATAAGCTGCTGTTAAAAGTGATTGGAGATACTGTGTACCCCTCTCTTCCATTTGGGTGTTACATGGCATGTTGTGCTTCCCTTCCCCCCTCACCCTTGTTTCCTCCAATTGCTTTTCCATGGCACTCTGAGTTTTGGCTGACCGAAATAAGTGAATCAGTCCAGGAGAGCAGCACCCAGTGTATCTTATTTAAAATAGGATTACCTATTAACCTCCAGCGGACCACAGAGAAAGAGAGACACGTTTGTTTGCATATGAGCTTAAGCTGAAGAAAGCGAGGGCTCACTGGCTAATTTGCATAATAAGTAAAAGGCTTTCTGATATAGAATTAGGATTGCTTTGTTTAAAAAAAAAATGACTTAGTCCTGTAAATATAGGGATGGAAGGTTTTTTTTTCCAGATGTTTTTAGGTATGAGCAGTTGTTTAACCACAGATATCTTTGTAATTCCGCGATCAGTTGTGTTTGAATTCAAATAAGACACAGCTGCCACTATCATATGTAAAGTATGTGTTGCTTAAGATATAATAGAACACATAGCTGTTTAAAACAGGCATAGGTCTTAGTTGTCCTGTAAAGCAAAACCCGTTGCATTCATCAGATTTTGCCAGCAGCCAATATTAAAAAAAAAAGAAAGACAAGTTACCCTGAACACTTGGCCTGACAGGATCCTGATTAATGCACTGATGCATCTCATTTTAATACATTTTTTAAAAGCTGCTAGCGGTACAATTCTTAAGTCTTAAGATCATGTTTAGAAAAGCAAGATTATTATTTTTTTTTATGAACCCTATATTCAACTTCTCTTTTCCTCTCCTTTCTGTCAGGGCACAGAGGGAGGATCAAGTCACATGTTATGTGACCTATGACCTCTGGCTGCACAGCTGGGGATGGTGTTCACATTCCTACTCTACTAGGCATGAATCCATTAACCCATGCAACTGCAACAAGGTGGGTAATTGTTAATTCAACCAACTACTTTAATCACCCTTCCTTCCAGCTCAGAAAATCCCTTAATTTCCTTTAGAATTCCTAGATATCATTATACAGACATGGAGCAATAGCATTAGCTTTCTTCTACAGTCCAGCTGTGTAATGGACCATTCCGGAAGAAACTGGGAGCAAAATGGTTGCACTCTGCCTGAGTTTCTTTTTCGATGCTGCATGCATGGTTTATTTAGAAGATAGATGGTTACCCAATGTCTCAGAAAATGTCTCACAGGTGCTATTATATGGGATGATAGGATTTTAATGGCTTTGACGATAAAAACACATGGCGACAACGAGCTCACTTTTGTTTTCAAGCTAGAACTGTGGTTTACTCCATTCTCTGCAAGAGGTTCCAGGCCGGACTGGAACCTGCGTGTCTCTCACACATTCACAAGCAGAAACTTCAAAGAGTTTGCGCCGTACGTTAACCGGTCAGGATCTACTTGAAAAATTAGAGAAGTAAGTTATGGTTCAGGCATGTGAGGCTAAAATATGCTTTGAGCTTGGTCTGAAATCTCTTCTGTGTTGAGTCATGGAGCACTTTTCCCTTCCCCCCAGTGTGCTGCCCTGCAAAGCCTCGCTCCTTACTGAGTGAAACTCCTTCTTGATAAGTGAATGGGTTCATAGCTGGAAGGTTATGGATACCAGTGGCTGTTAGAGGTTGCAGTGTCAAGGATCCCTCTGTGTCTGCCAAGCCTTTCATCTCCTGACAAATAGGAGGCCTCTGTTTTTGTCTGCGGTTGGATATATGTAAATACCCATGTCAGAGGGGATTTTGGCAAGATATTTTCCCTCTTTCTTAAAATGGGATGTATGGAAAGATCTGAAATGGACAGGCAGAAAGCTGTGGCAGTTGTGTAACGATTCTGCTTCTCTTACTGGAATGTTATTATTCCTTAATCCCTTGTGTACATTACAACTTTTTTTAGAGTCCCAGACTTGATTTTTTTTTCTGTTTTAGACATTCAAGCCAGACTACATTAGGACAGAACCTTGATGATTGTGCCCAGTATTATTTATAGTACTTATACAGAGATATGTCTTTCATAGCAGCATCAGAAAAAAAATCTTGCTTTCCTATGTCTGAATGAGGAACTCATTCTATATACCTTGTGAATAGTGGCTGGCCAGAGCACTCGCTGAGTTACAATTCTCAAGTGGCAACCCTGACATTGCCACTAGCATTGTGGCATTATGGGAATGCAAATTCTGCTTCACCTGTGACAAATACGAGCTGCCGCGATGCCGCGATGACTCGGTGGATCAGTTAATTAGGTCTTCCTTTCTGAAAGCAGACCGTCTATCCCTCCCCTGTAACATTTCCAGGCCAGGCCATGAGAGATGGATTACAGGTGCTTCCTGTGGTCGGAAATGGCTGATTAAAGAGGTTAGCCCCGTCTTCCTCCATGCGTCCTGCTCTTTTTCTTTCTTGCAGTCATTTATTTGCATTCAACTGCATTTTTTTTTTCCAGATCAGTAAACAGCACTGAAGCTTATGCTATGAGCCTGAAAACTCTTGCATGCTCCAGCAGTGGCAAAAAAATTCCCCACCCTGCATTCTCAGCTGTGTTTAGATAAATAAAGAGACACTGATTGAGGGGCTTTCTCCAACAACCTGCTTAAGAGACAGCTGACAAGAGTGTCGCCAGCAAAGGGTGTTGGTTACATGCTCACTCTGCCTTCACACAGACATGCCATTCTTGCCCATCCCATTTCTCACACGTACAGTACATACATACATACATACATACATACATACATACAGAAAATCATGAACACAATCTTTAAAAATATATTAGGCTAAAAAACATTTTAGCTCATACTTTGCATTTGTTTATAAGATACATATAAATGATGCTTATTTATGAGTATATTTTTAAACCAACAAAAATCAACCAAAAATATAGCATATTAATATATAAAAAAATAATTGATTAATTTTGTTGATACATGATAAAAATATGATGTGTATATACATAGTGTTCAAAGAAATATAACATCATAAACTAGATTTTATTGTAATTTAAGGATTGAAATTTCCTTTCCGTACATTGTTAATTTTGCTTACAGTTGGGAATAACTGTTTGCCAAGAGATCAAGAGTTTCACTTTTGAAGTAGTAAAAGGGTAAAAAAAAAAATCATATTTATATTTGGTTAATTTGCGGTATTTTAATCTCTCCTTAATCATCATAATTTATACTTTATGAAAGTATAAATGATGATAAGATTAATGGTGCGGCACAGTGGTGTAGTGGTTAGCACCGTCACCTTGCACCTCTAGGGTGTGTGAGTGTGGATTGGCACCCTGTCCAGGGTGTACCCTGCCTTGTGCTTTAAGCCTCCTGGGATAGACTCCAGGTCCCTGCCACCCTGTATACAGGATAAAGTGGTATAGAAGATGAGTATGAGATTAATGGTGATATTTTGTAAATTCAGTAATATGTAAAATATTTTTTAGTTGATGCCATTTTTGTACCAAGCGTTTTAAAATAGAAAACTGTATTTGTCATCCAGAATGTAGGAAAAGCTGCCAAACTGCTGGAAAATCATTGTAGTTAGCCATTTCATAAAGCTGACTGAGAATGCCAGAGCTGTCATCAAATGTACTTTGAATATTGCTTTAATACTTAAATGTGCTATTAGCTTTGATGTCTTTCCAATTTTTAAATTTTATGAAAATTGACAACGTGCAATATTCTACACATAAAGGCAATTATATAAGCAGATGTAAGATACTGCAACACACTATAGGGAGCACTTTATCTGCAACTTAACATAGCTGATGTAAAGCATTATGTTGATTAGTGCTACTCCATTGATGTAAACTGCCCCAGTTACCCCCAGCTTTACACTATTGTATGCACTATTTTATTGTAATTAGATGGTTAAACAACAAATAAGGAATTTTGTAGTCAACAAGAATGTGTTAACTAACTCAAAATATGTTTTATATTTAAATTTTTTCCAAGGAGCCATTTTTTGCTTTAATGACCTAATAAAGTAGTCACCTGGAATAGTTTTCCAAAAACCTTAAAGGAGTTCCCAGAGGTGTTGAGTACTTGTTGCCTGCTTTTCTTTACAAACCATCTCAAAATATATTTTAGACAATTTCTTCATCTATCTATCTATCTATCTATCCATCCATCCATCCATCCATCCATCCATCCATCCATCCATCTAGAAAAACATTCCAGGTGACTATCTTATGAATATACTGATGCAATGCCATGAGTGTGCCAAGCTGTGATCAAATCTAAACGTAGATACTTTGGAAAATCTGTGTTTTGTTAAACACTTTATTGTTTACCTTATTTTATTTAAATCAATTTACAAAATGAGCAAACAGAAGAAAAAATTTAATCACATCAATATTTAATATACCTGAGTGAGAAATGACCCAAACTCTGTTACTAAGATGTGGTAGTGGAAAACAGTTTTATGTCAAAGGTCATACACCTTGGCAAGACTAAGCACAGCAACAAGATACAAGGTAGTAAGCAGTAGTAAGCACCAATAAGGTCTCTCCCAGGCAATGATTTCAAAGCAGACTGGGGTTTCAAGATGTGCTGTTCAAACTATTGTAAAGAAGCACAAAGAAACAGGCAATATTGAAGACTGTAGACACACTGGATGGCCAAGGAAATTTAATGCCGCAGATGAAAGACACATCATGCTTACTTCCTTCTGACATCAGAAGATGTCCAGCAGATGTTCAGCAAAGAACTGTCAGAAAAACTGTGGGACCCATGTACACCCATCTACTGTCCAGAGAATTTGTCGAGAAGTGGTATTCATGGAAGAATTTCTGCAAATTTAGGTTTTGTCAGGATTAATGGTGTACTCAATGCTGAAAAATACAGGCAGATATTTATTCATCATGCTATACCATCGGGGAGGCATCTGATTGGCCCCAAATTTATTCAGCAGCAGGGCAATGACCCCAAACTTACAATCAATAAAAACATTAAGAACTATCCATAGTGTAGAGAAGAACAAGGAATAATGGAAGTGATGGGTTGTCCCCTACAGAGCCCTGATCTCATCATCATTCAACATCATCGAGTCTGTTTGATATTCAAGCCAAACTAGTTAGTGGTAGTTTTGGCACTGTGGGCAAGTGCTAAGTCCTGCTGGAAATGGAAATCAGCATCTCCATAAAGCTTGTCAGCGGACAGAAGCATGAAGTACTCTAAAATCTCATGGTAGACAGCTGTGTTGACTCTGGACTTGATAAAACACAGTTGCCCAACACCAGCATATGACATGGAACCCCAAATCATCACAGACTATACAAACTTCACTCTGGATTTTAAGCAACTTGGATTCTGTGCCGCTCTGCTCTTCCTCCAAATTCTGGGACCTTAATTTCCAGATGAAATGCAAAATTTGCTTTTGTCTAAAAAAAGCACCTTGGACCACTAAGCAACTTTTTAATACTTTTTCTCTTTAGCCCAGATAAGATGCTTCTGACGTTGTCTCTGGTTTATGAGATGTCTGTGAGTGGTGGCTCTTGATTCACTGACTCCACCCTTAATCCACTCCTTGTGATGCTCTACCAAGTTCCTCATGGGGCAGGATTGTGTTGAGATGCAGAGGCAGATAGAGGGTGGGGCTGTGTTAAGATGCTGAGATAGAGAGGGGCGTGGCTCTGTGGCATTGTAGTGAGAGAGGGTGGGGCTGTTTAGAGCTGCAGCGAGAGAGGGTCCCAGTAGTGTGGAGATTCAGATAGGCGGGGCTGTGTACCCTTATTCATCTGTACTGTGAAGCATCATCCTCGGCTTTGACTGATTCTGAATATTACTTCTGAACTTCAAAATTCATCTTGATCCTTCTATGAGCAATCATATCACCAATCATCACCAGTGACCCAGTTATACTGGCAGCCAGACATGCTTGTGCATAAGACTGCCTTCGCCATGTTTGACAGATAATGTGGTATGCTTTAAATCATGAGCAATTTATTTTTCCATACACTTCTCTCCCCTTTATTCAGATAGATTCACATATTGGTTTCATCTGACCAAAAATTTCTTATATTGCCAAAAGTATTCACTCTTTTTCCTTCATGTGCATATGAACTTATGTAATATCCCATTCTTAATCTATAGGGTTTAATATGACATTGGCCCACCCTTTGCAGCTATAACAGCTTCAACTGTTCTGGGAAGGCTTTCCACAAGATTTTGAAGTGTGTTTATGGAATTTTTGACCATTCTTCCAGAAGTGCATTTGTGGAGACAGACACTGATATTGGATGAGAAGGCCTGGCTCGGCGTCTCCACTCTAATTCATCTCAAAGGTGTTCTATCGGGTTGAGGTCAGGACACTGTGTAGGCCAGTAAAGTTCTTCCACAACAAACTCGCTCATCCATGTCTTTATGGACCACGCTTTGTGCTTTGGTGCGAGGTCATGTTGGACCAGGGAGGGGTCCAACATGATCGCCAAACTGTTCCCACAAAGTTGGGAGCATGAAATTGAGCAAAATGTCTTGGTATGCTGAAGCATTGAGAGTTCCTTTTACTGGAAGTAAAATGACTGAAAAACAACCCCACACCAGTTCCAGCATGACTGTATGCATGTGTGTGTGTGTATATATGTATACTTGCAATACAGAACAGAGATTTCTCTTCACCAGGAACATAATTGTGTGATCATCCACTTTAGTTGCCTTCTTACAGGCATTTTGCTGTTGCTGAGCTCACCACTGCATTCCTTTCTTTTTAAGAAGTTATGATTGCTCATTTGGCAATTTCACACTTTCTGCTATCTCTATGTTAGGTCTGTTTTGCTTTTTTTAGTATAATGATAACCTCTTTCACTTGGATTGGCAACACTTTGGATCACATTTTAAGATTTCTCATGTGACAAACTAATTCATCTTGACAACACCGGACACGTCATCTTTAATTCGACATGAAAAAAAATAGGAAACAGGCTACACCTGGCCATGAAACTGCTTATTAGTCATTTGTTCAATTACTTTTAAGCCTATGAAAATGTTTTTGAAAAACTTTGCTGGAAAACTGTAATTCCTAAAAAGTTATGATCCCCTTGAATAAATGCAGAATGTACTGTATACACTTTAACCACTTCTTAAAAATTTTGTCACTGTACAAATATTTATAAATTTGACTATAAGAACACTGCCTGGCCAAAAAAAAAAAGTTATGTACTTTAAGATTTAAATTAATAAATTAAGGGAGGGGGGGGGGGCACTCTGTATAAAGGGTAAAGCGGTATAGACGATAAGTTAGTGAGTGGTTTTTAATCCAGTTTCAGTAATTTTAAATCTTTTATTTGCTTGATGAAGAGTAATTTTTTCTGCTTCCTGAAGATGTCTGCGAGTGGTTGCTCTTGATGCACTGACTCCAGCCTCACTCTCCTTGTGAAGAGTGCCAAATAATTCTACCCTTCTGAAAGGGTGACTTATTTGGCCAGGCAGTGTATATGTACAGCAACAAACTGTACTTGCTCGTGTAAACATTGATTCAGCATTCTAACCATTCCTTTATAATGCTGTGGGAACAGTGTAAAAACACACCCAGCTTAAATGTTTTCCTACCTAGCATACAAGCAAGTAAGTAGTGAACATGAATGAGAAGGAGTGGGCATTCTCTGGTATTTACCCATATTCCTATGTGTCAGCCCGGGTGATAATATCTGCTCTGATTCCTAAAGAAATGCTAGAGAGTATGAGATAATAGCCTCTTCTTGTTTCAGTGCATTACTGTGATATGCCAGCTATGCCAGGGGAAGGAGCAGGAGGGAGTGGTGAAAAAGATCCTACATGGCATGTGACGGAGCATGTTGGTTATAGTGGAAAAAAACTGATGAAAGTCTCAGACAAGATACTTACACCTTTATCCATGTATGCAAATTAAAGATATGCACAAGATAAATCACACATTAATCACGTCACTCAGGGATATACTTTAAACATTCGAGCAAAGAAGGTTTTTGATGAAATTCCCCAATAATATCAAATGCTACAACTGCCAGTGCAGTGAGACACCTTGGACAAAGTTGGATCCAGTGTTCCAAGGAAAAACCCATGGCGATCTGCAGTTACAGAATCATTGAACCTGTAAGCAGCCATGACTTGATAAATCAGTACCTCTCCTGGGTGAAGTGCAGGGGGAAATCAGGAGATTTTTATTTTCTTGCAGTGGCCTTTATTTTTTTGAATAGTGACCTCTAAAAGGCTGCCAAATATGCCAGAACTCGTTGTGTGGGAGGACATGGAATCTCTCTCTCTCTCTCTCTCTCTCTCTCTCTCACTGTTCCCCTTACTGTTCCTTTTCCCATTTTTTTGTATCTGTGGCATTAACACTGCCCTCTGCAGGAAGGGTTTTTTTTAAATATGATGGAAACACTTTTACAGCAGCAATTCCTGGCTGATCTCTCTCTCTCACACACACACACACACACGCACACACACACTCAGCTGCATTTATAGAAGCCATGAAGTGGAAAGGTTTGTAAATATAACCGTGTTCATAATACGACATAAATAGCATCTGATGATTTAGTAAACGCATTAATGGTGGCTATAAGGTCAGATCACACCTGGCCATTTGCTTAGAACACACGACAAAAACTAGGGCAGCACAGGTTTAGAAATAAGTAGTGTTGAACAACTTTGACGCAACAAATAAAATGCTTGTGGCTCAATTCTTGTCTGGGAAGATTGTAATCTAATTCCCTAATGTTGTGTGGTGTACATGTCTGTCACTTTTGGCGGTCTTGCAATACTTCTTCCCTTCAGTTTGTTCAGACCCATGACTCTTTTTCTGTGCATGCGTGTAAGTGTGAATGTGTCCTTCACAGGGACAGTGGGCTCACTGAAGCCGGAGTGTGTGGTACAATGGGATCCCTAAGCTCATTCTCAGCGTTAAATGGCCTGGAGCACAAATATAATGCCAGGAACAAGCCCTGAGGCTTGAACTGACTACATGCACACAAGGCCATACATATGGTTCATCTTCGTGTGTGTATGTGTTTGTGCGCGTGTGTGTGTGTGTGTGTGTGTGAGTCCTTGAGAATGTGACAGTTCATGCGTCAAGGCTGGTTGGCTTACAGGACATGTCTGCCACACTGCTTAGTAATGCCCAGAGGCTTCCCCTTTGAGTTTGTCAAATTAACAGAATAATTAGTACATTAACAGTGTTTTTTTTTCCCATGTGCTGGCGCGGTACTAATGACAGATCTTTTATCACCCGTTTTAGCAATTTTTTTTTTGGAAAATCATGGTTCATACGCAAAAATAGGCCAGTATTAATGGATTTACCATCTGATAACATGTGTTTCCATTTGACATGGACTGTAATGAAAAACTAAAAACTGCACTGGGAAAAAAAAATCCCTTTGCTGCTCATATTTTGTATTTGTGCTCCCACCTGCAATAGTTAGTGCATCCCATCCTGAGATAATAAACTCCCCAATTCCTCTGTGTGTGTGTGTGTGTGTGTGTGTGTGTGTGTGTGTGTGTGTGTGTGTGTGTGTAAAATGGGTGGCTGCCAGTGCTATCATCCATCTGTCTAGAAAAGCCTAGAATGAGCAGACCAAGAAGCATCCTAACACTGCACACACCCTTCAAACCCCACCCCCCCATGTACGCCCACACCCACCACCCCATTTACTATCTCTGCTGAATATCTCTCTCTCTTCACGCCCCATTCTAACTCCGCTTTCCTGCTCTCACACATGCTTGCAATTTAAAAATTGTAACATTACATTACATCATCACATAACATGCTGCTTTTATACTCCTGAAGTATGTAGAAACCAGGCTGGATGAGTATAATACTCTTACTGTATCTATACCATTTGTACTTTTAGTATCCTTTAGTGTTGTTTGTTTATGTTTGTTTTTGCTAAATCTCACTTACGAGTTACAGGACCAGATGTGTAAATTTTTTATTATTATTTATTTTTTTTTACTTATTACTTAAATTTAATTACATTTAACCAAATCCAGGTAGCACAGACAATAGGGCCAACGTTACCTCTAAGATGTAGAAGCTGATAATGCTCTCATGCATTAAGAAGTTAGTCATTTGGAATTATACATTGTAAACCCCATACCCCCCCCAAAAAAGCCTTGGTCCACTTAAATTTAAGTCAAACCACAAATGTACTGTAACACTATCACCAAATCAGGTATTAAGTCAAATTTTGAGTGACTTAAGTTATGCATTTATGGATTTTTTCTTATTGTCATTTATGGATTCTTTCTTATGGTTTAAAAAGCTCCATTCTGATACAATGTATTACTGTTATGGTCCATGCAATTTGTTTATAAGGCGGGGATTGGAAAAAACAAACAAACATTGAAATCCTATTTTTAAAATATTTCAATGAGAAATATATAAATAAGAAATATATAAATAATATATGAACATGAATAAGAAAAAACCCTCAGCCTCATTTTGACCCTAGGATTTCCCGACAACCCCTAAAAATAACTTTGCTAGCAGCGTGGTTTAATAGTGAAAAAAAAAAAAAAAACATGTTTTTCTATCACAACTGAAGTAACCAGTATGGTTAGTTTTTCTTAACGGTCTTCAAAACAATGTTTAGGATTAACATTATTTGGCAATTTTGCTATAGCATCATTAAGATAAGGTATTTATCAATTCCTGCCAAAATTGAAAATGTAATACATTTCATCTGCTGCACACTGTCGACCATAGCGCAAAACTAAAACACAAATAATGTGAGTTACCTACATTAGCTTAGTAAGTTAGCAAGCCATGTTAGGGACCGGGTTTGATTACCGCCTTGGGTCTGTGTGCATCAAGTTTGCATGTTATCTTCGTGCTTGGTGGGTTTCCTCAAGGTGCTCCAGTTTCCTTCCACAGTCCAAAGACATGCCGAAGAGGCTAATTGGCGTTTCCAAATTGCCCAAATTGCCCCTACCCCCCGCCCCCGTTCATTGGGGTGTCCCCTGCCTCTCCTGGGATAGCCTACAGGCCACTGCAACACAGTATACAGGATAAAGTGGTATAGATGAAGAGTAAGGGAGTGAGTGTTGGCTCTGTTACCAATGGTCTTTCTCCCATGCTAGCCAGCTAATGCTAGCCTGGCAACAATGATTAGGTTTGACCAGATGCTGACGGGTAGTTCTCAAGAATCCTTAAATGTGATTTGTGGATTATTTTTTTTTTTTACCACAATCACCTCTGACTATCTCATTATTTCTGGAAAGCGGTTATTATAAGCATACGCGGTTATTATAAGTTATAAGCATTATAAAATAAAACAAAATGAATAAATGAATTTTTTGTTCTGGTAGAAGCATATGTCCTAAACGTGATGTTTTTTTTTTTTGGCTCAGCAAGAAAAAAATTCAAGGGACACTGGTCAGGGTGTGTCTTCATCAGGTGGTGGTGTTTAAGGCACTATATACTGTATTAATGTGCTCTCTTCTCTATTCTGCCCCTCTCTGTGAAGCAGTAAGCTGAATATGTGTACAGTGGTGTGAAAAACTATTTGCCCCCTTCCTGATTTCTTATTCTTTTGCATGTTTGTCACACAAAATGTTTCTGATCAAACACATTTAACTATTAGTCAAAGATAACACAAGTAAACACAAAATGCAGTTTTTAAATGATGTTTTTTATTATTAAGGGAGAAAAAAAATCCAAACCTACATGGCCCTGTGTGAAAAAGTAATTGTCCCCTGAACCTAATAACTGGTTGGGCCACCCTTAGCAGCAATAACCGCAATCAAGCGTTTGCGATAACTTGCAACGAGTCTTTTACAGCGATCTGGAGGAATTTTGGCCCACTCATCTTTGCAGAATTGTTGTAATTCAGCTTTATTTGAGGGTTTTGTAGCATGAACCGCCACAACATCTCAATAGGATTCAGGTCAGGACTTTGACTAGGCCACTCCAAAGTCTTCATTTTGTTTTTCTTCAGCCATTCAGAGGTGGATTTGCTGGTGTGTTTTGGGTCATTGTCCTGCTGCAGCACCCAAGATCGCTTCAGCTTGAGTTGACGAACAGATGGCCGGATATCCTCCTTCAGGATTTTTTGGTAGACAGTAGAATTCATGGTTCCATCTATCACAGCAAGCCTTCCAGGTCCTGAAGCAGCAAAACAACCCCAAACCATCACACTACCACCACCATATTTTACTGTTGGTATGATGTTCTTTTTCTGAAATGCTGTGTTACTTTTACGCCAGATGTAACGGGACATGCACCTTCCAAAAAGTTCAACTTTTGTCTCGTCGGTCCACAAGGTATTTTCCCAAAGTCTTGGCAATCATTGAGATGTTTTTTAGCAAAATTGAGCCGAGTCTTAATGTTCTTTTTGCTTAAAAGTGGTTTGCGCTTTGGAAATCTGCCATGCAGGCCGTTTTTGCCCAGTCTCTTTCTTATGGTGGAGTCGTGAACACTGACCTTAATTGAGCCAAGTGAGGCCTGCAGTTCTTAAGATGTTGCCTAGGGTTAGGGTTAGGTTGCCTCTCGGATGAGTTGTCTCTGCGCTCTTGGGGTAATTTTGGTCGGCCGACCACTCCTGGGAAGGTTCACCACTGTTCCATGTTTTTGCCATTTGTGGATAATGGCTCTCACTGTGGTTCGCTGGAGTCCCAAAGCTTTAGAAATGGCTTTATAACCTTTACCAGACTGATAGATCTCAATTACTTTTGTTCTCATTTGTTCCTGAATTTCTTTGGATCTTGGCATGATGTCTAGCTTTTGAGGTGCTTTTGGTCTACTTCTCTGTGTCAGGTAGCTCCTATTTAAGTGATTTCTTGATTGAAACAGGTGTGGCAGTAATCAGGCCTGGGGGTGACTACAGAAATTGAACTCAGGTGTGATAAACCACAGTTAAGTTATTTTTTAACAAGTGGGGCAATTACTTTTTCACACAGGGCCATGTAGATTTGGAGTTTTTTTTCTCCCTAAATAACATAAACCTTCATTCAAAAACTGCATTTTGTGTTCAATTATGTTATCTTTGACTAATAGTTAAATGTGTTTGATGATCAAAAACATTTTGTGTGACAAACATGCAAAAGAAAAAGAAATCAGGAAGGGGGCAAATAGTTTTTCACACCACTGTATGTGGTCATGGGCACAGCATAAAGGGAGAAGCCAGCAATGCTTTATATAATCCGGTCAGTTTTGTCAAATGGCAGTAAAACAGCTCAGGTTTCCCTCATGCAACAATCTCCCAGTGGTTAACTGGTATGAGATCATTTTGTTCATGGTTGTTTAGTTGCGTAACACGCAAGTGATAACTGTCAGCAGCCGGTTGTGAAAAGGGTATGCTAAGAAAATGCATTAACATTGATATCAAATGGCATTATTCCAATGGCTTTCAGATTAGCACATGACAGTGTTTAGACATAAACGTGGCAGAGAAACTGTCTGGAAACACTGAGGTGGAACGTCAAATCTAGTTCTGTAATCCTAGTTTCACTAGGTCACGAATGAAGCATATCCATTTTCATGGTTATTGGTTAGTGATGTCTGTTTCATTTGTTTTCATTGTTGTAGTTATGTGCAGCAGCATGAGTGTAAGTCGTAAAATATTGAAAGAGTGAGAAAAAAGACAAGCATTACCGTTAGGCCATGTAAAAACCCTAAAATTAAAAACAAGAAAATTGTGTGATATTAAAGTTGCATGTTTTCCACATGGAGGAGTAATTAAACCAGTGTATCGTTTTCGTTTTCCTTTCTTTAATTACATGGGCCTTGATGTGTCTGTGAAGAGAAATAACAGAAATGTGGGATTGATATGTGGAAATGACAAAAAAAAGAATACTGAGAGAAAATTGCTTAACAATTCTTTAAGGCTAGTAAAGGTCAGTCATAGTGCCTGCAGGTGGTTTGCATGTAAAGCAAAGTTAGAAGTTAAAACCGTGTTTGACTCCTCCATGAACCCAGAAACCTCCAAACACTCTTGCCGAGCTCACTACCTAAAGCAAGAACGTCGCCCTCGGCAATGTCAACCACATTCTCCCTACCTCAAGCCTAAATGAGTTCATTGCTTCCCTACATGCACAGAAGTCCTCCCTTTTCCATTGTGCCTTCAAGGATTTAGTGGTGTTAAGATTCCCACGTTTGCTGCATAATTATAGATCGCATGTGTGAAGATTTGGAGGTGGGGTGTGGGCTGATGAGAAGCGAGTAAGCTGCTGAGCTTTCCGGAAGATAACTCAGCAGGGCTTTCAGTCACATTGACTCTGCAAAATAAGCTAAGTGTGGATGACATCATCCTTTTCGGTATCCTGAGAGTCCTGCTCAGTCAACACACACACACACACACACACACAAACACAGGATGCCATGTATAGTAAAGATGGAAGATTATGTGATCTCAATCTAAACTGATCTGCAGGTCTCTAGAAAGCAGCATGTTTCTTGGTGGGGTTTAAATGTCTCCAAAAGGATAGGAATATATAACAGTTTTGTCATTGCAGTTCAATTGGCTGAATGGTACAAGTTGGATTACAACCTTATTAAATTCGGAATATCTCACCTTCCTTAACGCATTATCCTGCCGTGAGGGAAGGAGGGGGGGGGGGGTTACTGAAGCCTATCACAGGAGTCAACAAGGCAGGGTACACCATGGACCCTAATTACAGTATTTTGTTACCTCCTGTAGACTAAGGTATGGGTGGCTACAAAATATATAAAAGTCTCCAAATTTCAGTTTAAGTTGAGGCATAGCATTAAATGTCCTGTATTTTACTGTTACTTATTTTGTATTGCCCTGGCCAATATAAAAAAGGAACAGCAGAATTTCTTTCTTTAGTGATTTTTTTTTATACACATACTGGAAACCATCTGAGGTCAGGGGTGGCTCAGGCATTAGACCATGGTTTGGAAGGTCCCAGGTTCAAATCTATGACCACCAAGTTACCACTTTTGGACCCTTGAGCAAGGCCCTCAACTGCTTAGATGTATAAAATGAAAAAAAAATCACTTTAAGTGAAATTTGTATAATGGGTTCCCTATAATTAGCTGCATTATTAATTATGTGACCAATGGATGGTCATCATAAATAAGACCAAAAACCCTCTGTGTGTGTGTGTGTGTGTGTGTGTGTAGGTAAAGAGTTTCTGCTGTCTGACTGAGAGCAATGTGCCAGGCCAGATCTGGGATTCACCAGGTCACAGCCTTTCACTTCGAGAGGCCCCAGCTCAAAGGTAACTGGCCATAGAGGGAGAGGGAGAGAGAAAAGAGCTCTTGTTCTCCTGCTCACAAAAGCCAGAGCTGGACATTCCTAAATAATCAATTTTTTTCGCTTAACATTTGTTTGCCTCTTTCCTAACACTACTTAGGTAACCTTTCCATTTAACTCCTAGGACTTCAGCTTTCCTTTGAGAATAAAACACAATTTATTTTAGATTTTACACATGGATTTAAAGCAATTTTATATATAATATGTAATCGAACATCCACATCATGTCTATAATCAGTCCATGAGGCCGTTAATTAGCACTCAGTGAGGCATACCCTTTGGTGGTCTGGAGCAGCCTCTACAGATGGAAAGGTTAATCCTGCATTTATTGCTGGCACCAGTCAAACAGATAGTACTTTTAGGATTCCCCACCAGGGTCTATTGATCGCAGGATGCCACTGGCCACAGACCTGACACGACATCCTGTACTACAGAGACCATCAAGGTGCTATTGATGTCACCCTGAAACCTCACTCATGAAAAGCAACCTGGGTTCCTTGAGCTCTATTGATGTTACTGTGCTAAATGCTTCTCTCTCACCTTGACATGGGATTTGTATTCACCATATCCAATTGTCTGGAGTAAAAGTCTGTGGAATTTTTCTCTTGATGGATTCAAAGCTCTAACATTCAGAGTAATGGCACATACTGTAATGCAATTTAGCTCCTTCAGGACAAAAGCATTGGCTGAGATTTGGCCAATAAGCTGGTTTCATCTTCTTCTTACTTTTTCCCCCCTTTCACCTACCGTTGTGTTCCCTTTTCTGAAATGGAGTGCCTGGTGTTTATCTAGTCTATTAATCTCACTAAGTATTTTGTGGAAAGGAAACAATAGGCCTGGACATCGCCTTTTTCCTTAGATGCAGACCTTTGATAGGAAATCTATACACACCGAGAAGCCAATTTCTCCTGCTCAAATAGTGTACGGCCAGAAAGAGTAGCCAGCAGAAACACTTGGAGGAGGAAAAAAAGTCCTTAGAGGGAAAGACCCACGGAAGAACAGGGAAGTGGTTTATTGTGTAGGTTGTTCTATTGCACTGATCAAGGATGAGCTTCCATCTTAAAACCCAATGTTGCTTTTATGAGAAAAGGCCTGAAAACCTGGCCCTTGTGCCAAATATGCCTTTATTCCTCCACCCTATGAGTGTGGTTAGGACGTATACCATAGATTGGATATGTACGGCCATTTTTCTGTTAATATTGATCGAGGATATGTGCTTGCCTCACTCAGTCTGTTGTTTTGCCTTGTGCAAAGATTAGTGATGTATTTCAGGCTTAGCTGCTTGCAATTAATTCTGTGCCTTCAGGTCTTCTCAGGCTTTGTATCTAAGGTCAAGCAGGGTCAGGCCAGCGCTTCCCTCCCCTCAGTCAGCGTGTCTGTGTTTCCCACTAAGCACTTGTAGGTTTGTGTGGAAACCGCAGCACATGAGGCTAAATCTAGCTAGCAGCTGGGGCTGTTCATTCTGTGTTTACTTTCTAGTGCTAAATCTACTGCTACCCATCATGACATTGCTCCAGCTTTCTCAGCTAAATCTCCTAATCAAGAAGCTCTTTATAAAAACCAGACCAGCCTCAACTCCTATGCAATTTTTTTGGTGTCCTCTCATGTCCTTTCACCCTCGTTCAGCTTTTCAAATTTAAGCAGTAACTCAAGAAGCAAGTTTTTCTGACCTCTGCACAGCTGTACAGCAACATGCGCACACACACACACACACACACACACACACACGCGCATGCACGCGCACACACACACGCGCATGCACGCGCACACACACACACACACACGATGGGCAGTGCTACCAGCTCTGCATATGGGAGCTGTTTGTTCACTGCTGTGTCAGCATGGCCCGCTGTGCCCCTGAGCTAAGTCTAAACACTGCACTTTGTGGCCGAGAAGCCATCTGTTGGAAGACGGGAATCTGACAGGCCGTCCAAAAGCCAGTAAACAGTGGTGGCTGTTAAGCTGCCCTGTCCTCCTCTATCATGTAAATTTCAGCAGTGAGTAATGCCCGATACTTAATCCCAAACCACAGCTGAGGAACACACAGCATATAATCCGGGAACACAGCTGTTTGTCAGGACCAACAACAGACCCCATAGACATATAAACACACGCGATTTCCAAAGCAAGATCTTCCTTAAGGCAATAATGTGAACTGGGAATCAAGTAAAATGTTTATGTGCATTTTTTTTTTTTTTGCAAATCAACTGACACTGTGTGTGTGTGTGTGTGTGTGTGTGTGTGTGTGTGTGTGTGTTGTGTGTGTGTGTGAGAGAGAGAAATTTCACATTTTTGCTTAAATTACAGGAGCAAATAATGATTCATGATAATGCATACTGGCAGCAGGGTGGGGTAGTGGTTAGCATTGTCGCCTTGCACCTCCAGGGTCCGGGTTTAATTGCCGGCCAGGCTCGATTCCCGTCTCTGTGTGCATGGAGTTTGCATGTTCTCCCCGTGCTTGGTGGGTTTCCTCTGGGTACTCCAGTTTCCTTCCAAAGTCCAAAGATATGCATAGTAGGCTAATTGTCGTTCCTAAATTGCCCGTAGTGTGTATATGCGTGTGCCCTGCGATGGATTGGCACCCTGTCTAGAGTGTACCCTGCCTCGTGCCCCAAGTCTCCTGGGACCATGAATACAAGATAAAACAATATAGAAGATGAGTGAGTGAGTAATACATACTCCATGTAATGCATATAATATCGTTTCCTGTCTCCTTTTTTCTTTTGCCTCAGATATACATGAACTGAAGTGAGGCTTATTGGAAATGTCATTACCTCATTGTTCATTAGAAGCTGAATTTCATCCACTGGTGAGTAGAAATCACAGCCACTTCATCTGCCAATCTCATACTTGATTGCAGAGATCAATTGCACATTTAGGTTATATATATATATTGTGGCGTGGGCGGGGTTTTGGGACTAGTAACCATCATGCTTTGCGGGAGGGGTTGTTAGGTGTTCACCCTGTCGGGGAAAGGTGGTTGGATTAGTGGCTTCGGCCAGGGTGTGTGTGTGTGAGTTAGAAGTTTGTCTTGTGCTTATGTGACTTGTTGAATGTGCCGTTTCTGTGCTATGCCGAATAAAATACTCCCAGCCATTTGCATTGGGCAGCAAGGAAGCTCACTCGTCTCTCCCAATCCCTTCGTGGCGGTGAAAAACGCTACAAGTGGTGTCAGAAGTGGGATGGAGAGTAACGGGTTAGAGTGCACCCCGGAGCAAGCTACAGCTCCGTGCGCCGTCAGCCGGCAAGGCGATCTGCAGCTGCACCTGCCGTCCTACAATGGCGCTGTCAAGCCCCACGCGTTCATCGCTCAGGTGGAGCTAGCCGCCGACTTTGCGGGCTGGTCCCCGGCAGAAACAGCCGTCCGGGTGGCCCTCTCGCTGGAGGGCGAGGCGCTCCGGTCGTTGGAAGACCTCCGGGCGGATGAGAGGAAGGACTGGGCGAAGCTGCGGGAGTCGCTCCACTTCCGGTTCGGCGCGGATGACCGTCAGGAGGCCGCGTGCGAAGAGCTAGCGACCCGCGAGCGGAGCGCCTCCGAGCCACTGGGGGCGTTCGCCATGGACTTAAGATCTCTCGCACGCCGGGGCTACCCGGAATTCGGGCCCGTCCAGCAGGAAGAGCTAGCTCGCCGTGCGTTCTTGCGGGGAATTCGGCCGTCGAGGCTGCGCGAGCACATCCGGCTAGCGGCACCGTCATCTCTGTCTAAGGCGCTACGCGAGGCCGAGCGTGCCGAGGCTATCCTGGCAGAACACCGCGGCGAAAGAGCCGAGCGTTTTCCCCTGGCTCGGGGCCGCTCGGTAGGTGAACCTAGCCGGGGACAGGGCTACCCGTCGCGGCTAGGCCTCGACTCAGCATCCGAGCTTCCGGGACGGCAAGGACCGCCGGACCACCGCGGCAACGCTCCCCGGCCTGAGGACAGCGTACCCCAGCAGCCGTTACAACTAGCTGCGGTGAAGCCGCCTCCCACAGCCGTCTCTGTTTCCCCAACTGCCGGGCCCAACTTCCGGTCAGGACGTGTAGGAAATCGCGCGGGCGTCTATGTGAACTGTGGCATGGACAACGTTTCGCTACGGGCACTCGTGGACACCGGCTCTACAGTTTCGCTGCTGCGCTGTGGAGTATTAAAACAGGGCGAGCACGGTTGTATGCTGCCGGCCCCAGCCTTGACTATTCGCACCGTGTCGGGGAGCTATTTGGAGATACGGGCCTGTCGCACTGTGCGAATACAAGTAGGTGCAATCAGTCTTTCTCATCCATTCTTTGTGGCAGACATTGAGGATGATTGTATCTTGGGGTTGGACATTTTAGAAAGGTGGGGTGCGGTACTGAATCTCGCTGACGGAACGTTGCGTGGTAGCTTCGGGTTAGCCAGGTTGCTAGTTCCCAAAGCGCAGCCGGACGTGTTAGTAGAGCGCACCAGGGGGGCGGAACTTCCGGTGGACGCGCCATGTAAACATCCGGTAGCAGACCGAGCGAGAATAATGGCCGAGCTTATGCAGCGTAGCAGCATGGGGCTGAGTCCGACACAGACCGACACAGTGAAGTCCCTTTTACATGAATTCGCGGACATTTTCGCGGTAGATGAGCGCGAGTGCACACATACTAATTTGGTGCAGCACACGATTGATACGGGTAACGCAGCTCCTGTTCGGTTACATCCGAGACGCCTTCCCTTAGCTAAACGAGCTATCGCCGAGCAGAAGCTGCGTGAGATGGCCGACTCGGGCGTCATAGAGCCAGCGTCCGGACCGTGGTCTTCACCGGTTGTGTTGGTGCGTAAAAAGGACGAATCGTGGCGGTTTTGTGTCGATTACCGGCGGTTGAACGAGGTAACGCGCAAAGATTCTTATCCGTTGCCGCGAATAGATGATGCGCTGGAACACGTTGCGGGCTCGGCGTGGTTTAGCTCGTTAGATCTGCGTAGCGGGTACTGGCAAGTAGAGCTCGCCCCGGAAGCGCGACCTAAAACCGCGTTCTCGATCGGGCAAGGGCTATGGCAATTCCGGCGCATGCCGTTCGGCCTGTGTAATGCTCCAGCTACCTTCGAACGGTTGATGGAGAAAGTGTTGGCCGAGATTCCTCGTAACCGGTGCGTCGTTTACTTAGACGATTTACTGGTGCACGGCAAGGAATTTGAGGTCGCGCTAGCTAACCTACGGGAGGTATTTTTGGCTATACGGCGGGCGAATTTGCGGCTCAATCCGAAAAAGTGTCAGCTGTTGCGGCAAGAGACCGTGTTTCTGGGACACGT
Source organism: Clarias gariepinus (assembly GCF_024256425.1). Taxonomy (NCBI): domain Eukaryota; kingdom Metazoa; phylum Chordata; class Actinopteri; order Siluriformes; family Clariidae; genus Clarias; species Clarias gariepinus. The sequence goes on from NC_071112.1 coordinate 20,827,192, forward strand.
GATTAGCGCTCAAGGGATTGCCACCGATCCAGCCAAAATTGCTGCGGTACAGAATTGGCCTGAACCGTTAAACGTGTCGCAGCTACGCACCTTCCTCGGGTTAGCCTCGTACTATCGTCGGTTCGTGAAGGATTTTGCCACGATCGCTAGTCCGCTGCACGGGCTCACGAAGAAGAATCAGCCGTTTCGCTGGGACGGGGTGCACGCGCGCGCTTTCACTCGGTTACGGGAAGCTTTGGTCACGTCGCCCATTCTCGGATATCCTGACGCGTCTCGTACGTTTATCCTCGACACGGACGCAAGCGATGTAGGGCTAGGGGCTGTACTGTCTCAGGTTTCCGAGGGTAAAGAGCGTGCTATCGCCTACTTCAGCCGCGCGTTGTCTGGACCGGAGAAAAATTACTGTGTCACGCGGCGCGAGCTGTTAGCGGTCGTCGCGGCCCTTAAACATTTTAGGCCGTATTTATATGGGCAATCCTTCTCGCTGCGGACCGATCACGCTTCGTTGGTGTGGCTGCTTAGCTTTAAAGAGCCCGAGGGGCAGTTAGCGCGCTGGTTAGAGCGGTTGCAGGATTATAATTTTACCATTCAGCACCGAGCGGGAAAACTGCATGCTAACGCCGATGCTTTATCCCGCCGGCCGTGTAGCCAAGAGCGTTGTCGGCACTGCGAGCGGGTTGAAGAGCGCGTGGGTGGTCGCCACATCGTACACTCTCCGACCCCCGTGAATGAGGACATCCCCCCTGCGCAGTCCTCCGGAGCCCCCATCGGTAATCAGCCGACCGAGCCGGCGTGCAGCCGAGTGACTGCGTCGCCTAAGTCATCGCCTGTAGTCGTTCCGCCTGTGCCGCAGATGGACTGTGACCAGCTCATTGCCGAGCAGGAGAAGGACCCGGCGCTGCAGCAGGTACTAGGTTGGGTTAACGCGGGCCAGAGACCGGATTATGCCGCGGTTGCTCACCTGGGACAAGAGGAAAAAGCCCTCCATTCGCAGTTTAATCGACTCGCGTTGCGGGGGGGCTTACTCTACCGCCACTGGGAACGGCCGTGCGGCGCTGGCGAATCTTTTCAGCTGCTGGTGCCGCGGACTCTGCGGGCACGGGTGTTAGGCATGGTCCATGGGCACGCAGGCGCGGGACATTTTGGAGTCACTAAAACGCTGCGGCGGTTGCGCGCTCGTTTCTACTGGCCGGGCTGCCACACGGATAGTGAACTCTTTGTTCATAGATGCGACGTCTGCACGGCAAAGAAGGGCCCTACCCAGCGCTCGCGAGCACCCCTGCAAGACTTTCGGGTGGGGGCACCTATGGAGCGTATGGGCGTGGACATTCTCGGGCCGTTTCCCATTTCCGATCGCGGGAACCGGTATGTGCTAGTGGCCATGGACTACTTCACCAAGTGGCCGGAGGCATTTGCTGTGCCGGACCAGAGCGCTTCCACCACCGCCCGAGTGCTGGTGGATGAGGTGTTTAGTCGATTTGGTGCCCCGGAGCAGTTACACAGCGATCAGGGACGTAACTTCGAGGCGGAGGTGTTTGCGGCGGTGTGTGAGCGCCTCGGGGTGAAAAAGACCCGCACCACGCCTCTTCATCCACAAAGTGACGGCCTCGTGGAGCGATTCAATCGGACGCTCACCACCCAACTCGCCGTGCTAACCAGCGACCGGCAGAAGGACTGGGACGAACATTTGCCTCTCGTGCTGTGGGCATATCGCACAGCCGTGCAGGAGTCCTCTCAGCTGACACCAGCTGCGCTAATGTTCGGGCGCGAGTTGCGCACGCCTGTGGATCTTGTGTTCGGGCCACCTCCCCAGTCTGATTTACCCATGAAGCCTGGGTTGGATTATTTCTGTTCCTTAAAAGACAAACTGTTCCGTGTCCATGAGTTGGCGCGTAGACACTTGGCGGACGCCGGTGTTAAACAGCGCCGCGTGTATGACACGCACAGTCGAGGGCGAGACTTTGCCACTGGGGAGCAGGTTTGGGTGTATTCTCCCGGAAGGAAAAGGGGGCTCTCGCCTAAGCTCATGTCTCACTGGGTGGGCCCCTGTACGGTAATCGCCCAGCTCTCTGAGGTAGTCTACCGGGTGAGGTTGACGGGGCGGTCGCGAGTGGTCGTGCTCCACCGGGATCGCCTCGCGCCCTACCAGCCCAACGCCAGCGGGACCTCGAACTCTGTAGAGGCCGGTCCGCCTCAGGGAGAGGGTAGCGGCCCTCCTTCCCCCGCAAAAAGACCCCGGCGTTCACAACGCCAGCGCCGACCACCGTCACGCTTTCAGGACTGAGTTCGCCATCGTGACCGGGGACGGTCACAGCTCGGGTGGGGGCAGTGTGGCGTGGGCGGGGTTTTGGGACTAGTAACCATCATGCTTTGCGGGAGGGGTTGTTAGGTGTCGGGGAAAGGTGGTTGGATTAGTGGCTTCGGCCAGGGTGTGTGTGTGTGAGTTAGAAGTTTGTCTTGTGCTTATGTGACTTGTTGAATGTGCCGTTTCTGTGCTATGCCGAATAAAATACTCCCAGCCATTTGCATTGGGCAGCAAGGAAGCTCACTCGTCTCTCCCAATCCCTTCGTGGCGGTGAAAAACGCTACAATATATATATATATATATATATATATATATATATATATATATATATAATGTGTGTGTGTGTGTGTGTGTGAACAAGATACTGTACCGTACGGTTCTTAATAGGTCACCGAAATGTATGTAATGACCTCATCCCGTGTCCAGTGCACCGGTCCCATGGGAGTACTGAGAGTACCATCTGCACTTTGTGAATAGGACAGATAGGAATAAAATCACAAAGTAAAATATTACTAAAATAATATTTGTAACATATATTCTCATTTGGAGATATAATCAATGTTGCACAAAATGAATCATGATTGATTTGGCCTGTATCACCCCAACAAGGCCAAAAGGCAGTCCTTGCATAAGCAAAGCATAATGCTGAAGAAGTAATTATCCATATGGATAAGTCACACTCGGCCCTCTCACCCCTGCCCTCTTAGAGGAAAATAGAATAACCCAATATGCCATACAGTGCAGGATTTTTTCCCCCCACTCTATTAGAGATCAGCGTATTCAGGCTTTCAGTGCATCTTTATTCAATTTCTACCTTTTACTGATTGGCTTTTAGACAGATATTTTAAGACAAAAGATCTTATGGGCTGATCGACACCCGACCTTCTAGACTACCTCATTGTTTAGATCTACAGTTAGAAACGCCTTTCAGTGTATTGAAAAGATGTCTTGGTGAATAGGTGGATAGAATTTTTTTTTTTTTGACAGACTCTAGAAAACAGGCCACAGAGTGAAAACACACTGGTAAGGCCAGTCAAATTGCCCAACTGCAGACAAAGTCCCTGGCCCGACAAGGGGCAGGGGTAAGGGGCAGACGTCCCAACTATGAGCACTGTCTCATCACACAGAGGCATAGTAAAGAAAAATAGGGTTCAGAAGGGCACTCGGGTCCATGATAGGAGAGCAGAGGGTTGCTGATTCGGAGTTATTCTCATGTAAACAATAGCCCTGTACTCTCTGGAGATTCAATTGATTTACGAACTCACACAGAGATTTGTGGTGTGACAGTAAATCATGATTCGAATCCTACATGGCTGATGCTCGACAGAGGAAGGCAATACAAAAAAAAAAAAGTTGTAAGGGAAGAAATATTCAGCCATTTTTTTCCTTTTTTTTTTTTTTTTTTGACTCACCTCACAGTTTTTCCTCCTCAGGCATGCAAGTAACTGGATTTTTTTCCCCCCTTAATGCTGGGTCTGATATTTCAGTGCCAAAGCTTATTTCACTCTTTCCTCATTCTGTTTTCAGGCAACATAATCACCTTTTTTGATGACTCTTCCATACTGTTTTCTATAGGAGTCTAGCCTGGATTTAACTTCGGCCATAAATAACTGTTAAAGCACTGAGATATTCTGGAAAGTTGCAATCATTATTTAGCCCACATTACCTCCACAACTCTCCAATTTGTAGATAGAAAAATAAAAGCTTGATTATAGTTAAGTTTGGCATGGTAATTATATTATTCTATGCATTTTCTTTTTCACTCAGGCTCCAGACATAAGCACTCAGAGACACCTCACAAAAGACGGCAGGTATTAGCATGAGAAAGAGTTCACACAGACAGCACCGCACATTAGGCATTCAGGGAGTTTATATGAAATTCAGCTGCTGTCACTCCTGCTGGTCCATAATCTAGCAGCAGCGTCTCAAACTGATCTTCCCAACAATCGAGTGCATGACATATGTCGAAGAGAAAATAAGGCACTCATTAAAATATAGATCAAATGTAAGGAAAGTGGTGATAATACCAAAGCTGTCAGTGGCTGCCAGGGGAACAGCATTGAGTGGCCTGTGTTAATGAGACAAAGCTGTTTTTCTTAGTTTAGTGCAGAAAAATATGCACAAGTAATAAATAAAAACACAACATATTTTTTTCTTCTTCAAGCCTTGTCATGTGGAAAATTGTGCCCATTATGCTGCAAGCCACTCATATTATTCTCTCTCAGAGTCTGAATAAGAGAGATTTTTTTTCTCCCACTGCTATCTTAAAGCAAGTTTAAAAGACCTGCTATTAAAAAGATGGTTTTACTCAAAAAGAAAGAAACTGGTGCAAAGTTGTATTGGTTTTGCATTTAAGCATGAAGATGTACATAAATATACACTGTAAAGAATACATTTAAAATTAAACTTTTTAATATATCATTACAATAGTCATTCATTAGTGTTCGCTCACTCACTCACTCATCTTCTATACTGCTTTATATATCCTGTTATTTTATACAGGGTCGCCGGGAGCCTGGAGCCTATTTTATGCCAATCCATCTCAAAGCACACACAGTGCAATTTGGGAACACCTATTAGCCTAATCTGCATAATATTGGTCTGTGGGAGGAAACCGGAGTACCTCAAGGAAACCCACCAAGCACAGGAACAAGCAAACCACATGCATACAGAACTGAGGTGGGAAGCGAACCCAGATCATGCTAACCACTAAGCCACCGTGCCACTATTCATTAGTGTTCAATTAATTTAATTTACATTATTATTATTTTCAATTATTATTATTATTATTGTTATTATTATTAATAATAATAATAATAATAGTCTGGCTGCTCCACTGTTCATACAGTACAAAAAAGTATGAACTTAGAGCAGAGTGATCCCATCCGTTTGCACTGTTCAGAATGTTTATTATTACTATAGAACAGTAAGTTCTGACCAAGTAATGAAGACTGATTGGATGAGGAGTATTTTACCAGTGAAGATATAGAATAGAAACATTGAACTACAGTCATGTTTAAAAAGTTGTCTAAGGTTGCATTTGCCTACTATTTTGACCCATCAAGATCAGATGATGAATTTATTATGGTTTTACAAAAAAACACAGAACTAAAAGAAAGGTTGGTAACTTTTGAACATGACTGCAATATGTATCACCCCATGCCACAGGTCTTCATCAATTATCCAAATTTTTGGTAACTAGCATGGATGAACTGGGTAATCCGTATGGTCCACTTTACTGAAAAAAGAAAAGAGAAGAGAGCAGCTACCTGCAAAAACCTACATTCAAAACCAGTCACAGAAGCCCTTTCAGCAGGAAAACACACCCGATAATGTTATGTCATCCTAAGCAACTGTTTGCTTCTACCTGACATATCTGAAAACACACATGCACAGTTTGATTTGTTAACCCACCGGCATAAGCATTTATTTATTTTTGTATTTTTTGGTTATTGTCCAACATTGAGTTTCTGGCATGGATTTGTGCTGCTTGAGTTTTAAGGTGTAAATTACTGTTAGAACTGCTGTGATTTAAAAAAAATATATATATTAACACCTTCTGACTAGTCATACTTGATAACTCAGCACTGTGGTATGATTAATGTTATATATAAGTACAGACTAAATGTATTTTGTTTAAAGGATGCTTAGGTATATTGTAAATTATAATAGAAAGCTGACATTCCCTGAGCCAACCTCCATGTGCTTCTTATTCCATTTTTGTTTATTCACTTCCTTTTTCAGCTTGTTTCAAAGCATAGCAGTAAAGGCGAAGCCATATGTCATTCATTCACTCCATCCCGGTTCTGTGCATGTTAGCAATTTTTCGACATGATTACTTTAAACTCTCTTGAGTGTGACTCGAAGGTGTTCAGTCCCAGGAGCTGAAGCTAGTGTTGTAGTGGATCATGCTGCATGGATGATCTCTTTGACCAAGGACTTGCTGTGCTCAAGGTCTGCTTTTTCTTTCTTTTTTTTTTCTCAAAAAGGAACTTTGCATTCTCAGCAAATGTACAGCATATACAGTTTATTAGTGCATTTTTTTAGTTTGCACAATTGAACTTAGAGCTCCACAGTAAGCACTTTCTCGCAACATAGACCGCTGGGGCCCATGCAGGGTACTTCATATGGAAATACCATAATCCCTGCACTTGCTGTCATTTAGCAACTGGAATAATAAAGTGATAAGATTTTACAGGTCTCCTTAGTAGAATGTATGGTATGTATTTGTGTGTGTGTGTGTGTGCTCTCTTGAGCTTTCTGTGAGGACTACAGTGGCTGGAAATCAGGAAAATTAAATTGGCAGGTGGACTTTTTTTGCTTTTAAGAAATGTACCCCCTATTTAAAAAGAAAGGCAAAGTGTAAGTACATAAGAATCGTGCACTATGAAAAAATCTGTACCTTTCTTTATCCACTGAATTTAAAAAGCAAGATAAGGCCCATAATTGCTCTAAACCTTAAAAGTTAAACTTTTAAATATTTAAACTTCATCCCTAGGTAAAAGACCCATACTATCAAGTACAAAATTTGTACCACTGGAGGTACCAATGCTGTCTCAGGAAGGATTTATTAGTGTGTGTTAGTTTGCATGTACTACTGTACAGGAAGATTAAAAAAAGAAATCACTTATGTTCCTCCTTGGACTTGTGTCCTAATGCTCATTATGAAGATTAGCCTAATGGCTATGTCAGTATTGATCACAGTAAGGGGATCTGAAGAAACAAAGCTCTAGACCTGCTTTCACCAGAAGACCACTGATCACCTGGTTAATTCTCTTTCTTTCCCTTAATCTAGCAGCAGATCTATGCTGCGATGAACTGGCACATATTATCAAGCAAGATAGTATACTGGTGATTAATACATAGATGAAAAGGGGAAATGAGGGTGCTGCTTTAAATTGTTTCTTTAGGCACTTTGCAGGCCGAGACAGTCAAAAATTTGTTCCACTTACTCATTCACTCATTTATTGTCTATACTGCTTGATCCTGCTCACGGTGAGTCTGGAACATAGCACAGGAGACTTGGGGCTCAAGGCTGGGTACATTCTGGACGGGGTGCCAATTCATCACAGGGCATACACACTTACAATTTGGGAACAGCAATTAGCCTAATCTGCATTACTTTGGAGTGTGGAAGGAAACCAGAGTACCTGGAGGAAACCCACCAAGCATGGGGAGAACATACAAACTCCATGCACACAGACCTGAGGTGGGAATCAAACAAAGACCCTGAAGGTAAAAGGTGACATTACTAACCACTAAGCCATTGTACCACCTACACATTTGTTCCAATTTCTTTAATATAAAATACAATTCAATTCATGGAGTGCTCCAGACATTTGCACAGTACTGTACATATAAGCCATTTTACATTTTTTGTTTTTCTTCTTCAATCATTTGCATTTTCATCATGATAACATTTAACAGCTATACATATGGCTGCAAATATGCTGTGCTCTTCGACAGCATGATTTATTTTCTTGCAATCAGTATGCTTACAGTGCCCATTACCAGATATAAACACAACCTGTCATGGTTAGTTGAAAGTGAGTTGGACAGTAATAGAAACTGCACAGCCTGACGTCTTCTCCAGTCTGTACATACTACATGCACTTCACCGTTAAGCACAGCATATTGATTTTACTCCTTCTCTACTGGATTCAGGTTACAAACAATTAAAATCATGAGCCAACATTTGTATCATCTATATCCCATGTATTTTTGACAACCAATGAATAAGTAATTCTCTTTAATGATATATTAAGCACTATGTTGTGGAAAAAAGTTAAATTAATTTTTCTAATTCAAAAGTTTACACTGGTTAACATCAAGCTGCATTTACATGCTTATAGTTATAGCATTTTCAAAAGATTTGCAAATATGCATACAAAGCCCTGGAATAAAAGCAATCTTCGCACAGTCATGCAATCTCAGGATTAAACTGAAACCCCGACACCCTGTGAGGTGGTAATGCTACTTACTGTGCTATCTTGCCTTAGAAAAGTTAATCAAGTTAATTTAAAACTGTAGTAATTTCTTTTAGGCAGGACCAACATCCTTGTGCGATTTCGTAATGTAATTGGATCTCATTCATACTAGGTGAAATGACTGCGCTTTAAAATTCAAACAGCTTAGATACTTCTTTAAATTTAATTCATCACTAGCAACCAAATAATGCTTTGATGAGAAACTTCATACTTGTATGTAAATGTTATTCAATAGTTTCTCTTAAATCACATATTTAATTGACCAAATATTCCCTTATGTTAGTGTAGTGACCTGAAAAGGAATTCTTTCATGAACATTCATGCATTAAAGCATTCTGTTTTTTATATATATACTCAAGCTGAAAGTGCAGGAAGTTCCCGGCCATACCGAAGCGTTGGTGGCATTTCCTTTGATCAGGCCAGAGGTTCACCAGAGCTTTACCTTTACTTCGGTGTTATTCCCTGACCAGGCTTTATGAACCACTGTCTCAGAATTGTGTTAATGGGAGGAAATTAAGTGTTTGGTGAGGCCTGACTTTGCCTAAGTGAACGTAGTGAGTCTATTCATTAACTCAGTAGTTACTCATTGTTACCAAATCTCAATGGCATTGCTTGTTTACGGATCTTAACATGGCACATACAAATACCTCGTGTGTATCTACGTGCAACTCGCCCTTCGTTTGTCTTGTGTCAAAAGGGATGATAAATTATGTATGCAAGTGATACAAAACATTGAGTTGCTGTGACTTAACACAATACGGCTTTAGTTAGTTAGTTAGTTAGACCAGAGATCTCTACATAAAAATGACTCCTGAGAAAACAACTTTTTATTTCCTTAGTATGGCATAAAGGTGGAGATGGAACTGCTGATGATCATTCAAAGCAAATCTGAAGCGAAAAAACATTGATTTTCTGCTGGTCTTCTCTGGTCTCCGTCAGGAAAAGCTGGGAGATCCACTGGAAGCCAGAGAGATAGTACGAAGTAAAAGGGAGTGCTCAGTAAGTTCTATATTTACGTGCAAAGATTTGTTCCTCTCACTTGTCATTGTGTAGTCAATAAGCAGAGCAGCACGGCTACTTTTTGCAAAGTCACATTTAGGCCCTTTTGACTCTGTGGTTAATCTTTGCATGGCTGGGTGCCACTGTGGCTAAAAGAGGGCGTGACCCATATAGTAAATGGGATTAAAAGGTGAAGCGCTCCAGAGAAATCCACACCGTAACCGTAGCATTTCCTCCTTACTGGTTTTTCTCAGTGAACCCATGACTTAGCCCAAACTCTGCAACTAGTTTTTGACAGCCAGAGATAGAAATAATTCCATCGTTCTCTTGTCTCACAGTTCGGTGTCTGCAACGATAGCACTTTTTTTCCATATAATAAGCCCCAGATCGAAGGTGGACTGAGTTTAAGCCTCTTTTTTTTTATCTTGAACAGGAAACATGAGATCCTGTATTATTTTTAACAAAGAACTCCTTCTAAATATGATTTATGAGTAAATCAACAGTTCCAAAAAAAAAAAAAAAAAAAAAACCCAGAGCAGGCCTGAATTCTCGATGCGAGGGCCATGAGGGGTGTGAGTCTTTGCTGGTTCATCTCCACTAGGCTGCACATGTTAATTAAACCATGGGGGCAGAGGCAGGTGGGCGACATCAGCTTTAAGCAATGCCCCGCTCCCCTCCTCCTGTTCGCCCTCAGAGACCACCTCAGGCTGTGGGAATTTCCTTTAGTTACACTCTGCTTGCCAGGTAAACAAGCCTGAATGAGATAACAGGAACCAGGGAGCAAATAAAAAAAAAACACCGGAGGAAGTGAATAGATTTCACACTTGCCCTGTTAACACCACACTCCACTAACGAACCCGAGCTGAAGCTCTGGGAACTGCTCAGGATCACTCAGGCTCAGTGAGCTGGCCCTGGAATGACTGTGTAATGCCATTAGGAATAGACAGATGTAAATAACAGTACTGAAGACTTCTGGACTGGCGTTCCTTTTATGACGCCACAGCCGTCCATGGTAATACACCTACTTCTAATCTAAACAGAAACATAACCGAGTTAGAGAGATGTGTTCTGGGGCTATGTAAAAAAAGCTTATTTACATGGCCTTTTTTTTTCAGTCTGACCAGAATTTACTGACTTTTACAGTGTCGTCATTTCACCACTGATATTCCTAACAAGACAACATAAGCAAGCAAGTAAATAAACAACTATTGAAAAGACTATTTTACTCCACAGCACCACTGTTGGGGTTACCTAGACCACCTGATTGGCATCTATTTCTCAATAATGTAAATTAAATTATGAATAAAATTAATATAAAATATGAATTAGGACTTAATCGCGGTCATATGCACATATATACATACATGCTCATTCACACACTAAAGGCAATTTGGAAATGCCAGTTAGCTTAATCTGCATGTCTTTGGTCAGTGGAAGGAAACCTGCTAAGCAAACTCCATGCACTCAGACCCCAAGGGGGGATTCGAACATGGACCCTGGCAGCGCAAGGCAACAGTGCTAACCACTAAGCCAACATGCTGCATATATATATTCATACACATGTGTGGGTGGCTTTTGTATGGGTATTATGGCAGATTATTTTTCTCAGGCAAACCAACTTTTCTATTGTATATATCTTTTAAGGTAGTTTTTATTTTGAAGTTTTGAACTTGCACATTTACATTTACATTTAAGCATTTGGCAGACGCTCTTATCCAGAGCGACTTACATTTTTATCTCATTACACATCTGAGCAGTTGAGGGTTAAGGGCCTTGCTCAAGGACCCAACAGGGACAACTTGGTGGTTGTGGGGTTTGAACCTGGGACCTTCCGAACCGTAGTCCAATGCCTTAACCACTGAGCTACCCCTGGCCACATTGTTTGCGAAGAATGACTGCATTGCATGGGCAAAACATGACATAAGCCAGTTGCAGCACTTCCTTTTGTCACATGATCAGTGAAGTGAAACTGATTGTCAAAGGAGAACAATGCAGGTTATATGGTACATACCTGTACACAAGGTGCCTTCATCAGATACTGAGCTGAAACTGATAGAGGAGGCTGCTAATGATGATGTAAATGGAATTGCAGGTATTGCTTATAATATTTCTCATGATCTTCAACAATCTTTGTAATTAGTTTGTGTGCAACCCAACAACACTTTTTTCATATTCCAATTTGCAGCAGTGACTCATTATAAAAACACAATTAACGCATGAGTTTGCTCTATTTTATATTAAAACTCAATCAATGTATTATTGTTACTAAGTTGCATATTTAAATAAAGACAAACACAATTGCAATTATCCATTGTGACAAAACTGTGGGTTTATAGCTTCTTGAAAAATCATACAAAAGATGCATGCTGATATAACCCAAACAATTTTGACATATGTTGCAATTTGCGCTTTTTATGATCCTTGTGACTCAACATGTAAAATTTATTCTCTATCAATTCGCAATACATCTTGCTGTCTTTAAGTTTGTTTTTCTTAAAACTGCTAAAAATATTATTATTAATATATTAATATATTAATATTATTATTAACTAATTATAATTTAATTAATTACTTAATACTCTAATTACTAAAATTTCCACATGTACACCACTACCAGGTGAATTGGCTCACCTATTCCTACTGGGACTAAAAGGCCAGCCCATCTGGGGAAAGAAAAGACAATGCAGCACAAAATCACTAAAAAAAGTCAATGCTGGTCATACTAGAAAGGCACCAAAACAAACAGGGCACCACAGGCCACTGCATCTGCACACGGGACTCAGCAGACAAAGAGCCCAAGCCCACTGACACGGCCTCCAAAATCCCCAGATTCCAGTTCAATCAAACACCCATGGGATGTGCCAAACATACAAACAAGAATATACAGATAGATAGCTAGATAGACAGACAGACATATGTAGACACACACACACAAATTTCCAGTTTGAATTTTGTCATTCTTCCCCTACTTTCACTTTGGTTGTATTTTTAATCTTTTACTTTTTATTATGTTTGTTGTTGTTGCCTGTCCCTCCGGATTACTTTATGGGTTATTTTCCTTTTTGTGTTTTGCCCTGGCCTGTATTCAATTTGTTAACAGGTTTTGCTGAATACACTCTGGACCATATAGTGAATTCAGTATATTTTATATATATATAAAAATGTGACATTGCATAGAGAGACAGGGATGCTGAAGAGAAAGTAAACCAAATTTATGGCTTGTTGACAGCGTGCAGGTTTATGCCAAAGCAGAAAATCTATGTGAATCGATCATCAAGTGTTGAGAATAAGCATTGGATTTTCTCACTGTTCTTCCTGCTCCACTGCCTCTATTACTTCTGCATCAAGGGACCCTTGATCATGGCTACAACCAATGTGTTAATTAAGGTACCTTTACTTTCCTATATTGTTTGTGACCTCATCTTGGCCTCCATCTCTAAACCACCTATTCATCTGTGGTCCCTGAAAAAAAAAAAAAAAAAAAAGAACACTAGGCTTTGGATGGTGCGAGCTTTGTTTGTTTGTTCCAGAAGTGATTTACTCATGTCCACTCTAGGTTTTTTCCTTTTGTTGATCCAGTGCAAGAAGATGATAAACAATTGATTGCTTTTCTGGGATGCATTAGCCTTTGTAATACCCCTATATCATTAACACCCAATGCATCATATGTAATGGATTGATTTATTGATTGTCCATAATATGAATTTTAACATACCAGACCACTGTTAATTAGAAAGAAGTCCTGTATGAAGGATTAAAAAAGCACCCCATTGTGTTTGCTTTCCCTACTTTGTGAATATTTAACTGAGCAGCTGTTGTTTTAGTTTATTCTACATAGGGGTGAAAAGTGCACTAAAGATTCTAAAGTGACTGTGCTACTGTAGATTCACTTTAAATTACGGTAAAATTGGTGATAAATTTGTTATGGTAATTTTTTTAAAGATTGTGTGAACAAAATTCTGGAATATTCTGCAAAACACTGCTGTAAAATCACCCAGCACTGGTGAAATATGTTAAAATATTAATGTCAATAACATCTCCCAAAACAAGTTATTAAATCATAACTTAATGACTTAGGAATTAAATTAATTTAAAAAAATGTGTGCTTATTGTATACATAATGTAATTGGCATTATATTTATATGCATGTTTATATTCATTAAAATGTTTTTAATAAAAATTCACACAAATTTTATAAACCATGTCTAACTTTTATTTGTTAGACATGCTTTTATAAAATTGGTGTAATTTTTTTTTACACCAGTTGTATAGTTAACAGTTAATCATGAAAGCAGCAGAATAATATTTACAAGCATAAACATGCTAAACCAACCTACCATGCTAGCACGAACTTGGTGCAGTGGTTGACTTGTAGCTAATGTTAGTTTATCACATAATACAACTGTCTAGAGTGTGTTATTTTTGGATGAATATTAACTACTGTGTATTCCTTTCCAGGGGCTTGGTAGAGTATACAGCTGTATCTCGGCATACGACATACGAGTTCTTAAGGCAAAATTTTTATTTGCAAAACACATTTTCCTATAGGAAATAATGCAAATGCAGATAATCTGTTCCAGCCACACAAAAAATATTACTAACTTCCAACACTATAACTATATTTCTGCCTATAAAACCAATTAAAACGTTTAGAAAAAGGCATGTAAATGAAGTAAAATATGAACTAAATTGACAAACCTCATGTAACCTTAATTTATGATTTCTTTCCGCTAACCGCTTTAAAAACAAAGCTGAGTGGGTCAGCAGTGGGTCACTTTTTTTCTTGCTTCCGTATTCTTAACATCCTTGGGACCCATGGCACTATGCCTTCACTAAATTTTGCACAAAATAAAATAAAAAAAAGAGCATGTAAACTCACTTCACTTGGTTTTTAACTGACATGAACAAATTTCTAATGGCTCCCAGACATACACGCAACTTAGCCGCATTTAGTTGGCTCGGTTTTTCGCTCATATCCCGAAAATGCTCCTCAAGGCAAAGCGGGGCTATTTATATAACTGTAGTATTATTAGACCATCAGAAACAGTACATGAGAATTATTGGTTAAAACAGTTGACTTTTGCTTTTAATGGGCTTTTCAAATAAATGTAACACAAAAAGATTTACTGTGTGACAAAGAATATTTTATAACAACACTGTAAAACTATGATGACTACAGTGACAGTAGACCATTATAACCACATATTCTTAAATTCGTGGGCTGCATCTCAAATTGAATTGATAAATATGTCGACATGCTGTTTAGCATGTGGTATGTGGGGTTGGGACACAGCCTTGAATACTCTATTAAATTGTATTGATTTGCTACTCACAACTGCCGAGTGCAGACCACTCCCACTTAACCATGATACCGATACACATACAAATGGATGACAAATTAAATAGGGGGGAAGACAGCATAATGTGATTCTTTTTTTTTTTTTTTTTAAGTGTTGGATCACTGCAAAATCACCAACACGTCTTCAGTGTGCCTTGGCATAGATTTTACAAGTCTCTGGAAAAGTACTTGTAAGACGGAACACCATTCTCCTGAAAGACAATCACACAGTTCGTGTTTTAATAATGCTGCTGGAGAGTCTAAAACATTGCTCGAAAAATCTTCCACAAACGTTCAACTGCATTGTGATCTGGTGGTTGTGAAGTCTAGCATGTGATTTACATACATTTTATAATTCTATGCTCCTCAAATTAGTTAGTGAGCCCTCGTGCCTTGTGAATGATGACACTCGAGGATAAGACACCCTTCCATCAGGACTAAAATATTTTACAGAAGGAGTCATTACTTTTCATCATTGCTTGGAAGACGATTATTTTTACCCCGAGTCCCTGAGTAACCCCACACATTTTTTTTTTCCTGCATGCTGGAGGAAAAACACCTGATAATCATTAAACCTTCAACAAAAACATGCCATGCTAGAGGACTCACGGACCAGAGCTGAAAAGAGGTTTTTAGACCTTGTAGAATTACTTTAAATATGTGAATGTCACTTTGTATTTTCTCTCATAAAGTTATTTAAAAGTACGAAACACAATGACTTAAGTAAAAGTACTGCTACTGTATTAATAATTCACTTGAGTAAAAGTAAAAGCAGGGATCATGAAAATACTCAAGCAAGAGATGGTAAGTTATCTGATGACAAACTACTAGTGAAAACCTTTTTTGTTTTGTGTCCACAATTGACAAAACTAATCTGAAAATGTTTTATATCTTAGTGCATTTTTGAACAACCATGTTAACTAATCAGGGGAGCTAAATTAACTAAAGTATAGATAAACTTAATTATTAACAGTATATAAAACATGATGCTAGATGATGGTTGTAGGTTGCTTTTTACAATAGCTATATGGCTAGCTTATGTTAGTTCATTCATGGTAAGTATTAGCTAATTCTTAGCTACAGTATCTTACAATGATGTCTGTTTGAGATTATCCGATGTTCCCTATAAGCTGTAGAGTACTTGAATTACCTTTTTGCTGTAACGAGTAATCTAACACGTTGGACCCATCATTTAAGTACTCAGTTATTTAGTTATATTTTCAAAAATGTAATCCATGAGCCAGACAGCAGTCATTTTTAATCCGTTAGTGTGTGTGTGTGTAAGTTGTCCTACAAGCTCCCCGATAACCTGCCCTCTTTTGTTATTTCTGCTGTTATACCCCTATCTCACCTATGCGGTTTGACTATGCAAGGACCAACGTGCAGAAAGATGGAAACTGAATCACAGTGCCAAAACTCTGAAAAGTGACAAAACTGAATCATGATGAACCATACTTGCGTCCATCGCGCAAAACCGCATTAAAAAAATGTAAAAAAAAAAAAAAAGTAATGTCCCCCAACACTGGTCGCAATTATATGTTAACCCCCTCCCCACCCAAAAAAAATAAATAAATAAAGATAAATAAATAACTAAATACTTGACCACACCATCCCCCCTTAAAAAATTTTTCTACCACTGGCTGTCATGCAATAAAACAACAAAAGCTTGCTAATGGTTTATCTGTACATGTTGGGTGGAGAATTGTAAAATGCACATCTCCAAAAGGTGTTAGATTGCATAATTTGCATTTAAAAATAAAGATACATGATAAATGAGACCAGGGATGCTCAACTGTCTCAGACATCATAGCTCTTGACTAAGCATTTGGCATCTGATGGGTAAATTTTCTGCATTAAACTGATTTATATTGATTGGGTCTTTAAACTGCATGAAATAAAATTTTAACACATACAGTTCTTTGGTTAAAGAATTAATGTTTTACTATAATCATTTATCCTTTCATGTTAAAACTAACTGCTCAAAATGAGAAAAAAAGAAGGTTCTCAAATGTATCATTCATGTCTCCTTAACAACTATGTGAAACAAATGAGACTAAGGTGTATTTTTCCAGTCACTTTTTTTTTTGTATAAATAGATGCACATACACTCAAATTACCATCCTTTTAAGTTTCAAAAGAGGCCTATTGAAGCTCAACTTTTTCACCCCCTTTAGTCTCAGGTAGAAAAATCAGACAGCTCTCTATGTGGACTCACTCTATTCTGATTCCATCATCATTTATGCATCTCACGCTGGGCTTAAAAAGATCTCCACAAGTACTCACCGAATTCTCATTGAGATTTTTTTCTCTGTGATATCTGCCATTATTATCTGCACAATTTTTTATAATTATTAATTTTAGGCTGACTGAACAGATTGACCCTTGGTAATTTGCATCACAAATTATGTTATGTGAATTATGTTTCTGTGGAATGAGTATTCCACTAGACTTTATTCAATGTTGAATCATATACCAGCTAATAAAACATTGTGATGATAGTTTATTTATGATTGATTTGTTGTGTATTAGTTCTATAAAGTCTACATGGTTAAATAAAAACCAAAGCAATTTATTGGCTATAGTGCAATAAAGTTAGTACTTTAAAATAAACCCCTCTTATATATATATTTTCATTTTATATACATCTCCAAACTGGGTATCATTGAAAAATATTTTTTTGTATGAAAATTTCTTACCATCTTATTCCCTCACACAATATAACTCAATTATGCAAACGTGAATAAGAATTTCAATCTGCAAATTTCTTAGACTTTTTCTGAGATTTCTGGGTAATATGAATGAGACAAATACTGCAGGAGAATGATTGAAAATGAGCCAAGCATGGGTAGCTCTGTGTTAAACTGTTGGACTGCTTATTAGAAGGCCACCGATTTAAGCCCCAGCTCTGCCTGTTTTGCCCTTAAACAAGATCCTACACCCTGAAATGTACGATCAGATGTCGAGCTTGCAACCAGGCCATGTGAAATACTTCCATTACCTGCCAGTCTTAATTCCCATCTTTGTGTACATGGAGTTTGCATGTTTATCCAAGTCATTGATTGGTGGGTTTTCTCCAGGTACTCGGTTTCCTCCCACAATGCTCAGACATGCAGATTAGGCTAATTGACATTACCAAATTGCCTATAGTGTGTGAATGAGTGTGCAAGTAAGTGTATGTGTGCGCATATATGTTACCTCAAGTTCGGCCAAATACACCTGTGTAAACCCCGTTAAAATTTAAATCAGTTTTTTTTACATGATGTGTGCATAAACAAACAGCGACAAAAATTTCAAAAACCACCCTGATGTTTTCTATTACCCAGCTTGCGTCCCCACAAATATCTTCAAATGTACAGACATACCAACTTTACTTTAGTTTTATTATATGTATAGAAATATTTTTTGCTCCAGACCAGCATAGTATTTTTAAAAAAGGGAGCCATTAAGAACACAGAGTGTAGTTTAATGAGGATACTGTCCATCCATCTCAAGGATGTCTCCTGTTGCTAATTGTTCTGTCTGACCTCTTCTTCCTAGTGAATTTTAGAAGAAACACTGTAGAAAAATATCAGACAAAATAGAGGCTAATATGAGAAATACAATTTTGTCTCCCGAGTTATACAAAAGCAAACTTTGAGCAGTAAAAAAAAATCCTCTGGGGTATACTATAATTCTGAATTGTTCCAGGATGCCCTATTGTGTAACGTGTTGGCTTGCCGTAAGTTCAGTAGTCACTCTTATTGCAAAATAAAAGACACAATTTTAGGGTAAGCAGATACAACTACATTTAAAAACCATACATCTGATACCATTCAGATACAGGTGGCTTGGTGTAACATAGCCACTGCATAAAGCATATGTAAGATTTACCTGAAAGACTTATTACAACTTAATGCAAATTGACAATAACGGACCTTTTAGGAAATCATTCCTAATTGCCGTACTAGTTACGCAAATGCCAGGCTTTAATTCACATTCCTACATTTTGGACCCTGTTTCTCCCAATGGGCTTGCTGTTCCATCTAACAGTTGGGCTATTTTAGATTATAGCTAAGTATTTCTGCGCATAGCTCTGTAAAATCCTCCAGAGTCGTTCCTGGGTCAAATCCTTGTAGGAAGTTATGCAAAAAGTGCAGCAACATGAAATCTGCAGTGCCAAGCGCATTAAAGCTTTTCACAGCGGAGCTGCAAAAACAGACACAATTTCAGACGTGGCCTGGATGTGGATTTGCAGACTTTTCACAACAAGCTTTACTAGGAGTAAGGTGTGGTATAAATGACACTTTATACAAATGTTTAATGATGCCGTATGACATACAAGTATAGCATAAATAACTTCAAAACAGATGGTAAAAACTCAATAATTTTAGGTTTGTGGCTGCTGAGATGTTTTTATGTGATGTGCAGTCAACCACGGGTATTTATTTCCTGACTGCACCAGACTTGTTTAATGAGAGGAAGATATAAAATGTAGACTATGTTGTGCATGAGAATTGGAACAAGTGCTTTAAAACGGAGGAGGGGACATCGAGGACTGCATGCTTTTTAAGTGCCATGCTATAGGAAGTAGCAATACATACAGATACAAGTGGAAAGCATCTGTTTTAAACTTCACCTTATTCAAATTTTATTTGTCACATACACAGTCATACACAGTACGATATGCAGTGAAATGCTTGTACGACCACCAGTGACCTTAAAAAATAAAATAAAAACTATATATAAGGAAGAAATATTAATAAAAAGAAATACGAAAGAAAATAAATTTAACTAGTAAAATAAACAAACTCTACAAATAAGGGCATAATAAAAAATTACAAAATATAGAAATATAGGAATATGGGGGGGGGGGGAGTATATATATATATATATATATATATATATATATATATATATATATATATATATATATATTTTAAAGTGTTTTATTATGGGTTAAATGACATGAAAACAGTGACATAATGGCTGGCACATTCCTAACACTCATCAGCACACACAGTAACTGGCATGAACAAGACAACAATCAACAACATTTTCCTAGTATTCCATTAATTGTGCGTTCTATTTCTCATTTTGAACAAAAGTACAGTTTGAGAACTAAACACTTAAAAGTCATATTCTATCCACTTTCAGGACAACAGGATTTAAAATTCTCTTTCCTGACTAAAGCTTTCAAATATCTCTTACCCTTTTGTGTTTATTTTTCCCCATTAAAACCTAGTTCGATTTTTAGTATCAAACCAATAAATTAGACATTCCTAGACATTAGTGCTGAAAGGATCATTAGACAGCTGTTTTATGTTTTTGATAGGTTGTCTTTACTTTACACATGACTGCACTCCAGTCAGCATGTGGACATGGAACATAGATGCACTAACAGTCATAAATCCTTTCTGTGTAAGGCCACCGGCACCATGGATAGTGCTCAGTTCTTGTTCGCATACTGCCCTTTTCTAGCTTTTTTTTTTTCAAAAATATGTCTATATGCAAGTTTAGTCAAGTGCATCTTCTGATATTAATATGCTTGTGTACCAAAGGACAGTGGTGTACACATTAGGGCCCTCATTCATTAACATTGTGTAAAAAGGTTCTCAAAAATGCATACAGAAATATAATTGGGATTCATCAAACGTGTGTATACAGGTCATTTACCCAAGTGTATGTAATGCTGCTCAATAAATACCAATTGTTTGGAGTCACTGTACTGCATGTTAAAACTAATTTAAAAACATAGACAGTATATTAAACTGTGCCACTGAGGATTTTAAAAGGTCAACTGATGAAACATAAAATAGGGAATATTTCAGTATATCCAACAAGGCTCTAATACCAATACAAGTTTGTGTCAAAAATTATGTTAATATGTTATCAGTGCTTTCCACTCAAGGCTATGACTTCCCAGTCACTACTGTGCAGGTGTGAATGTGTTACATCAGTTCGTTGGTAACTGCGATGCGAGCAAAAACGTGTACCCCACGTGTGATTTGCACAAAAGCAGGGCAGCATGCCATGATTATTATTATTTTTTTGGTCTGAGGGTGTACCAGGCACCACAACAACAAATGGAAGTGCAAAAACAGAAGCATTTGGATATCTGCAAACAAAGTTTGGATTATACTCTAAGGAAGGTGAAAATTTCCTTTAAAAATTACCTGGTGACAAGACATCACTACAAGCCTAAGAGTAAAAGCAGAGAATAGAATGGAAACATCCTGACCGAGAAAAAGTTCAAAAGTCAACCATCAGCTGGAAAATTGATGCTTACAGTTTTCTGATTCTCAAGAGCCAGTATAGGAACATTATGAGAAAAAAAGTTTCAGCGGAGGTTCAGCAGAGGACTGCTATCCAAGGGTGTTGTAATCTTGCATGAAGATACACATCTGTACACTTCTGCCCACACTGTCAACACTCTGCCAAAACTTAATTTTGAGGTGTTACAGCATCATCCCCATAGTCCTGATCTTTCTCCTTAGGAATTTCACCTGTTTGGTCCCCTGAAAGCAGCCCTACGAGGATGAAGATTAACTCTGAGGAAGCAGTAAAGACAGTGGTGTGTTTGTGTCTCGCAGATCAGCAGACTTCTAAATGAGGGAAAAGTTAATTGATACAACAGACTGGGAAATTTTTATTCACTCTTGTAGATTAATATAAGTGCATGTTCTTTCTATGCTTGGTGGTTTTTTTTCTGACACTCCAGTTTCCTCCCACAGTCCAAAAGACATGCAGATTAGATTGGTCTTTTTGCAAATTGCCCATGACTGTATGAGTGAGTGTGTATGGGATTGGCAGACCATCCAGGGTGTACGTTGCCTAGTGCCCTAAAATAAGCCTTTGGCTTTCCATGATCCTGTACAAGATAAGCGGTATGGAAAATGAATGAGAGAGTGGGTAATATAACTGATCTTTCTTGTGGTGATTTAACCATATACTGTACATTGTTGTTAAAGATAAAGCACAGGTCTCAATTGTGCAACAGGATAAAGGATTTAGAAAGATTGTTCAAAATATTAGACATTAAATTTTGTGAGCACAATCTAGCTCAGTGATGGTTAGGAAACACTTGCCTTATTTCCAATTGTTCTCTATAGTGAAATGTTTAAGAACTGTTACTTTTACAGATATTTCATTTGTGTCTTTCATCTTTGGTTTTTGAGAAAAGATATCTGCTGAGAAACCACTCAGAGTTTGTAAGAAAAATTGATTCAGTTCGTAAAACATGTCTCCTTTTTTTTCTTTTAAGATGGAATGAGGCATGAAACCCTCGTAACAAAACAATACAGCCCGAAGTCACATTTTTTTACATTTTCATTTTCTCTGTCAAATTAAGTGTAAACACAAATGTGGTTGTATTTAACTATAATTACACTAAATAAATAAAAAAAAAACAATAATGGATATTGCAAAAATTTAGAAGTCCATATTCATGATTACATAAAAAAGTGGTGCATTTTAGTGCGACTTTATTTTCCATTTGAGTTCTTTGTATACACATGGTCAAAGCTTGCATACATATACTTACACATTTGCATACTTCATATTAATAATTAAAAAGTGACTGAATGGGACACATTTGTCACATTTGTGAACAACTGGAGGGCCACAAACCAAGCCCATATTATTCCCTATATAGTGAAACCTCGGATGGCCAGTAACGCGGTTTGCAAGCATTCTGCAAGACGAGCAAGGATTTTTTAATAAATTTTGACTTGGAAAATCAAAAAGTCTTGGTTTACAAGTATAATGTATCACGCATGCGTTTCTTGTTTTGACGCCGAGCGTCACATGAGCACAACTGAGCCAACGGTTTTTCTTACTCTTGCGCTGTGGAATTGTGGGTAATCGTCTCCCCTGCTAGGTCTTGGTGCGCGTCTTCTACTGGTATAATTAACATCCGTGCACGCGTGCACTGTTTCCTATAACACTGTGACCATGTGTGTATGTGTGTGTAAAAAATCTTTATTTTGTGTCTGTATGCGTGTGTACAGGGCGCGTGTTAAAGCAAAAGCACGTCTCATTAGAGTGGTTAAAGATCTATTTTCTCTCTCTGCTCAAGGCTCAGCCTGCTCTGTGTCTATGTGCACGCGCGTCATTGGACACCATGCCACACACACAGACCCCTCCTACTTTCGCCTTCACAGACACACACACACACTCTCACTGCTCTACACAAAACACTGCTCTGTCGCGATTCTTTTTAAAGGTAAAGTGCAGGTTAATTTGTTCTGCACAAACGGAAACACTTATTTGTCGGGATTTATTTTTACTTTTTTATGTAAAGTGCAGGTTAATTTGTTTTATTTTTACTTTATATTTTGTGTTAATTATTTTTATGTTTTATTTTTTTGGGCTGTGGAACGAAAAATTAGAGTTTCCATTATTTCTTATGGGAAAATTAGATTTGGTTTATGAGTGTGTTGGAATACAAGCCCACTTCTGGAATGAATTATGCTCGTAATCCAAGGCTCCATTGTCTTAAATTACGGTATTTAACACATGATAAATCAATATATTCTCTAAACTCATATAATATTACCGGTTGGTTGGTTAAGACAGGAAAGTGTATCTGGTTGCATATCCAGACACATAGTGGTAAATTAATTGATACTCCATAAATTTGATGAAAGGGTTCAAAGTAATAT
This sequence comes from Clarias gariepinus, assembly GCF_024256425.1. Taxonomy (NCBI): domain Eukaryota; kingdom Metazoa; phylum Chordata; class Actinopteri; order Siluriformes; family Clariidae; genus Clarias; species Clarias gariepinus. The sequence continues at coordinate 20,850,460 of NC_071112.1, forward strand.
TGTGCATATTGAATAATTCTTTAATCTGACTTCAAATCTGGCATCACATAACATATACATTGCATGCACAGTATACTGAAGTGCACCCGAAGAAGAAAAAACTGTGTTGTGTTTAACACAACCCTTATTATATTTGAATAATATATTATAATTAGAATAATGAGTAAATATTTGAGAGTTAAAACTGTTAATTTAAGAGACAGTATTGGTAGTGGATAAATGAATAAATGTATTTATTAATTTATTCAATAATCAAATTTATTTATTCATTCATTGCCCACTAGAGGTCACATACCATAAATGCTCCACACTGTTACATGCATAATACACTGACACAGATGAGTAAACCAAGCCATAACACTGTCTAGTTAAGCCGTTAAAGAATCCCATACCGCTTTCTTTACTTAAAGTTATATATTAAGTCATGTTTGAACAATTTGTGGTTGCAATATGTTCTTATAATGATGATACTTATTAATAAGCACAAATATATGTTTTTTTAGAGACGGCCCAAAAAAAATTATACACATTTCAGGAAAAGAAAAAAAAATTATACCAATAAATATAATATTAAAATATTTATACACATTTTCCTGAAGTAGATTATATATGTACACGTACATAAAGTTGTGCTGGTGGCGTAAATAATTTTTTTCTTCTAAATATTAAATCTAAATATATTTCTGTTGTCTGTTGCACATGAAGCGGTATTTGACCCCTGTGGTTGAGCTGCATCAAAGAGGAAACCCATTCAAGTCTTTGAAATCATGCTTTTAATTTGGCAACTGTGCATTATCTGATATCTAGGGCTTTTAGAGCAGTTAGAGAAATGTTCTATATAATCTCGCTAAATGAGCTGTTGAATTAGAGGGTCTAATGAGGAACGTAATCGTCATACAGACTAACTGAAGAACCCCAGTCTCATTTAAATAAGTAATCTCTATGCATTAAATTAATGGCACATCAAATGCTATGATGGAACTGTTGAAGAAATTACATAAATGTATTAGTTTATTTTGCCTTGTTTGGTTTTTTGTCTTCATTTTTAGTTTGTTTGTTTTGGGGATTTTCTTTCCCTGTCAGATGACACGATGCTAGAGGTGCTCAAGTCCATTCAAATGATGTGAAGAGGTACACGGAAAGTGTGATGAAATCAGTCAGGGCTGTTTGGTTGTTAATTGCATGCATTACGGCTCATTACTGCAGTTTAACGCTTGTCTGTGAAGTGGCTTGGGGGAGGCTGGATAAGTGAGAAGCACTCAGGGCTTAGCCAGTTCTATGAATCATGGTATAGCTGAACAACCCTGGCACAGCACTCTAGTATTCACACACACACACCATGCTAGGTTTACACCACCTCATACTATCTCAGGTAGTATTCACTCACACACACACACACACTACTTCAGACTTCATTCATTCTCAATTCCTCTCTCTCTCTTTTTGTGTGCTACCCGTGCCTTTGACTCGTACAGTGCATAGAGACCTGTGTGTGTGTATGCTCAGAAGTCCAAGCTACACTCTCCATGCACCTCAAAAGGTGTCTGCTTCCTATACTGTAGCTTTATTAAAACATGCATGGCCAAGATCCTCAGCACAGATGAGCATTCTTTCATTCAGTGTCTTTCTCTTTGTGCCTGTCCTCACTCCTGAGTCTGCCCAAAATGCAAATAATGCAAGAAAATAATAAAAGTTGCATGTTGGCACTACTGTAATTAAATATTAAAGATACTCATTTTTATCTCTTTTTTTTCCCAGAGACATGATGACTGTGGATATTGTTTTCATATTACATGGGGGGAAAAAATCTTGAGGCTTAATTTAGTCTCAAAGCTTTCATAACCCTCTTTTTTCGCGTTTATAGATGATATCGCATGCCGGGTGTGGAAAGTAGGCTAATTTGTAAGAGAAAAAAAAAAATCACTTCAGAGTGAAGGGGTGATTCAGTAATACAGTAGCATGTTCTGCATGTATCTCAGTTCTTCAAGTTCTGTTGGAAAAACAACAAATGAACCGATTAATAAAATACTCCTTTGGATAATCTTTCTTACCTGTTGTATTTTAGTATCCACTTTATGGACAGAAGTTTGCGATGCACACTGTACACACTATTTCTTCTCTTGCACTGTGTGTGGGTTTGGAAAGGGTCAAGCAATTTGACTTTCTAAAAACATAGTGTCTTTGAAAATATAAATGCATAAAGGAAACGCTCCGTCACACACGCCGGATGTTTTTTTTTTTTTTTTGCTTTTTTTTCCCCCCTGAACACAACCTGCCCCCTGAGCTGGCTGTATGTTGCCCGGTTGTGTGTATGCATTACGGTGCTGTTCTGCTGCCTGTATAGAGGTGCTGCTGAGGGCTGAGTTGTGGCTGGAAGGGGGCTGCAGGCTTTAATTGAATTGTAAATGGGAAGAGGGTGCAGAGCAGACGGCAGATGGGAGGCAGGGGCAGGTGCTTAAGAGGGCTGAGGAAGGAAAAGAAGGAGGAAAAGGGAAGGGGTGGAATGGCAAAAAAGGCCTGGTTGCATGGAGATGACCAGTGCTCTCCCAGTCCCCCATGGAGCCGGTACATTCTGCAGATGAGAAAAGGCACTGGAGCAAGGCCAAGGACTCACTCTCTCGCTCTTTTTTTTTCTTTTTCTCTCCCTGCTGCTGCTAGCATTCTATCATTCTGCCCTCTGTGGCCCTGCACGTAAACAGCCCTGTCTGGTATGAAATGATGCATGTTGCAGGATTCGTTTCAAAAGCATTCATAAATGTCACATTTTATAATCTGGCATTACCACATCATCCTAATTATAATTTATAACTGCAGCTAGACTGGAAGTAAAGAGTAATTATGATAACTTCTTATTGCCAACTTGGTTTCTTTCAACTTAATAGAATTTATGCTTTGAGTGAAAACAGGATTTTGTCATGTTCAGATAAAAGGGTTTCTTATTTACCCTAAAAGTAAGCGAAATAAGACTGTTAAACGTTTGTGCTGTTGTTGTGAAGGAAGCTCATTATGAAAAGGCGAAGTTCAAACAGACCCCAGAAGGAGCTCGGTGAACCCGAACAGAGTCAGAGAGGGAGAACACAAGGGAGGAGGGAAGGTTAGGCGTGAGAGAGTTCTCCTGAGGGAAATCAGAGTTCTGTCAGCAAGGAAGATGATCCCAGTCTGCCCTCATCAGGTTGAGACGGCTCAGAGACACACACTTGGCTTTCGTTCCTTCCGATGAACATTTGCCTGTGGAGCCTGGCCATGTCTTATATATCCAATTCTGAATTCCCCAGCTCAGTGTTCTATTCAAGTTCACTTCTGGTTGTAAAAACACCCACTTACTGGGACTTGGCAGACGATGCTTTTTTTTTTATATGTTTACAAGAGAAACAGGTCTATAGTTGAGTAGTCTAATTCATAAGCCTCATAAACCAGAAAATGCTCATCATTAACCACAGTTTGCTTTGTACAAGAACGATGCCAAGAGAGTCCTTGTAGCTTAAGTGTAAAAGCTAGTCTTTTTTGCTTTCTCATCTACAGTATGCGTGACAGTTAACATATTTTATCTTCTTCATGTGACTCTGAGGACATTTGCCTCTTTATTTTAAAATATAAAGCGTTTGAGGAAGTCGATCTTACATTTTAACAGAATTTAGTTTTTATACTGATCAAACCATTGAGTAGGCACCCTGCTCTTATACTGGAAGAGATCTCGTCCATTAAGATCAAAATGCTTTAGCGTATCTAAAACCTGCGGATGATTATCTTAAAATGAGCAGCTAGCAGCAAGTGTAGATAAGATCATTTAACACTGTCAAGCTCACAGCTCACGATTCAAACAATTCCATTCACCTAGTGGCCATTCGGCTACCAAGTACAGCAAATTTATTTTTCAAAGACTGTTGCTTTATGTTTTTCTGTTTAGAATTACTTTTGGGAGGAAAAAAGGTGAGTGAAATCCTAATTTTGTTTAATATTTCATACCCATAATTTATTAAATTCATTTATCCATCTCTATCACTACTAATTTATGTGGGTCAGGGTCGTGGTAGATCTCGAGCCCATCTTTGGAGCACTGTGCACAAAGCTGTAATAGTCCTTGTTTAAGAGACCAGGACCCTCGAGCTACAGTATGAGATGAGATAACACCAGCCACTGAATCACCTTGCTGCTCAAAACCACATTTATGTAAACCACCTTTTTTAAAATAATTAATTTGGTTTCATAAATAATTGTGTAGCACATGACTGTGAAGCCAGTTCTGTTTTGAGAGTGAATCACTTTTAAACCTTATGCCACATTTAAGCCACTTATTCGCTATTCCGTACAAAATCAGGGAAAGTCCGGTGCCCATCCTAAGGAACTCAGTGCACTAGGTGGGGTACGACCTCCCATCGCTAGGGAAAAACGAGCACACATTTGCATACTTACTCACACACTATGAACACTTTGGAAATGCCAATTAGCCTGTTACATGTCTTAGGACTGTTGGAGGAAACCAGTGTACACAGAGAAAATCCACCAAGCAAAGAAGGAACATGCAAACACCACACAGACAGACCCAAGGCAGGACTCAAACCTTCAACCCTGGACATGCGAGGCAACAGTGCTAAAAGCTACTTCACCATATCACCACATGTAGGCCAAATACTAAAAATAACCCAAAATGTTGGGGTGAGGGCAATATTCTTTAAGTTATGGTGGGATTGAATTCAGTTTTGGAACAGATTAATTCCACTATCTGTGCAAAGGGGTAGCTCAGTGGTTAAGGCATTGGACTACGGTTCGGAAGATCCCAGATTCAAACCCCACAACCACCAAGTTGGCACTGTTGGGCCCTTGAGCAAGGCCCTTAACCCTCAACTGCTCAGATGTATAATGAGATAAAAAATTTAAGTCGCTCTGGATAAGAGCGTCTGCCAAATGCCTAAATGTAAATGCAAATGTAAATGCAAAAAGAAACTTGACAGGCTCTGCTATGTATTTCTAGAATAGATGCAGTGCTACATTTGGCCCGAATTCACTGTAGTATGCATAGGTCTGGGTAGTGTCAGCCCTTGTTCAATCTGAACCTAGCACATGCACTGTTGCTCCAGATGAGTCATCTCTCTCTCTCTCTCTCTCTCTCTCTCTCTCTCTCAATCACTCGCTCTTACACACATACATTCACCACCGTTTGCTCAGGAGCCCAGGATTTATATTGCACTTATTAACCGCAGCGGCTGCCATTGCCAAATAATTAACCTGGCTTAGTCTCATGTTTGAGGGCTGATATTTGTGCACCTGTATTGGGGAATAACGGTGACAGACAAGCTCATCTGGCTACTGGAGAGCCATTTCGCAGGCAGGGATTTGAGGCTCACACCGGAGAGAGTCTGATCTCACCAATGTGCCTGTAACCTTTTCCAGTAATGAAAAAAGAAGCGCTAATAAAACACAATAAGCTGGGGAAGGCCTCTGCAAGCAATACAAGCAGAGTATTATTAGCCATGCAGAAGTAAAAAGGAAACATTACTGATATCAGTCCTCAGCGTTCCTGCTTCAACCCTGGCTCAATGGATGAGAGAATAGTGTAATATACTACTGTAGAAAAGTAGACTGTTTACAGATAACCAAGCAGCTGGGGACACTATATAGAGGACAATAGTTCTGAATGTTGTCCTGGTCAGTAAGGTAAGCCCTTTTATATACAGTAATGGCCCTGTTGCAGCACAGGTACACATATGGATATATGTCAGAGCACGCCAAACACATGCCAAACAAGTCATACTATGACGATAAGTATACAATACTTTATGAGATCTCTATTGCATAGTTTAATTTAAATAAAAATGTAAATCTAAATTGTGCAAAAAAATTTTTTTAGCAGTGACAGAATACAGTGAAACCTCAAATTGTGAGTAACGTGGTTTGCGAGTGTTCCGCAAGACAAGCAAACATTTTTAATAAATTTTAACTTAAAAAACGAGCAAGTCTTGGTTTACGAGCAAGTGTTTTGACGCCGAGCATCACAGCATCTTTTATTTTGTTTTTGATAGCGCGTGTACTGTTTCTTATAACACACGTGTAAAGCAAAAGAAAGTCTCATTAGAGGCTAAAAATCAATTTTTTCCCCTTTGTGTGTGTGTGTGTGTGTGTGCACGCACACACGCGTGCATAATTTGACACCTTGCCGGTTCACACACCCTCTCTCTTGCCTTTAGTGTGTGTGTGCGTGCACGTGTGCAAAGAACCCCCTCTCTGCTTCACACACACACTCTGATCTATCGTGATTCTTTACACACATACTGCTCTGTTGCGATCCTTTTCAAAGGTAAAGTGCAGGTTAATTCGTTTGTTTCGCTTAACAGCAGTGATTCCGTTAGTATGCGCTCACACGAGTGTCATTAGCAATGTTCCTTGCAAATTTTTCAAGGCAAAAACAGTCTTTCCCTTAATCTGTGAGTGTATGTGTGTGTGTGTGTGTGTGTGTGTGTGTATAAATAAAAAAGGTTGTAAGATGACAAGAGGGAGACCGGAGGGCTGAGGAATGAATAATTTGGGTTTCTATTGTTCCTTATGGGAGAATTAGATTTGGTTTACGAGTGTTTTGGAATACAAGCCCGCTTCCGGAATGAATTGTGCTCGTAATCCAAGGTTCCACTGTATTTATAACTTTTGTCTATTTTCTTACCTGTATTACCTCTAAAGCTGTGGGCAAAGGTGAAAATATCAGTAGCGCTCTGGTTTTAAGTTTATTTATTCAACACTTTTTAACAAAAACAACTTCAAAAAACCCAACAATTTTTTTTTTCCAGGTACTCCAGTTTCCACCCACAGTCTAAAGACATAGATAAGGCTAATTGTGGGACAGATAAGGCTACAGCTAATTGTTAATGGTGTTTCCAAATTGACCTAAGTGTGTAAGTAAGTATGCGAGTGAGTGAATTCTTGTGTGCCCCGCAAATGGATTGGCACTCCATGGGTGTACTGTGCCTTGTGCTACAAGTCCCCTAGCATAGGCTCCAGTATAACAAGTTAGCTTTTATTACAGGGTGAGGAAAGCACACTTGGTCATACAATCCACTTGATTGTGCTGTACTGTGCTGCTGGTAAAGTACAGCACAAGTCTCTCCTCCCCCAAGCACAGAAACAAATTAAAACAAAACTGCTTTAACGTGACAATCACACTCATACAGCTCTGTCTACTGCCAAGAACTGGTCTTGAGTCTCAGGCAGGCTGCAGTTGCTGCCTTCTTATCAATTTGTGGGCACATCTAAAATCAAGTTTTTTTTTTAATTAATATATTATTTTTAATACAAATTGAAGTCTGTCCCTGGAAACACCCATATGACTAACCAGAAAATCACTGTATGGTTAACCAGAAATAGCCTTCCCTTTCTTTAGCCATAAGGCTATTTCTAGAAAAGGAAAATAATGAAATTGGTACTAAATACTAAGATGTGCAGTGGGTATGGCTACATAATATAATATACTCAATATTATACTTTATATAATATATCAGTGGTTTGGCTGATAACTCTTTACTGTTGTTTAAACTTTATGACAGCATGGCGGCGCATACCACACGTCTTAAAACGTCAGGGGAAGGTTTTTTCCCTTTTCACACAGATTTTATCTCATCCCTGTCACTACCTCGGCTCCTGGCTTAGAGGCACAACACTAACAAAGACCCCTGATTCCACCTCCGTTCCTTTTAAACAGAATGCCAAGCACAATATTCCTGCCTTGAACAGGCTGTGTAAAAAGGGGCTTTTTTCTCTCCTACACAGGATACATGGCACTCCTGAGTTATCAGTACCTGCCCGATTTATCCTGATGCCCTTCTTCTGGCCATAGTGCTCACTGTATGGAGACCACTCACTGTTAAAAATGCCCCTGTGTGGTCTACTTGGGGATGCATATGATAACTAATGATAGTGCCACTAAATATTCATGAAGTCTTTGAAGGAACACTTTGATGTAAATGTAACCGTTCTTCTGTGATGGCTTGTGACTACATTCACTTGAATAGTTTTAAAACGGAGTTGTCAAAAGGTGTCGGCGCCTTTAGTCAACAATGACAAAGTAAAACAATTTTATCTTCTGATCCTGGGTTTTTACACCACAAGGTCACGTGCATACATGCAAGGCAGTGTTAGCCATGTCGTAGCGAGTGAAATGCACAGTGCACAGAACTTTATATCAAGACCCAAAACAAAAATAGGTATTGATGTTCGATTCCACAAAGGGACTAAAGTAAGTTTTATAAATAACAGCAATGGACCTACTTTGACTCAAGCCTTACCGACTCCATGTGTATTAGCCCACTTTACACATGCAACAGACATTTAAATAAATAAATGTGTGAGTTGAGTAACGGAGCATGCCTGCCCCAGTAGAGCGTTATGTTTAGCAATGTCCTTGGTTTTGGTCAGTTTTTACACAAGGCATGTGGCAGTCAATGCACATTTTTAGTTTTTCATATTTAGCTTAGCTTCTGTAGACTAGAAATGAGCAAAAGAAAAGCCCTGATCATTTTTCAAGCCTTTAAAAATAGAAAGTGACCTCTTGTTCGCATTGAGGATTTTGTCAAGAGCAACAGCAGAACTGAGTCTAACCTTTAAAAAGTGTAAGGTAGAGTAATAAGAGTTTTATGTTGATTTTGTATTGAAACATGCAAAAAAACTTAAATCAATCTATCTGACTCTTGCTTGCTTGCTCACTCACTGAGCATTCATATGTGCTTTTATTGCACCTAGACATAGTTTTTTGCTTACTGTAAAATATTATCCTGATAGCACCCCTGTTGGTCACATAGTTTTGTCCCAAAGTCTCCATTAATAAACAGTTACAGTAGTAACCTTAACAAAATGAACTTCATGTTAACTAAAACACACTTCCTGTTATGCAAATGCACTTTTGACCATAAACTAGCACACAACTACAGAAGGGCTTAATTCATAGTTGTGTTACCCGGGATCACCCAAATGAGCGTTTGTTTCTGGTTCCTCTCAAGGTTTCTTCCTCATACAGTATCAGCTCAGAACGCCTATCCTTGCCACAGTCACCTCTAAATTGGTCCGTATGAACAAACTGCTCACTTACTCATTATCCATACCACTTTATTCTGTATACAGGGTTGGGGGTCTGGAGTCTATGCCAGGAAACTTAGGGCACGAGCTGCTGTACAATCTGGACACACACACACACACACACACACTACAGGTAATCAACCTAATCTGCACTGTGGGAGGAAACCAGAGTACACAGAGGAAACCCACCTAATTGACTGATCTATAAATTTATAATTTTCTATTAAACTTATATCCAGAATTTTTATTTACATAAAATTTAATTGAATCATGTTAAAATTTTAGTACTCCCTCTTTAAATTGTGTTTTTTAATCATAGTGGACAAATAAAAAATAAATAACCAGGTATACATTTTATACTGTGTAATTTATTCAACAAAAAGTATGCGGTATATATATATATATATATATACACACACAGTATATATGTATATATATATATACACAGTATATATATACACACACACACACACACACACATATGTAAAATATATTACACTCTTGTGGGAATAAACCTAGCACCTTAAATGGTGGCATTAGCTATTTATATTTGAGATAGGTGAAACCTGTTAATGCATTTTTTTTTCTAATTTCAACAACCAGAATGATCAAAAATACCCATTAACTGGGGAGAGCAGCTAATGGTGCCATAGAAAAAGCTCAAGTGCTCATCAACACGATTCTTGACCAACCAGAAAGATGCTATTATATTTTGACAATAAGAATGTGATGAATTCTCCTCTTGAATTTATTGCAAAAGTTGTCCATTGCTTGAAATGCTTCCATCATTTCAAAACAAAACTGTATTACAAAACATGGGCATTTTTATTGATTTTTCATCCTGTTGCTGCACTTCTTTAACAACTGGTTATCTAAGCATCAAGTTGATTTGTTGGGGCTACAATGAGAGCTGCAAAACTTCTCAGGTACTCCACTCTCCTCTGAGCTGATCGATTCCTCTGGCTGGCTGAGTCTGACTGCCAACACTCATCTCAAAGGCTTTTCATTTTGAACTGCTGCTGAAACACTTTTCTAACTCATATTGATTTTAATGTGTCAAAACCCGAGCCCCTGCTGTCCGGAATGTTCCGGGACATCAGCCTGGTCTGAGGCTGTGGTGTGCCTCAGAGCTAAGCCTGCAGCCCATTTGAGTTGGCTCAGTAGTTTTCAAGGCCAGGGTGTTCTTGACATTGGCTGAAGATTTTGGCAGAGTCGAGGGGACTGCCTCAGTAAAGCAACCGGTTTCCATTTGTATTATAGACAAACCGAAAAACACACACTGATGCAACCACGGACACTTTCATCAACCCACCAAAACAGTTAAGATAGCATCAAGTTATTTTATTGTAAATGAAAAAGTATGGAACAGGGGATCCATTATTTTTATTTGATTATCTGTATAGATTTATATGACTTGTCAACCTAATCAGACATTATCAAATAGTAGACTGTTGTCCTTGAGTTTTTTGAATTACATATAATGTTTCTCATGACATTCAAGGTCTTTGTAAATAAAATGCTTTGTGTGTCCCAAACGCCAACACTTTTTTTCCTTAATCTAATTTGCTGCCACTACTTTTTTATTTAACTCACTATAAAATCACAATCAATGCATGAGTTATGCAATGCAATGCATATAGTTTTACTATATTTTAGACTCAGTAAACATGTTGAATGTTCTTAAATGACCACAAGCAAATCTGCAGGCTGATTTATCCATTGTGACAAAATTGCAGGAGGTGAATTTATAGCTTTTTGCAAAAATCACAATATTTCCACTTGAATAACTCTAAGATTTTGACAAGATATTTTGCCATTTGTGCTTTTTATCACTCTATATATGTCTGTTTTCTTAATCTTAAGTGCAGGAATCCTGTTGCTTCATAATTTCATAATTTATTTTTGTCAAACATGTGTTTCATAAAAAAGCTGGCCTGGTTGGGGTTATGGTTATTACTGTGTGCAGCTGAACCATGTAAAATAATTAAATAAATAAATAAATAAATAAATAAATATTCCTTTATTTTGTGTTGCTTAATCCCCATGCCCAATTTAAACAGAAGAATAATGCAGGTCTGTTCTAGTTTATACTGTATATCTTTATACATTTTGCCAGAGACCTTTATAAAAGAGCAACTTATATTTAAATCACATTTATTATACAACTGGGCAGTTACGGATTAAGTGGCATGCTCAAATGCCCAGCAGTGGCATCTTGGTGGTGCTGGTATTAGTGAACACAACCTTTCAAACAGTAGCCCGATAGCTTTTTCAACCGAGCTACCACTGTATGAAGTACATGTAAATGCAAAATCTCTTTGCATGCTTATCAAAGCAGGTCCACAAGTATGATAAAAGTCAGCAGGAGGGTGACAGCTACTACCACATGTCTGCTATTAACTACCAAGACCTAGAACAACACTTCAGGGTTACATTTAGGGTCCCTGAGTTCTGCTCACACACACAAAGGTTTTTATTACCTAGATTTTGTGCTTCTACTAAAATTTCAAGTGATCTAATGCAAACAGAAAGGCTTTTAGATTACATTTTGAAAAAATGTCTGTAGTTATACTTTATATACAATTTAATTCAATTCAATTTTATTTGTATAGCGCGTTTAGCAATTTTCATTGCCGCAAAGCAGCTTTACACAATCAAAAGAATTATTTAGGTTTGTATGAAATGTGAATTTGTATGAATCAAAATGGTCAGTTTGTCCCTGGTGAGCAAGCCGAGGGCGACAGTGGCAAGGAAAAACTCCCCGAGATGGTAAAAGGAAGAAACCTTGAGAGGAACCGGACTCAACAGGGAACCCATCCTCATTTGGGTGAAACAGAAAGCAGTAAATGATCTGCATTTATACAGTGTGTTAGGTGGCAGGCAGTTCAGCTATAATAGCTGATGTTAATTGATGTTAATATGGAGTCCAGGTAGTTATTGAAGACCCAGGTAGACTTGTAAGAAGTCCCAGTCCTGAACTATCGAACTGTCAAGTCCCCAGAGAAACAGTTGCCAACACCAGTCAAGGCCAGAATTATTTTCTAGGTAGAGAGAAATCATCCCCAGACACCAGACGCATCCCAGAGAGACACACGGGGCATCCATGTGACGAGATCTTCAGCCAGAAGCGGGACACCAGGACGGGTCAGACAGGTCCGGAGGGCAGAAGGAGTCCGGACCACCGGCAGCCCAGAAACGACATGCGTAGCTCGACAGAAAGAGTGAAAGGGGGAGAGAGGAGGAGAAAGGAAAGAGAGGGGAAAGAGAAGAAGAGGAGAGATGGCAGTTAGGTATGGTCACAGTCACACAATGTATAATGTGAATGTATATTAACTGTAGAGTGCAAGCAGAGACTCCGGCAGGACTAACTATGACAGCATAACTAAAAGGGAGAGCCAGAAGGAAACACAAACATGAGGGCTTCCTGACATGTAAAGCAAACAATCACCTCACCGTCAGCAAACCTGAGTGATCAATGAGAGTGAGGAAGACAGCATCCAAACATACCAGTTCACCATAATACTCTACGTCCATGAGTCCCCCAGATCTGCTCCTTTACCTATGGCAAATCTATTTATAAAAATGCTTGGCTAAATAAATAGGTTTTTAGCCTAGACTTAAACACTGAGACTGTGTCTGAGTCCCGTAAACTATTTGCAAGACTATTCCATAAATTTGGGGCTTTGTAAGAAAAAGCTCTGCCCCCAGCTGTATTTTTCATAATACGCGGTACTGACAAGCAGCCTGCATCCTTTGATCAAAGTACGCGTGGCGGATCGTAAGACACTAGCAGTTCGCTCAGGTACTGCGGTGCGAGACCATTTAATGCTTTATATGTAAAGAGTAGTATTTTAAAATCAATGCGAAATTTCACAGGGAGCCAATGCAGTGAAGGTAAGATAGGGGTGATGCAGGATTTATGCAGGATACACACCTGCATAAATTATGCTGAAATTAGTTCTGTTTTTGTTAATATGGGGAATGCAAATATATAATAAATCCCCTTCGTTTTTCATTTTTTACTTTTTCAAAGTTTACCAAGAAAAGAATATATACTCAAGGTCCAAAAGACACCCTTGATGGTACAGTACCACTGCAGGGACAAAGAAATGTACAGACTGGTACTTTTGTTTCTCAAATGTGCACTTTTGGTCTCTTCCCAGTATTAGTTGTTAAACATATCATTTAAGCTTCCACATCCTCAGTAGGGTTTGTTATGCTTTTCACTCATGCCCTTATGCTTTCTCAGTATCAAACTCAACACCTCCCTATCAGTGAATACAAGCTTTCCACTTATTACTGTCATATTCCAAAGCAGTTTCACCTTTTATTTCATCAAAAAAAGGGCAGGAAGAAACATGTAATTATTTTCTCTCGCCCTCCCCAACATCAAAGACATCACGGGTGATTACAGGGAGAACAGGCTCTTTGAAGATGCTGCGGGTATACCAGTTTACATAGTCCTCCGCTTAGGACTGTCACTCATTCCATACACACACACACACACACACACACACACCTCGCAGTTGCCTTGCATGGATTCAAGATGCCACATTCTCACCTTGCTTAGTCTTCATGCACTGTTTAGGTGAGAGAGAGAGAAGAAAAGTAAAGGAATAGAAAGGGTGGGTGCATACAATTGTAAATTGCCATGTTATTTGGTACTCTCCCTTGACGAGATATCCTTTTAATTTATGAATACAAACTCTTCTACCAAGGCCCTCATTTCTCCCCACTTTTTACAGACTGTACTTGTGTGATCTTGGAAATTGAAGAATAATTTGAAAGCAAGATGTATATCTGTGCCTGGCATGGCAGTCTTTTACAAGGCAAGATTAAGTGACTTAGAATCTGGTTTTACATTTGTAAGGTAGGAGGAAAGTTCAGCTAAGAAACACTTTAATTTTCTGTATCTTCCACTTTTGGCACTGTGCCTCTTAACTCCACGGCCATTCATAACAACGTGTTGATGTTGGAAATACATATATCTTTTTAGTTTTATAAATAGAAGCCTCACGTTCCCCTATCCAGTCAAGCATGCAGTCTGCTCACGTAATGAATGAATGTGCTTCATCCAAGGCGTTATTAGGCTATAATAGCTTAGTTCCATACAGTATTACACTACTCTTTCCATCCTCATTCGGCCTAATGTTGGTTCAGGTATTCCTTCCAGGTGGAGCAATGGCTTTCTTGCTGCCAGTGGCATTTAAGCATGGGGTCCACCATGCATGCAGATAGAAAGCGCGAGGGAGGAAGCAGATCTAGCCTATTTAAGTCACAGTTTTGCAGTTGTGGTGGACAAAACAAAATCGACTGGATGAGGACCTGAACTGTAAGGAGAAGAAAACAGAAAAAGAATGGATTTTTTTTTTTTTTTACATCATCATTTTGAGTGCATGGTCACCATGGTCAAACAAGTTGGTCATCAAGGACAGTAAAGTCTCAGGGGAAAGGGCTGGGGGAAAGGGAGGAGCTTTAGCATTTTTTTCTTCAGACATAGAAATATGTCTTTACATCAGTTTACAAAGACTCAGCACAGTTAGGTGAAAGGTGTCTTTGCTGAGTCAACACTGCAGCCAATTCTGCACCCAAGCCTAGTTATTTAAAACAAATCAACAATAAATACTCCTCTTTTAAATGTAAAAATATGTTTAAGAAAGATTGGTCATGTCATAAAAAATAATAGCTGTGATGCGACACACATAACCTGAGTAAATACAAACTGGCCCTGTACGCTAACTCATGAATGTACTGTGATTAACCAATTGTTTTGGAAAGCTAAATGACATGTCACTTGAAACAATCAGGATTGTGATTACTGCCAGACCCGTTAAATTAAGAAATCACTTAAATAGAATCTGAAAAAGTGAAGCGTGCTAAACGATCTCAAAAAGGAAAAACACATCACACCGCAATGTAAAGAAATTCAGGAATATAGAAATTGACATGTATCTGTCTGGAAAAAGTCACAAAGCTCTTTCAAATCCTTTGGGACTCCAGTGACCCATGAGCCATTATCCACAAATAGAGAAAACTTGAAACAGTGAAGAACCTTCCCATGAGTGCCTAGCCTACCAGAATTACTCCAAGAACACAACAACAACTCATCCAGGAGCTCCTAAAAGAACCCAGAATAACATCCACTGTAAAATGATCTGCAGCCCTCACTTGCCTCAGTTGAGGTCAGTGTGCATGATTCAACAATAAGAAAGAGACTGGGTAAAAACAAAGGCTCCTCTCACATTTGATTTAAAAAGATAATAATAATAATCAAGTCCCAAGACTTTTGAGAAAACATTCTGTGGACTGATGAGACTGTTTTACTTTTTGGGAAGGTTTGCGTCTCTAACACCTTGCATAAAACCAACAAAGTAATTCATAAAAAAAATATATATACCAAAAGTCAAACATAGTGGAAGTAATGTAACTTACACCTTCAGGACCTGAATGACTTGTCATAACTGAATTATGAACCATTAAATCCTTTTTTCATTTGCATTTTCATTCAGTCCCCTTTATTCTGATACCCTTAACTAAAACCACTTGCCTTCAGCAGTAAGTCACCTAATTAGTAAATAGAGTCTACCTTTTTGTATTTTGTATGATTCAGCATTAATCAGAGAAGCAGCCAAGAGGCACATCGCAACTCAACTCAGGCAGGAGAATTTGTCCACAGGTCAACTATTAGTCGTGCACTCCACAAATTGAACAGTGTGCATGGTGGTGGCAGCATTACAGTATGTTGTGGGGATGTTTTTCTTCAGCAGAGACAGAAGTTGATTAGAGTTTATGGGAAGATGTATAAAGCCAGATACAGGGCAATATAAGAAGAAAATATATTTCTTAAATATATTTCTAGTCTGCAAAAGACTTACAGCAAGTCTGAGGTGGAGGTTCACCTTTCAGGACATTGACCCTAAACATATAGCCAGAGCTACACTGGAATGGTTTAGATCAAATCCTATTAATGTGTTAGAATGGCCCAGTCAAAGTTACAGACCTAAATCCAGTCTAATCTGACTGAGCTGACTATTTTGACTCAGTGGGGGCTAAATACAAACATACCACACTTTTCAGATATGCATTTGTAAAAAAAAAAAAATGCGAAAACCATACATTTACATTTGTGGTTGTAAAGTGACAAAATGTGGAAATGTATACTTTTTGTAAGGCACTGGCACTTTAGTCCGTCATGTGATCAGACAAACTATATTCTGTGCAAAACGGTGTCTGCAGAGAGTGGATTAAATGTGTTCTTTGGATTTTTAGAGAATGTTAAAGCCCAAGAGACCATTTAAAACTATTACTGCTATTGCAGTCACGCCAGCATTAATGAACTACAAGTACATTTTGCATAATGTCTATGATATGTACTGTGATACAGTACAGGACATTATGCGATTTGGATGTTGTCTAAATACCATTTTCGTAATGTCACCTTCTTATTTACTTCATTTTTCTTTTCGATCCTACTATGCCTTATATATGCCTATACTGGTTTTTCAAATGAAAAAGATTGTGTGCAAGAGCATTTAACACTGTTTCTTTGATCTCATTTGCTTTCACTTGCTGTTTGAATCAATAAAAAAAGAAAAAAATTTACAATTAAGGAATGGGTTCAAACTCAGCCAACATAATATTGAAATTAAATTGCATACTTAAATTGCCACAAACAACTACAGGCTAATTTATCTATTGTGACAAAACTGTGCTAGGTGGAGTTATAGTAGAGTTATATTTGCAAAGAAATAAATGCAAATTGGCATTTGTGGTCTTTTTTCTTTAACTATTTGTGCTTATTACCCTTGTGACTCTTAAGAAAACACGCACAAAATATTTCGTTTGCAACATTTCTTACTTCATTTGGGGAAAAAATGCTTTTCAAAACTGCAAAAATTTATTTCTCATTTTGCCATTAAACTGGTCTGATACACAGTAGTCCCAACACATCAACTGAACCCTGACATTACCAAAGAAAACTGAGCATGCTGCCACCGGACCAAACGCAGCTTCTAGTTTGTGAAGTAGCTTTGTGGTGTTCTTGAAAATAAGGGGGGGAAATTATTTTCTTGGAAATGCTATTATATTTGACACTAAAACCGCAGACATGGTTGCATACAGTGGGCAAACATTTTAAATAGCTTTGGTCTTTAGACAGTAAGTAATAGACATTAAACATGACAAAGCCATAAAACCACCCCCTGCAGTTTCCAGTTCAGAACTTACTAACATTTTTTTGTAGGATATAAAATATAACGTTGCAAACAAACCTACTAGTTAACCTAGTAAGGAAAACAACTACAGTCACATTCAAAAGCTTAATATTCCCTATTTTAATGTGTTTTTAATTTAAAGAAACATTAGATTAAAATCAGATGATTTTTATTAACTTTTTACACAAAAACACAATATACATCATTAACTTTTTCACCATGTCATCATTTTCAATAAAATAAAATGTGGGCAGTACCACCATGATTTAATAGCTTGTCGATCCAGCTTCAGCAGGATTAACCCTGGGATTTTGGATCATTGCTTCAGTTTTTGAGGTTTGTGGGAATTTGCATATGCACTGCTCTCTTAAGGTCCTGCCACAGCATTTCAACTGCGTTGAGGTCTGGACTTTGACTAGGCCTTTCCAAAACCTTATGGGTCTCTAGAATATTCTGGTATAATATATTATTATCACCCTTTCACTACCATGCTTGACAGTGGTTATCAGGTGTTTCTAATAAAATCCCCCCAAACATGGCGCTGGGCATTAACGCCAAAACAACCCCACTTTGGTCTCATCTCTCCATAGGACATTTGTTTATGAAAGCATTGTGTTTTAACAGGCTCAGTAAGGTCTGTAAGGGTCTGAGGTGTAGCTTGTGGTGAATGTGCTGGGATGTTTGCTCTTGGGAAAAACTTGAATGTTTTGCACTTGTGAATATTTTCTCACTGTGGAACAAATTAACTTCAAATTGTTTGGAAATGGTTTTATAACCCCTTTCCAGATTGATGCGCACCAACAAATGCTTCTCTAAAACTATTGCTTTTCCTCTAGCATTATATTAACACACACATAAATGCCTTAGACCAACAAACTGCTAAAACCTCTGCTTTTATAAAGGTCTGCACACCTGCTGATGATCAATTAATCAAGGACTGATAATTAGCAGCACCTGGCTGCAACCTACCCTCTTAAATCATAAGAAAGCAGTAAGGGTATCTTTGTATTGCCCACATGTTTTTTTCAGAGATTGTTTTTGCTCTTACTAACACCCACTACAATTAGATGTTTTATGTTTTTTACACAAAAACACAGAATTACAACTATTAAAGAGGCGGTAGTAACTTTTGACAGTGCTAGACTGTATATGCAAAAAACACCATAAAGCACTCTATGCTATAAAACATTGAGAAACAGTCCAGTTTATGTCTCTTATTGCTCATCTATCACAAATAATGTTTCACTTTTTCCCTAATCATTTTACAGTTTTATTTTAGTTCATATGTACCTTATTGAGAATCCACTGAGACTGATTCATGACATTCCAAATGTAGTTTGTATAATTTCCACATTTCAACAAAAAAATGTTACTAATTGTTTTAAAACATTATTTTAAACCAGTTTATTTTATATAGCTTATTATAATATCTAAGTATTCATTTCCTTGAGCTTTTCCATATGTAAGTCCTGAAAGTGAATAGATTACATTAAATATAAATGTCACGAATCTACACAAAATATGATCTATTCATTACTGTTACTAAAGTCTTGAGTCACCCCCTATTTTGTCAGATTTAACTGAATTGTCAATTTTTTTATTTTTTGTATCTTTAATGTAGTTTCAAGGAATCGGCTTCCTGAAGGACTCTTTCACTCTTACTTTCAGTCCAGTCCATACTGTATACTGTACCTGACTAGTTTAAAAGTAATGTTTTGTTTGTTAAGCCACACAGTGACCTATAAATCATTCAAGCATTAAAACATTTAACTTATGGTATGAACCAGTGAGAAACAGGTGCAGATGATGGCATATGATCAGACCGGTGATTTGTAAACTGGTGATGCTGAATGCTGAGTGGTTGAAATAGACGACAAGAAAAATAAGGGTTGCTGCTGAGGATTTTATATAAACAGCAAAAATTCTAGAGTGTATCCTTAGGCACTTTGCAGCCTACTGTAGGAAAACATTTGTTCCAGTTTCTTTAATTCACATGATTTAGTTTCATTTAATTTAACATAAATAAAAGATGTGTGCTCACTTTTGCACAGTATGGTAGTTTATAAAATAAAAAATAAAATAAAATAATTTATTTAGAATTTGCCATAAAATTTTATTTTTTAAGTTACTTTTTGTGCCGTATTTTCCACCAGAGGTCATACAGTTAGTTCAATAAAGTCCACCTGGGTAAAAGTGTCAGATGAGAGAAGCTGTTCACAGGATAACCACAGCCTGGACACTTCAAAAAGTTTGACTTTAAAGAGATGTGGAAGAGTGATGATTCACAGGAAAGCCTGTAGCAAAGTTGGAAACTCAGCAGACATTCAGAGGGAAAAATAATCTGTTTTACTTTTGCCTTGGCACAAAGCGCTACATTAAATGGAAACACTTCTTATTAACTTGAAACACCATTCTCACAGTGAAGCAGGGTAGTGGTAGCATCAAGTTTTTAACTCTCTGGTTTCTCTAATCAATGTCTTTCTTATTTGGTGACTGATTTTGGGGCTCCTCTAGTCATAGTTGTACTATATTCTTTTCATTTTGACATTACAAGCAAAGAAATATTTTTTATTTAAATAAAATTATAATTAATATGTTTCATAAATTAGTGTGTGTATAGTGCACTGCTCTGGAGTGGCACCTTGTCCAGGGTGTACCCTGCCTTGTGCCTTAAGCCTCCTGGGATAGGCTTCAGGTCCCCGCGACCCTGAATACAGGATAAAGCGGTACAGTATAGAAGATGAGTGAGTGAGTGTTTCATAAAATTACGATTGATAGTTTTTCAACAATTCTGTGTATTTGTATTTAGATCAGGATAAAATACAATTAGGTGAAATCTATTTAAAAAATTGATTTCTTATGGCAACTGACTTATGATTTATTAACCTCTTATTTAGGGGTAAAATTGTGACATATAATCCCAACAGTAGTATGCTGTATATTGCTGCTTATATAAATAGTGTATAGTACATACATCACTATGTGACAAATTGCGTTGTTGAGATTGTTGTGGAAGATACAGAAAAAGCAAGTTTTAACTTTTTATGAGGTGAAAATATGATTGTGAAATAAACTGAAATCTATATGGAAAGCTTTCAAAAATAGCACAATATGCTTGCATTAAATCTCTCTCTCTCTCTTTCAAAACAAACTTTAGGTCTATTTTCATCAAAGCATTGTGTAATAAAAGCTTTGCTTAATATTTGAAATATAATATTTCTGTCCAAAAGTCACAAAGTCATTTCCAGTGATGGAGAAAGTAACATATAAACTGCTATGATGTTAAAGGTTGTCCACCTACTCTTCGTCAAAACCTGCCAGCCAGTTCCTCTCTCTCTTTCTTTCTCTCTGAGTTGAAAATATCATCGAGGCTTTTCTGGCTGATCGTCTATGGGGGGTATTACACTTGAACGTGAGCTTTTTGTTTACACAGACCGGCTTTAATAAAAGACCATGAGAATTTATGACCTCTCTTGCCTCTGTATGAGACTCCATTAGGGTGCGGAGATACATTGCAGCCATGCAGTCTCTGCTTATTAATGCAGGGAGGAAGCAGGAGACCCAGTGGATTAGGTCTGCTGCAGTGCTTTGGAGAGGACACTGTTAGGAATGAAGTTTTATTAGGAATGACACTGAAGAATTTATCTGTTTAGTCTATTCTGAACTCACTTCCAGCTAATACACTAAGTACTGTGTAAAATCATATAGCTCTATAGGTACGTTGATGTACTTGAATGGTACTCAACGTAACAAAAAGTACATTAGTGTTATGGTACAATGGCTAGATTGGTTAATTTGCCATATAAGTTGGATTAATGGGATGTGGAATAAATCTCTCTTTCTCTCAGATGCTATGGTGACCTGATTAAGGACCAGTAAGCAAAGGGTTAAGGAAGCCATCTGGGAGCCTGAGTTATCACTAATTGACAGCTGCTGGCCCTGAGGGCTTTTTCTTCTAACCTGGAGACCTCAGCGTAATAGAAGGGCAATACTCTTTTGGCTGAATGTGAAAAGTGCCTGAGAGTGGAGGCCAGACCGCTGTTGCTGGCCTCTTCCTCCATGGGAATATCTAAAGGGAAGGGGTGGTAGTGGAATTACAGCAGCTAGCTGTAACATACAATTACAAGAAAGAAAACTGTGAGTGTTCTAGAGAGCAGAGGCTAGTGCAATAGTGCCTACTGTTCTAAAAAAAATATAGATATTTCTAAAAATACCCTTTATTCATTTCAAGTTTTCTTTTTCCAGGAAATTTTGAAAGCCTTACTTGATGTTTTATGCAGCGTGGGCTGTAATGGAGTTTAGCAAAAGCAGTCCGTCTCAGTGATATGTGATTCTGACCTTGGACTTGGCAAGATCAGCTCAAGTAAGCAGCAGTATTAAGTCTAGCACTCTGACAGTTTGATATAGCAAAAATAAGCCAAGCTTTTTGCATTAGAAATACTCTCAAGAGACTTTGGAATGTAATTTAAAGTCAACATTAAATATATACATATATCTGAAGAGACAACATCTTAATTAGAAGTCACTGCTTATCACAGACTTGTGAAATCTCACTGTAGTCATATGAGGACATCATATTTTCTCCCTAACTCATTATGAGTATGTCCTAGTAGGAAGTTTGTAAGAAGACTGTTGAGTAGCACACTTTTGTAAAACTTTAAAGACCGATCAAGTTTAATATTTATCAGATCACAATCAACAGAAACAGTGAAAAGAAAATACAGTACACAGAACTTTAGAGTTTATTAACTTTAGAGGAGGTAAAGGACAGATTTTTATGTTGATGAAAGTGAGACCAGATCAGTTCTTGGCAAGTCTGTCTGTTAAGTCATGGGCATGTTTATTATAGGAAACTGCATAAAAATCAACAGAAAGCCTTTGTATTTGATTCACATGACAAATCCAAAATTGTGATTTAAACTTGCGCATGTTATACACTTGTAAATGAAAAACCATGTGCATTTATTTTACACACATTTTATGTAATAATTTATGTAATTAATTTCTTCTTTTTGCTTGATCATTGATAAAATGTCTCTCGTTTTATGCTACATTGTTTTGGATTTGACAACATTGCGTTTTGCATCTCCAACATTTTTCCTTAAGAAAAACCTCTTTTAGATAAGTTTATTTAAAAAAAAATACATTTATCTAAACATAATGAATTATTCTTGTAACCTTAGAACTTAAATCATTAACTTTAAATAAATAAATGCACTAATCTTCCCTGGATTTTGGAAGATTAGTGCATTTCCACTTACATTATAGCTCAGGAATGCATTTTACAACGAGTTTAGCAGCACTGAAGTAGCTGTTTACTGTCACATTGTTTCCAAGTCTGCCCTTGCATAATGTTTGTTGTTATGAGATTAGTCTCACTGTTTACAGCTTAATGGCTTTAATGCTTAATCAATACTTAAACATTTCAGTGCCTGTTGTGTACATGCAAAAAAGTGTGCATGTGAACCGAGGGGAATAAATAATTTTCAGACTGTTTGCTTTCGTACAAAGCCAAAGAAAGGACAATGTTCATGAGAGATTTTTAAACTAATAAGTGTTATGAGTGTGCAGTGGGAAAGCGTGTAAAGAGTGTAATATGTGCTTATTGCTCAGAATTATTGCAGAAATATTTTTTTGCTTTGCTGCATTCCTCACTATTGTTTAGTATTCTATTAATATTAGAAATTACATCACCCTATTTTTGAAAATAATAATAATAATAATAATAATAATAACACATCGTCATTTCTACTTTATGTATTTCAAAATGAATAATTCTTTTTATGGGAAACATAAATTGAATTACATTAGTGAATCAGCCCGGCTATGATAAGGCTTCTCCTCTGTTCTAATTATCTTTATATTACTGTAATTATTCAGAAGTGTGCAAAACGGATTATTCCCCAGCATAAGCCCCACTGAGATGTGATCCGCTTTCAGCCTGGGCCAGAACCTGTCATATGTGCTTTTCTTCATTGTGCTTTAATAAGGACAGTGATTTTTGCCAGGCAACTAATATGAAGGCTCAGCTAATAGGTCTATATATTTTTTCAAGAATCCTTCATACTTCATACTATTTTAGCTCAGATAAGAAAACTTATTTCTAGTTGTACCTGTATGCCTAATGCAATAAGCAATTAAGTTCTTGTTAATATATCTGTGTGACAGATCACCCCATCATTCACCATTCAATGAAATTGATTTACCATGAGCTGGTGCATGGACTGTACTGGCATAAATATAATAGAGACCAGTTAACACTTTAAATATCCCAGTAATTGCCTGTCCAGGTTATTTAATAAATGTTTGATGGGTGAAAAAATAAGTTTATTTAATCATTTGAGAAATACTGATTTGAGTTCAGATGCTATCATTTAGGGAGACTGACGTCTGATTAAGCAATATCACAAGAAAGGGAGTGCTGTTGTGCTTGATATCAGCACGGCCATAAGCCAGTCGTAAGCATGAGGGCACAGCTTTTATACAAAAGTTCCACAGATGCCATTAATTATTAACAAATTATGATTGTTTTTGTTTATTTTGCTCTGCCAACACATATCCATATCCAGATACATATAGTTAAGCATCCGAGTGCTGTTACCATGCATTATCACCACTTGTGCAATACCTCTAATTCAATCAGATAACTCTGTTTAAGCTAACTGTTGTATAATGTGTGTTATCGTCATGAACAGTTACTAAAAACTAAGTTACCAAATTTGGTATTTAGTGAAACATCCTATATAAATGCCTATACATTGCCCACAATAAACCCAGATTATTAATTAGAAATGTGACACTGCTTGCAGATGTAAGCAGGGCGATATCATACTCCCCAGGGACTTTAAGGGCAGGTGGACTGTACAGTGTTGTTTGATTGGCAGGTAAAAAACAGCCCCTGCACAAGCTGCCCTGGCATTTTTCCAACACACGGTACAATGGGAACAATGCAAAGCTGGGGCTGATAGATTAAGATGTAAGAGATGCAAAGGTATTATACCTGAGGCGGGAAAAAGCAAGAATATTAAACCACTTGTTAAGCATGGTGGTGGTAGCATTATGCTTTTGCCACCAGAATATCTACAATGTGGATGGAATATTAAAGACAGAGGACCACCCCAGAATTTTTCAGCATAAACTTAAACCATCAGATCGTCGAAACCTTTTTCAGAATTTAGTGTTCCAACAAGACAATGACCCGAAACACAAAGATCAAAGATGGTTGTGGAACAAATAGAGCGTTGCAGCCTTTTGGAGCCTGAACCCTATCGAACATTTGTGGACCATGCTTAAAAGTTGGGTCTGTGCAAGGAAAAAACAACAATTTTAATTAAAGATTAAGAATTCTGCCAAGAAAAGTTGTCAAATATTCACCAAGAATTTTGACAAAATGTGAAACGTAATTACAAATCATGAGTCATTAAAAAGCTCCTTAAACAGACATCACTTATACTAAAGCTACTGGGCCCCTTAAAATCCCACTATACTGGGCCCCCATCCTTCCATAAAACCAAGTCTTTTCAATTGCCATAGCACTTTTAAGAGCTCTCTGTCACTTAGTAGCCCCTGGAATTGTTCTTACTTATCAACCCCTTTACGGCACACTTGAAAAGATGAATTAAGAAACACCTGCATTTGTTCACAACACTTTATTGCCAAATATTTACATAACGATCCAGAATAGAATTCAACATTGGGTTCTATCAGTCATTCCATCAAATTCTATTCTGTGAAAAAAAAAAATTCATAGAAATATTTTTGCTATTAAAACACGTGCATGTGACTGTTTTTCTTTAAATATCCCTTTTTGTGGAATTGTAGTGACTGTATTAAAAGCAAAACATTGTATTTTTTTTTTCTTTTGTTCTTTTCTGACAGTGAATTATTGCTGAAATCACACTGTACAAAGAGTTGTGTTTGGCAGGAATTCTACACAGAGTGAGCGTTTCCAAGGTCAACAGATTCTTGTGGAGTTGTGAGACACATGGAAGGTCACCCTAATCACAAACTCAGTGGGAATTACTCTTTGATCATCTTGCTGTAGCTAATCCACCAGACTTGATTGCAGTTGTTCATGGCCAAACCCATCATTCTAATGCATTTCACTACACTGTTAGAAAACTGTCCTGTTCTCAAACATTGGTCCATTTCTGAACCAGTTAAATTGATTTTGACTCAAAGTGAAACAACATCAGGTAGCATAAAAGCAGAAAAATGATTATTGTATGCCTGAAGTCACTCTTTCTGCACCAGATTTTATAATGTACACTTTTTCTTCAGCCTTGTCAAATGGTTTGATTGCTTTATATTATGTTTTTGAGGCCTCTCAGATCTGAGAAACAACACAGTGGCATTTCAAACATTGAGTGTTTTCTCATGTTCCTTCAAATGTAATGTCAAATCAAAACATTTTATTTTTGTGTGCTCCTCTGAACATGGCTTTTGTACATTGTGTATAGGTGCATTGTCTAAAACTGGAGCGCTAGAAGTTGCAAGGTGAGAAATTCTAAAGGTAACTATGTCTATGAAGGTTGTTCATCTTAAACCGGTACTTTGGCTATTGATTGAAATAGTTTACTACTTTGTATTGTTTTAGCTTGTATTGAAGGAACATGTCTGACATATCTATCCAACATTCTTGCTTTTCATGAAAAGAACCTCCAAGATATACTTTCGTCATTAAGATTACTCGTAGCTTATTAAAAAAAAGCTCAAAACATTATAGCAAAAATACTGTTACCAGTTGTTGTTGTTTTTTTATTTCTCTCTGAGGGTTAAAATGTGGTAAGAAGTCACACTACACTATACATGTTGTTAACCGGCAATTGTTCTGCCATTGCTATCTTGAATGACACAAAAGCACTGCTACACACAAAAAAAATATGAAATAAGAGCTACAAACTTACTTTCATAGATTCAATTCTACTTCTCTCATACCACATGTTTGCCATTTGGACACAGAACAGGCACATTAAGGTATTCCATCTCTCTGACATCTCATGGCCAAGACAAGCATCTGTTCTCACTTCAGCAGAGACCCAGAGATCACCCCACTCAGGGCTGGAGAGGCTGCAAGGAACCTCTCTGATCACATACGCACAGTTAGAAGATCTCCTTTGATAGTCAGATGCATTTCACAGTGAATACTGATGCAACTGATTGCGACAAATTTTGTTATTCTCATACTGAAGTCTTACAAAGACATTGACTGAAGTTAGGAATCAAACACGTTGAGGGGTGGTGTGAGGCAAGGCACGCTTATGTCACATTAGTACCAGAAAAGTACAACATACAAACAACGTACTGCACTTCCCAACAACCAGGGACAATAGGAAGTAATGCTTAGTATATTTTACCTGAACTAGGCCTTGTTTTAGGTGTATTTCTGTTGTGTGATCAGGCCCTAATCCTTGTTGTGTGAATTTTGGATTTTCTTTGTTGATCACATTAACCTGCACCTGTCTCTGACTCGGTCTTTTATTGCTTATTGTTTAATATGAAGTGTCTTGAAGGGTCTGCCGCATATCCTAGAAAAGTCACACAAGGCAATGTACACCCTGGATAGGGTGCCACACATTACAGGGGACAAACACACTTATTACCTAATTGTACGGCATTTTGAAAATACCAGTCATCCTACACTACAAGTCTTGGAGAAAACCAAAGTTCCCAGAAACCAACCACGCACATGGAGAACATAAACAGTTTGACAGGATAACAGAATGCATGCCATTTTTGGATTTTTACTAATTTTGGCATATTATTATTCTCTGCACAGAAGGTTGTCCAGGGGCATTGGTGGCTCAGTGGTAGGTTTCGCACCTGCCCTGCAGAAGGCCCGGGTTCAATTCCCACCCAAACCCCAGCCACTGGATGCAGTGGCAGTCCCAAGCCTGGGTTGTCTCAGGAAAGACATCCAGCCCATGCCAAGTTCTGTGTAAAAAGAAAAAATGCTACACAAACTTATTTTAGAAGCTTTGAAATTCCACAAGAAAAATTATACTTGATCAGTGGTGTCAAAAGTATTCACATTCATTAATTGAGTAGAAGTATAGATACTAGGGTTTAAAAAGACTTCTTTAGAAGTTGAAGTATCAACTTAAGCTTTTTACTCAAGTAAAAGTGTAAAAGTACTGGTTTCAAAACTACTTAAAGTATAATATAAGTAAAAGTAACGTAAGGGGGAAAAAGCATTAAGGATAAAAGCTTAGGCTGTGCCACGGGCCTATATACTGCACTAACACCTCAGAAAAAAAAAGAAAAGAAAAATGTGTTGTTTTTTATTGTATTTTTTACCGGCCATAGTGATTTGGGATACTGTATATGGCAATTGAAAAAAAATGCATTTTAGTACAATGCGAATACATTAAAGAACCATATATGTGTAATACTGAGCATTAACATGTTTCATGGAGAAGAAGATATGATAACTAGTTGCCTATAAGTTTTTTAATGGTGCAAAAAGTCAAACTTCAGAGGCATGTCATCAGCAACCTTTATTGGAATGTAAATGTACATCCAACCTTAAATGCAGGAATCTGTGAGGGCAACATACAGTACAAGAAAATTAGTGTACCCAGGGCAGGCTTAGTAAAAATTACCCTTGTATGGTTGTCTACGATAAACATTAGTGCTGTTAGAATGAATGATTAATCCAAGTGAATATATATATATATATATATATATATATATATATATATATATATATGCTGATGCTATTTTATTCAAACGTCCTTCCTAAAGTTTGTGACGTGACATCATGTGCAGGTGCGTTGGACCACGTACCAACCAATAGGGTGTCTGAATGGTATGTTTATACTTCTCATCCAACCATAATCAAATCCGCTCATTCCGGATGACGCGATTTATCCGGATGTTTTTTGTTTTTTGTTTTTTGAATGACAAGCTGAAATAAAATAGGAGTAACGAGGCTATGTTTAAAATGTAAGGAGTAGAAAGTACAGATAATTGCGAGAAAATGTAAGGAGTAGAAGTAAAAAGTCTGCTGAAAAATAATTACTCCAGTAAAGTATAGATACCCAAAATTTCTACTTAAGTAAGGTAACAGAGTATTTGTACTTCGTTACTCGACAGCTCTGTACTTGTTACTGGCATTGCAGCCACCCCAGCATTCATGGAATACAAGAATGTGTCAGTTACAGTACAGTCACCCTTCATGATGCGTTCTGTGAGATAGAACATTATGTGATTTGAATGAACACCATGTTATATACTTTGACACAGCTATAATCACTGTGGTAAAATTAGTTTGTAGTGCAACCCTCTGTTTTACTTTCAAATGGATATCGTTAGTCCTGGTTTGGTGCATTTGGAAACCATGACACACTTATGGTCAAATTTTTCATTTAAAATTACTCAGAGCTATAACGTATACCACCCTAAAAACCTGACCTTTGTGTATAAAAACATGAGATATGCGTGACGTGAGCAGAAAACTTTCCGATTCGCTGAGTCCGCTTTTTTGAATTGGGATTTCTGAACTATACAAGAACCTTATGGGACCACAGGTGCATGGGCAGTCAGTTGATGCACGAATGGATGTTAAACTGTGCCTACCTGTAAGATATAATGCTGCGGTCTACCAACTACTACCAAACTACCAAAGTGAAACTAAAACTAGTGAAGGAGAAGGCTGATGATGTGGTACACTGAACTTTTGGATTGTTTAGAATGTTTCTCATGATCTTCAACCATTGTTGTGATTAAAAATGTTTTGTGCAGCAAAACTTCGATCTAACTTCCTGCCATGACTGACTCACTACATAACCACAATCAAAAGCATGAGTTTGCTTTTTCTTTTCTTTTCTTTTTAATTAAAACTCAACCAGCATATTATTGTTACTAAATTGCATACATACGCTGCCACAAATACAACTGCAGGCTGATTTTATCCATTGTGATCACACAATTATTACAAATTATTCTCTATCAGTTTGCAATACTTCTGTGTTTAAAAAATATATAAAAATGAAGTTCTCATTTTGCTGTCAAACTGTTCACATAGAAACAGGCACAGAGGAAAGTTTTGAACCACCAAAACTAGAGGTGTGAGTAGAAAGTGCTAAAAGTTATTGTGCTACTTTGTCAATGTTATATATTTTTTATTAAAGAATGACACAACTTTATAGCACCTATAAACAATCGTCTTTTTCTGGAAGGCAAAATCATTCAGCTTGTCATGTTACTGATAAACCTTAAAGCCACACAAAGGCTGACACTGGAGACTCCTGGCCAAAACTGCACTTGTGTGTGTAAATCATCAATATTCAATATTGAACTGAGCACATTCATATAAAAGTCGTAAAATGTAACTATTAGAAACTTGCTCGCATGGAAAATGAATTAACACCTTCTGAAAGTGTGTGAGAAATTTCAAGTCCATGCATTGGAGTATCAGTGCAATCCTGTTACCTATTAGTGAGAGGAATTTTTGCAGTGGGCTTTACTTACAGTCTGCTGTACCATCCAGTAAGAGTGAAGATTTAAACCTGACTTAGTCCAGAAAGCCTCTGTTTAATATTCTCACTAAAATGAATCCAGCATATGAACCGCATGGATAAAACCTTCAACTTTAGTAACCATTATTTCAAAAGATCTGAAAGAATTCACCATCGCTTTTTTTTGCCTATTTTTTTTTTACTTGGTTTTGTTCCAATAGCACTACAGTATGTGAGAGAAGCCCTGCACATTCGCTCTCTTCATAAAGCCAGATAAAGAGTCAAGCTGAGAAGGAAAGAGAGAGAGAGAGAGAGCATAATCAGCTGTATCAGCAACCGAATCCTGTAGCCTTGGCTGGGTTTCAGCTCAGAGGAGCAGCATGGATAGAGGCAGTTACTGACCTTCTGACCCCTGACTGAGTCAGGGATGGGATTGGATTAATTCAGTACTGGATCTGTGCCAGAGTCTACCCATAACAAATATGGCTCTGGATAACATATCTTTTAATTACTAGCTACTGCACCTCAGTCAGATTCCTCCAAGCCGGGCGCCAGCGCCTAAAGGGGTCATTGCTCCTCCTGACTTCATACATCAAATAAAGGATAATGTGATTGTAGGCCAGGTACAGCTGCGGGTAATACAAGGCTATGAATGCACTGGCAGCGCTGTTTGTCTCCTGCTTTATTGTGTCGGGGGGGAAGTGTCTACACTCCGTCAGCGTTATTCAGTGCTATGTGAGGACTGTAGAATTACAGGCTTGCTGCTCTCAATCTGAATTCCGGGTAATGCAAGGTAAAGCTTGTCTTGCCCCATAATTAAATAGCCTAATGATTATTAGATGTCAAAGAAACAGTTAAACGTAATAGTTTGGTAGAATTCGAAATAGGAAATGGCTTTAGATAAATGTTTTTTTATCTAACATTTTATCGATTTTAGGACAGGAATAGTATGTAGTATGTGTAGCTAGGAGGACATTGCAGTCCTTACAGTAGAGTAGCATCTCTAGTTGTCCAATTAATACGAAAACAACAATATTCTGATAATGTACTGAATAAATGTAGCTGGTGGTTGGAAAGAATACTCATTTAACCGTATTGTTCATTCTCAACTGACCTTTGTGCGAGTGAGGAGAACATTTCTAGTCTGCCCATAGACTTAATTAGCCATTATGTTTGGTACATTATACTACAAAACATAGCACTTCAAACTCATGTTTTTTTTTTTTCTTTAATAATCCTTGTGGAGAAGCAAAAGAGAAAATGAGGACAAGTAAACACACAGCGAAAAGGAGAGTGAGAGAGAAAACCCTAAACTTGTTGGTGTAGAACCCATACAGCACTGTGGTACTGTATATTTCATATGAAGTGGATGGCATTAAAGTGTTGATTTCGGTTACAGCCCTGCTCATACACTTCACTTCCACTTTGCATCAGAATGAAACCTTGTTTGGTGAAAGGTTTCTGTCCCCTGTGTGGTCCTTTCATCCGGTCCTGATTACAGGGTATGCAATTGAAAATCCCAATGATTGCAAAGCTGCTCGTGGTAGAATCAGGTAATAAGGCAATTATCTACATACCAGGATCTGAGCATTATTGAGGAGGTAGGAGTCAGTGCAATGATAGTATCAAAATGGTTAAGCGAGTTATTGGAACAACTGCAGACAGGGGGGCGGGGGGGGCGGATTTTACATTGCCTTATGAAAAAAAAAAAAGCCTTTTATATTTCATGCCAAATAATGCAATCCAAAACAATTCACAGAGAAGCAGATGAAACCTGAGATGGGTGTGGGATGCATTTTAAGCATCATGCAATAAAAAGCCTTCCTCAAAGAATGGCAATTATAAAAAGGATCTGGCTCCATCCAAGATGATAAGGCTGGGGATCTGGTCTTAATGTGACATACCAGCTACTGTGTAAAGAATAAGCAGGTTTATCTCATGCATACACTCGCTTTCACACATGCAGACGGGCACCTATCCTATGTAAACATAATGACACAACCAGTAGGCTATGTGTAATACATTTTTTTCCCCAGTATTTACCCCTGGACATAATCAATAACTCAGGGAGGATTTAGCACTGTGAGGCCGTATGCTCTCAGATAATGGTTTGAAAATATATAGCAACAGCAACAGTGGAGGTGTAACTCTCTTGCAGTAATAGTTGTATGGATCAATCTGCCTGCAGCGAAGTTAACTACATGGAGGTGACCTGAGTTTGCTGAGCAGCAAACACACAGTGCCAGTCAGCAGAACAGGTGTGTATCTGACACCATGCTGAAGCACCCGTCAATGCAGATCAAACTCCAACTCAGGAGAAGGCTCGGATTCTCCAGTGTAATGATACTGTTTAATTATTTTGACTCACTAAGTGGAATAGTTGTCTCAGCAATTGCTTTGTGTAAGCATACAAAATGACATTTAAAAAACAACCTCTCCAGCATTGACAGTCAAAGTTAACTGCGAACTAGGGCATAACAATGACAGCAGTAAGCAGATACTGTAGGTCTGTCTACATCGGTCTGTGTTCGGAATGGAGGAAAGTAAGCATAGTGAGGAAAAATGGAACATTAGTACAATTGCAGAATTAAGTGATTTAGAATTAAAAGGACAGAAATATTTGCATTGAGTTTAGGGTGGATAGTAATGTTTTTTTTGTTTGTTTTTTTCTCGTTAATTTAATTCCTCCCCGTCACTAGGGCGCTCCTACATTAAGGCTATAATGACCACTTGGTTAGGAGGGCAAAAGACTATCACGTGTTTCTTCTGAACCATGTGACACCAGCTAACCGCACCACTGGGGGTGGCGTAACACAGTCGGAGGACAGCGCTATCTGCTCCTTCCACTCGTGTGAGCTTACAGTACCCCTGATTGGCCACAGAGCCGTTATTAAGCTGTAATATAGTGCGTCCCATCTCACCCCGCTGAGAGAGCTCGGCCAATAAGGTCTCTCTAGGCCCTCAGCTACGAGAGGCTACAGCATCTTCAGCAAGGCAAACCAGCGATCCCTGGATGATTGGACGAGCACTTTATCACTGTTCCTCAGATAGTAATGTTTTATTAGTTTATTAGTGTTTTTTTTTTCAAGGTCGATTTTTATGATATAGGGGGTTTAATAATGTGTTATTTTTTTATATACAGGCATTTATGGGCTGATTGTGATGCGACAAAGCTTTTGTGACCTCAAGCTCGGCCAAATACACCTGTGAAACTTCATTAAAAATTAGTTCAGTAGATTTTTACATGACACATGACCTTCCCCCAAATTATTTTTTCTGATTTTTTTTTTTTTTTTACATTGCTGTTTGTCTAAAGGGACATACTTGAACTTAAATGTTTCAGTAAGCAATATCATTTCAGCAAAAGTGCAGTTACACTGAATATCATCATGGCTGTTATTTCACTGTAGGTAATCAGAGCTCTGACAATATTCCATATATACTGTAATGGTACAAATTTGATATTGCTTCTACAAAACATTGATATTCAAGACATTATATTAAGACATTTTAGACTCATATTGATTTGTACATTCTTGATAAGGGTATTTCTGGTAAAATTGGCATCCCTTCCTCCTATACATCTTTAACTTATGAGTTTTCATTTTTTAAGTAAAAACTTATATTGCTGAAAAAATAGGACTGTGGGATATAACAAGTTATATGATCAAATTTTTTTCATATTGATATTTAGCATGATTTCATAATGCTGCCAATCCTAAATCCTAAGCATCCTATAATGACTAAAACCGAAAGAAACATGGCTCAACTAAAGTTGATAAAAAAAAAATCAAATAAAAAACATATAACATTGCAAATATGTTTTAGCCAGCTTGTCTTTTAACTTATTAAAACATGTTACATTAAAATGGCCAACATAGTGGTTAGTGTTTGGTCTGTGTGCATGGAGTTGCATGTTCTCCCCGTGCTTGGCGTGTTTCCTCTGAGTACTCCTAGTTTCCTCCCAAAGTTCTAGGTCAGCTAATTGACATTTTTGAATTGCC
The DNA here is from genome assembly GCF_024256425.1 of Clarias gariepinus. Lineage (NCBI taxonomy): Eukaryota > Metazoa > Chordata > Actinopteri > Siluriformes > Clariidae > Clarias > Clarias gariepinus. The sequence continues at coordinate 20,884,192 of NC_071112.1, forward strand.
TGTAGTGTGTGTGTGTGTGTGTGTGTGTGTGTGTGTGTGTGTGTGTGTGTGTGTGTGTGTGTGTGTGTGTGTGTGTGTATGTCTGTGTGTGTGTCTGTGTGTGTGCTTGTGCCCTACAATGGCTTGGCACTCCATCTAGGGTGTACCCCACTTAAGGTGTCCCTTGGGATAGGCTTCAGGCAACCCTGTACCATACAGTAAGTGCCATAGAGAACAAGTGTGAGAAGTGAATGTCATGGAAGAGCATCATTAAAACAAATGAACTTTACTTTAACCATCACTTTTGTGTTCTTTACCAGTTCAACTTATTTTTTCCTTGTTTTCAAACTTTTCTCCCAGTTTCTTCATCTGTAGCTTAAACAATGGGCTAAACAATGGCCGTTTACTTTGATGTGTAAGCCACAAATTGCACATTGATTGGCTGTTGTCAGTTGTTTATATCTGTCATGTGATAGGCTGTTAGAGATCAAAAAATGTCAAAAGCATATCATTGTTATTGACTCCAATTTTACAGCTGTGCTGATTCAAGATTGTTTAATCAATTGTTGTCACTCACACTGCTGCAGTATTACAGTATTATACAGTATATAGTGTTCCAGTTAATTCTATATATATATACTGTATATACACTACCACTCCAATGTTTGGGATCACTTGCAAATTTCTTTATTTTTGTTTTGTGATTTATTTTCTACATTCTACAGTACAACAATACTGGGGATTTCAAAACTGTGAAATAACACATATTAAATTGTGTAATTACTGTATATAACAGTATCAACAATCAGTTATTATTCTAAGACATGGAGGTCAGCCTTTCTGGAACAGTTCTTGCAAACACTGTACTGTCAAGTGCATTTGCAAAACCCTCTCATAAAGACCAACCCAGGAAAACAAGACCAACCTTTTGAGCAGTAGTGTATTTTAGTGTATATATTATAGTTAGTATAATTCTATGATACTATAGTATTATTATAGCATTATGCAGTATTACATATGACTCATTCTACTCTATTTTAAATGAAGAGGTGGATTTTTATGTGGCGAAAATACAACAGAAGAGGGGACTGATAGACACAATAATACGTCCCCATGAGGTTATAGGAAATGTACGTTTACAGTAGCAGGCCCAGGACATTGCTACATCATTTAAATTAGCGGACTAGAACTAACCGATGGGTAAATGCATTTGAAAAACCCTGTTTTTCTGATACTTCTACCTAAGAAATATCTGGCAATCAGAACAGCACAAATTACAGTACATGCAGATAATTTGCATAATCTGACTGTCCTGAAAATTGATTTAAACAGACGCACAGTGCAATGCTGAAACACCTAGTGTCTATATGTAGCTATTGATGTAACTTTTGGATTTAATTTAACAACTCTTAACCGCGAGTGTCTTAAACAAAACAACGACTAAAAATTACACTCAAGTAATTGTTTTGATTTTAAGAGGAAATGCTTTTTTTAAATGCAAAGGTTTTACTATTTTTTTTCCTATTGTTAAACGTATCAGCAGCAAAGGAGTGAAAAAAAAACTGTTCTCATGAGGAATTTGTCCAAATTTAAACAAATGTGGCTGGATTTGTTTTCAGCCCAAACAAATAAAGTGAAAGGAAAAGGTACAAACAATAACGTTGTCCTATCCATAACCTTAACCTCAATCTATCCATGCAATCTGAGTTGTGTGAATAGTTACAAACTTGTAAGAGACCATGCAGGATGACAAACAAGGACAACTTGAGAAGTTAGATCACTGAGAAAGAAGAGAGAGAGAAAATTGTTTTGACTCTTTGGTGACCTAGTCCAGGCCCTGATTCTTTTTATTCTCCTCCCTCACATTTGTTAATGAATGTGTGTGGGGTGTGTTGGTGTGACCCAAATAATTGATGTCTGAATATTTATCCACCACAGATCACTGTCAGTTCTGAGTTTCGTGTTTCCTGTCTTCCTGCTTTTCTCTGCTCTTCAAGTTCGAGTTTCGCATTTATTTCCAGCGGTGACCTTTTGCTATGAAATGCAACATTAGTCTTCTACCCTGCTACATGTCCAACATGGACATAGACTAATGTGATGTTTGACCTGCACGCTGACCCTTTGCTGGCCAGTGCAATGAGCTCAACATGCCTCAAGCTGCTTTGTCCTTTCCCGTCCAAACTATGACACAGACTGTAATGCATGTAGCCAGGTATCACCACAACCTAGGCATTGTGCATTGCTCTGCACCGTTGTTGGCACAAACAACATTTATTGACACTTTACCTTTTTTCAAAATCATGCCAAAGAAATGGCTTCTGTCCTGTACTCCATAATACACACTAAATATCTGCTCGTTGTGAACATAGCGTTAACATTTAGCCAGCTAGCTAAAATATAAGTAAAGGAAAAAGATTTGCTTCTCTATAGTTTTAAATACCACTGCGTGTTACCTGAAAACAGGTGGAATATATAAGACTTTGCCTGAGGCTGTGCACTTCTTTAGGGCTAAAGGCAGCTAACTTTAGCTAGCTAGCCAAATCATGGGATAGAGAGCAAAACATAATGCTCTGCATATCCTGGTCTGTGCTTCTCTTGTATTTTGATATCAATTTTGTTTATTTCGTTTGTCTGTAATAAATATTGAAGTTAAGCAGTGAAAATAATGAAAGAGATAAATAGTGTAAGCACGCCAGATAAATCCCAGATCTCAGTGCGAAGACATACATTAGTCAAGTATGAGGTTCAAATTACTCACTCTTACTCAATAAAAACAGGTTTGAATTACAGAAAGTCTAAGAATTTTACCAAGACCTCGAATTACTCACTATCCTGCTGTCCTTGTAACGATACAAGATTTTACAATAAATCAGCTTTTATAAATATTTTATAAATAAATCTGTCATTTAATAGCTTTTCAACAAATTCAAGAAAACTGAAAAATACCTTACTTGTTTAGTAATATACAGTATATAATAGAAATATGTATTAGCCCTGAATATTTTTTAGTTACATACAATTAAAACTACTTTCACCCCTATTAACTCTGAGTCACTAACTATCAGTCGCAGTTATTCATACATTCTCAGAAAGATATGTGTTGGCGTAAAATAACTGGTTTAATAAAAAAAAAATCGAATCATAATTTTTTAAATAATAATTGGTGTTTGTGGAACTGCTGTAGAAAAGCAATACCACACTCATGCCTATGACTGCATCACAGACCTGCGGATAGCACAACAGCACTTAATTAACATCCAGGAGATAGCTTTGAGTTGGCACAATCATTTTAGTCGCTCACTTATTCTCTATCCTGTTTATCCTGTACAGGGTGTCAGGAGGCCTGGAGTCTATCCCAGGGGACTCGGGGCCCTATGTAGGGTACACCCTGGATGGTGTGCCAATCCACTGCAGGGCACAAGAACATACACTCACACTACAGGTAATTTAGAATGCAAATTTGCCTAGTCTGCATGTCTTTAGACTGTGGGAGGAAACCGAAGCACCTGGAGAAAACCTACCAATCACAGGTAGAGCAATCATCATAATTATTCAATAATTTATGTGAATCAATTAGGGTAATATATGCCCTTATAAAAAGAAAATTGTACATCAGCATATGGTGTTATAGAACATATTTTGTAAAATGAAGGATAAACAAAAACAACGGCGGTGTACTTATTAACACATTTAATTCCTGATAACTCACATATCAAGCAATGCTTTAATTACTTTCATTTGAAACACTGGCGCATGTCTCAGTTAATGATGAGCAATTTGCCCTTCGAGTTGTTAATGAATGACTTACTCATTTGTCTCTGATTATTAACTCATTACTTTCTGATGTGTTATTCCTTCTGTGTTCTTTAATTACTTTCAACTTATATACCCTTATTGGAAAGTGTTACCATATCATAATCTCTCTCTCTCTCTCTCTCTTTCTCTACTTGTTTGTGTATTCTCTCATATTTTTACTGCCTCTTCCCATTTACTTGTTGCTTCACGTTTGTCACCAAGTCTTGTTTCATGTCTGTCTTTCTTGTATTTTAATTTATGCTTGATGATGTATGACGAATACAAATTTTCCCCAATTCTGACATAGCACTGACTGCATATGATTTACTATTATGATATTTTATGAACACCATATCAAAAAGTACCTTCTAGTCTTTTAGTTTGTTTTGTTTTCTGTTCAAAATATAAATGCATTAAAATCTCCATTGCTGTTTCTTACCTATGTCTTTCAGCCACTTAACACAGAGCTCTATTTTCAATTAAAATAAATGAATAAGACTGTGATTGACAGGGCCAAATCCTTAGCATCTTAATTTTGGTCAATGTCAGATGCTGTTAATGTCCACTCTTCAAGCAGCAGCCTAATAAAGAACTGTGATTTGTACTATTGAACAGGCCAGCCTTTATTACTTAATTGCTTTCGGGTTGAATGACTTAAAAAGTAATTAATTACAGGAGGCAGATTGCAATGAAGGCTAAGGTGCACATGGGCCCTAACAGATTTGATGCGATAATAGCAGGTTTGGAATAGAAATTTCCTAGGACTTCTTTTTAGTAGCATTTGAACAAATACAATGGGAAGGCATTTCAGGACATCTGCAAAGAAGAAATGATAAAGAAATTCAAAATAGGCACATTTATGAGGCAGGCTAAGTGAAAAGCTGTTGAAATAATTGCAGCCTGCTGTTGGAGCAATCACAATGCCAAACAGCTCTCTAAGTAAAGTATAACAGGCTATCTATTGAAGTAACTGAAGTAAACCTCGGTCTCCTTAATTATACCCCAGATGGCTTCAAAAGCTTTGTTAGAAACACACTGCAGTGATTTCAGCTTTAAGGTAAAATGTGTTACGATTGGTATTTTCACTCTCTGGTGCTGCTTGTATCCAGTTTTGGGAGTTGAAACAGTATTAAAATACTAATGCTTGCCCCCGTTAACACCAGCATTTACATGCTCCAGAGGTGAACAGTATGGTATAAAAAAGTTATTAAGAAAGAAAGAAGGGGGCAAAATGAGGCACCCTGCGTATCGATGGAAGCGTGTACAAAACGAATAATGCATTAGCAGTTTTAGGAAGAGATGAGCATTTTATTAAATGAAATTTATCCATGAAACTATTTCAGCAATATGAATTACAGTGATTGCCAAAGACTACTTTCACATTGGGCTAAAAAGACTCAGATGCACTTTTCACCTTTTAATGTGACACAGATCTGATTTGCTTTCCATGCTGTGTGGACACAAAATTTTCATCTTTTTAAATCAGACCTTAGGCTCTTTGGTTTGTGACATAAATTAGAATCAGCCATTACATTAGACTTCATGCACCTTTTCTCAAAGTGCTTTAATGTACATTTAATGAGGACTTTATTAGGAACAGCATAATGTGCAATCATGTCCAGTTGTGTGACAACAGTGCAATGCATAAAATTCGTGTGTAAAAAAAAAAAAAAAACTTGCAGTGGGTGGAGTCTCACCAAAACTGGACAGTCTATTAAATTTCAAATTTCCCCTGAGGCACACAGATAGTATGCTTAGAATTTTAGTACCGACAACCCATGGACCCAACCCAACAAGGCATGTGTCAACAGTTCAGACTGGTGGAGGTAGTGTAATGGTGTGGGAAATGTTTTCTTGGTACACTTTGGGTGCATTAATACCAGTCAGTCATACAGTAGCTTGAATGCCACATATTATTCAAGTATTGTTGTTGACTATGTGCATCTGTTCACATCAATATGGTTTCTTTAATGGTTCTTTCCAGCATAATAATGCAACATGTAACAAAGTAAAAAAGTCATCTGGTTTCATGAACATGGCAATGAGCTCAGTGTTCTTCAACATCCTTTCCAGTTACCAGATCTGAATCTAGTAAAAGACCTTGGAAATGTGGTAGAAGAATTCTTGTCAACATTGACCAGGATGTCAAAAGAATGTTTACGACATCTTGTGAAATTATGCCTTGAAAAACAAGGGCGTTCTGAAAGCAAAGGGAGGCTCTGCCCAGTATTATCCTAGCAAAATTGAAAAGAGACCCTTGCATTTACGGTACAGTATGTTGCAGACAGTTATCAGTCATTTGTTGTTACAAACCAGTCTTTGTAAAAATAATTGTGCAAGGAAGCTTGTAATGTGGTCATCACTGTCAATGAAATATACAAATCGGACAAGCAATACAACTCTACCAAAGTTATGTTCAGCAGTTCCGAACTCACTGGAGAGCCGTGGCATTATGGCTTCCTGGAAACTTTATCATTCATCTGCTTCTGTTTCTCAACAGGTCAAATCTCACAAAGGCAACTCAAAGTGGCCCACTCGTACAGTTTTGCTGAGCTCCCTCAGGCTGTTAGTCTGTATTGATTCGAAGCCAGAGTAGCTTTGTTCAGTTCCATTTTAACTGACCCTTGCCAAACCACAGAGCCAGGGTGTAGTGTGGCTCCGTGGAGAGAGCAGAATATTACATACTGTAGCATACTGATCCAAGACCCATCATCATTTTCAGCACACTTTTCCTGTTATTTATGGCTACAAGTCTGCAAGTGTGGATTACAGTGCGCAAATAGTTTATTATTTGGAGTTAGAAACTGGTGCGAATGGACAGGTTTGTTTAAAATAAAGTTTTAAGTGCAGTTTTCCAAGAAATTTACTTCCTCTTGAAGATGAACTTCTATATTTAAAATCAAAAATCGTTGAGCCTTATATGAGAGAAAACATTGAGACATGACAAACTTGATGTCATTTTTGGTCAAATGTGACTTCAACCAGCTAAGTGTGCTGACTGACAGATTATAGTTCCATTGTGGAGTTTATTCTCTTTATAGTCCATGTTCCTGCTTACACATATGTTGTTGTTTAGTTTTTTTTTTTTTTCCGTGTTATTCCCAAGATTTCACCTGTAAGACTTATCAGTACCATCATTGCAAATTTAGCTTTTGCATCCAGGTCTTTTGACTTAGATGCTTGTCAGTGACAGATGCCAGAAGAGGAGCCAGACTGTGCACGCGTGACTTTGGTCAGATCAGAGCACTTCACCTTTTAACAGAAGTGGAGATAGTCTTTCAGGAGGAGGGGGAAATGTCTTAGCTCAGCGGTTTGTTGTTTTTGAGGGGCTCAGAGCATTTCCTCTGCCTGGTTCAGGTTGCTGAGCAGCAGCGGCTCATTGTCTCTTCTGCCTAAAACTAAGTATGGGGTTGATCGACGGCACTGGATCTTTATGGGCAATAGATTTTCCAGATTAGGCCCAATATACTCAGCTCAGTGTTCTCTCCACCTCTGCTATATGAAACACTTACGGTGTTGTGACTTACTCTAGAAGGATAAAATCAAAGATGACCTAGGGCTTTTAAAAGCCCAGAGCAGAAACTGTTTTAGAGGACAATATTCCAGCACTATTGCAAATCTAGTCGTACAGTGTTAGAACTCTCCAAGAGAACTGATGAGTGATCATTATATGTATTACCAAAGTAGGGCACTAGATGGCACACTTAAAAAAATTACAGTATACAGACAGCTGTAGCTGTGACTGTCTGTGATTCATAAAATACAACTTTCAACTATGCTTTTAGAAACATGTATAAATGCACTGGGAATAAATGAAAAGACCAGACTTTAACTTTGCTTGTGTCAAATAATAATAGCACATAGTTACAGTGTTATAGGACTGACTTGTATGACCTTTTAATAGATGTATTGTTTTAAAAGCGGGGCATTGGTGGCTCAGTGGTATGCTTTTCGTCCGCCATGTGGAAAGCCCGGGTTTGCATCCCAGCCAATGCCGGGGCTGCAGGGCTCCCTTAATGCCGGTCCCAAGCCTGGATAAAAATGGTAAGCTTGTGTCAGGAAGGGCATCTGGCACAAAACCTGTGCCAAAATAAAACAAATGTGCATGCGGTTTTGTTTCATCTTTTGCGTATGCTACATAACCCATAAGGTAACTGAACTTTGAGGCTGGTATAAATGAGAACTGCTTTCAGAAGAGTACCAGAAGTAGCTCACATCACAAATAGGCTAGGTGTGTATCTTTAGTAGTAGACCAGCACACATTTCTGAAATACTCTGTGGTGCCCTTGGTAGAATCACAAGCATTTCCTAGAGTGGCAGTGATCATCTCCTATAACCGCATTGCAGTTGGAACCTTTGTGGAAATAAGGAGTTAGAGCAGAAGTCATCTTTTCTTCTACAATGATATAGCTTAGGCACCAGTAGCTGCCTGGACCCCATGAAACTTGGCCCATTAGTTGGTGCCAAGACATCTTTCAGTTACTTAGTTTCACTTTCAAAAATTAACCAACTAGCTGTCTGAATAGATGGATTGCATTGCTTTGGCACATTTTTTGCATTGTCTTCGCTCAATCACTATTATCCTCAGTGGAAGCTTACCTTACAAAGCGAGCTTACACAAGATAATGGGATTATTGTTTAAACCAAAAACTTCAAATTTATAACAATGATAGGGCAAATTTCATATGTAAATAATATTCAGAGTTCTTGTAGCCATGTGACAAGTTTTGATGAACTAGGCACTGCCTCTGTATGGCATGTTTAGGAGAGGTGTGCAGCCATGTCAGTGCCCTGCTTTATTATTCTAAGGTTATTCTTAGATGAAGTGCTTTTAAAACCCACACAAATCAGAAGTCAGAGGGAATTGCCTTGGACAACAGCAAACATTTTTTCAGCATAATGATGGCTTGCCTCACTGAAAGTCACAGCTCTTTAAACTTGGTATTCCGAATAGAACGGCACATTTGAAATCAGCTCCACACCTTTAATCTGTTTACTTGTATGTACGATAATGAGGTAAAGTCACACACCTGGCCAGAGAACAATTGAGCAGCTGTTTTGGTCCCTTTAAAGTAGGGAAAGCAGTAATTTAGCTTGATTTATAGCTGGTTAATTTGTTGTCTACCATAATTATTTAAAAATGTGGCACATACAGCTTAGTTAACCGTTTAGGTGTGCACCTGTAGTGTATCGCTGGAAACATATTTAAGGCAATACAACCAATAATCTCTGGAAAGCATGCAGATAATAACTGTATACATCCTGTGAACACAAAATCCACTTATATGCAAAATTATATTACATTTTGAGAGGATACTATTGATCCTGGGTCATTAGACTGAACAGCTTTATTAGTGCCGTTTGTCCTCAACTTGCAACGTATTTACTTAACCATGCTAGCTAGCTATAAATTAAAGTAACTGTAAGACTAATTTATTAAAACATTAACAAATAAGGGTATAAATCCACTTGCACACACTGTTCAGTAATCAGAGAGTCAATTACTGATGAGAAATCAAAAAGTTAGATCAGATAAAGATTAGGTTTTGTCTTAAACAACTCCAGCGTTTAAAATGTACTTATACAGTACCACTTCAGCGCTGTTATTTCAGGAGTAAAAAATATTAAGTAATCCCAGTACAAATATTCAGTTTACCTTTTCTAATGAATATCAATTGGTGCAGGTGTTTGTTTACGTTGAGCAAGTAGGGTATAAAATCTGGCACATTATGGGTCATTGGCACCACAGTCACCAAAGTATTGGCAACATTTCAAGTCTGTCCAGCCAGTTAAATGTGACAGACATACAGACAGACACACACACATATTCAAGTCAATTCAATTTTATTTGTATAGCGCTTTTAACAATCGTCATTGTCGCAAAGCAGCTTTACACAATCAAAAGAATTATTTAAGTTTGTATGAAATGTGATTGTGTATGAATCAAAATGGTCAGATAGTCCCTGATGAGCAAGCCGAGGGCGACAGTGGCAAGGAAAAACTCCCTGAGATGGCGATAGGAAGAAAAGCTGAGAGGAACCAGACTCAACAGAGAACCCATCCTCATTTGGGTGAAATAGAGAGCAGGAATTGATCTGCATTTATACTGGTTGTTAGGTGGAAGGCAGTTCAGCTATAACAGTTGATGTTAATTGATGTTAATATAGAGTCCAGGTAGTTATTGGAGGCTCAGGTAGACTTGTGGGAAATTCCAGTCCTGAACTATCGAGCAACTGCAGCCACGTCAAGTCCTCAGAGAAACATACATACTGTACATACAGTATATACATGTAGTGTAGGCTTATTGCCATTTCCAAAATGCCTATAGTGTGTGAGTGTGTGCTTGTGCCCTGCAATAGGTAGGCACTCCATCCAGGGTGTACTCCACCTTGTGTCCCAAGATCCTTGCATAGGCTCGAGTAGATGAATGAATATTTTAAATCAAAAGCTAAGACTGTTGTTGGGCATCAGGTTACCAAAATAAAAGCTTTTTTAACGAATATTAAGAGAGTCCAGAAAGAGTCCATGAAAACAGGTTGTCAGATGGTATAAAAATTTACCAGCATAATTCTTTATAAAGTGAGAGCTTTGATCTGGTAAGATTTTTAAGATTTAACAGTTTTTAATTATAACATGAGCATGAGACATTTGATCAAGGAAGTTTTATGAGCCTTACTTCCCATTCCGAATAAAAAGTGATCATTTATAGCCATATGTGAAGATTAGGAAAAAGGCAGGACATGCAGAAATAGCTAAGTAGCTAGAGAGGGAGAGAGAGAGAGAGAGAAAATAAAAGCACCTGTCTCTTTTCACTCTCACACTCAGAGGTCCACCATGCTGTGCAAGTGTGGAACACTTTTCTGCAAAACGCAGCACTAGTAACAGTTGTTAATTACCACTACTCACAGCTTTAGTGCAGGTTTGTAATTTACAGAAGGGTTCATAGTGTGCATGGGATAGATTTAGACTCCATGGTGTGAAGTGATCTAATGTGCTCATGCAGAATTCAGATTATTTATGGAAGTTCAGATGCTCGTTAAGAGAAAGCTTCTTCTTGATTCTTTAGCCATCTTAGAAAACATTTTTCCTAGGTATATACAGTACACATTCCCTGACCACCTGTACACATAAGGAACACCTAAAGTACATTGATCAGCCATAACTTTTTAAATATTAACATTAACACCATCTGAGCTTTAGGTTCCCCTTGTGCCACCGGGGTAAATCAGGGCATAGCTCCATGGGACCACTAAGGGTGTGTTGTGGTTCTGGCAATCGGACGTTAGCAGAAGATCATTTGGGTGTTGTGGGTTGTGGGGTGAGGCCTCCATGAATCATAGTTGTTTGTCTGGTGCATACCATGGATGCTTGATCGGATTTTGGAGGGGAGTTTGGAGACCGGGTCAACAACCTTGAATTGTTTGCATGCTAAGCCTCGTGCATGGTGGGCTGTAAACCACTGGGTGCTCTGGAGCTTTTCTGTTATGGACAGTTTACAGGTATATAATTTACATTTAGGCATTTGGCAGATGCTCTTATCCAGAATTTTTAAATATTTTTTTTTATCTCATTATACATCTGAGCAATTGAGGGTTAAGGGCCTTGCTCAAGGTGGGTTGTGGGGTTTGAACCTGGGATCTTCCGAACCGTAGTCCAATGCCTTAACCACTGAGCTACCCCTACAATTGATAAATTGGTAAATATTCTTCATGCAATCATTAAAGTATGGCCTGGTCTTTTTCCAAGCCCACTACGGCTTTTGTAGACCACTGTAGCATTTGGTATAAGGCTTGACATGTTGTAGCGCCATTTGGCATAAGGTTAGACAAGCTTTGAAAAGAATGGATGTTAATGAATGTTCTTCATTTCTTAAACCATTCTGTGTAAACACTGGTTTGTGTGAAAATCTCAGAAGATCAGCAGTCTAATGTTTGATGTGAACATTAAAGGAGGCTTATGACCTGTATGATTTTCTCAATGAATTTAATCATTGTGCTACTTCCAAATGATTGTCTGGTTGAAGTCTAGGTTTTCTATAAGCTCTATAAAGAACAATCAAGCATTTTTTAAGTAAAATGTTTGTCATTTGTGTATTTTGTATGATTGATCACATGGCAAGGAACGTTAAGTCAGACATAAGGGTTGCAGTGAGGTCACATCTCAAGCAAGAGCTGATAACATTCTTAGGTAAAAGATAAGCTTGAGGCTGACTTCTGGTGGGGAAGCACTAATGTAGACTTCTAACCTCTGAACATTTTCTGTTACTAGTGAGAAATTAGTGGTTCAAACACTGGGCAAACTAACGCAATGTCCTGTGTTCTGCAGCCAAATTAGATTAAAAACGACTTCAGTCCGCTGCAAATGAAAAAAGAGGTGGTTAACTGTGTTAGGGCCAAGAGAGGCAATGTCCTGTGGTCTAGAGATGGATATATAAAAGCATGCAATTTTTCAGTCATCCCTCTTTCACTTTCAATCTTTCCTCTTTTCACATGCTAATAATTGGATACATCTTGCTTAATGTACACATACACATGCATATACATACACAGACTTGGACACCAACATACACATAGCACTGACTAGATCTCTGTCCCACCACCCTCCCTGGATTTCTGAAGCTGACATTCCTGGCAAGCGGAGGACTTTGAAGTGGGCAATGAGAGCTGGCTCGCCTTACAGGGCCAAGCCCTGAGAAAGAGGATCTGTCTGGCTGTGGAGGGCAATGCTTGCTCAGGGGTTAATCACAAGCGCAGCACACTGCTAGCTCTGTCCCCTCTGTACAAAACACTCTATATTTTGGGGTTAAGAAATCCAGCAAACCCCAGGACTTTGAAGTTGAGTGGCAGCTAGGAATTGGACTAGGAGATGAGAAGGCTTTTTCGCTCACTGGCTCTGTGTGTATAAACATACAAAGGGTCACAGGGTGTGTGTGTGTGTGTGTGTGTGTGTGTGTGTGTTTGTGTGTGTGTGTGTGTGTGTGTGTGCGTGTGTGTGTGAGAGAGAGAGAAATGAAATGCATAATCTCTCACACAGACCACAGAAGCCCTTTTGCTCTCACCTTACCTATTAGGAAGGATTACCCCTTAATCATGTCTCATTGCCACAAATACACAGATCAGCCATAACATTAAAACCACCTGCCTAATATTGTTTAAGTCCCACTTGTGCCACCATAAAAGCTCTGACACATCAATGGATGGACTACACAAGACCTCTATAGGTGTGATGGGGCAGATCCCCTAATTCCTGCAAGTTGCCAGGCAAGGCATCCACAGAATAAACTTGTTTATCCAGTGCAGCTCAAAGTTGTACAATCTGACTGGGGAATTTGGAGTCCAAATAAACACTTTGAACTTTGTCATGTTCCATAAACAATTTCTCCGGAACTTTTGCAGTGTGGTTGGGCCTTGTTGTTTTGCACAGTTGTTCCTCTCTGCATCACTTTTGGTAGGCATTAATCACTGCATACTAGAAAGGTCCCACTAGAATTGGCGTTTGGACATGCTGTGGCTCAGCCATCCATCCGTTACAATTTGCAAACTTGTCAAAGCTGCTAAAATCCTTAAACTTGCCCATTTTTCCTGCTTCAAACACATTAACTTCAAGAACCCCTGACATGTGCCGCTATAATAAAATAATCAATGTTATTTATCTCACTTGTCAGTGGTTTTAAGGTGTTTTCCATTTTTATGGATGACTACAATTGTAGTTCCTTTCTAATCAGCTACAACATTAGAACCATTGCCAGGTGAATTAAATAACATTTATTATCAATTATATACCAGTTAACGGGTGTTAGGATCATGGGTATTTATTCCTGTGGGTACCAAATCCTAGCTCAATCATACTGGGTTAATTCCACAAAAAAGCCAATGTAGTGTGAATCCCTAAAAGGTAATGTTGGTCATGACAGAAAGGTATCGGAACATCCAGTGCATCACAGCCTGTTGTATATGGGGCTTAGCAGGGAAAGAGATAAAGTTGTTGATCTACTCTCCAAATTTCTAAGTCTCAGTCCAAACCCAATTCGATTTACAAAGGATCCGCCACTAACATCCCAGAGATCTTGTGAAGTGATGGCCTGATGAGGGGCCAGAGCTCCCCAGTGGCACAAGGGAACTTATATAATATTAAGGTTAATGTTTTGCAAAAAAAATATATATATATATAAATAAATAAATTACAATTACAGTAAAAAAAATTAAGTTTACAATGAGTAAAATAAGTTACCACTTTGATTATCATCATCATCATCATCATCATCATCAGACTCTGTTTCATCACCTGATATAAAGGTCACACAGCATTTACACACAAGTCTCATTGTTGTCACTTCACTCTAATTACACAACATCATAGGGGCATACATTTCAGTTCTGTTCTGCAGACATTTCTATTATGGCAAAAAAAATTAAAAGAAAAATTCTGCTCTAATCTGTACAGAATCTGTAAGAACTCTTCTCTGTTTTAATAATGTAATGGTTCAGGAGCATTGCAGACATCCTGACAGCTGGTATCTGATTGCAAACTCAATCGCTTAGGCTTATGTGCATTTTATTATGATGTGTAACTATCTAAAAACTTGATCGGATAGGGAGGAAATTACACTTTAGGCAGACTGATGAAATTCACTCTGCTGTGTTTGTTAGACTGGCTCCTTAACCAAATATGATCTTTGTATGCAGACACCAAATTAAAGTCAGAAAGCAAAATAAATAAACCATTCCCACAGCATTTTGGGAAAATACGTTCATAGTTTCTACTGTATGTCAGCATATATTACTGACTATAACTGACTGTTTTTACATCATTTTTTGTCAGTTTTCCAGAATCTATCCACAATGATATCCCTGAACCGCCTTACAGTACATATGAACTTTCTTTCTCATGATCTTTGCAACACTGTAACCACCGGAATCCCAAGTCAAACAAAAACAGCTCATGTGGAGAGGAGTCACATATAAGAAACACAGTTGCCTAATGGCAATCTCCAGATGACGCTGTGCTATTATACTAAAATTATGAAACCATTATTGATGTGCAGCCAGCATGGCCATGCTGCATGTTCGCATTTAAATGCCTTTTATTTTAACTCTACGCTTGAATAAGAGAGACGGGGGGAGTTTTGCATTTTGCTAATAATGCTATGAAAAGGGATTGAAATGTGGCACGGCAACAGATAAGAGTGCGTAACGTTGCGACTGAAAAACACATTTAGGAATAAATTACAAATTTCATGCTTCTGCCCAGTTCTTTATCAGTCGTCACACAGAAACTATCAGTAATGACATAGATATTCATGAATTTATTCATTTCAATCTTACAAATCTATTTGGTATATATTGCTTTATTTTTCTAATTATGTACCCAAGTTAATCTAAATGATACTACTTCTTCTGTTGTTGATGGACTCCATGAGGAGCTTCATTCATATACTTTGTCTAAGAGTTCTATGGATAGACAGATATGTTATGGCTATACCAGGTGTCCTTTTGTTTTTATATCCCTGAAAATAGCAGTTTCATGGTTTTCTAATCGTCTTCTGTTGGTTACAGTAAATTGACTCGCGGACTCTCAGGGAACCACAAGCACATTCGCAGTTTTGTTAAAGTTTTTTTTTTTTTTTAAACTTCATCTTTTAACTGTAATCGAGGCAAGCAGTGCTATGTGCTAAATGTTCTCATGTCAATGTACAAGTCACAGATAATTTCGCAGCACATTTGTAATATCAATCATAAAGTGAACATGCCAAAGTAGCTCGCCTAGTCACTGGCCTGTAAGAGGCGGTGAAAAATTTTGGTGCTGGCAGCTGTTTGAGCATCGTCTCCAGCAGTTCGGATGAAGCCAAGACAAAGATCCTCTGTCTAAGCTCAGTGTATGTAGATGATTCCTGTCTCCCACAGGAAACACAGAACAATGAGGACCTGGATATGTGGGTGTGACTAAACCACAATACGGGTGTAATATATTTCGTAGGGAGCATCTGCTTGGGGGAAGAAAAAATGTTGAACAGCATCCAAGTACGAACACCAATATGATACATTGATGAGCAGGAAATATTCACTGAGTCAGTGACCTGATGTTGTTCCGTTAAGCGAGTGAGCACATCACACATTAACACTTTGTCAAAGCTGTGATCACACTTTGTTTTCTCAATGAGAATATCCTTGCAGATGTTGCAATGTTTGTGGTCTGAGTATGTTTCCACAACCAGTGTTATATTAGCACTGCTGATCCAGAATCAAATTTCAGCTTGACCCCATGCCAGTCTTAAGCCATCCGGTCCCCATGAGGAAATTGATCGTGAGTCAGAATGACTAATTTAACAATCTTTGCAATTTTGAGACTGATCTAATCTGTTTTCTTGGTTTCTAGTCTGAAGGATAGACCAGTTAAAGGCCAGGTCAGGAAGGCCAGGTCCCTTCTTAGGCTTTGGCCAGCTGCATGGTCCTTTGACAAATGAGCTCCGTGAGCAGTGTCCTGCTTTAAGTGCATTAGCAGACATGAGCCTGTGATTCACATTAAGCTTGTGTGTTCAATTCTTTTAGCCTTCTTGGCTACGATGATATATACGATGGACTTAAATGCAGGCTGTGCTCCAGAGCACGTAGTCAAGCACTAAACACCCCTCAGCCTGGTGTTCCTACATGAGCATTTGTTTTTTTTTTATCTTTGTTTACCAAGAGGTATTTGGAAATGCCACCCATATGCATACATCCATTTAATGCTGCAATTTAGCCTGGATAGCATGCGTTTGTTGTTTGATTGCACTGATTTGCATAAGCTCTCTACAAGTTCGTGTGGAACAAAGCCACACAGCATGTAAATGCTTTGCAAAGATTTGCAGTTGCCCTTAAACATCTGAGCGATGTCATGCCTTGGGATGTATAAGCAGAACATATGTTGGAGGGCAGCAATAGGAAATGCTGGGGAAGCATGTTTGGGATCAGAGTGCTTACTGCTGAAGATTTGCTTCCTATGAGACATAACATTTCAGGCGAGCCTAGTACAAATTGATAGGTTTGTATTGTACATTAGGGTGCGGGGTATACAGTATCATGTGTGAACTGATGACCGTGTAGTATTTATTTCGGTGGAGTCCTTACAGCTCTCAGTCGATGTCAGCCAGTCTAATGCAGCAGACAGGATCAGCTGTCTCTGACTGGGGATGAGTGAACAGTGCAAATAATTAGATCAGCCATCCTTGAAGTGTCCCAGCATCCTGAGCCAGATGTTAGACCTCCTCCTTTTGTTTTGTTTTTTTCAGGCACTTTTGTGTCCTGAACATTATATTAGTGTCTTGTTGAAAACTGTCAGTTTGGCTAAATCAAAGTACTCGCGCTATGACAGGCTGTGAAACTTTTTTTTCCCCTATATTCCATTGTACAATCCAGTATAGTAATATGAATGACGAACTAAAGGACATTTTATACAGAAGAAACTAAGGAGGCAATGAGGAAGAGGTGAGTGCAATTAGTAAATGGAAGATTTGATCAGCATGGAAGCTGGTAGCTCTTGAAATAGACTTATTTCATTCATTATTCAACATAAACTAATTAATATTTCTCTCCAATTGTGAAGTGTTCTGTTTTGCCAGTGGGATGTACAGGAAATGCCCCCGAGGCATGTCTGATTGACTAAGGTCTAAGGATGTGGTGCTGATAAAGCTATACGTGCCTCATAAGATGCCTTTGAGAGAAAAGAATACAGCTAATTAGATGTGTCCTGATTTGGGGTGAGACTATTTCCGTGCCAGAGAAATATAAATAACCTAGCATTATTCATTGTGTTTTTGCCTGTTTCTTTGTTGGTTTATCATGATTTTCTAGTTAAGAATCACTTTTAAACATTACAAATTGCAGCTGATGTGCCGTGGACTGGTCAGAACTTAGATTATCAGAATAGCCTCCAGACACACTGTGACTCTAACCAGGATATAGTGGTTAGTGAAGGGGAATGAACGAATGTATTAATGAATGAATGAATGAATGAATGAATGAATGAATGAATGAATGAATAAAAAAACTGTACCTACAGTATATATGACTGCAAGTTTCTGGTTTTGCTGCAGTGCCCCCTGTATGTTGTGTCACATGTGAGTAAATGTGAAGTTTTCTGCATGAACGAGACAAAATGTACTTAAACCTGAAGTCCTTCTTCACTGCGAGTGCAGTGACAAAAATCTCCGCCGGTGGAACAATGTCATCAACTGTATTCGGAGAAGCTCATTTCAAGAAAGAGAAACAGCACGCTCCTGAAATAACACGAGTAAGTGACACGTTTCCTCCCCCCACTTTTCACACTCTAACACGTTTGCACACACGCACATCAGAGCCAACCAAGGCTTTAAAAAAATAGCTTTCATTTCCTCAGACAGCCTGGTGTGTCCACTCCTCCAGATCCTTGCCGCACTTCCATTTCATGGTGCATGATTATTTCTCTCGCTCAGGTAAAGGGGGAGAGTTAATGTCTAAGGAAACTGATGTCCCTATCAGACACCCCCTTCTCGTCTCCCCCAGATTCCCCCTCGCCCCCCCACAAACGGCCTGTCAACCCACATACTACTGCATTCATATCCAAATAAGAAGCTCCTCTCCCTGGCTCACTGCCTCTCGCACATACAGGCCCACACACACAAGAGCTCTCCTGACCCATAATTTTGCCGAACGAGCAAATAAAGAGCCGCTCAGCATATGTCATCGGGCCTTGTGTTTCGACCCTTATTTACATGTGTTGAGTGAATAGCCAGCCACTTAAACCTGGCTGGAATAGTGTTTAAATCTGGCACTGAGATGCACCACCATTGCACAGCTGCCACCTGCCTGCCACAACCAGCCAGTAGCCATCCATTGAAGTCATTTAATGCAAGACTAAAGGATAGGGCCAGAAGTTACAGTTTCAATAATGTATCATATTAATATAACGGAAAATAAATACTCGTTTATCCTGTTCAAATTGCATAATGTACATTTCCTGGACCATTTCAGAAGCAAATTTCTACTTTAACATAAGTCTGGGGTGGAAAAAACACGATTTGAAATTGTGATTCCTAGTGGTGCTTTCCTGTCTGATCATTTTTGTCACTGACTTAAAAAATCTAAAAAAACATAATGTCAGTTCTAATCAGACCATAGACTATAGAGTCTGTGAAAACACTTTCCTTTCTGCCCTAATGGCCCAAGCTCTGTAGAATAAATCACAACAAATGATCTGCTACAGAAGCCAAGCTGGTTCATGTTTAGAAACCTATCCATTGAACTATGGTCATTTTTTTCACGTTTATTGTCTCTGCTGCATTTTTTTTTACTCAGTGTGGTCAGCTGAAATACTTGGCAGAGTTCGCATTCAGACCACAGTCCACCATGCTGTGTAGATCAAGACCCTTAAGCCACACCTGCACTGTGCTGTCCTGTCCCAGTTTTAAGTTACTTATATATATATATATATAACGGTAAATGGTTGATAAATGTTCATTTTGATGTAGATCAATGACACAAAATTCCAAATAAATCCAAGTGAATTCCAAAAAGTGGAAAATTCAAAGGGGTGAATCCTTATGCAAGGCAGTGTACACACACCATGTTCTTTAAATAAATGCTATCTTTTAAATCATCTACGCCTTCTAATTGTAGGCCTGCTATATCTTGCAGAATACAGAATAAGCATTCGGTACTGTTTGCGTGTGTACGTATGTGTGTAAGAGTGCTTTGCCTGCCTACAAGCCTGTTTCTCCACCAGGCACTTACTCTGAGGCATGTGCATCT
The DNA here is from genome assembly GCF_024256425.1 of Clarias gariepinus. Taxonomy (NCBI): domain Eukaryota; kingdom Metazoa; phylum Chordata; class Actinopteri; order Siluriformes; family Clariidae; genus Clarias; species Clarias gariepinus. The sequence continues at coordinate 20,903,730 of NC_071112.1, forward strand.
TTTGTGCCACCTGGGACAACTGATGTTCTCACTACCTGAGTCCTAAATGACACACTCATTCATAATTAATTTCCGTATCATTTTATTGCTGCGTAAGCCGTTCCATTCCAGTTTCTTCTGTACTACACCCACTTAATATCCAGATGCTCTTTTCTTTTCTGTCTTGATGATGAAGAGCTGTTTGCCGGCAATAGTGATTAAGTGCATCTTGGGTTGTGTTGCATTCAATCCTGCTGGCACCTTGGCGAGAGCTTTGTCTTTGAACTTTTCTTATATTTGTCAAAGGCGGCGTGGTGGTGCAGTGGTTAGCACTGTCGCCAGGTTCGATGCCCGTTTCAGGTGTGTGGAGTTTGCATAGGCTAATTGGAATTCCCAAATTACCCATAGTGTGTGAACGAGCATGTGAGTATGTGTGCCGTGTGATGGATTGGCACCCTGTACCCCACCTCGTGCCCTAAGTGCCCTGGAATAGGCTCCAGGGCCCCTGTAACCTAATAAAGCTGTATAGATGATGATTGACTGTTTGAGAGTGAGTGACATCATCCTTTGCATTACACACAGACTTTTCCTTCATAAAAACACATAAACATCGCTGGTGACCTGAGAGACCCCTAGTCACTTCACTTCCTTTCCTTGCTTAAACTTTTGCAAAAAGCCTTAAACCATAGAGATGCAATGAGAGCAAAGAAACAGTTAATCCAGCCAGAGAAACTTTGCTGCTCCTGATATGACCACGCTCGTGGAAGAGAGAGCATCTACAATGCACCTGCAATGGCCCGGAGCACTTACACACTACTCCTATAGAGTGGCCTATACTGATGACAATGTTGCTGATAAGGCCAGTGTTATTTTAGGAGTGCTCTTGTATGCACTTCTGTCATCACTCTGGCAATGTCATTAGGTTGGGAGCCAGTGCAGTATAAAAGCCCCTGAGACTGGCTTGGTTCATATTGTGTCAACATACAGTATAATGCAGTGTGAGAACTGCAAATGCCTGGACATCTCAGCGAAGATAATTAGAACATCTAGCCAGGCACTACTACGGTGAATATGAGAAGGGAATGTGGGTCAGGTTGATGTACTATCAGTATCAGGTTCTTTCCAAACTTATGGTGATTTGTTTGATATATTGGGTATATTGTCCTAGCCATTATGGGAAAAGAGAACAAAATAATAAATGATCATATAAAATGTCAAAGGTCCGGTGTTAAATTGTTCTTTCTTTTACAATCAATAAAATTCACCTTGGCAGTACTATAAATCAGTTTTAATCACGACAATTCTGTTCACGGACGTGCGTATGGAAAAAAAGGAAAATAAAAAAATTGATTACGCAGCGTGTTCCATACTACAGTAGTAAGCATATTGGTTATCTATGATTTGTTCCATTTCAACACTAGTTATATCGATGCATCTTAATATGCATGGCTGAATGTGGCAAAAAAAATTCTAGAAAATGTGCATACATACGTCTGAGTGTTGCAACTGCATCGGTGAAGACAATATGATTTGCTGATAAGTTTGTATATTTGCGTGTCTGAGCAAAGGACTTGCATATGTGTGTCTAAACTGTGTGCAAATGGCCGGTACTGGTAAGTCAGGGTCAGATGTATAAATATGCAGAATGCAGTGTTATGCAGAGTGTGTCTGTGTCTGTGTGTGTCCAAACACCTCACCCCTTGTGTGTCATTCTCACTGATTTAGCAAATCAGTAATGCTTGTCTGAGAATTAATTAAATGGATCAGTGCTGGCAGATTCTTTAGGCAGCTGCTGCAGTTACAAGTGAGATAGAAAGAAAGAGAGAGAGAGAGAGAGAGAGAGAGACCTTGTGCATCAGACAGCCCACCCGGCAATCCTGCCTAATCACCCACAATCTATTTCAAAGTCAACTTGATTGGACTTCTATCTGGAGAATAATGGAGAATTAAGCAGCCGCTAGACAGTAACCGCTCGTATTTGCATACTCGTACATGCCAGATGAGCTCATTTGCCCCACAGAGAGCCTAAGAGGTAAAGGCGAACTCTTTCACCAGTGCTAATGTTTGTTGCTTTCTAAGGCTTATTAGATAAGTAATGGTGTAGAGCATATTCATAAGCACATCCCCCCCACACCACCTTACAATTTAATCCATTGTTTGCTACACTCGTTATTTCAAATGAGTAAATATCACCGAGCCTTAAAGCACTTTACCTAAGAACCAAAGAAATGAGGCTGTCGTCTGATGGATGAGCAGGAATATTTAAAAAAGCGGCATCAACTGCGAGGCCTTCCAGAGACTGAGCAGGAGTGCAACAGAGAGGAATTAGTGATGTTCATTTTAATTCATGCTCTTCTAATGTCACATTTGTGGATGAGCAGAAACAGCTGCAGGAGGAAAGGAGAATCGTGTCAGGCTCCACTAAAGCATACAGCACGCTTGAACCCGCTGGCCTCTCCTTCATGGCACACACGCACACACATGTACACACACATATACACAACTGGTCGAGTGCTGACAAGTGTGGACTGCGGTGTTCATGTAAGCCTGACCCAGACAAACACAGGCATCAGCTCACAGACAACACTTCATGAACAGACATATCCCACACCACCTCACCCCCCTCTCTCATTCTCTCTGATATTCATACATTCAGCACTCAGGAATACGCTATTCCTTTTACCTTGCTCTCGGCAAAACGCAACCAAAAAATCATTCCGCTTTTATCAAGTTGTCATTTCACTCTGCGCTTTTTTTTTTTGCCTGCCAGATTTCAGATTTGAGCTGCCACTCCAAGCCCGAGCCCCATGCGAACACTATTGTACAACAGCCTGAGGATGCAGTTTTGCACCACACCACACAAGATTGCAAATAGCTTTTATGCTCAGCTACCCCCCCCACCCCCCATTTTTTGATAAATGACAATGATGTGAGCATTTGTTTTGTGATTGGCTTCAAAAGACGAACAGAACAAATTATTTTCTGGTACCAGATAAATCACTCATGGGGCATTATTCAAACTATCAAACGATAAAATATTGCGGTATACAGGCTTGTATTATGATGAACATCTTGTTGCTTTCTATGGCTCTCCTCTGGCTATTTCATGCCCCTTCCATTTATTTGCTGTTTGTACATCATGCATAATAGCTTTAAGACTAATAAATCCTCTGACCTAAAAAGATTCTTTATTTCAGTTAGCTTTATTCCTCATGTTGTAACAGCTTAGATGACTTTCATTTCTTATAAGACTTTTTTTTTTATTTATAGTATGTATACATTTGCTTTCTTGTCAAATGTATTTAGGCATTAATACGGTCTTTTATTTTTCAGTCATTCCTTCAGGCACAACCTTGTACCCAGTAACTATAGGAGTTTTTTTTTTTTTTTTTTTCATTGTGGCAAATATGTACCATTTATGTATTTTATTTATGCATACAGTAATAATTAATCACCTATGGCAATGTCTCTTCCTTGATTATTTTAATCTTGTTTGTAAAGTCAGGACACATCTAGTCATTTGAATAAATGTTTAATAGCAATGATGTCTTCTGGCCAGTTGCATTTTGCATTATATTAAGTGCATTATAGTACCAAATTATTTTTATTCTTATTTATTATTATTATTATTATTATTAGTAGTAGTAGTAGTAGTAGTAGTATTGAAAATGCCCTAGTGCAATACAATCCCTGAAATTGCTTTACTCTGTGTAATTCAATTAACTCGCAAAATCCATCAAAAGGTTTCATTAAAAATTTCTAGCCTTAGCCCTGCATATAAAATGACTCTAGACAAAAGAGATCAAGACACTGAACAGAAGGTGTCTTTGCAGCATAAAGATATAGACCATTGTAATACTGATGCACTGTAATTTATAAGCAAACTGATTTCAAATCCCCAAGTTGTTGAGCTAAATGTGTTCATTATGTCTTTTTTTTTCCTACTTGGACATATTCAGCTCTAGCTCACAAGAAACTGAATCAGTGAACACAACAGTGTTTGGGGGCAGACGACAGTTCCAGTTTTTATCTTCATGGCTCATTGTGGACTCGTGGAAAATAGCTCAGCCTTTTTCTCTACTTCACCAAAGCACTGCGGTGTGTATTGGGATTAAAGCCTGACTGATTTCTCTCTCTCCCTCTCTCTCTCTCTCTCTCTCCTCCTCAGTGAAGTCCTCTCTCCTTTCTCCTTGCCTCTACTCACTCTGCTGCCACACTAGCCAGTCCTCTGAGTATTACATCATCCTGATGTAATGTCTAACCAATCACATGACTTCTCTGCTAAACCTTCAAGGATTATGGAGCCCGGTAGCTCAGACTCTATAATAAGAGAGAGAAAGAGAGACGGAGTCAGAGCGAGTGGGCAATATTCCTGGGGCTAGATGGTGGATCAATTTTTCCCCATTCTTCCCGTTTAGTTTTACCTGAAGGTAGAAATAATGCAGCTGGATCTCAGGCGTATGTCTTAGAGTGTAGGTGTCAAGGTCTCATGGATTTTAGTTTATTTATTTATTTATTTTTTTTGAAAATGTGCTCATGAATTTCTTATTCATTTTGACTGAAATTTTGCCCTTTGGTCATCCGATCAAAATCACATTTTACACAGTATTCTAATCGTTTATAGA